>NC_135882.1:178539848-179139848 GCF_964194155.1 Cetorhinus maximus | reverse complement strand
CACTGTATAATACTGGGGAAAAACTGGTGGGTAGAGATCTGCCTCTCTAACATTGGGGTACAGTACAAGTGGGTACAGGTTTGTCACTGTATAACATGGGGTTACAGTGCAGAGAGGCACAGGTCTGTCATTGTTTAACACTGGGGTACAGTACCGGTGGGTACAGGTCTGGCACTGTATAACACTGGGGTACAGTAATGATGGGGGGCATGTCTAACGCTGTCTAACACTGGGGTACAGTACTGGTAGGGACAGTCAGTCACTGAATAGCAATCGGGTATAGTACAGGTGAGGACAGGTCTGTCACTGCATAATACTGGGGTACAGTACACGTGGGGACAGGTCTGTCATGTATAACAATAGCGTACAGTGCTGGTGGGGGTAGGAATGTCATTGTCCAACAATGGGGTAAAGTACTGATGGGATAGGTCTGTCACTGTATGACACTGGGGTACAGTACTGGTGGGAACAGGTCCATCACTGTATAACACTGGGGTACAGTACTGGTGGGAACAGGTCCATCACTGTATAACACTGGGGTACAGTACTGGTGGGAACAGGTCCATCACCGTATAACACTGGGGTACAGTACTGGTGGGGACAGGTCTGTCAATGTATAACACTGGGGTACAGTGCTGGTGGGGGCGGGTCTGTCACTGTATAACACTGGGGTACAGTACTGGTGGGGACAGGTCTGTCAATGTATAACACTGGGGTACAGTGCTGGTGGGGACAGGTCTGTCACTGTATAACACTAGGGTACAGTACTGATGATTACAGATTGTCACGGTACAACACAGGGTACATTACTCTTGGTCACAAGTTCTGTCACCGTATTTCACAGTATATTGGTTGGGGCAGTCAGTCACTGTACAACACAGGCGTAGACCGCTGGTGGGAACAGGTCTGTCACTGTGCAACACTGGGGTACAGTACAGGTGGGGACAGGTCTGTCACTGTATAACACTGGGGTACAGTACTGGTGGGGACAGGTCTGCCACTGTATAACACTGGGGTACAGTACTGGTGGGGACAGGTCTGTCACTGTATAAAGTGGGGTACAGTACTGGTGGGGACAGGTCTGTCATTGTATAACACTTTTATAGATCAGGTGGGTACAGGTCTGACACTGTATAGCACTGAGGTAGAGAACTCGTGGGGACAGGTCTGTCACTGCATTACAGCACTGTTTGGTACAGTCACTATATAACACTGGGGTACAGTACTGCTGAGTTCAGGTCTGTCACAGTAAAAAAACTAGGGGACAGCACTAGTGGGGACAGGTCTGTCTCTGCAGTCGTAGTCCATATCAGTCCCAACCATCTAGGTTGAAAGATGGATGAGGTCCTGCGGTCACAGCATTCAATAAAATTCAATAAAAATCTGGAATTAAAAGTCTAATGATGACCATGAAACCATTGTCGATTGTTGTAAAAACTCATCTGGTTCACTAATGTCCTTTAGGGAAGGAAATCTGCCGTCCTTACCCGGTCTGGTCTACATGTGACTCCAGACCCACAGCAATGTGGTTGACTCTGAAATGGCCGAGCCAGACACTCAGTTGTAACAAACCGCTACAAAGTCACAAAAAAGGAATGAAACCAGACGGACCACCCGGCATCAACCTGGGCACTGGAAACAACAACGGTAAACTCAGCCCTGTCGACCCTGCAAAGTCCTCCTTACTAACATCTGGGGGCCAGTGCCAAAATTGGGAGAGCGTCTCACAGACTAGTCAAGAACAGCCTGACATAGTCATCCTCACAGAATCATACCTTACAGATAATGCAATGATTATCTTACAGATAATCTGCCAGACACCACCATCCCCATCCCTGTGCATGTCCTGTCCCACCAGCAGGACAGACCCAGCAGAGGTGGCGGCACAGTGGTATACAGTTGGGAGGGAGTTGCCCTGGGGGTCCTCAACATCAACTCTGAACCCCATGATGTTGCATGGCATCAGGTCAAACATGGGCAAGGAAACCTCCTGCTGATTACCACGTACCGCCCTTCCTCAGCTGATGAATCAGTGCTCCTCCATGTTGAACACCACTTGGAGGAAACACTGAGGGTGGCAAGGGAGCAGAATGTACTCTGGGTGGGGGACTTCAATGCCCATCACCAAGAGTGGCTCAGTGGCACCACTACTGATCGAGCTGGCCGAGTCCTAAAGGACATAGCTGCTAGACTGGGTCTGCGGCAAGTGGTGAGGGAACCAACAAGAGGGAAAAACAAACTTGACCTCATCCTCACCAACCTGCCTGCCGCAGATGCATCTGTCCATGACAGTATCGGTAGGAGTGATGTCTACACAGTTGTTGTGGAGACAAAGTCCTGTCTTCACATTGAGGATACTCTCCATCGTGTTGTGTGGCACTACCACCATGCTAAATGGGATAGATTTCAAACAGATCTAGCAACTCAAGACTGGGCATTCATGAGGCGCTGTGGGCCATCAACAGCAGCAGAATTGTACTCAAACACAACCTGTAACCTCATGGCCCGACATATCCCCCACTCTACCATTACCATCAAGCCAGGGGATCAACCCTGATTCAATGAAGAGTGCAGGAGGGCATGCCAGGAGCAGCACCAGGCATACCTAAAAATGAGGTGTCAACTTGGTGAAGCTACAACACAGGACTACATGTGTGCCAAATAGCATAAGCAGCAAGTGGTAGAGAGAGCTAAGCGATCCCACAACCAATGGATCAGATCTAAGCTCTGCAGTCCTGCCACATCCAGTCGTGGTGGACAATTAAGCAACACACTGGGGGAGGAGGCTCCACAAATATCCCCATCTTCAATGATGGAAGAACCCAGCGCATTAGTGCAAAAGATGAAGCTGAAGCATTTGCTACAATCTTCAGCCAAAAGTGCTGAGTAGATGATCCATCTCGGCCTCCTCCGGAGCTCTCCAGCATCAAAGGTGCCAGTCTTCAGCCAATTTGATACACTCCACGTGATATCAAAAAAGGGCAGAAGGCACTGGATATTGCAAAGGTTATGGGTCTTGACAATATTCCAGCAATAGTACTGAAGGCTTGTGCTCCAGAACTTGCCGCACCCCTAGCCAAACCGTTCCAGCACAACTACAACACTGGCATCAACCCGGCTAAGCAGAAAATTGCCCAGGTATGTCCTGTACACAAAAAAGCAGGACAAATCCAACCCGGCCAATTACCGCCCCATCAGTCTACTCTCGATCATCAGAGAGGTAATGGAAGGGGTCTTCGACAGTGCTATCAAGCAGCACTTGCTTAGCAATAACCTGCTCACTGGTGCCCAGTTTGTGTTTCGCCAGGGCCACTCAGTTCCCGGTTCAAACATGGACAAAAGAGCTGAACTCCCAAGGTGAGGCGACAGTGACTGCCCTTGACATCAAGGCCACATTTGACCAAGTGTGGCATCAAAGAACCTTAGCAAAATTGAAGTCAATGGGAATCAGGGGGAAAACTCTCCGCTGGTTGGGTCATACCTAGCACAAAGGAAGATGGTTGTGGTTGTTGGAGGTCAGTCATCTCAGCTCCAGGACATCACTGCAGGAGTTCCTCAGGGTAGTATCCTTGGCCCAACCATCTTCAGTTGCTTCATCAATGACCTTCCTTCCATCATAAAGTCAGAAGTGGGGATGTTCGCTGATGTTTGCACAATGTTCAGAACCATTCGCGACTCCTCAGATACTGAAGCAGTCCATGTCCAAATGCAGCAAGACCTGGACAATATCCAGGCTTGGGCTGACAAGTGGCAAGTAACATTCGCGCCACACAAGTGTCAGGCAATGACCATCCCCAACAAGAGAGAATCCAATCATCACCCCTTGATGTTCAATGGCATTACCATCACTGAATCCCCCGCTATCAACAACCTGGGGGTTACAAAAACAGAAAATGCTGGAAAAACGTAGCAGGTCTAACAGCATCTGTGGAGAGAAAGGCAGAGCTAACGATTCGAGCCCGTATGACTCTTCTTCAGAGCTTCACCGCTCTCAAGAAGAGCCATACGGACTCGAAACGTTAACTCTGCCTTTCTCTCCACAGATGCTGTTAGACCTGCTGAGTTTTTCCAGCATTTTCTGTTTTTGTTTCAGATTTCCAGCATCCGCAGTATTTTGCTTTTATCCTGTGCAGTTAATATTGGCCAGAAACTGAATTGGACTAGCCATATAAATACTGTAGCTACAAGAGCAGGTCAGAGGCTACAAATTATGCGATGAGTAGCTAACCTTCTGACTCCCCAAAGCCTGTCAACCATCTACAAGGCGCAAGTCAGGAGTGTGATGGAATACTCCTCACTTGCTCCCACAACACTCAAGAAGCTTGACACCATCCAGGACAAAGCAGCCCACTTGACTGGCACCCCATCCACAAACATTCACCCCCTCCAACAAGACGTACAGTAGCAGCATTGTGTACCATCCACGAGATGCACTGTAGGAATTCACCAAGACTCATTAGACAGCACCTTCCAAACCCACGACCACTACCATCTAGAAGGACAAGGGCAGCAGGTAGAGGGGAACACCACCACCTGGAAGTTCCCCTCCAAGCCACTCACCATCCTGACTTGGAAATATATCGCCATTTCTTCACTGTCGCTGGGTCAAAATCCTGTACTCCCTCCCTAACAGCACTGTGGATGTATGTACACCACATGGACTGGCGCAGTTCAAGAAGGCAGCTCACCACCACCTTCTCAAGGGCAACTAGGCATGGGCAATAAATGCTGGCCCAGCCAGCAAAGCCCACATCCTATGAATTAATTTTTTAAAAAAGTTTAGGGAGTTAGGAAAGAAACTAGAAAGCAGAACCTCAAATGTGGTAAACTCAGGATAGTTGCTGGTGCCACGTGCTGGTGAGCAGAGGAATAGGAGGATAACGTAGATTAATGCTTGGCTGGAGGTTTTGTGCAGAAGGGTAGGCTTTAGATTCCATTTGTACCAGTTCGGGGGCAGATGGGGCCTGTACAGGCTATAGGGGTTGCACCTGGACAGACTGAAAACACGTGTCTTTGTGGAGCGGTTTTCTGGGGGTATTGGGACGGGGTTAAACTTGCCTGGCAATCAGATGGGAACGAGGATCTGGCATTAGAAAGGAGAAACAAGATGCATAAAGGATAGCAGGAGGGAGATAACACTAGAATAACAAATAATAAGATATTTGGTGGGGTCAGAGTAAGAAGGAATGCAATAATCATAGAATAGTTACAGCACAGGAGGCCATTCGGCCCTTTGTGTCTGTGCCAGATCACTGCAAAAGTAACCCAGCTAGTTCCATTCCCCTACATTTTCCCCGTAGCCCTGCAAATTCTTTGTCTTCAGATAATGATTCAATTCCTTTTTGAATGCCATGATTGAATCTGCCTCCACCAGACTCTCAGACAGTGCATTCCAGATCCTAACCACTTGCTGTGCAAAAAGCTTCTTCCTCATGTCACCTTTGGCAGTGTCCTCCAGATCTTAACCCTTCTGCAAATAAGACCATAAAAGCATCAGACCATAAGACATAGGAGCAGAAATTAAGCCAATCGGCCCATCGAGTCTGCTCCGCCATTCAATCATGGCTGATAAGTTTCTCAACCCCATTCTCCCGCCTTCTCCCCATAACCTTTGATCCCCTTACCAATCAAGAACCTATCTATCTCGGTCTTAAACACACTCAATGACCTGGCCTCCACAGCCTTCTGTGGCAATGAATTCCCCACCCTCTGGCTAAAGAAGTTTCTCCTCATCTCTGTTCGAAAAGGTCTTCCCTTTACTCTGAGGCTGTGCCCTCGGTCCTAGTCTCTCCTACTAATGGAAATATCTTCCCCACGTCCACTCTATCCAGGCCTTTCAGTATTCTGTAAGTTTCAATCAGATCCCCCCTCATCCTTCTAAACTCCATCGAGTATAGACCCAGAGTCCTCAAACGTTCCTCATATGTTAAGCCTTTCATTCTTGGGATCATTCTCGTGAACCTCCTCTGGACCCTCTCCAGGGCCAGCACATCCTTCTTGAGATATGGGGCCCAAAATTGCTCACAATATTCTAAATGTGGTCTGACCAAAGCCTTATAAAGATTCAGCAGCATATCCCTGCTTTTATATTCTAGTCCTCTCGAAATAAATGCCAACATTGCATTTGCCTTCCTAACTACCGACTCAACCTGCAAGTTAACCTTAAGAGAATCCTGGACTAGGACTCCCAAGTCCCTTTGCACTCCTGATTTCTGAATTCTCTCCCCATTTAGAAAATACTTCTATTCTTCCTACCAAAGTGTATGACCTCACACTTCCGCACGTTGTATTCCATCTGTCACTTCTTTGCCCATTCTCCTAACCTGTCCAAATCCTTCTGCTCCCAATGGGATCAGTTTTGCCCTTCCTGCCCTGTCCAGATCCATCATGAACACCTCTATCAAATTTCATCTCAACCTTCCCCAAGGAGAACAGCCCCAGCTTCTCCAATCCCTTATCCCTGGAACCATTCTCGTGAATCTTCTGCACTCTCCCTAATGCCTTCACATCCTTCCTAAGGTCTGGTAACCATGCTACTGTTTACTCTTCACACAAGGAAGCCGGTCCTAAAAATCATTTCAGTAATAGCTACAAATCAGGAGGTGAACGAGGAGAACGGAACTTGCACAGGAACAGGAGACTGAGCACATCCTGAGTGGGGCACAGCCAGAGTGGGTATACGGAATTTGGTGCAAAGCGGGAATTCGGTGCACAAGGGACGAGGTGCTCTTTGCATTTTTTCCTTGCTATCCAACTGTTTAAATCTTCAGAGCGTGCTGCAGCAGGAGAGGCTACAAGGGAAAGGAATCACTGGTAAATAGTGGGTAAGGTATTTATTACTTTAATTGCTTATAATTTAAGGTCTTTTTGTGGTTTACAGTTTGTATACTCTACAAAAACAAGGATCAGTAAAGAAGGGCCCTACAGTAATTGATTTAAAAGGTTTAATTTCAAGGGATAAGTCATGGCAGGAGAGCTCAAAGCCGTGGTGTGCTCCTCGTGCTCCATGTGGGAAGCCGGGAACATTTCCAGTGCCCGAGACCAGCATGTGTGCAGGAAGTGTGTCCAGCTGCAGCTCCTGGAAGCTCGGCTTTCAGAGCTGGAACGGCGGCTGGGGACACTGTGGAGCATCCGCGAGTCTGAGAGCATCGTGGATAGCACGTTTAGAGAGGTGGTCACACCGCAGATGAAGGGACTTGAGGAAGGAAGGGAATGGGTGACAACCAGGCAGTCCAAGAGAAACAGGCAGGTAGTTCAGAAGTCCCCTGGGGTCCCGCTCGCAAATCGGTATTCCATTTTGGAGGCTGATGAGGGCGCTGGTTCCTCCAGGGAGTGCAGACAGAGCCAAGCTTCTGGCACCACAAGCAGCCTGTCTGTTCAGGAGGGGAAGAAGGGAGGAAGAGCAATAGTAATAGGGGATTCTATAGTCAGGGGAACAGATAAGTGCTACTGTGGCCGTCAACGTAACTCCAGGATGGTATGTTGCCTCCCTGGTGCCAGGGTCCGGGATGTCACTGAACGGCTGCAAGGTATCCTGAAGGGCGAGGGTGATAAGGCAGAGGTCATGGTACATGTTGGTACCAATGACATAGTTAGAAAGAGGGATGAGGTCTTGCATCAAGAATTCAGGGAGTTAGGCAGTAGACTAAAAAGCAAGACCCCTCGGGTTGTAATCTCTGGATTACTCCCAGTGCCACATGCTAGTGAGCTAAGAAATAGGAGAATAGCGCAGATGAATACGTGGCTTAAGTGTTGGTGCAGGAGGGAGGGTTTTAGATTCCTGGATCACTGGGACCGTTTCTGGGGAAGGTGGGACATGTACAAGCAGGAACTACATCTGAACCAGAGTGGGACTAACATCCTTGCGGGCGGGTTTGCTAGTGCTGTTGGGAGGAGTTTAAACTAATTCGGCAGGGGGAGAGGACACAGAATGTTAGCAGAATAGGAAACCATCATAATATAGTAAAACAATCAAGTCAGAGAGAGTACAGCTGCAATAAGTTTCAAGGGAGTAAGGCAAGGCTGGATGGCCTCTACTTTAATGCCAGGAGTATTACAGGTAAAACGGATGAGTTAAGGGTAAGGATTGACATGTGGAATTGTGATATAGTAGCCATCACTGAGATGTGGTTGAGGGAAGGGCAGGATTGGCAGCTCAACATTCCGGGATATAGAATCTTCAGGCGAGACAGGGGAGGGGGTAAAAGTTGCATTGTTAGTTAAGGAGTCAGTTACTGCAGTAAGGAAAGATGATATCTTAGAGGGGTCATCGAATGAAGCTTTGTGGGTAGAGTTTAGGAATAAAAAAGGTGCAACCAGATTATTAGGTGTTTATTATAGACTCCCAGATAGTCAGCAGGAAATTAAGGAGCAATTATGTGCACAATTTGTGGAGGTGTGTAAAAACAATAACGATTAGGGTATTTATATTAGGTGATTTCAACTTTCCCAACATTAATTGGGATAGACATAGTGTTAAGGGCTTGGATGGAGTGGATTTCTTGAAATGTGTACAGGAGAACTTTTTAGGTCAATATGTAGAGGATCCAACAAGGGACGGTGCAGTGCTGGACCTAATTCTGGGGAATGAAACTGGACAGGTGGCTGAGGTGGTGGTGGGCGAGTATTTTAGCGATAGCGAATACAACATGGTACAGTTCAAAAGTATAAACAAAAAACTGCGGATGCTGGAAATCCAAAACAAAAGCAGAAACAGAAATAACTGGAAAAACTCAGCAGGTCTGGCAGCATCGGCGGAGATGAGCACAGTTGACGTTTCGAGCACATTCCTTTAGATAATATCGCCACCTTAAACACCTCTTTGTTCTTTTGTCTGTGACATCTTTTGGTTATCTCCTCCTATCACCGGCTGCTTGTCCCAACACCCCCCCACACCCCCAAACCAGCTTATAGTTCATCCCTTTCCTATTTTTACTTAGTTCTGTTGAAGGCTCATGAGGACTCAAAACGTCAACTATGCTCTTCTCCGCCGATGCTGCCAGACCTGCTGAGTTTTTCCAGGTATTTCTGTTTCTGTTTTTGTTTTGGTACAGTTCAAATTTGTTATGGACAAAGAAATCAACAAGTTGCAAAAAAATGTTTTGGAATTGGGGAGAGTGGATTTTAGTAAAATAAGGCAGGATCTGGCCAAGGTAGACTGGGAACAGTTACTTGTGGGGAAATCTACAAAGGAACAGTGGGGGGTGTTCAAAAAGGAAATGGGGAGGGTACAGGTTCAACATGTTCCCTCTAGGGTGATAGGAAGGAGTAACAAGCCCACAGAACCATGGATGACCAGAGATATTCAGCTTACGATGAGAAGGAAAAGAGAGGCTTTTAGCAGGTACAAGGGAAGCAAATCAGCAGAGGCATTAGTGGAGTACAGTAAGTGCAGGGTGGAGCTTAAGAAAGCAATTAGGAGAGCAAAGAGGGAATATGAGAAAGCTCTGGCTGGTAAAAGTAGGGAAAATCCCAAGATATTCTATAGCTGTATCAATGGGAAGAGGATAACCAGGGAAAGAGTAGGGCCCATAAGGGACCAAGGGGGCAATCTATGGGTGGAGCCAGAGGACATCGCTAGAGTGTTGAATTAATACTTCATATGGGTCTTCACCCAAGAGAATGAGGATGAAGGTATCGAACTCGGGGAGAGAGACTGCGAGGTTCTTAAGCAAATTGATATAGGGAGTGACCAGTTATTGGTGGTGTTGGCAGACTTAAAAGTGGATAAATCTCCAGGTCTGGATGATTTGTGTCCCAGACTGCTGAGGGAGGCAAGGAAGGAGATCACAGGGGCTCTGACCCAAATTTTTAACTCCTCTCTGGTCACGGGGGAGGTGCCAGAAGACTGGAGAACAGCTAATGTGGTTCCACTATTTAAGAAGGGTTGTAGAGATAAGCCAGGGAACTACAGGCCAGTGAGTCTCACGTCAGTGGTAGGGAAACTATTGGAGAAAGTTCTGAAGGAGAGTATCCATCTCCACTTGGAGAGGCAAGGTTTGATCAGGGATAGTCAGCATGGCTTTGTCAGAGGGAGGTCATGCCTAACAAATTTGATTGAATTTTTTGAGGAGGTGACCAGGTGTGTAGATGAGGGTAGTGCAGTTGATGTAATTTATATGGATTTCAGCAAAGCCTTTGACAAGGTCCCACATGGGAGACTTATAAAGAAGGCAAAGGAACATGGGATACAGGGTAATTTGATAAGGTGGATTCAAAATTGGCTTAGTTGTAGGAAACAGAGGGTGATGGCAGAAGGATGCTTTAGTGACTGGAAGCCAGTGTCCAGTGGTGTACCACAGGGATCTGTGCTCGATCCCCTATTATTTGTCATTTATGTAAACGACATAGATGACTATTTGGGGATAGGATTAGTAAGTTTGCGGATGACACAAAGATTAGCTGGGTGGTTAACAATGAGGTTGAGTGTCTTGGGCTACAGGAAGATATAGACAGGATGGTCAAATGTGCAGATAAGTGGCAGATGGAATTTAATCCTGAAAAGTGTGAGGTGATACACTTTGGAAGGAGTAATTTGACAAGAAAGTATTCAATGAACGGCATGGCACTAGGAAGTTCTGAGGAACAAAGGGACCTTGGTGTATGTGTCCATAGATCTCTGAAGGCAGAGGGGCATGTTAGTGGGGTGGTGAAAAAGGCATATGGGACACTTGCCTTTATCAATCGAGGCATAGATTACAAAAGTAGGGAGGTCATGTTGGAGTTGTATAGAACCTTGATGAGGCCACAGCTGGAGTACTGTGTGCAGTTCTGGTCGCCACATTATAGGAAGGATGTGATTGCACTGGAGGGGGTGCAGAGGAGATTCACCAGGATCTTGCCTGGGATGAAACATTTAAGTTACGAAGAGAGGTTGGATAGATTTGGGTTGTTTTCATTGGAGCAGAGAAGACGGAGGGATGACCTGATCGAAGGGTACAAGATTATGAGGGGCATGGACAGGGTGGATAGAGAGCAGCTGTTCCCTTTAGTTGAAGGGTCAGTCACGAGGGGACATAAGTTCAAGTTGAGGGGCAGGAGGTTTAGGGGGGATGTGAGGAAAAACTTTTTTACCCAGAGGGTGGTGACAGTCTGGAATGCACTGCCTGGGAGGGTGGTGGAGGCGGGTTGCCTCACATCCTTTAAAAAGTACCTGGATGAGCACTTGGCACGTCATAACATTCAAGGCTATAGGCCAAGTGCTGGTAAATGGGATTAGGTAGGTAGGTCAGGTTTTTCTCACATGTCGGTGCAGACTCGATGGGCCGAAGGGCCTCTTCTGCACTGTGATTCTGTGGTGAAATTGAAATTGCTAGTGAAATGGCACCGAGCAAATTGATGGAGCTGGGGGCTGGCAAGTCTCCGGGTCCCGACTGACTACATCCTTGGGTCTTAAAAGAGGTGGTTAATGAGGTAGTCATTATGCGCTGGTGTTAATGTTCCAAAATTCGCTAGATTCTGGAAAGGTTCCATCAGATTGGGAGGGAGGCAGAAACAGGACATTATAGGCCAGTTAGCTTGACGTCTGTCATGGGGAAGTTATTAGAATCGGTCATTAAGGAGGTTATAGCTGGGCACTTAGAAGAGCTCAAGGCAATTGGGAAGAGTCAGCATGGTTTTGTGAAAGGAAAATCATATTTTACCAATTTATTGGAGTTTTTAGAAGGAGTAACATGTGCAGTGGATAAAGGGGAGCCTGTAGAAGTATTGCACTTGGATCTCCAGAAGGCATTTGATAAGGTGCCACATAAAGATTATTACAGAAAATAAAAGCGCATGGTGTAGTGGGTAACATATTAGCAAGGATAGAAGATTGGCTGGTTGGCAGAAAGCAGAGAGTGTGCATAAATGGGTCTTTGTCTGATTGGCAGGATGTGACGAGTGGAGTCCCATAGGGGTCTGTTCTGGGGCCTCAACTTTTTATGATTTACAACAATGACTTAGATAAGCGGTGTGAAGACATGGTAGCTAAATTTGCAGATGACACAAAGGCAGGTAGAAAAGTATGTTGTGAAGAGGACATGAGGAGGTTACAGATGGGCAAAGATCTAGAAAATGGAGTTTAATATGGAAAATGTGAAGTTGTTCACTTTGGCAGGAAGAACAAAAAAGCAGAGTATTATTTAAATGCAGAACGGCTGCATAATTCTGAGGTACAGAAGGATCTAGGCGTTCTAGTACATGAATCATAAAAAGTTAGTATGCAGGCACAGCAAATAATTAAGAAGGCTAATGGAATGCTGTCCTTTATTACGAGAGAGATTGAACATAAAAGTAAGGACGTTAGGCTTCAGTTCTCCAGGGCATTGATGAGACCACATCTCGAATACTGTGTGCAGTTTTGGTCTCCTTTTTTAAGGAAGGATGTAAATGCATTGGAGGCGGTTCATTGAAGGTTTACTAGATTGATACCTGGAGTGAGTGGGTTGTCTTATGAGGAAAGGTTGGACAGACTGGGCTTGTTTCCACTGGAGTTTAGAAGAGTGAGGGGTGATTTGATTGAAGTATACAAGATCCTGAACGGCCTTGACAAGGTGGACGTGGAAAGGATGTTTCCTCTTGTGGGTGAGTCCAGAACTAGGGGGCAGTGTTTTAAAATTAGGGGCCCCCCTTTAGGAGAGAGATGAGGAGAATTTTTTTCTCTCAGAGGGTTGTGCAACTTTGGAACTCTCTGCCTCAGAAGGTGATGGAGGCAGGGTCATTGAATGTTTTTAAGGCAGAGGTAGATAAATTCTTGTTAAGCAAAGGAATCAAAGGTTATCAGGGTTAGGTGGGAATGTGGAAATCCAAACACAAGATCAGTCATGACCTTATTGCATGGCGGAGCAGGCTTGAGGGGCCGAATGGCCCACTCCTGTTCTTATTTCTTATGTTCTTGATCACATTTACCTGCCCTGCTCCCATGTCCTTTTATCTCCATTTAAATCTAATCATGAATGGTGATTCTATTTCTCTCTCAAACACCATCCCAGAAGTGAATTCCACTGCCTCACAAATCCCATGTGGACAGGTTCCTCTTGTTCTCTCTTCTTCACTTCTTATGTTTAATATTCCATCTGTGGTCCCTATAAGGTATATGGGGCAAAGGGGAGTATATGGAGTTAGGTTGCAGCTCAAACATGATCTCATTGACTGATGGAACAGGCTTGAGCGGCTAATCGGCCACCTCCTCTTGTAAAAACAGAAAATGCTGGAAATGTCTTTCAACAGCTAGGAAACATTTTCAATTTGAAACGTTAGCTCAGTTTCTCTGCCCAGGTGCCCCCTGATCTGCTAAGAGTTCCAGCATTTCTGTTTTTATTTCAGATTTTCAGTATCTGAAATATTTTGCTTCTGGCCTAATCCTGTTCCTAAGTTCCCTCATCCTAGACCCTTCAACTATTGAAAATGTAGTTTCATAATCATTTCATAATTTTAAACACTTCTGTGGGAGTACTGTATTATGAGCGGCACCTTTCAAGTGTAAATGTTAAAACTGAGGTCCTGTCTGCTTGTTCAAGTAGATATAAAAGATGCAATGTCACCATTGGGAGAAGAGCAGTAGGTGCTCCCTTGATGCCCTTACCAACTCCCTCAACGTCATCATTAAAAACTGCTTTATTTATTTGGAAGCTAATATGAGGTGAAGCAACTGAGCTTTACAAAATTCTCAAAGCATCTGGGCAAATTGTCCCTGGTGTTGGAAGATTCAATTTCTAAGGACTACAAATAAAATGAAATTTGGAATAAGGCAAGTATACAAATTTTTCACCTAAAGGGTTAGTACATAAGAAACAGGAATAGGAGTCGGCCATTCAGCCCTTCGAGCCTGCTCCATCATTCAGTGAGATCATGGTTGATTTTCTACTTCAACATAATTTTCCTGCACTACCCCCATATTGCTTGATGTTTTTAATATGTAGAAATCTATCGACCTCTGTCTTGAACATAGTCAATGACTGAGGCAGAGAATTCCAAAGATATGCAACTAATAGAATATTTCACCTGGGAAAAACATTAAATCTGAATGAATAATTGAGGCAATGAGTGAGATTCTGGAGAGAAAAAATTGAAAGATATCTTAATAGGCAGGTGGGGTTTGGTTAAATCCTTGGATCTCTCCTTGGTCCTCTTCTATTTCTCATCTACATTCTGCCCCTCGGTGACATCATCCGAGGCACAGTGTTAGTTTTCACATGTACACTGTCGACACCCAGCTCTACTTCACTAACACCTCTCTCAGCTCCTCCACTGTTGAAAAATTATCAGGCTGGATGAGCAGAAAATTCCTCAAATTAACTATTTTTAAAATTCATTCATGGGTTATGGGTGTTGCTGGCTGGGCCAGCATTTATTGCCCCTCCCTAGTTGCCCTTCAGAAGGTGGTGGTGAGCTGCCTTCTTGAACCTCTGCAGTCCATGTGGTGTAGGGTACATCCACAGTGCTGTTGGGGAGGGAATTCAAGGGTGTTGACCCAGCCATAGTGAAGGAACGGCGATATATTGCCAAGTCAGGATGGTGAGTGACTTGGAAGGAAACTTCCAGTTGGTGGTATTCCCATTCCCTTCTAGATGATAGAGGTCGTGGGTTTAGAAGGTGGTTTCAAAGGAGCACTGGTGAGTTACGGCAGTGCACCTTGAAGATGCTAGAAACTAATGCAACTGTGCATTGGTGGCGGAGAGGGTGAATGTTTGTGGATGGGGTGCCAAGCAAGCGGACTACTTTGTCCTGGATGGCGTCAAGTTTCTTGAGTGTTCTCGTGTGGCACGAATGTCACTTGCCACATGTCAGCCCAAGCCTGGATATTGTCCAGGTCTTGCTGCATTTGGACATGAACTGCTTCAGTATCTGAGGAGTCGCGAATGGTGCTGAACATTGTGCAACCATCAGCGAACATCTCCACTTCTGACCTTGTGATGGGAGGAAGGCCATTGATGAAGCAGCTGAAGATGGTTGGGCTGAGGACAATACCCTGAGGAATTCCTGCAGTGATGCCCTGGAGCTGAGATGATTGACCTCCAACAACCACAACCAGCAAAGAGTTTTCCCTCTGATTCCCACTGACTCCAGTTTTGCTAGGGCTCCTTGATGCCACACTCTGTCAAATGTGGCCTTGATGTCAAGGGCAGTCACTCTCACCTTGTCTCTGGAGTTCAGCTATTTTGTCCAAGTTTGGACCAAGGCTGTAATGAGGTCAAAAGCTGAGTTACCCTGGCGGAAGCCAAACTGAGCATCAGTGAGCAAGTTATTACTAAGCAAGTGCCACTTGATAGCAGTATTGATGATCCCTTCCATTATTTTACTGATGATCGAGAGACTGATGGGGCAGTAATTAGCCGGGTTGGATTTGTCCTGCTTTTTCTGTACAGGACACACCTGGCAATTTTACACATTGCTGGGTAGATGCCCATGTTGTAGCTGTATTGGAACAGCTTGGCTAGGGCAAGTCCAGGAGCACAAGTCTTCAGTACTATTGCCAGGATATTGTCAGGGCCCATAGCCTCTGCAGTATCTAGTGCCTTCAGTCGTTTCCTGATATCACATGGAGTGAACTAAATTGGCTAAAGACTGGCATATGTGATGCTGTGGACATCTGGAGGAGGCCAAGATGGACCATTCACTCAGCACTTCTGGCTGATGCAAATGCTTCAGCCTTATCTTTTACACTGATGTGTTGGGTTCCTCCATCATTGAGGATGGGGATATTTGTGGAGCCTCCTCCTCCAGTGAGTTGCTTAATTGTCCACCACCATTCGCAACCAGATGTGGCAGGACTGCAGTGCTTAGATCTGATCCATTGGTTTTGGAATCGCTTATCTCATCACTTGCTGCTACTACTGTTTGGCATGCAAGTAGTCCTGTGTTGTAGCTTCACCAGGCTGATACCACATTTTTAGGTATGCCAGGTGCTGCTCTTGGCATGACCTCCTGCACTCTTCATTGAACAAGGTTGATCCACTGGCTTGGTGGTAATGGTAGAGTGGGGGATATGCTGGTTCATGAGGTTACAGATTGTGTTCAAGTACAATTCTGCTGCTACTGAAGGCCCACTTCGCCTCATGGATGCTCAGTCTTGAGCTGCCAGGTCTGTTAAAAATCGATCTCATTTAGCACGATGGTAGTGCCACACACACAATGGAGGGTATCCTCAATGAGAAGGCTTCACAACCACTGTGTAGATGTCACTCCTACCGATACTGTCATGGACAGATGCATCTGCGGCAGGCAGGTTGGTGAGGATGAGGTCAAGTATGTTTTTCCCTCTTGTTGATTCACCCACCACCTGCTGCAGACCCAGTCTAGCAGCTATGTCCTTTAGGACTCGGCCAGCTCGATCAGTAGTGGTGCTACCGAATCACTCTTGGTGATGGACATTGAAATCCCCCACCCAGAGTACATTCTGTGCCCTTGCCGCCCTCAGTGCTTCCTCCAAGTGGTGTTCAACATGGAAGAGCACTGATTCATCAGCTGGGTGGGGGGGGGGGAGGGGGGGGGGCGGGTGGGTGTGTGTGTGTGTGTGTGTGTGTGAGTGGTATGTCGGTATGCGGTAGACAGCAGGAGGTTTTCTTGCACATGTCTGACCTGAAGCCAATGAGATTTCATGGGGCGTGGAGTCGATGTTGAGGACTCCCAGGGCAACTCCCTCCCGACTGTTTACCGCCATGCCCCCACCTCTGCTGGGTCTGTCCTGCTGGTGGAACAGGACGTACCCAAGAATGGTAATGGTGGTGTCTGGAACATGAGCTGTAAGGTATGATTCCATGAGTATGACTACGTCAGGCTGTTGTTTGATTAATCTGTGAGATAGCTCTCCCAATTTTGGCACTAGCTCCCAGTAAGGAGGGCTTTACAGGGTCGACAGGGCTTAGTTTGCCATTGTCATTTCAGGTGCCTACATCAATGCCAGGTGGTCTGTCTGGTTTCATTTCCTACCGACGTTTTAGCGGTTTGATACAACTGAGTGGCTTGCTAGGCCATTCCAGAGGGCATTTAAGAGTCAAATACATTGCTGCGGGTCTGGAATTGTGGAAACAGCTGCTCCCTATCCACCCTGTCCATGCCCCTCATAATCTTGTAATCTCGATCAGGTCGCCCCTCAGTCTTCTCTGCTCCAACAAAAACAACCCAAGTCTACCCAACCTCTCTTCATAACTTAAATGTTTCATCCCAGGCAACATCCTGGTGAATCTCCTCTGCACCCCCTCCAGTGCAATCACATCCTTCCTATAATGTGACGACCAGAACTGCACACAGTACTCCAGCTGTGGCCTCACCAAGGTTCTATACAAATCCAACGTGACCTCCCTACTTTTGTAATCTGCTGCTGAAACCCTTAACCAAGCCATCGTAACCTCCAGACTCAACTATTCCAATGCACTAAGATAAAAGCAAAAAACTGCGGATGCTGGAAACCCAAAACAAAAATAAAAATACCTGGAAAAACTCAGCAGGTCTGGCAGCATCTGTGGAGAGGAACACAGTTAACGTTTCGAGACCGTATGACTCTTCAACAGAAGAGTTGAGGAGTCATACGGACTCGAAACGTTAACTGTGTTCCTCTCCGCAGATGCTGCCAGACCTGCTGAGTTTTTCCAGGTACTTTTATTCCAATGCACTCCTGGCTGGTCTCCCGCATTCCACCCTCTGTAAACTTGTGGTCATCCAAAGCTCTGCTGCCCGTGTCTTAACTCGTTCCCCTATCACCCTGTGCTCGCTGACCCACATTGGCTCCCGTTCAAGCAGCATCATGATGGTAAAATTCTCATCCTTGTTTTCAAAACTCTCCCTGGCCTCGCCCCTCCCTCTCTCTGTCATCTCTGGGATATCTGGGCTCCTCTAATTCTGGCCCCCTAACATAAGAAATAGGAGCAGGAGTGAATCATACAGCCATGGAGGCTGCTCTGGCATTCAATACCATCATGGCTAATCTTCTGCCCCAACTCCACTTTCCTGCCCATTCCTCATACCACTTAATTCCCCCAGAGAACAAAAATCTGTCTATCCCAGCCTTAAACCTATTCAATGATGGAGCTTTACAACCCTCTGGGGTAGAGAATTACAAAGATTCACAATCCTTTGAGAGAAGAGATTTCTCCTCATCTCAGTCCTAAATGCTCGGCCCTTTATCCCGAGACTGTGCCCCCGTGTATTAGATTCCCCCAGCTAGGGGAAACCGTGCCTACCTTGTGAAACCTCCCCAATTTCTTGTATGTTTCAATGAGATCACCTCTCAAATACCCTCCCTCCACCTCTCCGCCTCACTTTCTTCCTTTAAGACACTCTTTAAAACCTTCTGGTCATCTGACCTAATATTCCTTAATTGGCTTGGTGTCGTACATTGTGTTACAATGCTCCTATGAAGTACCTTGAATGTTTTGTTATGTTAAAGGTGCCCCATAAATATAAATCGTTGTTGTTGTGGTATATGGGTAGTAGGTGGGATTGAGGGATGTGGGGAGAAGGCGAGCAGGTGGGGCTGAGGAATATAGAGGGAGGGGGGGGAAATGGGATTCAGGGATAGAGCAAAAGATTGGGTTAAAGGATATGAGGAGAGGGTAGGTACATGAGATGCAGAGAAAAGAGGAGACGATGGGTAGTGGGGCTGAAGAATTTACCGAGATTGGGGTAGTGGAGCTGAGGGATTTACTATGATTGGGGTATTGGGGTTGAGGGATTTACTATGATAGGGGTAGGTGGGTCTGATCTACAAACAGACAAGGAACTGGGCCTAATCTGTTTTTCTTATTCCTAAACTGTCTTCCTGTTTAACAGAAACCACTCCCACCTTAAACTTTGATACAAGTAGAACAAAGTGTTTCTGTCCCACTGAACCCCTCACATTCCTTCCTGATCCACACATTGCAATCATTCCTAACACAGGGCTGCTCAGCATTAACAGAGAGACACCCCTTCGCACTTATCTTACAACCATTAGCAAGCTTCAGTAGCATTCTGGGTCAGAAAGCTGTGATTGCATCACCACTGCAGTCTATAATCTAGGCTGATATACTGCAGCAACCTAAGGCCCCGTCTCCCATTCAGGTGCATGTAAAACTTCCAAGATGAGCATGGTGAGATTTTTTTTATTCATTTACGGGATATAGGCATTGCTGGCTAAGCTAGCATTTATTGCCCATCCCTAATTGCCCTTGAGAAGGTGGTGGTGAGCTGCCTTCTTGAGCTGCTGCAGTCCATGTGGTGTAGGTACACCCACAGCCTGACAGTGAAGGAATGGTGATATATTTCCAAGTCAGGATGGTGAGTGACTTGGAGGGGGGCTCCCAGGTGGTCGTGTTCCCATGTCTCTGCTGCCCTTGTCCTTCTAGTTGGTAGCAGCTGTGGGTTTGGAAGGTGCTGCCTAAGGAACCTTGGTGAGTTCCTGCAGTGCATCTTGTAGTTGGTACACACTGCTGCCACTGGGTTTCAGTGGTGGAGGGAGTGAATGTTGGTGGATGTGGTGCCAATCAAGCGGGCTGCTTTGTCCTGGATGGTGTCAAGCTTCTTGAGTGTTATGGGAGCTGCACTCATCCAGGCAAGTGGGGAGTATTCCATCACACTCTTGACTTGTGCCTTGTAGATGGTGGACAGGGTTGGGGAGTCAGGAGGTGAGTTACTTGCTGCAGGATTCCCAGCCTCTGACCTGCTCTTGCAGCCACAGTATTTATATATCTCCCAGAGATTCATCCCTCGACCAACGCCACCAAGCTCAGATTAAGTGGCCAGGCTGCTGTTTGTGGGGTTTTGTATAACAATGTCTGCACTTCACAACTTATTCACTGTATGTGAAGCACTGTGGGACATCCCAAGAGATGTGTAAGATGCTGTATACATGCAAGTTCCTTGGAAATACACCCCTTATCACACAAGTTGTACCACAGTCTTACATTTTGCCAATTAGAGAATTATGGGCTTTAGCATATCAAACTATCTAATATTTGTTCTAATTGCATACTAAATTATATACTATAACCACAGCTGTGTTCTTAGTCATGCTTGTTAAATTAATAACCCATTAATATTTGCTAATTATCCCAAGGTAACGGATAAGCAGAACGACAGTATAACATGAAAACCTATATTAATACCGATGTATCCTCATCTCAGTTACCGTTCCTGTACAGGGGACAGCATTAACTTTCAAATGCATCCCATCAAACATGTCACCCTTTCCCTATGGTACTGAACAACAACCTGCAATCAGATTATGCTTTTAACATAGTAAAACGTTACAAGGTGCTTGACAGAAGCAATTATTAGACAAAATTAGACTGAGCCACATAAAGAGATATTAAGGCAGGTAATCAAAAGGTTGACCTAAGAGGTAGGTTTTAAGGACTTTCTTAAAGGAGGAGAGATAGATAGAGAGGTTGAGGGAGGGAATGCCACAGCATGACTGCTAATGGTGGGACGAAGGAAATGTGAGATACATTAATGGCCAGAATTGTGGGACTGCAGAGCTATCGCAGGTTGTGGGCTGGAGTTTGTTCTTGAAACAACAGTTTTAGAAATCCACAGGAGAAATGGATACCTATTCACCAGTGCTTGAACATTTATTGAGAGAAAACAATTCCGGTTCAATGGGCAGCACTCCCGTCTTGTCATAATAAGATTGTACATTCAAGTCCTGCTTCAGAAATTTCAGTCCATTATCCACACTGACACCACAGTGCAGTACTAAGGGAGTATTACATAATAACAGTGACTACACTTCAAGCTGTAAAGCGCTTTGGGATGTTCTGAGACTGTGAAAGGAACATTGAATGTAAGACTTCCTTAGTTTTATAAATCTCAACTATTATCTTGAGTGAACATGTAATTAGAGGGTTAAGTTTTAGAGACTGTATCACCCCTAGCAGACTGCATCCCGGTATTCCCTTCACTGTTAGCTATACTGACCGTAAACCGTTCTCAAGCTGTGTCTGTACCATGTAGTTAACTGCATTGGAGATTTAAGGAGAAACAATCAGTGAGATGATGATTCACAGCCAGTTTTAATGCTTGGACTCTGACCAACTGATACTTAAGATTCAAACCTACCACAATAAGTTGTGATTTGTGAAAAGAGGAATCCACCTGTTTGTGAGAGTGTGTAAATACTTACCAGTGAGACAGGCAAGTGACTGACAGTACAATAGTTCCACCTACTGGAATTCAATGGAAAACCAAACAACAGCACTTCACATGCAACATTCTTGAAGGAATAGCAGAGACTAAGAGATTCATGAATTCTAGCTCTCAAGTAATTAAATTGCTGAGGTGAGGAAAAAGAGGGAAATAAACACTGATGAAGGGACATAACATTCCATTAAAACAGAAGACAAAAAATTGAGCAATTTGTACTTATCCACTGAGTCACTCTATCCCAGACATAACTTCATTGTATAATATCATTTGCACATCACATTGTTATGATGTTTAAATAAGATCAATCCATCACTGAAGGTTTGTTAAGAGTCTCCACACATTTGTAAATGGTTCTGCAACATTCTCATTTCCCTCAAGCCTTTCGCAGCAAGCTCTGAACGTGATGTATTTGTGCAGTACAATGACATTGGTCAGAAACCTGGTGAAAAGGGGTCTGGGACAGAAGTCTAAGTTACGTCAGGCATGCTGGCTGAGCTCCCATCTCCTAATCCTGGACACAGAGTCCCACTCTAATAAATATAGGAGACAGGGTTTTCACAACCCACCACAACTCTGGCCATTGTCAGAAAGGCAACTTCTTTATGTGTTTATCGTTGAAGCTGTTATAATCTGTCTGGTACATCGCGAGCTTCAGCAGTTTCCCAGGCTGTGAACTGAGGTCCTCATGTGAAGGGCAGGTTTCTGTAATTGAATCCTGGACCTTATTCTAGGTGCAGGGGTTCAATCTGCTATAAGTTACAGACTGCACCAATATCTGAATGTGTATTTTAACCCAGTGGCTGTGCTCCTTTGAAGCAGCTGATATTTATAAGACAATGCAATTGCTCCTTGTGCCTGCCCAACCTCCAGAAAACTGAATTCCCTTTCAAAACATGGCCAAAAAAATATCCAAGCAAATTTAGTGTAAAGTTGCAATAACATTATTTTTAATAATTATACACAACTTATTATAATTTATGTTTTTATTGGTTTTACAACAAGAATAATACAGAAGAATGATTCACCTGAAAACAGCTCCTTGTACAGTGGACAATGCAGACGAGATATCAAACACACTGCAAGACAATCCAACGTATACAGCGTACATTAAATCAGTTTGCTCTATATATATATAATTAGAGGCAACACTCCGTGGATTCAAGTCAGTCAATTTATTCTCTGGCAAAGCAAAGATGGTCGACAGGAGTCCATCGCCATTGGTGTCGGCTATGGATTTGGTCAGATGAAATGTGCGAGTCTCAGATGTCTCAAAATTCTTTCCAAAAGCACTCCAACCTCCCTTGTGCAGGACTTAACATGTACTCGCAGGCTGCCACACACACTGATAATGCAGTCCATCCTTCGACCGTGGGAAAGGTGTTGTTACCCCAGTATCGCAGTCCTGCCTAGTACTGTATTAAGAAAGTGAGCACTGACTTACTTACTCCCTCCTCAGAACGGTGCAGCAGAATACATTCCCTTCCACAATCAAACAGCACATTGGATCATGTGAGTTGCTCTGGGGCTGCCTTACCTTTCAAGTTACTTTGTACAATAAACGTGTTTTTGGACATCATTCAGGAGAGATGACTTCTCACCATAACAGTCTTCATTCTCCTAGTGGGCATCTGGTTTCCACCACACAAATAACTTTAAGGGCACAGCCCCCCACACAAGCTCTGGCATTACAGGACAGCTCACATTATGTGATGGGGAACCTGTCGCATGGTCAAGCCTACATCCCAGCTGCCTATGGTTCCCCTTTTCCTGTCCCTCCCACAGCCCCTGTCCTAAAGTACTAGCCTGAAAAAATTTGAAACAGAGGAGACTTAAACATTGGAATTAAGGGGGATGAGGCCACATGGAAAGAGAGATTGGTGAAGGAACAAAGCAAAGGCTTAATAGGTTTTTGGGCTGAAAAGGTGAGGTAGTGATGCTCCACAAAAATGAATTGGGTTTGGAGAGTGAGACTATGGGAATTCACTGGCAGGATAAGCAAAAAGGTACTTCAGTATGGGAAAAAGTTTAAGTTTATCAAGTACCTTGTCAAGAGTAGGGAGAGGAGATACACCTTAAATTGTAAGATTTTAAAAGAGTTGAGGAGTAAAGGGGCCTTGCATGCTCAGATATACAGGTCGTTAAAGGTAGCAGTGGGAGAGTCTAAAAGAGGCAAATGTATCCTTGATTTGATATCTGGATGTATAAAATGAAACAGCGGGGAAATAATACTGGCCTTAGAATCACAGAATCTGAAAGCACAGAAGGACCTCATTTGGTCTGTTGTGCCTGTGCCGACTCTTTGAAAACTGTCCAATAGGGACCCATTTCTCAGCTTTGTTCCCTATTGCCCCACCTGGGCAAACCCTATTCAGGCTGTATTGTAGTTTTATGTACTGTGGTGGATGTCCCATTACAGGAAGTACGTAGTTTAGTGTTTCTATTATTGACCAATAATCCAGAGACCAATTCTCACCACAGCCGTGAGAGAATTTAAATCCAGTGTAAGGATCTGGGAAATAAAAAGCTAATATCGGTATAAGTGGCCACGGAACTGTCAGACTGTCATTAAAAACGCAACTAATTCACTAATGTCCTTTAAGGAAGGATAACCTTTTGTCCTTACCCAGCCTGGACCTATACTGGACTCCAGTCCCTACACCAACAGGATTGATTCTTAACTCCCCTCTGAAGTGACCTAGGAAGACACTCTGCCCAAGGAAAGTTTCTCTGGGCAACTAAGGATGGGCAACAAATGCCAGTGGAGACCACACCCAAAGAATAAAAAGACATAAAAGAAGCTGTGTAGGAATGATGAGTTAATTATGAAATTTAAACGGGTACCAGGTAATAATAAGGTAAATGGATACAGATGGGATCTACCCCAGAGTACTGAGGGAGGCATGGGAGATTGCTGGGGCCTTGACAGAAATTTTTGTATCCTCACTGGCTACGGGTGAGGTCCCAGAGGACTGGAGAATGGCCAATGTTGTTCCATTGTTTAAGAAGGGTAGCAGGGATAATCCAGGAAATTACAGGCCGGTGAGCCTTACGTCAGTGGTAGGGAAATTATTGGAGAAGATTCTTTGTGACAGGATTTACTACCATTTGGAAGCAAGTGGACGTATTAGTGAGAGGCGGCATGGTTTTGTGAAGGGGAGGTCGTGTCTCACTAACTTGATCGAGTTTTTCGAGGAAGTGACAAAGATGATCGACGATGGAAGGGCAGTGGATGTTATATACATGGATTTCAGTAAGGCCTTTGACAAGGTCCCTCATGGCAGGCTGGTACAGAAAGTAAAGTCGCATGGGATCAGAGGTGAGCTGGCAAGATGGATACAGAATTGGCTTGGTCATAGAAGACAGAGGGTAGCAGTGGAAGGGTGCTTTTCTGAATGGAGAGCTGTGACTAGTGGAGTTCCGCAGGGATCAGTGCTGGGACTTTTGCTGTTTGTAGTATATGTAAATAATTTGGAGGAAAATGTAACTGGGCTAATTAGTAAGTTTGCAGACGACATTAAGGATGGAGGAGTTGCAGATAGTGAAGAGGATTGTCAAAGGATGCAACGGGATATAGATCGGTTGGAGACTTGGGCAGAGAAATGGCAGATGGAGTTTAATCCGGACAAATGTGAGGTAATGCATTTTGGAAGGTCTAATACAGGTAGGAATTATACAGTAAATGGCAGAACCCTTAAGTGCATCGATGGGCAGAGGGATCTGGGTGTACAGGTCCACAGGTCAGTGAAAGTGGCAACGCAAGCGGATAAGGTAGTCAGGAAGGCATATGGCATGCTTGCGTTCATCGGCAGGGGTATTGAGTATAAAAGCTGGGAAGTCATGCTGCAGCTGTATAGAACCTTGGTTAGACCACACTTGGAATATTGCGTGCAATTCTGGTCGCCACATTACCTGAAGGATATGGAGGGGTTGGAAAGAGTGCAGAGGAGGTTTACCAGGATGCTGCCTGGTCTAGAGGTTATTAGCTATGAGGAGAGGTTGGAGAAACTCGGATTGTTCTCACTAGAGCGACGGAGATTGAGGGGTAACTTGATAGAAGTTTACAAAATTATGAGTGGCATGGACAGAGTAGATAGTCAGAAGCTTTTTCCCAGGGTGGAAGAGTCAATTACTAGGGGACATAGATTTAAGGTGAGAGGAGAAAACTATGGAGGAGATGTACGGGGCAAGTTTTTTACGTAGAGGGTAGTGAGTATCTGGAATTCGCTGCCAGAGGAGGTGGTGGAAGCAGGTACGATAGTGGTGTTTAAGAGGCAGCTTGACAAATACATGAATAGGATGGGAATAGAGGGATACGGACCCCGGAAGTGCAAAATGTTTTAGTTGACGGGCAATATGATGGGCGCAGGTTTGGAGGGCCGAAGGGCCTGTTCCTGTGCTGTACTTTTCTTTGGTTCAGGGTAACCACAAAAATTAAAGGGCAGTTTAGAAAAAAAATTTTTGGGATTTTTATATTCATGTGGGGTCACTGGCTAGGCCAGCATTTATTACCCATCCCTAATGACCCTTGTTCAGAGGACATTTAAGAGCTAACCACATTGCTGTGGATCTGGAGTCACAGGTAGAACTGGTAAGAACAGCAGATTTCCTTCCCTGAAGGACATTAGGGAACCATTTTACAATCGACAATGTTTTCATGGTTATCATGAGACTTTCAATTCCAAATTTTTATTGATTTCAAATTTCACCATCTGCTGTGGTGGGATTCGAACCAGAGTCCCCAGAGCATCACGCTGGGTCTCTGCATTACTAGTCCAGTGATGCCATCGCCTCCCCTGAGGAATTCTTTGCAATATGGCTCATGTGGAGAAAAGATCAGGGTAAACAAGATTGGTCAGGTTGTCTGTTTCTGTGCTGTCTCTGATTCTAGAAAATGAATGCAGAAAGGCAAGGCAAAGCTTGGATATAAAGGAAGGACAGAATTTGGAAAGGAGTATAGAGGATGGATGGAGGGTGGGTAGGAGAATTTTGTTTTTCTTTGTTCATGGGACGTGGGCATCGCTGGCTCGGCCAGCATTTGTTGCTCATCCCTGAATTGCCCTTGTTCAGACGGCATTTAAGAGTTAACCCCATTGCTGTGGGTCGGGAGTCACATGTAGGCCAGACCAGATAAGGACAGCAGATTTCCTTCTCTAAAGGACATTAGTGAACCAGATGGGTTTTTACAACAATCGACAATGCTTTCATGGTCATCATTAGACTTCTAATTCCAGATTTTTTTTTTTAATTCCACCATCTGTCGTGGTGGGATTCAAACCCAAGTCCCCAAAGCATCACCCTGGGTCTCTGGGTCACCAGTCCAGCGACAATACCACTACACCATCGCCTCCCACAATGGGATGGAAGCTGGAATAGAGGAAGGATAGAGAGTGGGTAGGAGAATAGAGGAAGGATAGAGGCTGTGTAGGAATATAGGAGGAGGTTTGGAGAGGACTACAGGGAAAGGATATTAAGATTTTAGAATGTGTTCAACGCAGATTCACTAAGATGCAGTCTGGTATGAAGAAATGCAAATACAAAGAAAAACTTGAAAATATGTTTTTTTTCCATTTGAACAACACAGATTATGGAGTGATATGATAGAAGTGTTTCAAATGATGAAAGGGTGGGATATGGGAGAAAGATTTAGAACAGGAAGTATGAGAAACCTCTTCACACAGCCTAGTGAGGCTGTGAAATTTAGTCTGTGTCAATATGTGTGAGTAGTTTGGAGAGGCGAAGGAAAAAGGGTTGAAGAGCTATGGAACAGGGTGGATAAAATGCAATGGGGACTATTAGCTCGTAAAGAGAGGAATCAGCAACATGGATTGGTTGGGCCAAACTGCCAGTTTGTGTTGCAACTTCTATTTGTGGCAAAGCTTGGTTGCTTCACAGAAGCAGGGCAAAGTTTTGGCGTGGGGCAGAGAAGAGTCATTCATTCTACTATACAGGGGGAATGAGACAATCTCTGCTATACAGAGGGAACAAGACAATCTAATGAAGTCATGCTTTCACCTCAGCAGGCTATTTCACACTATGTTTGCCTTCTCACTTGCCACTATGGTTTGTTATCCCAACTTTCTACCATCTGCATTATGATCAATCTTATTTCGTATGCCCTCAAACTGCTCCCTGCCTCCCTCCCAAATACTCAACAGCCTCCACGTTGAAAAATCATTAACCAAGAGAATGCAGACATGTTATGGTGAGCAGCAATCACTCATTCGATCATACCTTCTGCCAAGTGTAGCGTTCTGTTTGGCTGAACGCTGCACTTTCAACTACGATTGAGGATGCCTCGGCAGAATTGAGGAGACCCTCAAGCAACAAGCCTCAGCAATGGCGCCAAATCGCCAACGAAGCCTACAGGAAAATAACGGGAAAAGAAAAAAGCATGATAAATTTCTGGGGGAGAAAAATGACAAGGTATGATCGAAGAGCAGTAATGGATGGATGGCAATGTGTATTGTACTGGGCAATACAGGACAATAGGGCAAATAGAGGACCTGACCTGAAGATCTTGTCCTTCAAGTCTCAGTTTCCTGGCATAGAACAGGCAGCTACCCAATTTCGCTCCAGTAATAAGATTGGAAAAATCTTTAAATTCAGCTTCAGAGCTTTAAACATTTAAAGCATTCAGAACTTTGCAGCAATGTAGCTGACTGACAAAAATGGAGCCCATTGGAGAACTGTCAGTGCACAATCTTTCATCAGAATTCAAAACATTCATGTCACATGGAGGAATTCAAGCTTTAGAGTGTTATTACAGCCCTGGGAGTATTGGCTTTTGCTTTACTATACAAGATGACATACTCCCCACCCCCTCCCCCAAGCCTCTGATTCTTGTGTAGATTCTATTGCATGTGGTCTTTGCTCACATATGTTGCCCTTGTTCTTCTCCAAAGCCACGCTCCTACTTTACCCTCTTCTCTTCTACTCTACTGCACAATTCCTAATCTCCACTCTACTGCCGTGCTCTCACTATGCTCTCCCCGAGTCTTCTATCCAACTCCATGCTTGTCATCTATGTTGACCCAGCTCCAACTCTGCAGCCCATCACCTAATTTGACCTTCCACTGGACAGCCCAATGCTCCATCTCTTTCTCCCCCTCCCTCCCACCAATGGCTATACCCTTTTACTCTAACATCTGTGCTTGAACTTTACTCTCAAAGTCCAGTGCATTTTAGTCCAGATTCCTTCCCGTTCTAACTCTAAAACACACATCTTTCCCATTACACCTCACCTCTGCAAGCCAGTTTGAACTTATGTTTGTCTTCTTATTCATCATTGCAGTCTGTTATCTCGACTTCCTACCTTCCACATTATGATTCATTTTATTTCACATATCCTATTTTAAATAGTCCCCTTCTACTTTGCAGCCTAATTCTCAAGTGTCCTTTTACTTCTACGCCTATATTTGCAGGTCTTACCCAACTCCTGTTGTTGCCCATAGGCTTCTAAATCTATTTCCCTTTTTAATTTACCTAACCCAACAAAGGCCCACTTCTCTCATCCTACTCTTTTCCTCTCCTACTCACGAAGACACAGTCTTCCTGTTGGGTGCAGTTCCATGAAGAATAGGCATCCCTGGCATCCCACTGAACTGGGCACAATTAACTCATGATCCTTGACAGTTAGAGTTGGCTGGAATGATGGTGAGCATCACAATCAAGCCAAACACAATCCTGTCCTTAAATGAAAGCCACACAGTAATTCCCACTGAGGTTACAGAATTGCAATCGGGATAAAGATGACTGACTATTTCTTTCTATCTCCTGATCTAGGGATGCCAAATTTAATTTAGCTTCTTCTACTGTCAAGGCTGAGAGCAACTCACTTAGCACAAACCAGGAATCAAGTTTGCCAAGTTTCTGGCCTGCAAGGAGCTGAGTGAACCTGCCAAGCCACCTGTAGAACACTTAAAATCTCACCACTATAGCCCACAAGATAACTCTTCGTTTTCATAAGCTACACTAGCTTCCTGACTTTCTATTACTGCTGTATCCCCACCTTGTTACCTTATTACAAGGCACCATAACACCACTTCTATTCTCCAAACTGCATCCTGACTCTAAAGTTCCAACCAGCCGTCCTCTTCCACTGCACAGCTCCTACCCAACTCAAAGCCTTCCAACTCTCCATCACTAAATTGTACAGCTACCATCTCCACTGTCTTTTTCTAACTCCATGGTCTGTAAACCATACCCTGGTGCCAAAGTATGCCCTTTAAACCTTACAACCCCCAGGTCAGCTAGATCCTTCCCCCACTTCTTTCCAAGCCAACTTCTCCTTATACACCTATGACTCCCATCCAAATTTCACCTTCACTCTATGGTCCCATCTCAGTTGGACCTTCCAACTCTACCTCCCTCTCCATGGCCAAACGACCCTTCTAGTTTCTCAGCTCCAGTTCAACTGACACCATTAACTCTACTCTCCCCATAAAGAACTAACTCCTTTCAATTCTATAGCCTTGGGCCACCTGCCTTTTCAAATTTCACAGTCATAATCATCATCTTGTAAGTGGGCAGCACAGCTCCATATCAATTATAGGTTGACATTTTCAACCCGCTCTTAACTATACATTTTGACTTACTCCTATATTACTTATAGATTTATATCTTTTACTCATCGCACCTGTACTGGCAAATCTCTTCTCACTGCAACCTTCTCTAGATCTTTGGCTCATCATGCCTACACTAACTGTGCTTCTACAGCTATGACTAAATTCCTACTATACTAGCTATAACTGAATCAATATCTTTGACCATTTAACTAATAACTTATTGAAGTCAATTTTCCAAAAGCATAAAATGAATTAGAATTCTCCAAAAGGGCTGGGTAACAGGCCCCAGTTATCTGTCTGACAGTAATGTTTACTGTTAGACTGATTCAGATTCTGTTACCCTCGGACATGGAAACAGAACCAGACAGTACAGATAATGAAAAGTAAGCATCACACACTCTGTCTAGCTAACAAAATGCTTATACTTCCAGCTTTCAATGGCATGATCCATTTTCAACAGAAAAACATCAAGACGCAGCATACTGACTGAAAATGGTGCAATAATGCAACAAAAACAAGATGAATGAAGAGCAGCAAACCACAGCCATTGAAGCCAGTTGTCATCCAGACTATCTGATCTTTTCTAGTAGAAGGATTGCTTTGTTGAAAACAAATGTGCCATTGCTGCAACAATTGTACAGACCGTTCTAAGATTGCTTGTAGTGTGAGGTTTGTTCAGCACTAGTGAAAGTAAATACTTTCCAGAGGGATGGAGGATACTGAAACTCTGCAGGTCTCTCCCTTGTACCATTTAGTACAGCCCACAGCTTCTGAATGACTCCTCTTGGCAGTTTACACACGGACCTTTGAGAGGGTTCCACATTACTGTGAAGGGGTCATGTGGAGTATTATGGCTGAATGGTGTATGGCTGAAATGGCCCAGCACCATAGCTCTTACTTGCAATCCAAGACTCCAACTAACAACATTAAGATGATCCCTGGCTTCTTGATATTGTGCAGTAATTGTTTCGTTATTGCACACAAGCTGGCAAGAGAGCAGCAGAAATCATATTCCTGAGAACGGTGGGTGGAGAGGGGGACAGGGATAATGACAGAACACTACTAGGAACGGGTAAAGGTTGAACGAACAGAACGAAAAGCTGCTCCACCCTGACTTAGCAATCCTAACCTTCACATCATAACCAGGTCAAATATTTATTCAATTCTCTTTGAAAGTAATTTTTGAATCTGCTTCACCTGCCCTTTCAGGCAGTGCTCTCCAGATCATAACAGCTCGCTGCCTACGAAAATTCTCATCTCCTCTTTGGTTCTATTGTCAATTATCTTAAATCAGTGCCCACTGGTTACTGACCTTCCTACTAGTGGAAAGTTTCTCCTTATTTACTCCATCAAAACCCTTCAGAATTTTGAACATCGCTATTAAATCACCCCTTAACCTTCCCTGCTCTAAGGCAAACAATTCCAGTTTCTCCAGTCTTTCCACATTAACTGAAGTCCCTAACCCCTAGTATCATTCTAGTAAATCTCTTCTGCACTGTTTCCAAGGCCTTGATATCCTTTCAAAAGTGTGGTGCCCAGAACTGGACACAATACTCAGCTGAGGTCAAACCAGTATTCTTTTGAGGTTTAGCAAAAGTTCCTTATTTTTGTACTTGGGCCACTATTTAAAGTCCAGGATCGTTGCATTTGTTTTAAAACAACCCTTCTTAAACCCTTCCCTCCACAGATACCCTCCAACCCATATTCATGGTCACCCCCTCATTCTTGCCATCTTTCAACCACCACCACCACCAGCCCCGTGCCCTCATCTCAATCAAGACTATTTCTGACCACTTCCTTGCATTTCTCATCACCCACATCCCTCCGCTCTCTTCTAATCCCACTTGCTTTACTCTCTGTTTCTAGAAAAAAATCTCCTCCAACTCGCTCAAACTGCAATTTCAAACTCCCAGCTGCTTAGCTTTTCCATTTTCCCACAATACTCTGCAGCAGTTAAAATACTCAACCATTCCCCTTTGCCCAGTGAAGCTTCTACTCGTTCCCACCCAGTCACACCTCCTGATGTGGGCCTGATCTTCACACCCTCAAGTTGCAGGTGCAGAGTGTGCAGTGTCTACGGCACACAACTGGTTTAGCCATCTATCGACAGACTCAGCAGAAGAACATCGAGCACCATTGGGCCCTGCTCCCCTCAACCAAAATCAGCTACTATTCCAGGATCATCCTGGAATGCAAAGATAACCCTGGCTTCTCTCCTCCATTGTCAATTCCCTCCTTAAACACCAATAACAACAAGACAGCACCTTTACCTTAATAAATGCCCCAAGGTGCTTCACGGAAGCTTTGCAAAACAAAGTATGACAAGAAGCCATATTTATTTTTATTCTTTCGTGGGATGTGGGCATCGTTGGCTAGGCCAGCAATTTAGTTGCCCATCCCTAATTGCCCTTGAGAAGGTGGTGGTGAGCTGCCTTCTTGAACTGCTGCAGTACATGTGGTGTGGGTACACCCACAGTGCTGTTAGGGAGGGAGTTCCAAGAATTTGATTCAGCGACAGTGGAGGAACGGCGATATATTTCTAAGTCAGGATGGTGTGTGGCTTGGAGGCGAACTTGCGAGTGGTGGTGTTCCCATGGATCTGCTGGCCTTGTCCTTCTAGGTGGTAGAGGTCAGGGTTTAGAAGGTGCAGTCGAAGAAGCCTTGATGAGTTGCTGCAGTGCATCTTGTAGATGGTGCACACTGCTGCCACTGTGCTTCAGTAGTGGAGGAAATTAATATTGGAGGTGGTGGATGGGGTGCCAATCAAGTGGGCTGTTTTGTCCTGGATGGAGTTGAGTTCTTGAGTGTTCTTGAGCTGCGCTCATCCAGGCGAGTGCAGAGTATTCCATCACACTCCTGACTAGTGCCTTGCAGATGGTGGACAGGCTTTGGGGAGTCAGGAGGCGAGTTAACCTCTGCAGAATTCCCAGCCTTTGACCTGTTCTTGTAGCCACAGCATTTATGTGGCTGGTCCAGTTCAGTTTCTGATCAATGGTAACCCCCAGGATGTTGATAGTAGGGGATTCAGTGAAGTAATGTCATTGAATGTCAAGGGGAGATTGTTAGATTCTCTCCTGTTGGAGGTGGTCATTGGCTGGCACTTTTGTGGCACAAATTGCTTGTTACTTGCCAATTATCAGCCCAAGCCTGAATGTTGTTCAGGTCTTGCTGCATATGGGCACTGACTGCTTCGGCAGTCCGTGCCCATATGCAGATTGAGATAATAGGCCAAGTGGCCAAATGCTTGGCCAAACAGGTAGGTTTTAAGTAGTATCTTAAAGGAGAAAAGCGAGGTAGAAAGGTGAAGAGGTGTAGGGAGGGTATTCTAGAACCTAGGACCTAGGCAATGGAAGGCACAGCCACCAAAGGTGGGGCAATTAAAATTGGGGATTCACAAGAGGCCAGAATTAAAGGTGTGCAGATATCTCGGAGAGTTGTAGAGCTGGAGGAGATTTCAGAGATAGGGAGTGGCAAGGCCAAGGAGGGATTTAAAACAAGGATGAAAATTTTAAAATCATGATGTTGCTTGACTGGGAGCCAATGTAGGTCAGTGAACATAGGTGCCGGGCAGCAGAGATTTGGATGGCTTCAAGTTTACGGAGGGTAGAATGTGGGAGGTCATCAACAGTGCATTGGAATAATCGAGTCTGGAGGTTACAATGGCATGAGTAAGGGCTTCAGCAGCAGGGCAAAGTCAGGTAATGTTACAGAGGTGGAAATTAGGTAGCCTTAATGATGGCACAAATATGAGAACAAAACTCATCTCGGGGTGATCTCAGGCTTTATCTCAGACTGTTGCTGGGAGAGGGATAGAGTCGATAGCCAGGGAACAGGGTTTGGAGAGGGACCATAAACAATGGCTTCAGTATTTTCAATATTTAATTGGAAGAAATTTCTCCTCATCCAGTACTAGTATGCTGGATAAACAGTCTGATAATTTGGCAACCACAGAGCAGTCGAGAGAGGTGGTGGCGCTCTCCCTTCACTTTTAGTTCCAACAATGTGCAAAGAGTTCATTGAACACTTTGTCATAAAGATTGAGGCCATCCATTCAGCTGCCTCGGCTGCTTCCCTCCTTTCCACTTGATTTCCAAGCCAAATCTCCCCCCATGATCGCGTCTGCCTTAGACTGATCCCGTGGCCATCTCTAGTTCTCTTGTATCTCCGCTATGCCCTTCAAAAGCTCATTTTGTCCATGGGATCCATTTCCTGCTCCTTTAATCCTATTCCCACTAACCTGATCAGCCAACTTCCCTTCCCGACTCCCAGTTAGCTGATATTGTAAATGATTCTCTCTTCTCAGGTACGCCATTTTAAACACAAATTTCACCCATCCCTCCATAAAAAACACAACCATCAACTTTTCTGCCCTTGGAAATTATCACCAAACTCCCTTTCCTTTCCAAAGTTCTTGAATCATAAGACCATAAGAAATGGGAGCTGGAGCAGGAGTAGACCATTCAGCCCATAGAGCCTGCTCCATCATTCAATAAAATAAAAGGTGATCGGATTGTGGCCGTAACCCCACTTTCCTGCCTGTTCCCCAAAACCCTGAACCAATTTGTAGGTCAAAAATCTGTCTAACTCAGCCTTGAATATATTCAATGACCCAGCTTTCACTGCTCTGTGGGGAAGAGAATTTCAAACACTAATGACCCTCTGAGAAAATAAATTCCCCCTCATTTCTGTCTTAAGTTGGAGAACACTTATTTTTAAACTGATGATGATTCCCCCACGAGGGGAACATCCTCTTAGCATCTATCCTGTCAAGCCCCCTCAAAATCTTATGTTTCAATAAGGTCACCTCTCATTCTTCTAAACTCCAATGAGTATAGGCCCAACCTTTCCTCATAAGACAACCTCTCATCCAGGAATCAACCTAGCAAACATCTTCTGAACTGAATGTGTTGTCCCCCTAAACTATGCCCATCTTCCTGCAACTCCATGTTCAACCTCAAGCTGAGCTTCCAATCACATACCTTCTCCATCACATAACTCACCTACTTTGAGCTTTGTAACATTGCCCATCTCCAAGCCTGTCTCAGCTCATCAGTTTGTGAAATTCTCATCCATGCCTTTGTCAACCTCAAGCTTGTTGTTTCCAATGCTTGCCTGGCCAGTCTCTCATCCACCGCCCTCCCTAAACTTCAGCTCATCCAAAACTCTGCTGCCTGTATCCTAACTTGCACCAAGTCCTGTTCACCCATCCACCCTTGGTCTGACCAACATACATTTGTGCTTTTGCTTGTTGCTCCATCGCATCAAATTTAACATTTAATCCTTGCCTTTAAATCTCTTCACAGCCTCACCCTTCCCACACTGCTGCCTTGCCTAGACCTGCCTCCTCCCACAAAGAACTTCACATTTCTCTGAATCTGGCCCCTTGTGCATACTCTGTCCCTTTACCCACCACCAGCACAATGACCTCACCTGTCCAGGCCCCATGTCCCGAATTCCCTCCCTAAATCCCTCTGTTTCTCCACCTTCAGCACTTCTTTTTAAACCTCTCCTAAAGTCCCCCAATTTGCTTTTCTTTCCCTTATATCAATTTTGGGAAATTTTTCCACATTAAACCAATGATATAAATACAAGTTGCTCTTGTTATTGTTGTAAATAACCATTTCTCTGCTCAGTAAACAGCAATAATAGTGAGTACCACTTACTCTGAATAAACAGTGGTTCCGTACAGTTACACAGTGAATGACCCCTAGCCTGAATGAACAGTGACTCTGTATAGATGCACAGGGAATGAGTCTTATCCTGATTAAACAGTGATTCCGTACAATTACACAGTGAGTAGCTCTTACCCTAATTAGACAGTGACTTTATATAGTTACACAGTGAGTAACCCTTACTGTGCTGAATTAACAGTGAGTGTGCAGTTACACAGTGAGTGACCTTACCCTAATGAATAAACAGTGACTCTGTACAGTTACAGTGAGTAACCCTTACTCTGAATAAACAGTGACTCGGTACAGTTACAGTGAGTAACCCTTACCCTGAATAAACAGTGACTCTGTACAGTTACAGTGAGTAACCCTTACTCTGAATAAACAGTGACTCTGTACAGTTACAGTGAGTAACCCTTACTCTGAATAAACAGTGACTCTGTACAGTTACAGTGAGTAACCCTTACTCTATATAAACAGTGACTCTGCATAGTTACAGTGAGTAATCCTTACTCTGAATAAACAGTGACTGCATAATTACAGTGAGTAACCCTATGAATAAACAGTGACTCTGTACAGTTAGTGAGTAACCCTTATTCTGAATAAACAGTGACTCTGTACAGTTACAGTGAGTAACCCTTACTCTGAATAAACAGTGACTCTGTACAGTTACAGTGAGTAACCCTTACTCTGAATAAACAGTGACTCTGTACAGTAACAGTGAGTAACCCTTACTCTGAATAAACAGTGACTCTGCATAGTTACAGTGGGTAATCCTTACTCTGAATAAACAGTGACTCTGTACAGTTACAGTGAGTAATCAGTACACTGAATAAACAGTGACTCTGTACAGTTAGTGAGTAATCAGTACACTGACTAGTGACTCTATAGTTACAGTGAGTAATCAGTACACTGACTAAACAGTGACTCTGTACAGTTACAGTGAGTAATCAGTACACTGAATAAACAGTGACTCTGTACAGTTACAGTGAGTAATCAGTATAGTGACTCTGTACAGTTACAGTGAGTAATCAGTACACTGGCTAAACAGTGAGTCTGTACAGTTACAGTGAGTAATCAGTACACTGACTAAACAGTGACTCTGTACAGTTACCGTGAGTAATCAGTATAGTGACTCTGTACAGTTAGTGAGTAATCAGTATAGTGACTCTGTACAGTTAGTGAGTAATCAGTATAGTGACTCTGTACAGTTACAGTGAGTAATCAGTACACTGAATAAACAGTGACTCTGTACAGTTAGTGAGTAATCAGTACACTGAATAAACAGTGACTCTGTACAGTTACAGTGAGTAATCAGTACACTGAATAAACAGTGACTCTGTACAGTTAGTGAGTAATCAGTATAGTGACTCTGTACAGTTACAGTGAGTAATCAGTATAGTGACTCTGTACAGTTACAGTGAGTAATCAGTACACTGAATAAAAACTGACTCTGTACAGTTACAGTGAGTAATCAGTATAGTGACTCTGTACAGTTACAGTGAGTAATCAGTACACTGAATAAACAGTGACTCTGTACAGTTACAGTGAGTAATCAGTATAGTAACTCTGTACAGTTAGTGAGTAATCAGTACACTGAATAAACAGTGACTCTGTACAGTTAGTGAGTAATCAGTACACTGAATAAACAGTGACGCTGTACAGTTACAGTGAGTAATCAGTACACTGAATAAACAGTGACTCTGTACAGTTACAGTGAGTAATCAGTACACTGAATAAACAGTGACTCTGTACAGTTACAGTGAGTAATCAGTACACTGAATAAACAGTGACTCTGTACAGTTACAGTGAGTAATCAGTATAGTGACTCTGTACAGTTAGTGAGTAATCAGTATAGTGACTGTACAGTTACAGTGAGTAATCAGTACACTGAATAAACAGTGACTGTACAGTTAGTGAGTAATCAGTATAGTGACTCTGTACAGTTAGTGAGTAATCAGTATAGTGACTCTGTACAGTTACAGTGAGTAATCAGTATAGTGACTCTGTACAGTTATAGTGAGCAATCAGTATAGTGACTCTGTACAGTTAGTGAGTAATCAGTATAGTGACTCTGTACAGTTACAGTGAGTAATCAGTACACTGAATAAACAGTGACTCTGTACAGTTACAGTGAGTAATCAGTATAGTGACTCTGTACAATTACAGTGAGTAATCAGTATAGTGACTCTGTACAATTACAGTGAGTAATCAGTATAGTGACTCTGTACAGTTACAGTGAGTAATCAGTATAGTGACTCTGTACAGTTAGTGAGTAATCAGTATAGTAACTCTGTACAGTTAGTGAGTAATCAGTATAGTGACTCTGTACAGTTACAGTGAGTAATCAGTATAGTGACTCTGTACAATTACAGTGAGTAATCAGTATAGTGACTCTGTACAGTTACAGTGATTAATCAGTACACTGAATAAACAGTGACTCTGTACAGTTACAGTGAGTAATCAGTATAGTAACTCTGTACAGTTACAGTGAGTAATCAGTATAGTGACTCTGTACAGTTACAGTGATTAATCAGTATAGTGACTCTGTACAGTTAGTGATTAATCAGTACACTGAATAAACAGTGACTCTGTACAGTTACAGTGAGTAATCAGTACACTGAATAAACAGTGACTCTGTACAGTTACAAAGTGAGCAAACCCGACTGAATAAACAGTGACTCTGCAAACAAAAACAGAAAATGCTGGAAAAACTCAGCAGGCCCGTCAGCATCTATGGAGAGGGAAACAGAGTTAACGTTTTGAGTCCATATGACCCCGTATAACAGAGTTAATGTTTCGAGTCCGTCTGACCCCTGAAGAAGGTCATATGGACTCAAAATGTTAACAGTTTCTCTCTCCACAGATGCTATCAGGCCTACTGAGTTTTTCCAGCATTTTCTGTTTTTGTTTCAGATTTCCAGCATCCGCAGTATTTTGCTATTATCTTAGTGACTCTGCATAGTTATCCTACAAACTAAACAACCCGCCATTTAACCACCGATAATTGCTGAATAACATCACACATTAACAGCTGAAGCACACTCTATCCTTGTCCTTTCTACATTTCTCTAGAAAAATAAGAAAAGTTGCAATTTAGGAAGGCACTACCCTGACTCACATATGGTCACTCTCACTTGACCTAACCAATTGCCCAATCTTTAACCAGGTAAATGACACAGGGGCACTGGAGCAACTTTTCTTCTGAGCTTTATTGTGGGCAGAGTGTGCTGGGCAGGAGGCAAGCCCCTAATTCAGGGTAACCCAGAGACAGTGACAGAGAATGCGCAGTAGGGTGAGCAGGAGAGAGGTTTGAGCAGAGGGACTGGTGCAAGAAGCAGGTCAACACTTGAACCTCTTGTTTGTAACTAGTAGCACAGGATTCTGCAGAGAGCATGGATCACAGGCTGAAGTGGTTCTGTCCCAGATGGCAGGGCTAAGAAGCTTTACTGAAAGGGCTGAGCTCTTCAAAGCTAAATTAAAGCTCAGCTCTTCATTTCCAGGGGCCAGGAGTTGAAGCAATAGTAAAAATGTTCTGACCCAAGACCTGGGGAGGAGGCTGCAGCAAGAACACTTGTGTGAAATGCCATAGGACAAATGAGCTGAAGAGTTGGCAGTAGCTGGTAGGATGGGGCGAAGTGATCCAAGCTCTTCTGTTCCGTTTGTCCAACTGGGGGCACAGGCCCGATCTTGGGGCCTCCGATCGTGGTGAGGGAACGCACGGGCTCGGATCTCTGCACGACTTCGATGGCGATGGTGATGGCGATGAAGGTGATAGCGATGGCGATGGTGCCTGTCCACGTTCACCCCCAGGACGTGTAGGTGCTGCAGAACAACATGCCCTGCACGAGCTTTAACCTCTCACTCTGCCACCAACACAATGGGAACACTGCTTCCAGCAAACACCTCGGACCGCGAACAGAAGGACACAAACACATTGAAAGCATTGCGTGCAGGCTGAGATATCAGAATGTGCAGAGACTCTATCCCACCAAGGCAGGGTGAGATATGAGTATTTGGTTTTTTTTTGAGATACAGAAACATTTACAAATGTAGAAAGATGCTGATACACAGACAGACAAGAAGGTTTCAAGCTTTCATTTCCCCACCCACCCAGCGAGAGAAATGCTGCAAATCAGTTGAAATATGGTCACTCAGGAAAGTACAAACAGATTAGCGATGGAACAGCTGCAACAAGCTGGCAAACTGACCACACTCTCACATGAAAAGAAATCAAAACTTGTATTGTCAACAAATCAAAATAAAATACAAAATAAATGAAACAGAAAGGAGATGTGGAGGCAATTCTGAAGCTGCCTAGTTCCTTCAGTACAGCATTGCATATTCACTTAACCCACAGCTGCAGTTAGTGCCTTCTCCTACTTCCCATCACTCTTGTTTCATACCACAGGGAACAGGTCTGAGGACTATGTGGCCATCAACAGCCAACACGGCGAATAATTCCCGATTCTACTGCAATGCTCATGATAATGGCCCCATAACATACTACACAGGCTGTAATCTTGTTCATGCACGTTCCACTTGCTATAAACAGGCTTATACATACACCACATGCTTATAAACATGCTCATGCATGCAATATATATGATTATAATCACACTCATGTATACACATTATAAATATGTTTATGCATACACACATGCTATAAACACACCGTTGCATACACCACACATGCTATTAACATGCTCATGCATACACCAAGGATACAAAATGTTCAGAAAAGATAGGGAAGGTAAAAGGGAAGTTGGGGTTACAATACTGATTAGGGAAGATATTAGAGTATTGGAAAGAGGGAATGTCCTTGAGGGAGCAAACTCAGAATTCATTTGGTTAGGGTTAAGAAGCAAAAAAGGATATGATCATGCTACTGAGGGTATTTTATAGGCCTCCAAATAATGAGAGAGATAGAGGCAGGGAAATCAGCAGGGAAATCAGAGATGTACGAGGACTATTAGGGGGGCTTTAATTGCCCAAATATTGATTGGGATCATGTTAGAATAAAGAGTAAGGAGGTGGAGGAATTTCTGAAATGTGTTAAGGTGAGCTTCCTTCATCAGTATGTTCTTAACCCAACTCACAAGGAGACATTGCTGGATCTGGTGCTGGGGAATGAGGTGGGCCAAGTGTCTGAGGTGGAGCACTTAGATAAGAGTAATCATTGTATTATATGATTTAGACTAGTAATGCAAAAGAGCCTCCAAAATCCAAAAATCTTCAACCAGCATGAAAATAGAAAGAAGGTAGTAAGAGGTGTGATGGGGCCTATTAGGAACCAACAAGGTGATATTTGTATAGAGACACAGGACAAGGCTAGAATACTTAATGAGTATTTAGTATCAGTGTTCACTAAGGAAGAGGAAGCTGACAAAATATTGGAGGATGCGGAGATGGCAGAGGTAATGGATGGGGTGAAAATTGAGAGGCAGGATGTACTGGAAAGGCTGGCTTAGAGTTGATAAGTTCAGATGGCTTGTATCCAAGATTGCTAAAGAAAGTGGGAGTGGGGGTAGCGAAAGGGCTTGCCATAATCTTCCAATCTTCCCTAAGGGAGGATTGGAGAGTGGCAAATATAACGCCCTTACTCAAGAAAGAGTTCAAGGACAGTCCTAGTAACTGCAGGCCAGTTAACTAGTAATACAAACAGATCAGCCATGATCTTATTGAATGGCAGAGCAGGCTCGAAGGGCCGAATGGCCTACTCCTGCTCCTATTTTGTAAATTCATATGTTAATCTAAGATCAGTGGTTGGTAAGGTTTTGGAATCCTTAATCAGGGAAATTAAATCACCAGGCATTTGGAGAGGTTTGAGTTAATTAAGGTTAACCAGCATAGATCTGTAAAAGGCAGATCATGCTTGACTAATCGAATTGAATTTTTTGATGAAGTGACAAAGAAGGTTGATGAAGGGAATGCAGTGGATATTGTCTATATGGATTTTTAAAAAAGCATTTGACAAGTCACCACATGAAAGGCTGTTTAATAAAGTTGAGGCTTATGGAATAGGAGGGTCAGCCTTAGATAAAAAATTAGTTTAAGGACAGAAAACAATGAGTTGTGGTAAATGTTTAATTTTCAGACAGGGGGATGGTAGATAGTGGTGTTCCTCAAGGGACACAGTACCAAGCTTTTTTTGCTATATATGAATGACTTCAATCTTGAAATAGAGTAAAATTTCCAAATTTGCCAATTATACCAAACTTGGAGGAGCGGAAAGCAGTGAGGATGATATCAATTGACTGCAACAGGGCATAGGTAGGCTAACAGAATGGGCAGACAAGTGACAGACGGAATTTAATACAGAGAAGTATGGGGTGATGCATTATAGCAGAAGTGATGGAGAAAGGCAATATAGGCATAATTGCCTCGTTCTAAAGAGTATGCAGGAACAGTGGGACCTGGGGGTACATGCATATAGATCTTTGAAGGTAGCAGGACATATTGAGAGAATGGTTGGCAAAGCATACGGGATCTTGGGCTTCATAAATAGAGGCAGTATGTATAAAAGCAGGGAAGTTATGTTGAACCTTTATAAATCTCTGATTCAGCTGGAGTATTGCATTCAGTTCTGGTCACACTTTAAGAAAGATGTGAAGATCCTTGAGAGGGTGCAGGGGAGATTTACCAGAATGGTTCCAGGGATGAGGGGGTTTTAGTTACAAGGGGAAATTTGACAGAGGTGAACAGGATTATGACAGGCTTAGATAAGGTAGACAAGGAAAAAAACTTTTCCCATTAGTTGACTGTATAAGGACTAAGGGACACAGATTTAAAGCTCTGGGCAAGAGAATGAAGGGGAATGTTAGGAAGAACTGTTTCACACTGTAAGTGGCAATGATCCGGAACTCACTGCCCACGAGAGTGGCGGATGAGGAAACAAGCAGTTAAGGAGGCAAATGGTATGTTGGCCTACATTGCAAGAGGACTTGAGTACAGGAGCAAGGATGTTTTACCTTGGTGAGACCACACCTGGAGTGTTGTGTGCAGTTTTGGTCTCCTTACCTAAGAAAGGATACACTTGCAATAGAGAGAGTGCAGCGGAGGTTCACCAGGCTGATTCCTGGGATGGCAGGATTGTTGTATGAGGAGAGGTTGGGCCGACTATACCTGTATTCACTGGAGTTTAGAAGAATGAGAGGGGATCTCATTGAAATGTATAAAGTTCCGACAGGGCTGGACAGACTGGATGCAGGGGTGATGTTCCCTCTGGCTGGGGTGTCTAGAACAAGGGGTCACAGTCTCAGGATACAGGGTAGACCATTTAGGAGTGAGATGAGGAGAAGCTTCTTCACTCAGAGGGTGGTGAACCTGTGGAATTCTGTACTACAGGAGGCTGTGGAGGCCAAGTCACTGAATATATTTAAAAAGGAAATGGATTTCTGGACTCTAAAGGCGTCAAAGGATATGGGGAGAGTGCAGGAGTACGGTGTTGAGATAGAGGAACAGCCATTATCATATTTAATGGTGCAGCAGGCTCGAGGGGCCGAGTGGCCTACTCCTGCTCCTATTTTCTATGTTTCTATGGAAATTTCCTGGGCACTTGAAGGAAATAAACTTGCAGGGCTACAGGGACCAAGCGGAGGAGTGGGACTGACTGGGTTGATCCACAGGGAGCCGGCGTGGACTCGATAGGCTGAATGGTCTCCTCCTTGCCATAAATAAATGTAAATTTACCCTGACAAGACCCATCAGAGTCTTGTATGTTTCAATAAGATCGCCTCCTTCTAAACTCCAATGAGTTGAGATCCAACCTGCCTGACCTTCCCTCATCAGACAACGGCTTCATCCCAGGAATCAACCTAATGAACGTTCTCTGAACTGCCTCCAATGCAAGTATATCCCTCCTTAAGTACAGAGACCAAAACCGTGCTCTAGATGTGGTCTCACTAATGCCCTGTACATTTGTAGCAAGGCTTCCCTACTTTTATACTCTATTCTCTTTGCAATTAAGGCCAACATTCTATTTGCCTTCCTAATTACTTGCTGTATCTGCACGCTAATATTTTGTGATTCATGTACAAGGACACCTAGATCCCTCTGTACCACAGCATTCTGCAGTCTCTCTCAATTTAAGTAATATTCTGGTTTTCTATTCTTCCCAACAAAGTGGACAACCTCACATTATCCCACATTTTCTTCACGCAGAAGGTGGTGAACCTGTGGAATTCTCTACCACAGAAGTCGTGGAGGCCAAGTCACTGAATATATTTAAAAAGGAAATACATAGGTTCCTGGACTCTAAAGGCATCAAAGGGTATGGGCAGAGAGTGGCCATCTGGCGTTGAGATAGAGGATCAGCCATGATCATATTGAATGGCAGAGCAGGCTCGAAGGGCCGAATGGTCTACTCCTGCTCCTATTTTCTATATTCTATGTTTCTATACTCCATCTGTCAATCTTTGCACACTTACTTAACCTATCTAAAGCCCTTTGTAGAATCTTCATGTCCTCCACTACAACGTTCTTTCTTAACTATTTTTATATCACCAGCAAATTTGGCTGCAATACAGTTGGTTCCTTCATCCAAATCATTAATATAGATTGTAAATAGTTGAGGCCCCAGCGCTGATCCCTGTGGCACTCCATGAGTTATAGCTTGCTAACCTGAAAATTACCCATTTATCCCGACTCTCTCTTTCATGTTAATTAGCCAATCCTCTATTCATGCTAATATAGACTCCAATACCATGAGCTCTTATCTTGTGAGGTAACCTTTTATGTGGCACCTTATCGAATGCTTTTTGGAAATCCAAATACAACTATATTTATTTACTGATTCCCCTTTATCCATCCCATTTATTACATCCTCAAAGAACTCTAATAAACTTGTCAAACATAATTTCCCTTTAATACAACTATGTTGACTCTGCTTGACTGTATTATGATTTTCTAAATGTTCTGCTACTACTTCCTTAAGAATGGGTTCCAGCATTTTCTCAATTGCAAACATTAGACAAATTAGCCTACAGTTTCATGCTTTCAGTCTCCCTGCTTTCTTGAATAGAGATGTTACATTTGCAGTTTTCCAATTCACCAGGATCTTTCCAGAATTAAGTGAATTTTGGAAGATTACAACCAATGCATCCACTATCTCTGCAGCCACTTCAGATCCCAGGATGCAGGCCATCAGGCCCAGAGCACTTGTCAGTCTTTAGTCCCAATAGTTTTTCTAGTGCTTTTCTTCTAGTGATAGTGATTTTTAAATGTCCCTCCCTCACTTTTGCCTCTTGACTTTCTACTATTCTTGGAATGCTTTTGTGTCTTATACCATGAAGACAAATACAAATTACCTGTTCATAATCTCTGCCATTTCCTTGTTTTCCAGTACTAATTTCCTAGTCTCATCCTCTATAGGACCAACGTGTACTTTAGCTACTCTCTTCCTTTTTGTATAATAGTAGAAGCCTTTATAGTTTTTATATTTCTTGCTGGATTTTTTTCTCATATTCTAATTTCTCCCTCTATTTTTTTTCTAATTATCCTTTTCTAGTTCCTAAAATTGTCCCATTCATCCAATGACCACTAATCTTTGCAGCATTGTATGCCTTTTCTTTCATTTCGATACAATCCTTAGCTTACTGAGGGACAAAAGAACATAGGAAATAGGAGCAGGATTAGGCCATTCAGCCCCTTGAACTTGCTCTACCATTCAGTTATATCATGGCTAATCTACATTGTCATCATTTTCCTGACTATCCTAAGATCCCTTGAGTTCTTGAACATACTCAATGACTGAGCCTCCACAGCCCTCTCGAATAGAGAATTCCAAAGATTTACCACCCTCTGAATGAAGAATTCCTCCTCATCCTAGTCCTAAATGGTCTACCTCTTATTCTGAGACTGTGAGCAGGGTTTTCCGGCCCCACACGCTGCCAGAATTGTCCGATCCTGCCGAAAGTCAATGGCCTTTTGGCCGGGCATCCGAATCTCCTCTGGCAAGTCCTGCCACAATGGGGCCAGAAAGTCCCGACCTATGTCCCATGGTTACAGAGCCCCTGAGCCAGGGGAAACATCCTTTCTGCATCTAACTTGTCGAGCCTGGTAAGAATTTTATATGCTTCAATGAAATCGCCACTCATGCATCTAAACTCTAGAAAATACAGATCCAGTCTCCTCAATCTCTCCACATAGGACAATCCTGCCATCCCAGGAATCAGACTGGCAAACCTTTGTTGCACTCCCTCTATGGCAAGTACATCTTTCTCTTGATAAGACCAAAACCGTATGCAATACTCCAGGTGCGGTCTCAGCAAGAATCTATGCAATTGTATCAAGACATCTTTACTCCTGTACTCAGATCCTCCTGTAATTTTTTTTCTCTTTCTTTAGATTCCATCAGCTGCCATGGGCATTGGCCTGGGCCTCTGGGCTACTAGTCCAGTGACAATGCCACTTTGCCACCGCCACCCCTCCTTATTTAGCCACATCCTTCTCATAGAGTCTTTCCTTCTCAATGGAACATATCTTTTTGTGCGTTATGAAGTATCGCCTCAAGGGTTTGCCACTGCTCATCCACTGTTTTACCTTTTAATCTATTTTCCCAGTCCACTTTAGCCATCTCTGTCTTCATACCTTTGTAATTGCCTTTGCTTGAGTTTAAGACACTAGTTTCAGACCCAGGTTTCTCACCCTCAAACTGAATGTGAAATTCTATCATGTTATGATTACTCTTACCTAGAGGATCCTTCACTATGAGATCATTCATTATTCCTGCCCCATTATACTTTACCAGTCTAAAATAATCTGGTCCTGGTTGGTTCCACAACATATTGTAGAAGCTGTCCTGAATACACTCTGTGAACTCATCTTCAAGGATACCTTTGACAATTTGATTTGTCCAACATATATGAAGATTAAAATCACCCACAATTATTGCAGTACCTTTCTTACAAGTCCCCATTATTTCTTGATTTATACTCTGCTCTATAGTATAGCTACTATTAGGGGACAATAAACTGCTACTCTTTACTTTGCTATTTCTTATGTCCACCCAAACCGATTCTACATCTTGATGTTCCAAGCCAAGGTCATTTCTCACCACTGTACTCATCATTTATTAACAGGGCTACTCCACCTCCTTATCCGTTTTTTCCTGTCCTTCTGAAATATCAGATACCCTTGAAAATTCAGTTCCCACCTTTGATCACTTTGCAACCACAGCTCTGTACTTGTTTTCAGATCATACTTATTTATTTCAATCTGTACTGTCAACTCATCTATCTTGTCTCGAATGTTCTGTGCATTCAGATAAAGAGCCTTCAATTCTGTCTTTTTACTATTTTTCCCTACTCTAATCTTACTTGCTGGTGCACTCATGTTTGTACACTCTATCCCTTCCTGTCACACTCTGGTTATCATTACCTGCATTGTTACCTTGCGCTATTGCCTTGTCTTTTCTCATTAACTTTCCATATCTCGCCTCACGTAAAACCTCCTCTCCATCGCACCCCCCACCCTGCCTACTATTTAGTTTAAAACCCGCTCTACAACCCGAGTTATACAATTCACCAGGACACTGGTCCCAGCGCGGTTCAAGTGAAGACCATCCCAGTGGTACAGCTCCCTCTTTCCCCAGTATTGGTGTCAATGTCTCATGAATGGAAACCCATTTCTCCCAGACCGACCTTTGTGTCACACATTCAACTCCCTGGTCTTATTTACTCTATGTCACTTTGCTCATGGCTCAGGTAGTAATCTGGAGATGATTACCTTTGTGGTTCTGCTTTTTAATTTTAGGCCCTAGCTGTTCATACTCCCTTATCAGAACTTCCTTCATAGTTCGACCTATGTTGTTGGTAACCAAGTGGAGCACAACAATTGGATCCTTCCTCTCTAGCTCTGAGATGATGTCCTTCATCCTGCACTTGGCAGGTAACACAGCCTTCGGGACTCACGCTTTTGGCTGTGGAGAACAGTATCTATCCCCCTGACTATACTGACCCCCACCACTGCTACATCCCTTTGTTACTTGCCCCACTTCAATGTCACCCTGTAGAATGATATTGTGGTCAGTTTGCTCCTACTCCCTGCAGTCCCTGCTCTTGTTCACACAGGCTCCAAGAACTTTGAACCTGCTGGACAAGTGCAAGGGCTGAATCTCCTCCAGCGCTACCTTTGGGGTCCCCATACCTGCCTCACTCATAGTCACACCCTCCTGTTTCCAACTACGGACCAAATCTAAGTTACTTAAAGTAAGGGGTGTGAATGCCTCCTGGAACAAAGTTTACAGATAACTTTCTTCCTCCCGATGCATTGCAGTGTTCGAAGCTCGGACTCCAGTTCATTAGCTCTGAGCCAAGATTCCTGGAGCTGCAGGCACTGATTGGAGATGTGAATGCCGTGGATCACACTGCGTCCACCAGTCCCACATACTACAGATGCCACCTGCCCTGCCAACTTTCTTGTGGTTTGTTTAACTGATTAGGGTTTGAAGTTTAAAATGATCACTCAGCAATTATTTCTACTTAAATTAAGTAGTTGAATTATAAATTTAATACAGCACTTATAGCTCCCCAGTGTTAGTTTAAACCACTTCCCCAGTTTAGAAAAAGAAAACTGTAAAACTCACCAACTATTCACCTGCCTATTCACCTAATTAATGCCTTAAGACGTCAGCTCTCAGGTCTTGCTGCGTCCCACTACCTCTCTGAGACTCTCCTTGTCTTGTAAAAGACCTGAACAGCACCTCCTTCCTCAAGAATTCCCTCACTCACCAAATTCTCAAGTTAAGTACCATCGAAACTGCACTCCATCAAACTAGCCTCCATGTTAATTAGCCCCCAAGACAAAATAATGCTGTTCCCATGAGATGATGGTACAAGGAGTAGGGTGCACAGATTTAAGGTGTTGGGAAGGAGCATGTTAGAAAGAACTTTTTTTAAGGCAGCGAGTGGTAACGACCTGGAACTCATTGCCTACAAGGGAGGTGGAGATAGAGACGATCAGTGATTTCCAGAGGAAATTGGCTGGTCAGTTATAGGAAATAAACTTGCAGGTCTACAGGGATAGAATGGGGTAATGGAACTAAGAGCTGGCATGGACTTGATGAGCCAAATGATCTCCTTTATTGCTGTAATGGTTCTATAACCAAACATGCTCTAAGCAGACCCATGCATACAGAGCACATGGTATATAACAGTCTTTATACACACACTACAGATACTATACAGACACTGATAAAATGCAACACCCGGTTTAAGCATACCTGTCATATAAAAACACATAATCAATCACCCAGTAATATACATATCTGCTTTAAACAGATCTGTAACATAGACAAGGCACCCAGAAAGTCTATATCACGTACACTCCAAATGCTACAAACAAGTGTAATAAACAACAGGCACATTACAAATAAGCTATAGCATATCCATGAAGCAGTACAAACGTGCCCAATATTAAAGGATGCAGAGTGTGAGAAGAGCATTTGGAATAAAGGAATAATTCCAGTTACAGAACTGGCCTGACACAGGTAGGTTGGCTGATTACCCCCCGCCCACTTGCTCTACTTTTGACCATTCTCAGTGACATACCCAGAGTTCACTATAAAGCACAGGCCTGCAACGTGTGGTATAAACAGGTGGCCTTCAAACGATCACCGCAATGAAATGCCCGATTACAGGTCTGAAACAGCACAAGTGCCTTTGGGGCTAATGAATCACAAAGTCTGATCTCATTCAGCTCTTTCATCTCACAATAAAGCAGTGACAGCAGAACCTGCCTCTCTCCCAGAAAGTGACGACCTCTCAACATCATTTAAACAGTTTCAGACGATACCCTGATCAGCCATTGGTGCAGGTTCTATGCCAAGGGCACAGGTATTAATACCTGCCATTGGGGGAGGTACTGGATGGTGTGACCCTGCCATTACTGCATCACAGCTGCAAAAGGCATGGCACCTATTTCACCCTCAAGTCTTGTTCATTATCTTAAAACTCTTTTAGTGCCTTTAAGTTGTCTAAAGATTTTTGAACCCAGGACTACAGCAGGAATGGCTACCGAATGGAAACTGTCTGAGTGAGATCTGACTAGACCAGCAGATTCAGTTTGCGGGAGGCCCCTGCCCCTCAGCACCTGCATTATCCCGAGGAACGCAGGGATTTCTGATATTGTGGGAACAGACGCCACTGACAGAGAACCAACAAATTAAAAAGCTGCTTACCTGTTTGATGGGGATAGCTCGTCCGCTCCCGATATTGTCAGTTTTACCATCTAAGCTTTTCTTGTCCTTATCAGTGTCACTGCCCTTTCGAGACTAAGGTAAAAGAAGGAAAAACAGAGATTTAAAAATATTAAAAATTGCTAAGACTTTTCCATCACAATCAACAGCGCCCCCCCCAACCCCTGGAACTCATTCCTCCCCAAAGACATGTCCCAGAACTCTCACAAACACCTAGTCAGGCATTCACAAGCGTGCAACAAACAATGCCCACTGCCCATTGCTGCCCACTCTCCCACACTGACCACTGCCCTCTGCCGCTCACTCTCCCACACTGACCACTGCCGCTCACTCTCCCACACTGACCACTGCCCTCTGCCGCTCACTCTCCCACACTGACCACTGCCGCTCACTCTCCCACACTGACCACTGCCCTCTGCCGCTCACTCTCCCACACTGACCACTGCTGCTCACTCTCCCACACTGACCACTGCCCTATTCTGCTTACACCCCTTGCACTGCCCACTGCCCTCTTTTGCTCACTCTCCCGCACTGCCCCTCACTTTCCTCTTCTGCATACTCTCCCGGTACAGGGTCCTACAGTGACTGTCCTTTGCTCACACATGACTAGCTGCCCATTCAGCTTCACACTACCTCACTCCACAGTTCCCAACTGCTCCTTCAGCCCCTCACAACCCTGAGACCAGCATCAACCTCCTGTCATTCACAGAATCACGCAGTGCAGAAGAGGCCCTTCGGCCCATCGAGTCTGCACCGACACGTCAGAAACACCTGACCTACCTACCTAATCCCATTTACCAGCACTTGGCCTATAGCCTTGAATGTTATGACGTGCCAAGTGCTCATCCAGGTACTTTTTAAAGGATGTGAGGCAACCCGCCTGCACCACCCTCCCAGGCAGTGCATTCCAGACCGTCACCACCCTCTAGGTGAAAAAGTTTTTCCTCACATCCCCCCTAAACCTCCTGCCCCTCACCTTGAACTTGTGTCCCCTCGTGACTGACCCTTCAACTAAGGGGAACAGCTGCTCCATATCCACCCTGTCCATGCCCCTCATAATCTTGTACACCTCGATCAGGTCGCCCCTCAGTCTTCTCTGCTCCAACGAAAATAACCCAAGTCTATCCAACCTCTCTTCATAACTTAAATGTTTCATCCCAGGCAAGATCCTGGTGAATCTCCTCTGCACCCCCTCCAGTGCAATCACATCTTTCCTATAATGTGGTGACCAGAACTGCACACAGTACTCCAGCTGTGGCCTCACCAAGGTTCTATACAACTCCAACATGACCTCCCTACTTTTGTAATCTATGCCTCGATTGATAAAGGCAAGTGTCCCATATGCCTTTTTCACCACCCCACTAACATGCCCCTCCACCTTCAGATATCTATGGACACACACGCCAAGGTCCCTTTGTTCCTCAGAACTTCCTAGTGCCATGCCGTTCATTGAATACTTCCTTGTCAAATTACTCCTTCCAAAGTGTATCACCTCACACTTTTCAGGCTTAAATTCCATCTGCCACTTATCTGCCCATTTGACCATCCCGTCTATATCTTCCTGTAGCCCAAGACACTCAACCTCACTGTTAACCACCCGGCCAATCTTTGTGTCATCCGCAAACTTACTAATCCTACCCCCTACATAGTCATCTACGTTGTTTATATAAATGACGAATACTAGGGGACCTAGCACAGATCCCTGTGGTACACTGTGGTACACTGTTATCAATTCAATCCCACAGAGCAAATAAAAAGAAATTTATCCAATATTCGACCTGTAATGTGAGAGGAACAGACGGCATTTTAAAACTCCATTTCAAGGCTACAGCACGCCACATGTGGCCCATGGCCATATCCCTATTCAAAGTGTTCCTGCACAGCTACACGACTGACATCCCGACAATGTGGAAGGTTGCACAGGTATAGCCAGTCCATAAAAAGCAGGACAAATCCATCCGGCCAATTACCGCTCCATCAGTCTACTCTCGATCATCAGAAAAGTGATGAAGGTGTCATCAGCAGTGCTATCAAGCGACACTTATTCAGCTATATCCTGCTCACTGACGCCCAGTTTGGGTTTGCCAGGGTCACTAGGCTCCTGATTTGATTTTACCCTTGGTCCAAACAAGAGTTGAACTCCTGAGGTGAGGTGAGGTGAGAGTGACTGCCCTTGACATCAAGACAGCATTTGACAGAGTGTGGCATCAAGGAGCCCTAGCAAAACTGGAGTCAATGGGAATCAGGGGGGAAACTCTCCGCTGGTTGGGTCATACCTAGCACAAAGGAAGATGGTTGTGGTTGTTGGAGGTCATTCATCTCAGTTCCAGGACATCACTGCAGGAGTTCCTCAGGGTAGTGTCCTCGGCCCAACCATCTTCAGCTGCTTCATCAATGACCTTCCTTCCATCATAAGGTCAGAAGTTGGGATGTTCGCTGATGATTACACAATGTTCAGCACCATTTGTGATTCCTCAGATACTGAAGCAGTCCATGTCCAAATACAGCAAGACCTGGACAATATCTAGGCTTGGGCTGACAAGTGGCAAGTAACATTCATGCCACACAAGTGCCAGGCAATGGCTATCTCCAACAAAAGGGAATCTAACCATCACCCCTTGACATTAAATGGCATTATCATCGCTGAATCCTTCACTAACAACATCCTGGGAGTTACCATTGACCAGAAACTGAACTGGACTAGCCATACAAATACTGTGGCTACAAAAGCAGGTCAGAGGCTGGGAATCCTGTGATGAGTAACTCACCTCCTGACTCCCCAAAGCCTGTCCACCATCTACAAGGCACAAGTCAGGAGAGGTGATGGAATATTCCCCACTTGCCCTGATGAGATCAGCTCCCACAACGTTCAAGAAGCTGGACATCATCCAGGACAAAGCAGCCCGCTAGATTGGCACCACATCCACAAACATTCACGTCCTCCACCACCAACGCACAGTGGCAGCAGTGTGTGTACCATCTACAAGATGCACTGCAGCAACTCACCAAGGCTCCTACAACAGCGCCTTCCAAACCCCTGATCTCGACCAAGTAGAAGGACAAGGGCCCGCAAGTTCCCCTCCAACCTACACCATCCTAACTTGGAAATATATCGCCGTTCCTTCACTGTCGCTGGATCAAAATCCTGGAACTCCCTCCCTAACAGCACTATGGGTGTACCTACACCACATGGACTGCAGCGGATCAAGAAGGCAGCTCACCACCACCTTCTCAAGGGCAACTAGAGACGTGCACGAAATGCTGGCCTAGCCAGCGATGCCCGCATCCCGTGAAAGAACAAAATAAAACATGCTGCCGTACTGAGGAAGCATTGCACCGATGGACGGGGCTATTGAGGAAGTGTTGCACTGTTAGACAGTCAGTACTGAGTGGGTGCTGCACTGTCGGAGGGTCAGTACTGAGGGAGCGCTGCACTGTCAGAGGGTCAGTACTGAGGGAGTGCTGCACTGTCAGAGGGTCAGTACTGAGGGAGTGCTGCATTGTCGGGAGGTCAGTACTGAAGGAGTGCTGCACTGTCGAGAGTGCTGTCTTTTAGCTAAGGGTTTAAACTAAGGCCCTGGCTGCCGGATAGTCCCGATTCAGGAAGTTTCGAAAGATTCACAGGTTGTGTTTGACAAAGGGCAATGCATCCAGACCAACATTCCTCTTGAGCCAACACCTGAAAAAGGCAGATTAATTGATATTTTATCTCACTGCTGTATGTTGGATCTTGCTGTGATCAAACTGGTTAATAAAGGATGAGATCAGTACAGTCCTGAGAAATGATCTTGGTTAGGAATACCAAGATGTAGAATCAGTTTTGGTAGAGATAAGAAATAACAAGGGAAAAAAGTCACTGAGGAGAGTAGTTTACAGGACCCATAACAATATCTACACTCTAGGGCAGAGTATACATCCCACATAAATGGGGGGCTTGTAATAAAGTAACAATTATGGGAGTTTCTAACCTTCATATAGATCGGACGAATCAAATTGACAAAAGCATTTCATAGAGTGTATTTGGGACAGTTTCTTAGAACAATACGTTCTGGAACCAACTGGGAACAGGCTGTTTTTGACCTAACAATATGTAATGAGACAAGATTAATTAATGTAAAAGATCTCATAGTAAAGGATCCTCCAGGCAAAGAGTGGTCATGACATGATAGAATTTTATGGTGAGAAACTTGGGTCTGAAAGAGTCTTAAATTTAAATAAAGGTAATTACAAGGGTATGAAGACACGGTTGGCTAAAGTGGAATGGGAAAACAGGTTAAAAGGTAAGACAGTAGAGGAGCAGCGGCAGACATTTAAGGAAGTATTTCTTAACTCTCAACAAAGATACATCTTATTGAGAAAGAAAGACTCCATGAGACAGATGAACCATGCATGCCTAACTAAGGAAGTTAAGGACGGTATCAAATTTTAAAAATAGTATACAATGCTGTAAAGATTACTGTTAGGTCAGGTTGGGAATATTTTAGAAATCAGTAAAGGATAACAAGAAAAAAATAAAGAGGAAGAAAATAGAATATGAGAGTAACTTAGACTTAGAATATATCTCACTTCTAGAGGTACATGAAGCAGACAAAGACATGATGAGGTCTGTTTTCCACAGCTTATTTTTCGGTTGCTAGCCTGAAGGTGGGAGGGGTGGGGGGGGGCACTCTGCATCAAGAATGGCTGAGCAGCAGTCTCTCCCACTCTTATTGCCTGCAATAGGTGTGTTGGAAGGATTTGGAGTAGAGTGGAAAGAGGCTAGTGTGGAGCATGAACACTGGCGTAGGTCAACTGGGCCGAACAGGGCCTGCTTGTGTTATACACTCTTTACACTGTCCTGCCAGGCTGAATAACCAAAGACTTTGCTTTGCCTATCACCCAGTCACAGTGAAGGTCAGCATAGATCAGCTCTCCATATCACCCAGTCACAGTGAAGGTTAGCATAGATCAGCCCTCCATATCACCCAGTGATAGTGAAGGTTAGCATAGATCAGCTCTCCATATCACCCAGTCACAGTGAAGGTTAGCATAGATCAGCTCTCCATATCACCCAGTCACAGTGAAGGTTAGCATAGATCAGCTCTCCATATCACCCAGTCACAGTGAAGGTTAGCATAGATCAGCTCTCCATATCACCCAGTGATAGTGAAGGTTCTCTCCATATTGTCAGGCCAGCCTTCTGTGGCTGGACCAGGGCCCTGAGCCTCAATGTGAAAGAGAATGCTGATGCCCAAGGCAGGAATCGCAGTGATTTACCCAGCTCTCGTGCACCCTCTTTCATCCCCTCTCTCAGGACCCGATTCAGTTGTGTACAGCCTAGCAATGCATTCTCACTAAAGCAAAATACTGTGGATACTAGAAATTTGAAATAATAATAGAAAATGCTGGAAATGGTCCCTCCAAGGCACACACTATCCTGACTTGGAATTATAAGACCATAAGACGTACAAGTAGAAGTAGGCCATTCGGCCAATCGAGTCTGCTCCACCATTCAATGAGATCATGGCTGATCTGATAATCCTCAACTCCACTTTCCTGTCTTTTCCCCATTACCCTTGATTCCCTTACTGATTAAAAATCTGCCTATCTCAGCCTTGAATATACTTAACGACCCAGCCTCCACAGCCCTCTGTGGTAAAGAACTCCACAGATTGACTACCCTCTGGGAGGAGAAATTCCTCCTCATTTCTGTTTTAAATGGGTGATCCCTTCCTCTGAGATTATGCCCTCTGGTCCTAGACTCTCCCACGAGGGGAAACAACCTCTCAGCATCTACCCTGTCAAGTCCCCTAAGAATCTTATATATTTCAATAAGGTCGCCTCTCATTCTTCTAAACTCCAATGAGTACAGACACAACCTACTCAACCTCTCCTCATAAGAAAATCCCTCCATACCCGGGACCAACCTAGGCTCTGGGCTGCCTCCAATGCCAGTATATCTTTCCTTAGATAAGGGGACCAAAACTGTTCACAGTATTCTAGGTGTGGTCTAACTAGTGCCTTGTATAATTTTAGAAACACTTTTATACTCCATTCCCTTTGAAATAAAGGCCAACTTTCCATTTGCCTTCCCTATTACCTGTTGAACTTGTATGTTAGCTTTTTGTGATTCATACACAAGGACTCCCAAATCCCTCTGTGTTGCAGCTTTCTGCAGTCTTTCTCCATTTAAATAATATTCAGCTCCTCTATTCTTCCTGCCAAGTGCATAACCTTACATTTTTCCGCATTATATTCCATCTGCCAAGTTTTTGCCCACTTACTTAACATGTCAATCTCCCTCTGTAGACTCTGTGTCATCCTCACCATTTGCCTTTCCACCAATTTTTGTGTCATCTGCAAACTTGGTGATAGTATATTCAGGTCCCTCATCTAAGTCGTTAATATATATTGTAAGTAATTTCGGCCCCAGCACTAATCCCGGTGGCACTCCACTAGTTACAGGTTGCCGTCCTGAAAATGCCCTCCACCCCATATCCCAACTCTCTGTCTTCTATTAGTTAGCCAATCCTCTATCCATGCTAATATGCTACCCCCAACACCATGGGCCTTTATCTTATTAAGTCGCCTTATGTGTGGTACCTTATCAAACGCCTTTTGCAAATCCAAATACATTACATCTACTGGTTCCCCTTTATCTATCCTGCTTGCCACTGGGTCAAAGAAGTCTAATAAATTTGTCAGGCATGATTTTTCCTTTATGAAACCATGCTGACTCTGCTTGATTAGATTATGTAATTCTAAATGCTCTGCTATTACATCCTTTATAATAGACTCTAACATTTGTCCAGTGACAGATGTTAAGCTAACTGGCCTATAGGTACCTGTTTTTTGTCTCCTCCCTTTTTGAATAAGGGTGTTACATTGGCAGTTTTCCAATCCTCTGGGACTTCCCAGAATCTAAGGATTATTGGAAGATTACTACCAGTGCATCCTCTATCTCTGCAGCTATTTCCTTTAATATCCTAGGATCCACCCATCAGGTCCAGGGGACTTATCAGCCTTTAGCCCCATTAGTTTCCCTAGTACTTTTTCTCTAGTGAGTTATTGTATTTATTTCCTCGCCCCTTTTGCCCCTTGATTATTTAGTATTTTTGGAATGCTATTAGTGTCTTCAACCGTGAAGACTGATGCAAAATATTTATTCAACTCCTCTGCCATTTTGTGGTTCCCCATTATTATTTCCCCAGCCTCATTATCTAAGGAGCCTATGTTCACTTTGGCCTCTCTCCTCCTTTTTTATATATTTAAGAAAAGTATATTCAAGGCTGAGATAGACAGATTTTTAATCAGTAAGGGAATCAAGGGCTATGGGGAAAAGACCATAAGACATAGGAGCAGAAATTAGGCTATTCGGCCCATCGAGTCTGCTCCGTCATTCAATCATGGCTGATAAGTTTCTCAACCCCATTCTCCCGCATTCTCCCCGTAACCTTTGATCCCCTTACCAATCAAGAAGCGGAGTTGAGGATTATCAGATCAGCCATGATCTCATTAAATAAGACCATAAGACATAGGAGCAGAAATTAGGCCATTCAGCCCATTGAGTCTGCTCCGCCATTCAATCATGGCTGATAAGTTTCTCAACCCCATTCTCCTGCCTTTTCCCCGTAACCTTTGATCTCTTTACCAATCAAGAACCTGGTGGAGCAGACTCGATTGGCCAAATGGCCTACTTCTGTTCCTATGTCTTATGGTCTTATAGTTCCAAGTCATGATAGTGTGTGCCTTGGAGGGACCATTTTCCAGCATTTTCTATTATTATTATCAGCTTCTTTAAATATATTACAAGTTTATATTACTTGCCAATTTACCCTCAAAGTTTATTTTCTCCCTCTTTATTAGTTTTTCGGTCATCTTCTGTTGGTTGTTAAAACCTTCCCAATCCTTTGCCATGATTCTATGTTTCACTTTGATACTTTCCTTAGCTTCCTTGGTTAACCATGGTTGGTTTATCCCCTTCCTAGAATCCTTCTTCCTCACTGGGATATATCTTTGTTGTGAGTCATGAGCTATTTTCTTAAATGTCTGCCATTGTTCATCAACCATCTTTTCTGCTAAAGTCCTTTCCCAGTCCACTCCAGCCAACTCTGCCCTCATTCCTTTGTAATTACCCGTATTTAAGTTTAGCGCGGTTGTTTCCGACCCAAGTTTCTCACTCTCAAACTGAATATTAAACTCTACGGTCACTGTTTCCTAGGGGATCTTTTACTCTGAGATCATTTATTAAACCTGCTTCATTACACATTACCAGATCCAAGATAGCCTGATCCCTGATTGGATCCACAACATGTTGTTCTAGGAAACCGTCCCGAATACACTCTATGAATACTCATCGTGGCTACTTCTGCCAATTTGATTTTTGCAATCTACATAAAAATTAAAGTCACCCATGATTAATGTACTTTGTTACATGCCCTCATTATCTCCTGACTTATTCTCTGTCCTACAGTATAGCTACTGTCTGAGGGCCTATAGACAACTCCCACCAGTGTCTTATTCCCCTTGTTATTTCTACCTCCACCCATATGGATTTACAGCTTCCGATCCAAGATCATTTCTTGCTATTATACTTATTCCATCTCGTACTAACAAAGCTACCCCATCACCCTTTCCTTCTTGCCTGTCCTTTCGAAAACTCACATACCCTTGAATATTTAGTTCCCAGCTTTATCTCCTTGTACCATGTCACCGTAATGGCTATAAGATCATACCCATTAACCTCTATTTGTGCCGTATATTAGTTTATTTTGTTCTGAATACTATGTGCATTTAAGTAAAGAGCCATTAATTTTGCCTTTTTACCATTTTTTTTCCCCTTTTGACCCTATTTGCTATTGTTTTGTTTGTACTCAGTCACACTCTGGGTATCATTACCTAAATAGCTGCCCTGCAATGCTGCCATATCCTTTTGCCTTGTAAGCCTACGTACCCTCTCTCCAGAACGCCCCCCCTCCTTCTATTTAGTTTAAAGCCCTCTCTACAGCCCTAGTTATTTGACATTGGTCCCAGCACGGTTAAACAATGTCGCCATTCCCGCACAGTCACTGGGTAAAACCCTGGAACTTGAACCACACCACATGGACTGCAGAGTTCAAGAAGGCAGCCCACCACCACCTTCCCAAGGGCAATTAGGAATGGGCAATAAATGCTGGCCCAGCCAGCGAGACCCACATCCTGTGAAAGAATATGAAAAAATTCTCAGCTGTTCAGGCAGCATCGGTGCAGGAAGGAAAACACAGAGTTAGTGGTGGAGGTTGACGGCCCACGTTCTGCCTCAGGCCATTGAGCTGAAATGTTAACTCTGTTTCTCTCTCCATACCTGCTGCCTGACCTGCTGAGCATTTCCCGCACTTTCTGTATTGAATGCAAGCTCACTGCTGTCTTCCGATATAGATGTGAGCCGATGGCCTAGGCTAACGCTTCAGTACTATACTGAAGGAGCACTACATGTAAAGCTCTGTGCTTTCTAAACCTCTCCGCCTCTCTCTCTTCCTTTAAGGCCATCCTTAAAACCTTCTTCTTTGACTAAGCTTTGTAGCCGCCCACCCTAATATCTCGTTCTTTAGCCCAGTGTCAATCTTTGTCTTTATGTTCTTAATGAGTGCCACGGGACATTAAAGGTTCTTATAAATGCAAATTATTGCAACCCTGATCTGGTGGATGGTTGAGATCCTTTAACACTATCTGGAGAGCAGGGAGTTTATGTGATGTCCTTGGTCAATTCTTCTCCCAAAACCAACACCAACATAAACAGATCAAGTGCTCATTCATCATTGCTGTTTGCTGCACCCTGCTGTAGGCAAAATGGTGCTACATAAATGTCTGCCTTTTTTAAACGTCTGATGCCAAAAACCATCCCAGTGAATTTACAAGGCTCAGGCTATCATTAAACATCGGAGCCAGGAGGTGCCAAGGAATCGGGTTCTGAGCTTTGTACTTACCGTGAATATGTTGGAGCGTCGCTTGGATTGTTTGCGGACGGGAGTGGGAGTGCTGGACGCAGCAATTGTCTCAATTCGCAGTTCCTTCTGACTCATACTGGGTGTGGACGGCACTGAAGAGGAATAGTCACTGAAGACCCCTCCATTAGCAGCCTGTGGGATTCACAACATATTAAAACCATCAAAATACAACAGTGTTCACTAAGCAGGACTCAGTCTAACACTATTAAACAAGCCACCAATTTTCACCCTGACTGACAACACTTCTAAACTAAACTTCTAACACTCTGGGAGGTCCTGAGGTTGTGAAAGGGTTGTATAAATCCATCTTGTTTCTTAGCTGTGCAATGGTCCCCACTGAGACTGGAGATGAGATGGTCATCTCCCTCATCCCCACCTTCTCCAGTCAGCAGGACAGGGGAATGCGTGTTTGCATACGTGTGTGCTTATGTGTATCGGTCTCTTCACCTTTGTCTTTGTCGCTCTGGCAGTAACGGGGAAGAAAGGAGATACCAGCTCCAACATCAAACAGCCCAGCTGGCACTCACACTCAACACATGGACAAACCCAATTTTTATTTTGTTCTTTCCTGGGATGTGGGCGTCGCTGGCAAGACCAGCATTCATTGCCCATCCATAACTACACTTGAGAAGGTGGTGGTGAGCTGCCATCTAGAACCACTGCAGTCCATGTGGTGTAGGTGCACCCACCGTGCTATCAACTTCTCTGTAGTGGTTTTGGTACATTGAGCGGCTTGCTAGGCCATTTCAGAGGGCAGTTAAGAGTCAACCACATTGCTGTGGGTCTGCAGTCACACGTAGGCCACACCAGGTAAGGACAGTAGATTTCCTTCCCTAAGGGACATTAGTGAACTAGATGGGTTTTTAGAGCAATCAATAATAATTTCATGGTCACCATGACTGAGACTAGCTTTCAATCCCAGGTTTTTTCTAACTGAATTGTTTTTTTATTAATTAATTTAATTCAAATTTGGGATTTGAATCTGTGTCTCCACAGCATTAGCCTAGGTCTCTGGATTATTACTCCAGTGACATTACCACTAACTCCCCCAATTTCTGATAGACTGACAGACACAAACAGCAGAACCTCACCTGGTTGATGTGCACAGATGGGATGGAGGCATTAGGAACAGAGGAATGACTGGGAGAGTTTGGCAGTGACTTGCAGGGTCCAATCGATAACTGCTGCTTCTTCCGTAATGCCACAATCTTCTGAGCCACTAAATGAGTGAACAGCAGGCAAGATTAAATGTTCTGACTGAGCTAATCGATTATCTACAGAGATCCTGTACAGACAGACTCAGCATCTCCTTTTTCACTAAGGTGCTGACTCTCACTCAACAAAGTTGTAACACTTCCGGGTACTTCACCCAAGCAACCACTTACCACTAGTGAGCAGAGACATCAACTGACAGAAAGCTATCCACCTGCAGCAGCATCACCACCGAGCCCAATGCACTCCTCACCCCTCCCCAGCAACAGATATTGTTTGAGACCATTCCAGTTGCAACCCTAACTGAGGTTAGCTGTAGCTCACCTTATTGTTCAGGGCCAGGCAGGAGAGGTGGCTACACACAAACCAGATGATATAAACAGAGCAGCAACAAATGCTACAGCTTCTCAGTCAAATCCTAATAGTCTGAGGGATTTTTATTACTCTGCTGCACAGCTGCAGTACCACAGAGAACCAGCAAAGGGTGCCAGTGAGACCTGTGATTTCAGTTGGATCAACACCACCACCTGCAGATAGCTTAGTGGTACTGCAGCCATGCCAGCCATGTGTGAATTTTAACAGGTATCAATTTGCAATATCATTAATACAGGTTAAAAACAATAATCAACTGCTCAAAGATCTGCAGCAGAAAGCATTCTGTCAAAAGTATGACTGAGAATCAGGCAGCTAAGTGTTGGAGGAGCCTCTTTGCACTCATCAGACAGGTACAAGGTTCTTATAAAAACAAAAAACTGCGGATGCTGTTAATCCAAAACAAAAACAGAATTGCCTGGAAAAACTCAGCAGGTCTGGCAGCATCGGCGGAGAAGAGTTGACGTTTCGAGTCCTCATGAAGGGTCATGAGGACTCGAAATGTCGACTCTTTTCTTCTCCGTCGATGCTGCCAGACCTGCTGAGTTTTTCCAGGTAATTCTGTTTTTGTTTTAGGTACAAGGTTCTTACTGCCTGTGTGGATGAATGCAAACTACGAGGTAGACAAACTGACGGTGGCAACATTTTGTAAGAGGCCATTCAAGTAGGCGGAGTGAAAAGGAATGTGATAGTGAAAAGGGACAGTTTACTTAGAGGAACAGATTCTGTTCTCTGCAGTGGTAACTCGGGGATTGCGAAAGTTATGTTGCCTGCCCAGTGCCGGGTTAAGGACACCTGCTCATAGCTGGAGATGAACTTGGAGTGGGGGGAACGGGAGGATCCAGTTGTTGTGATTCACATTGGAACCAATGACCTTGGTAGAACTAGGAACAATGTGATGCTAAAAGAGTTTGAGGAGTTAGGGTCCAAATTAAAATGCATCAAAGATACTAATCTCTAGATTGTTACCTGAACCATTCACAAATCGGCATAGGGGCAAACAGGTAAAAAGCTGAAATGCGTGGCTGAAAGTGTTCCGTGGGAAAAAAGGGGTTTCAATTCATGGGGCACTGGCAGTAATACTGAGAAAGTGGGAGCTGTTCCATTGGAATTGGCTCCACTTAAAGCAAGCTGGGATCAGTGTCCTCTCAAATCAAATAACCGGGTCAGTAGACAGAGCTTTAAACTAATGAGAGGGTCGAGGGAGGGAGAGGGTTCGAGAAAAGATAAATACAAAGGCAGGAAAGAAAAATGCAAAGGCTGGAGAGCAGAGTGACAAAAGTGAGATCAGGTAAAAACAAGGAAAAAGTTAAGCAAAAGAGATTATATCTGATTGCACAACACATTCACAACAAAATAGATCAATTCATATCCAGGGCAGAAACGAATGAGTTTGATCTAATAACCATTATTGGGACGTGGTTGTGGAGTGGCCAAAGTTGGGAACTAAATATTCCAGGATACTTGACTTAAGAAGAGGTGGATAAACTGAAAAAAGATTAACCTCACAATTTAAGAAAGGAGGAAGAGATAAAATACATTATATTTATTTAGCATCTTTAAGGTAATAAAACCTCCCAAGGCACTTCACAAAGATCATTATAAAACAACAGTATGACATCGAGACACAGGAGATATGAGGTGGGATGACCAAAAGCTTGGTCAAAGAGGTAGGTTTGAAGATGCGTTGGAAAGATGAAAGTGAGGTAAAAGGCGAAAGGGGAAGTGAGGGAATTCCAGAGTTTGCTGCCTAGGCAACGGAAGGTACAGCGACTAAATGTGGAGCAATTAAAATCAGGGACGCTCAAGAGGCCAGAATTAAAGAAGTGCAGGTATCTTGGAAGGTCATGCAGCTGGAGGGCATTACACAGATAGGGAGGGGCAAGGCACTGGAGAGGCTTGAAGATAATGGTGACCGGGAGCCAATGTAGGATAGCAAGCACAGGGGTGATGGGGGAACGGGACTTGCTGTGAGTTAGGACATGCTCAGCAGTTTTAGATGGCCTTAACTTTACGGAGAGTAGAGTGTGGGAGGACCAGCTAGGGCTGCATTGGAATCGTCACGTTTAGAGGGAACGAAGGCTATTATGGGAGCTTCAGCAGCAGATGAACTGAGACAGGGGCAAAGTCGGGCGATGTTACAGAGGTAGCAATAGGCAGACTTAAAGGTGGATGAATACGAGATCGAAAGCTCATCTCAGAGTCAAATGCGACAACAAGATTATGAACAGACTGGCTGAATTGCAGACTATTGTCTGCTGAGAGGGATGGAGTCGGTAACTAAAAAACTGAGTTTAGAGCAGGACTGAAAACAATGGCTTCAGACTTTCCAATATTTAACTGGAGCAATTTCCTCCTCATCCAATCATGAATATTGGATAAGCAATCTGATTTTTTTTGTATTCTTTCATGAGATGAGCATCGCTGGCTGGGCCAACATTTATTACCCATCCCTAGTTGCACTTGAGAAGGTGGTGGTGAGCTGCCTTCTTGAACTGCTGCAGTCCATGTGGTGTAGGTACACCCACAGTGCTGTTAGGGAGGGAGTTCCAGGATTTTGACCCAGCGACAGTGAAGGAACGGCGATATATTTCCAAGTCAGGATGGTGAGTGGCTTGGAGGGGAACTTCCAGGTGGTGATTTTCCCATCTATCTGCTGCCCTTGTCCTTCTAGATGGCAGAGGTCGCGGGTTTGGAAGCTACTGTCGAAAGAGCCTTGGTGAACTCCTGCAGTCCATTGTGTATATGTACATACTGCTATTGCTCTGCGCCAGTGGTGGAGGGAGTGAAAGTTTAAGGTGATGATTTAGCAACAGTAGTTCTGAGAGGTAGTGGTTGTGGCAGATCTGCATATCACCAGTGTTCATGTGAATACTAATGCTGTACCTATAGATGGTGTTGCTGAGGGGCATCTTGCAGATGAGAAATAGGAGGGGACACCAAGGCTTGATCTTTAGGGGACACCCAGAGCAGGAAGAGTGGCTATTGCAAGTGATTCTCTGGCTATAATTCGATTCTCTGGCTTACAATCCCTTTTTAAAGGAGTGGGGATGAGAGCCATGTGAGGGAGAACAGCCAGGGTGAGAGAGAGTAATGGTTTTAGTGGGGACTAGGTCAACGGAGATGGAGTTGAGGGTGTGGTTGAGCAAATCAGCAACTGCAGAAATGTTGTGGTAAGTGGAGAGCCAAAGACTAGACAGTTGGGATTTTGATAGTGCAGTTGTGAGTAAATTGGGTGATAGTTATTCCCAGGGGCAGATGCAGAAGGAGATAGGGTTGGGACATTGAAGGGGGATGTGGGTGGTGAGTGATACGAGGAAGCAATCAGATTGATATGATGGGAGCAGCAAGAACACATTATATGGCAAGGTCAAGGGACTGGCCATGAATATGGGCTGGAGAGTTTATATGAAGGGAGAGATTTAGGGAGGATAAGAGGGCATGGAGCTCAGAGGAGGAAAAACTTGATAAGTTAAGATGGAGGTAGAAATTGCAAAGCATAAGAAGTCGTTCGGTGTAGAGACTGAGTGAGAAAAGCAGTGAAGTTTTTTTAAATTCATTTTACAGGATGTGGGCTTCTCTGGCTGGGCCAGCATTTATTGTCCATCCCTAGTTGCCCTTGAGAAGGTGGTGGTGAGCTGCCATCTTGAACCGCTGCAGTCCATGTGGTGTAGGTACACCCACAGTGCTGTTAGGAAGGGAGTCCCAGGATTTTAACCCAGTGACAGTGAAGGAACAGCGATATATTTCCAAGTCAGGATGGTGAATGACTTGGAGGGGAACTTGCAGGTGGTGGTGTTCCCATTGATCTGCTGCCCTTACTAAAACAGAAAATGCTTGAAAAACTCAGCAGGTCCAACAGCATCTGTGGAGAAAAACAGAGTTAATGTTTTGAGTCCGTATGAGTTTCAGAGCCATACAAGTCATACGGACTCGAAACATTAACTTTTTTTTCCCACAGATGCTGTTAGACCTGCTGAGTTTTTCCAGCATTTTCTGTTTTTGTTTCAGTTTTCCAGCATCTGCAGTATTTTGCTTTTATCTGCTGCCCTTGTCCTGCTAGGTAGTAGAGTTCACAGGTTTGGAAGGTGCTGTCGAAAGAGCCTTGGTGAGTTCCTGCAGTGCATCTTGTCGATGGTACACACAGTTGCTACTGTGCGTCGGTGGTGGAGGGAGTGAATGTTGGTGGATGTGGTGCCAGTCAAGCGGGCTGCTTTGTCCTGGATGGTGTCAAGCTTCTTGAGTGTTGTGGGAGCTGCACTCATCCAGGTAAGTGGGGAGTATTCCATTACACTGCTGACTTGTGCCTTGTAGATGGTGGACAGGCTTTGGGAAGTCAGGAGGTGAGTTACTTGCCTCAGGATTCCTAGCCACTGACCTGCTCTTGTAGCCACAGTATTAATATGGCTCTCTAATGAGGGAGCAGCCTAAGATCCTCTGGCACTACAGTGACTTATTTTATTTATTTGTTATTATTTATATGGCTAGTCCAGTTCAGTTTCTGATGAATGGTAACCTCCAGGATGTTGATTTTTTTTTATTCATTCACAGGGTATGGGTTTCGCTGACTAGGCCAGCATGTATTGCCCATCCCTAGCTGCCCTTGAGAAGGTGGTGGTGAGCTGCCTTCTTGAACCGCTGTAGTCCATGTGGTGTAGGTACACCCACAGTGCTGTTAGGAAGAGAGTTCCAAGATTTCTACCCAGCGACAGTGAGGAATAGTGGGGGATTCAGCGATGGTAATGCCCTTGAACATCAAGCAGTGAGAAAAATAGATAACTATAGGCCACATAGCCTGAAATCTGTCATTGTCAAAATGCTAGAATCTACTATTAGGGACTATATAATAGGGCATTTGAAAAGTCATACGGTTAAGCAGAGTCAGCACGGATTTATGAAAGGGAAATAGTGTTTGCCAAATTGGTTAGAGTTCTTGAGGATAACAGGGAACCAGAAGATGTCACTATTTGGAATTCAAAAAGAATTCAGGAAGATGCCATACAAGAGGTTATTACACAAAATTAGGGCTCATGGGATTGGGTGTAATATATTAGCATAGATTGAGGATTGGTTAATTGGCAGAAACCACGGCAAAGGGTAAAACAGGACATTTTCAGCTTGGCAGGCTAGTGGGGTAGTTACTGGAGCGCCACAAGGATCAGTACTTGGGCCTCAGCTATTTACAATCTATATTAATGACAGGTGAAGCAACGGAGTGTAATGGATCCAAGTTTACTGACAATATAAAGCTAGGTGGAAAGTAAGCGGTCAGGGGGACACAGAGGGACTGCAGAAGGATATAGACAGGTTGGGTGATGGGCAAGAATACAGCAGATGAATTATAATGAAGTTATCCACTTTGGTACGAAAAATAAAAAAAAGCAGCATTTCTTTTCAATGGTGAGACACTGGAAACTATTGTATTCAGAGGGACCTTTGGCATACAAATATGAATCACATAAAGTTAACATGCAGGTACAGCAAGCAATTAGGAAGGCAAATAGTATTTATTACAAAGGGATTGGAGTATGAGAGTAAAGAAGTCTTACTACAATTACATAGGGCTTTAATAAAACCACATCTGGAGTACAGTGTACATTATTAGTCTCCTTACCTAAGGAAGGACAAACTTGCTTTAGAGGGGGTGCAATGAAAGTTCACTAGACTGGTTTCTATGTTGAGGAGATCGTCCTATAAGAGATTGAGTAGACTAAACCTATATTCCCTAGAATTCAGAAGAATGAGCAGTGATCTCATTGAAACTTATAAAATCCTTAAGGTGCATGACAGGGTGGATGCTGAAAGAATAAACAACAGCAGGAAATGTTGGAAACACTCAGCAGGTCTGGCAGGATCAGCAGAGAGAGAAACAGAGTTAATATTTCAGGTCTGTGATCTTTTATCAGAATGATTAGATGCTGGAAGGATGTTTCTCCTGGTTGGGGAACCTGAACGTAAGGGTCAAATTCTCAGATTAATGGGTCAGTTATCTATTACTGAGATGAGGAGAAATTTCTTCACGCAGAGGGTAATGAATCTTTGGAATTCTCTACCTGAGAGGGTTGTGGATGTTTAGTCGTTGAGTATATTCAAGACTGAGATCGATATATTTTTAGGTACTAAGGGAATTAAGGGACATGGGGAAAGAGCAGGAAAGTGAAGTTGAAGTAGGAGATCAGCCTTAATTGTATTGAATTACAGAGTGGATTTGAGGAGCCAAATGGCCAACTTGAGCTCCTATTTTTTAAGTCCTTAAGGAACAGCAAAATTAAAGAAAGAGAGCAAAGGGACGAAAAAAAACAATGTTTCCTGACAGGGACCCTGACTGCTTAAACAGCTGGCTGATGCTGCTCCTCTAAACTGAATGTGTGCTGTAAAAGGTCAGAAGGTGACATTACCATCCTGGAAGACCCGTTCTACATTCAGTCCGTACGTAGCACATGTCTCGTAGTATGTGCATCGCTTCAAGTCATTGGACAGCTTCCGGGCCCGAGCATCATCGATAACCCTAGGGTTCGTTGCACTGATTGCATCTAATAAATGGATCAACTACAGGTGGTTAATAAACAGTCACAGATTAATACAGGCATAGAATCATAGAATGGTTACAGCATAGGAGGAGGCCATTTGGCCTATCATGTCTGTGCCAGCTCTCCGTAGGGGCAAATTGTCTGGTCCCACTCCCTCACCTTTTCCCAGTAGCTCTGTACTTTTATTCCCTTCAGATAATTATATAATTACCTTTTGAAAGTCTCAATTGAACCTGCCTCCATCACACTCTCAAGGCAGCGCATTGCAGATCCTAACCACTTGCTGTGTGAAAAGGATTTTCCTCATGTTGTCGTTGCTTCTTTTGACAGGTTTATCATATAAAGTCCTTACTTTTTCTCACTATGTCACTGTTTATGAAGCAAAGGATCCCAATATACCATATTACCCACTCTCTCAACCTGCCCTGACACCTTCATCAATTTGTACATATATACCTCCAGGTCCCTCTGCTCCTGTACCCCCTTTAGAATGTACCCTTTATTTCATATTGTCTCCCTGTGTTCTTCTTACTAAAATGCATCACTTCACACTTCTCTGCATTAAATTTCACCCACCACGTGTCTATCCATTCCATCAGTCTAAGTTCTCTTGTAGTCTATCACTATCCTCCTCAGATTTCACAATACTTCCAAAGTGTGTGTCATCTGAAAATATTAAAATTGTGCCCTGTAATCCAAGTCCAATTCAAGGAAAGCAGTGGTCCTATTACTGATCCCTGGGAACTCCAATAGACCTTCCTCCACTCCTCCGTTTCCTATCACACAGCCAATTTCGTATCCATTCTGTTGTTGTTCTTTTTATTCCTTAAGCTTCAACTTTGCTGGCAAGCCTATTATGTGGCACTTTATCAAATGTCTTTGGAAGTCTATGTAAACTACATCAACCATATTACCCTCATCAACCCTCTCTGTTACCTCATCAAAAAATTCAAAGCAATTTAATTAAACAAAATTTGCCTTTAACAAATTTATGCTGGCTTTCTTCAATTCATCCGCACTTGTCGAAATTACTGTTGACTTTGTCCAGGATTATTGTTTCTAGAAGCTTTCCCACCACTAAGGTTAAACTGACTGGCTTGCAGTTGCTGGATTTATCCCTGCACCCTTTTTTGAACAAGGGTGTAACATTTGCAGTTCTCCAGTCCTCTGACATCACCCCTGTAGCCAAGGAGAATTGGAAGATTATGGCCAGTGCCTCTGCAATTTCCACCCTCACTTTTCTCAGTATTCTCAGATGCATCTCATCCGGGACCTGGTTACTTATCAACTTTTAAGTACAGCTAGCTTAATACCTCCCCTTCATCAATTTTTAGCCCATCCAGCATCTCATCCATCTCCTCTTTCACGATGACTTTGGCAGCATCTTTTCCTTGGTAAAGACAGGTGGAAAGTGCTCATTTATTACCTCAGCCATAGCTCCTGCCTCTACGCGTAGATCCCTTTTTTGGTCCCTAACCAAGCCCACACCTTTTACTATTTGAAAGCCTGCAGAAGAGTTATGAATTCCCATTTATGTCAGCTCCCAGTCTCTTCTTAAAATCTCTTTGTTTCTCTTATTTCTTTTACCACTTCTCCACTGGACATTCTACACCGAGCCTGATTCTTAATTGTATTATCCACCTGACATATTCCATTCGCACCCTTTTTCTGCTTCACCTTACTCTTTATGTCCATCCAAGGAGCTCTGGATTTGTTTGTCCTATCTTTCCCTCTTGTGCGAATGTGCTTTGTCTGCCCATGAACTATCTCCTCCATAAAGGCAGCCCATTATTCAATTACAGTTTTGCCTGTCAATCTTTGATTCCAATTTACCTGAGCCAGATCCATTCTCACCTTACTGAAATTAGTCCTTCTCCAATGAAGTCTAATCCTCTAAACTGCTCCTTGTTCTTTTCTATAGCTAACCTAAACTTTACAATACTATGATCACTACTCTCTAAATGTTCTCCAACTTGGCACTTGATCCACCTCATCCATCAGAACCAGATCTGGCCATCACCCATTCCCTCTCTGCTATCACAACCTGAGCTGAGAAATGACTACCTCCAGGAACGTACAATCCATGAAACTCTCAGCCTGGCAGATGCAGTGATACCAGCTGTGGTTCCAGCTCCTCTCTGACTACACTTCCTGCATGTGTTTGCTCAGAACCTGAGAAACGCATTCCACGGGACTGAAGTGCTCTGCCAAGTCTCTATTTATTAGACTGTTAAATAAATTAAGATAAATAAACTTAAGACTTAAACACACATTCAACAGCTCCTTCCACTGTGCTAACGTCATTCTATTTTAATTGGTCTCTCCCACTGACTATTCATACTATTGTCATAAACTGACATTATAGAAAGCAACGCACGGTTCACTTACCTTGTGTCCCTACAAGTACCATCGGAATCTCAGCTGTATTTCGGTAACTGGAGAGTCGCATGTAATAATTGTAAACTGTCTGAAAGCTGATCTCGTCCTCTAGACTGAAGACAAAGATCACGGCATCCACCCAGGCGGCGAACTGCAGAGGACACAAACAAACCGGAGGATTAATGATGGATCCAACAAATATATCCCACCATCTCCCTGTATCATGCAAAAAACCCACCTTCTCCCTATATCCCTCAACCCTACCTCTCCACCTTCTCTCCATCCCCTCCAGGCCTAGCTACAGCACCAAATTCCTCTTCCCCACTTACCGAGTCCCTGTCACACTCCCCTCACTACATCATTCCGAAGTCAATACCGGGCACACTCCACTCAGTAAAATCAGAGAATGGTTACGTAGCACAGAAAGAGGCCATTCAGCCAGTTGTCTCCATACTATAAGCAGAAAATCTATTTGGATTGACGGCAGCATCCTATTAGTGGAAAATATTACTCGTATTACCACTGCACAGCGGAAGAATGAAAAGCTCTGCCGACTACACAATTGAGCAGCGCTGTGTATGAATTTCAGTGCCAGTGCAAAGCCAGGTATGTCGGCCATGCATCCCAATGACTGATTGATCGAATCAAACAACATGTTCCTCCAGCTGTTTGTAATAGGCAGAGTACAGATTGTACTCAACCAGCCCGCGCTTGCAAAACCCAAAACAAAATGTCTACTGCTAGATGTGATTCCACAATTGAGCAGCACTTGCTGAACAACCCTGAGCGTGCTAATAGCTACACTAATAACCAATTAAGATAATCAGTCTAGATTGTAACGTGGCTCATTTACGTTTGCTATAATTGACATACATTCATCCATAGGGACCCACTCTCTGCAAACAAAATGAACATGTTCAAGCCTTGCACCTTCTTTGAATTACCTAGGAGCTTGGGGAGCCAATAGCTCCCCATTGCTTTCTCCATGGCAATTCCTCAGCCAATCACAAAATTATGATGGGTATAGACAGAGTAAATGCGAGTAGGCTCTTTCCACTTAGATTAGGAGAAATAAACACGAGAGGACATGGCTTTAGGGTGAAAGGGGAAAGGTTTAGGGGGAATATTAGGGGGAACTTTTTCACTCAGAGAGTGGTGAGAGTGTGGAACGAGCTACCATCTGACGTGGTAAATGCGGGCTCACTCTTAAGTTTTAAGAATAAATTAGATAGATACATGGATGGGAGAGGTCTGGAGGGTTATGGACTAAGTGCAGGTCAATGGGACTAGCGGAATAATATTTCGACACAGACTAGAAGGGCCGAATGGCCTGTTTTCTGTGCTGTAGTGTTCTATGGTTCTATGGTTCTATGACTCCTCCACACATCTGCCAACTGACGAAAGTCCACAAGCTGGCTGAAAACATCTGTGACGTACCTCACTTACCACTCCACAATGATATATTCAAACCACCTCCTGCCTGCCTTCCATCTTGGTGCCCCATATGGAGTACTCTCCCTGAGGAAGGTCTCCCAGCAGACATTCTTTAGACCAAGGAATGGGAAACACGGGAAGTCACTAATAAGCTGCCTGTGACAAAACCCACCTGTCGAATGGCAGGCTTTGATCTACCACAGCAGGAATGGTCCCCGCTAAACAGGTTCAGGGCAAGTCAGGATCCCTGTGCAGCCAACCTCCACCACTACGGCCTCAGTACAAACCCCTTATGCACTTGTGGAGAGACACAAACGATGCTGCACTTTCCGAGGAATGTCCCATCTACAGACTAAGTGGCAGATGAAACACCTTAAATTCAGCTAATGAGGAGGCGATCGCTTGGCTCCGGGGATTTGTATTCGCTAAATAAAAAATAATAAAAGTCACCATGAAGCTGTAAAAACCCAAATGATTCACTAGTGTCCTTTAGGGAGGGTAACCTTACCTAGTCTGGGTCTAGATGTGACTCCAGGCCACAGCAACGTGCTTGACTCTAAACTGCCCACTGAATCATAGAGTCATAGAATGGTTACAGCACAGAAGGATGCCATTCAGCCCACTGTGTCCATGCTAGCTCTTTGTAAGAGCAATTCACCTTGTCCCACGCCCCCATCTTTTCCCCATAACCCAGATTTCTTCCGCTTCAGATAATAATCCAGTTCCCTTTCGAGAGCCATGATTGACCCTGCCTCCACCACACTCTCCGGCAGTGCATTCCAAATCTTAACCACTCGCCGTCTGAAAAGGTTTTCCCTCAAGTCGCCATTGCTTCTTTTGCCAATTACTTTAAATCTGTGCCCACTGATTCTCGATCCTTCCACCAACGGGAACAGGTTCTCCCTATGTATTCTGTCCAGACCCTTCATATGTTTGTTCATCTTTCTCAAATCTCCTCTCAACTTTCTCTTTTTCAAGAAGAACAGTCCCACTTCCTCCAATCTATCTATGTAACTGAAATGATTCCTCAAGACAACTCAGTTGTATGAAACCATTCCAAACACAGAGTGCAAAGGTTCACCAGCAACTGAGCAGTGAATCAGGTGGTTAAAAAGATTGAATATTGCAGACAATTAAGGTAAACACTGCGAAAAATGTATTACTGGGGCCCTGGACCAAAGAGTGCAAGAATGGATCATCCTGACTTCTGCCTCAAATTCTTTAGGAATCAAGAGTGTTGATCCAGATTTGCTCTTGGCAGAGTCCATTGAAAGTGGGCTATGTATTGCCATGGAGGGAGCTATCAGTCATTATATCCTTACTGAGCATTTTGCCAGTGGCACTCCTGGTAACAGCACCAGTGTGTGATCGGTAACTTTGAAAAAGCTCATTAACCATCAATTGCCAAACATGAGCTATTAAACTTTGGTAAATCACTGACAAGCCTAGTGATAATTGCAGGACCAGCCCTCCACACCATCCACTCTATCTTAGCTCTGCGATGTCAGCTGTGATTCAATTGGCAACGCTTACACCTCTGAGTCAATAGTACATGGCTTCAAATTCACCTCAATCCACTTAAGCACAGAACCTAGGCTGGAGCTCCAGTTCAGTGCTGGGGGAGTGCTGCACTGTCAGGGAACATTGAAAGGTAGAGCACAGAAGGAGGCCATTCAGCCTGTCGTGTCTGTACTTGCGATTTGAAAGCGCAATCATGCTTAATTCTACGTTCCTGCTTTTTATCCGTAACCCTGTAAATACCCCATCTTCAAATTCCTGTCCAATTCCCTTTTAAATTTAAAATTATCGATGAAATCAGCTTCCAGGTCCCAACAACTCTCCAAGTGAAAAGGTTTCTCCTCAGCACCGCTCTAGATGCTTTTCCATTTATTTTAAATCAATAAATAGATTTATAATCTATTGACCCAATCACCAAAGGAAATCATTTTCTACTCAAGCAAAATCAGATGCTCTTTTGAATGAGATGTTAAACCGAGGGCGCAGGTATAAAGTTATTGCAGGGTTTCCAGTGGGGTCCAATGCCGAACAGCCCACCTATCGGAATGCTGCCATCTGGGAGAAACTGCTGAGTGTGCAACAGGTTGTGACTAGAACCCACAGGGTAAAGTTATGCAGCTCAGCAGCTGGAGTGTCATTGCTTACCTGCACTTCAGGAGGTCCCCCCTCATCCCGAATAAGCAGGAGGTAGCTCTGTCCATCAACCACAATCTCCTTCTTAAAGCGACCACCTTCAAGGTAAAAAAAAACAAAAGCTGTCAGCTATGGCTCAGTGGGTAGAACTCCTGCCTCTGCGTCAGAAGGTTGGGGGTACAAGTTCCACTCCAGGACTTGAGTATGTAATCCGGGCTGTCACTCCAACACAGCACTGAGGGAGTGCTTCACAATCAGAGGTGGCGTCTTTCAGATGAGACATTGAACCAAGATGGCGTCTATTCTCTCAGATGGGTGTAAAAGATCTCAGGGCACTATCTTGAAAAGGAGCAGGGGTGTTATTCCTGTGTCCTGGCTAATATTTATCCTTCAATCGACATCGCAAAAACGGATTACCTGCTCATCATCACAATGCAGCTTCCTGCGCACAAATTGGCTACCGGGTTTCCTACATTACAACAGTGACTACAATTCAGAAAGTACTTTTTTGGCTGGAAAGCGCTTTGAGGCATCCGGTAGTCATGAAAACCTCTATATAAATCCAAGTCTTTATTTATCTTTCAAAAAGAAGAAAGAGCCCATTGCACTGCCACTTATAACTGTCCAAGACAGAAAAGACACATCATCCTTGGAGGGTACACTGGGTGATTCCCACACACTCACAACAACCCCTTGCAAACACCAAAACTCTCCTGGGAATCCCCTATAAATACAGGAACACTCCCGGGAATCCCACGTACATACTGGCACACTCCCGGGAATCCCCCCACACACACACACTCCCAGGAATCCCCTGTACACACTGGCACACTCCCAGGGATCCCCTGTACATGCAGGACACTCCCGGCAATCCCCCCCATACATACGCGCACACTCCCGGGAATCCCTCCACACATGCACACTCCTGGGAATACCCCTCCACATACAAGCACACTCCCTGGAATCCCCCGTACAAATCGGTACACTCCCAGGACTTCCCTGCACATACTTGTAAGTCCTGGGAATGCCCTGCAAATATCGACATACTCCAGGGATGCCCTACAATCACATGCTCACTCCCAGGAATCCCCTGCAAATACTGACAGTCTCCCAGGAATTCATCCACAAACACTGACAGGCTCCTGGGAATGCCTTAAAGGGAGAAAGAGAAGTCAAAGTGCAGAAAGGTTTAGGAAGGGAATGCCAGAGCTTGGGGCCCAGGCAGCTGAATGCACGGCCACTAATGGTGAAGCAATTGAAATCAGGAATGTCAAGAGGCCAGAATTAGTAACTGGAAGCCAATGTCCAGTGGCGTACCACAGGGATCTGTGCTGGGTCCCCTATTATTTGTCATTTATATAAACGACATAGATGACTATGTGGGGGGTAGGATTAGTAAGTTTGCGGATGACACAAAGATTGGCTGGGTGGTTAACAGTGAGGTTGAGTGTCTTGGGCTATAGGAAGATATAGACGGGATGGTCAAATAGGCAGATAAGTGGCAGATGGAATTTAACCCTGAAAAGTGTGAGGTGATACACTTTGAAAGGAGTAATTTGACAAGGAAGTATTCAATGAACGGCATGGCACTAGGAAGTTCTGAGGAACAAAGGGATCTTGGCGTGTGTGTCCATAGATCTCTGAAGGCGGAGGGGCACGTTAGTGGGGTGGTGAAAAAGGCATATGGGATACTTGCCTTTATCAATCGAGACATAGATTACAAAAGTAGGGAGGTCATGTTGGAGTTGTACAGAACCTGGTGAGACCACAGCTGGAGTACTGTGTGCAGTTCTGGTCGCCACATCATAGGAAAGATGTGATTGCACTGGAGGGGGTGCAGAGGAGATTCACCAGGATGTTGCCTGGGATGAAACATTTAAGTTATGAAGAGAGGTTGGATAGACTTGGGATGTTTTCGTTGGAGCAGAGAAGACTGAGGGGCGACCTGATCGAGGTGTACAAGATTATGAGGGGCATGGACAAGGTGGATAGGGAGCAGCTGTTCCCCTTAGTTGAAGGGTCAGTCACAAGGGGGCATAGGTTCAAGGTGAGGGGCAGGAGGTTTAGGGGGGATGTGAGGAAAAACTTTTTTACCCAGAGGGTGGTGACGGTCTAGAATGCACTGCCTGGGAGGGTGGTGGGGGCAGGTTGCCTCACATCCTTTAAAAAGTACCCGGATGAGCACTTGGCACGTCATAACATTCAAGGCTATGGGCCAAGTGCTGATAAATGGGATTAGGTAGGCAGGTCAGGTATTTCTCACATTTCGGTGCAGACTCGATGGGCCGAAGGGCCTCTTCTGCACTGTGATTCTGTGATTCTATGATAGAGGAGTGCAGAGATCTCAGGGGATTGTGGGGCTGGAGGAGGTTACAGAGATAGGGAGGAGTGAGGCCATGGAGAGATTTGAAAACAAGGATGAGAATTTTAAAATCAAGGTATTACTTGACCAGGAGCTTGACTGGGAGCCAATGTCGGTCAGCAAGTACAGAGGTGATGGGGAAATGGATGATTGGTGCATGTAAGGGCATAAGCAGTAGAGGTTTGGATGACTTCCAAGTTTGCAGAGATTAAATGTGGGAGGTGGGCCAAGAAAGCAGTGGAAGAGTCAAGTCTGGAAATCAAAAAAGCATGGCTGAGGGTTTCAGCAGCCGATCATGGAATCGTGAAAGACTTAGAGCACAGATGGGAGCCATTCGGCCTGCTGTATCTGTGCTGGCTCTCTGCAAGAGCAACTCAGCAAGTCCCAATTCCACACTTTTTCCCTGTAGCTCTGCAAATCTTTTGTTCTTCAGCTAATAATCATATTTTGAGCAGAGACAGAGGCGACATCAGGCAATGTTACAGAGGTGAAAATAAGCAATCTTACTGGTGGCATGAATATGAGGTCAGAAGCTCATCTCGGGGTCAAGTGTGTTGGCAAACAGTGCATTTTAATCACAGACTGTTGCCAGGGAGAAGGATGGAGTCGGTAGCTAGCGAACAGAATTTGGAGGAGGGCTGAAAACAATGGCTTCAGTTTTCCCAATGTTTAACGGGAGGAAATTTCCGCTCCTCCAGTATGGGAGTCGGATAATTTAGCTATAGTGGAGTCGTCGAGAGAAGCGGTGCTGAGGTAGAGCTGGGTGTCGTCAGCGAACATGTGAAAACTAACCCTGTGCTTTGGGATGATGTCCCCAAGGGGCAGCATGTAGATAAGAAATAGAAGGGGGGCAAGGATAGATCTTTGGAGGACACAGATCAGGAAAGAAACCATTTCAAGTGATCCTCTGGCCATGATTTGGGTAGATAAGAGTGGAAGCAGGTAAGAGCAGTCCCACCCAGCTGGACAACAGTGGAGAGAGTTAGAGGAGGATGATGTGGTCAACTGTGTCAAAGGCTGCAGACAGGTGGCTGCAGACAGGTTTAGAAGGATTAGATGGGAAAGTTTACCTTTGTCACAGTCATATACAAACATAGGAAATAGGAGCAGCAGTGGGCCATTCAGCCCCTTGAGCCTATTCCTCTAGTCTATTAGATCATGGCTGAGTTTTCACCTCAGCATCATTTTCCTACACTATACCCGTATCCCTTGATGCCTTTAATACCTAGATGTCTGTTGATCTCTGTTTTGAACATACTCAATGACTGAGCTTCCACAGGCCTCTGGGGTAGAGAATTCCAAAGATTCACCACCCTCTGAGTGAAGAAATTCCTCCTCATCTCAATCCTAAATGGCCTATCCCTTATTCTGAGATTGTGTCCCCTGGTTCTAGAGACTCCAGCCAGGGGAAACATTCTTCCTGCATCTACCTTGTTGAATGCTCTAAGAATTTTGTATGTTTCAATGAGGTCACCTCTCATTCTCCTAAACTCGAGAGAATACAGACCCAGTCTCCTCAATCTCTCCTCAGGACAATCCCACCATCCCAGGGATCAGTCTGGTGAACCTTCATTGCACTCCCTCTATGGCGAGTATATCCTTCCTTAAGTAAGGAGACCAAAACTGTACACAATACTCCAGGTGTGGTGTCACCAAGGCTCTGTACAATTGCAACAAAACATCTTTACTCCTGTACTCAAATCCCCTCGTGATAAAGGCCAACATACCATTCGCCTTCCTACTTGCTTGCTATACCTGCATGCTAGCTTTCAGTGACTCATGAACAATGGCACCCTGGTCACTTTGGATACCAACATTTCTCTTACAAGAGTGGATAACTTCACATTTTTCCACATTATATTTCATCTGCCATATTCCTGCCCACTCACTTAGCCTGTCTAAATCCTCTTGAAGCCTATGAACATACAAATATACAAATCAGGAGCAGGAGTAGGCCATTCAGCCCCTCGAGGCTTCTCCGCCATTCAATACGATCATGGCTGATCTGATTATGGCCTCAACTCCACAATCGCCCCTAGCCCTGATATCCTTTGACTCCCTTGTTAATCAATAATCTACCTACCTCTGCCTAAAAAATAATCATTCACCCTGCCTCCACCACTCTCCAGGGAAGGGGGTTCCAAAAATTCACAACCCTCTGAGAAAAAAAGTTCTTCCCATCTCCATCTTAAATGAGAGACCCCTTATTTTTAAACTGTGTCTTCCAGTTCTAGTCTCTCCTACAAGGGAAACATCCTTTCAGCATCCATCCTGTGAAGTCCCCTCAAGATCTTATATGTTTCAATAAGATCACCTCTCATTCTTCTAAACTCCAATGGATACAAGCCCAGCCTTTCCTTAGCCTGTCCAACCCTCCCTCGTTAGATAACTCCGCCCTGCCATCTCAGCTATCAGTCCAGTGCACCTTCTCTGAACTGCTTCTAACTCATTTATATTCATTCTTAAATAAGGTGACCAAAACTGTACACAGTGCTCCAGGTGTAGTCTTATCAACGCCCTGTACAAATGTAGCAAAACATCCCTACTTTATATTCCGTAACCCTTGCAATAAACACCAACATCTTGAACTATCGCCTCTCCCCCTTCATGCGCTTTAATGAACTCTCACCTCTCTCTCCAAGGCTCTTTAATGGACTCTCACCTCTCTCTCCAAGGCTCTTTAATGGACTCTGACCTCCCTCTCCAAGGCTCTTTAATGGACTCTCACCTCTCTCTCCAAGGCTCTTTAATGGACTCTGACCTCTCTCTCCAAGGCTCTTTAATGAACTCTCACCTCTCCAAGGCTCTTTAATGGACTCTCACCTCTCTCTCTCCAAGGCTCTTTAATGGACTCTCACCTCTCTCTCCAAGGCTCTTTAATAGACTCTCACCTCTCTCTCCAAGGCTCTTTAATGAACTCTCACCTCTCTCTCTGCACTCAAGGACTCTTGCCTTGCTCTCCAAGCTATTTAATGGACCCTTGCCTCTCTCTCTCTCCCTAGTCTTTAAAGGATCCTTGCCTTTCTTACTGCGCTCCTTAATGGGCTCTCGCATCTCTCGGTGATGGCGTTGTGGTATTGTCACTGGACTAGTGATCCAGAGACCCAGGGTAATGCTCTGGGGACCTGGGTTCGAATCCCACCACGGCAGATGGTGGATTTTAAATTCAATAAAAATCTGGAATTAAAAGTCTAATGATGACCATAAGACCATTGTTGATTGTTGTAAAAACCCATCTGGTTCAGAATCTGTCATCCTTAATGTGACTCCAGGCCCACAGCAATCTGGTTGACTCTGAAATACCACCAACCACCCTCCCTCAGCTGATGAATCAGTGCTCCTCCATGTTGAACACCACTTGGAGGAAGCACTGAGGGTGGCAAGGGCGCAGAATGTATTCTGAATGGGGGACTTCAATGTCCATCACCAAGAGTGGCTCGGTAGCACCACTACTGACCAAGCTGGCCAAGTCCTAAATGACATAGCTGCTAGACTGGGTCTGCAGCAGGTGGTGAGGGAATAAACAAGAGGGAAAAACAGACTTGACCTCATCCTCACCAACCTGCCTGTCCCAGATGCATCTGTCCATGACAGTATCGGTAGGAGTGACCACTGCACAGTCCTTGTGGAGACGAGTTCTCGTCTTCACATTGAGGATACCCTCCATTGTATTGCGTGGCACTACCACCGTGCTGAATGGGATAGATTTAGAACGGGTCTAGCAACTCAAGACTGGGCACCTGTGAGACGCTGTGGGCCACCAGCAGCAGTAGAACTGTACTCAAACACAATCTGTAACCTCCCGCCACTCTCTTTAACGGAGTTTCACCTCTCTTTTCAAGTTCTTTAGTGGACTCTCACCTCTCTCTCCGCACTCTTTAACGGTCTCTTACCTCTCTCTCCAAGCTCTTTGGTCTCTCGCCTCTCTCACCATGATCTTTAATGGACTCTCGTTTCTCTCACCACACTCTTTAATGAACTCTCATCCCGCTCTCTTTAATGGAGTCTCACCTCTCTCTCCATGCTCTTTAATGAACTCTTGTCCCTCTCTCCACTCTCTTTAATGGACTCTCTCCTCTCTCTTCAATGGAATCTCATCTCTCTCACCGCACTCTTTAATGAACTATCTCTTCCTCCGTGCTCTTTAATGAACTCTCAACATTCTCTCCAAGCTTCTTAATGGACTCTCACCTCTTTCTCCATTCTCTTTAATGGACTCTCACCTCTCTCCTTCCGCACCCTTTAATGGACTCTCACCTCTTCTCCGTGCTCTTTAATGGACTCTCACCTCTCTCTGCACTCTTTAATTAACTCTTTCCTCTCTCAATGAGCTCTTTAATGGGTTCTCACCTCTCCCTCCAAGGCTCTTTAATGGACTCTTGCCTCTCTCTCAGCACTCTTTAGTGGACTCTCACCTCTCTCTCCGCACTCATTAATGGACTCTCTCCTCTCTCTCCATGCTCCTTAATGGACTTTGCCTCTCTCATGTCACTCTTTAATAGACTCTTGCCTCTCTCTCCGCATTCTTCAATGGACTCTCACCTCACTCTTTAATGAACTCTCGCCTCTCTTAACATGCTCTTTAATGAACTCTCACCTCTCTCACCACACCCTTTAATAGACTCTCACCTCTCTCTCTCTCCGCATTCTTCAATGGACTCTTGCCTATCACTCTGCGCTCTTTAATGGACTCTCGCCTCTCTCTCCACGCTCTTTAACGGACTCTCACCTCTCTCACAGCACTCTTCAGTGGACCATCAGCTCTCTTTCCACACTCTTTAGTGGACATTTGGCTCTCTCTCCACACTGCTTAGTGGACTCTCGCCTTCTTTCCGCACTCCTTAATAGACTCTCACCTCTCTCTCTCCGCATTCTTCTATGGACTCTTGTCCATCCCTCTGCATTCTTTAACGAACTCTCACCTTTCTCTCTGCACTCTTTAATGGACTCGCGCCACACTCCTTAATAGACTCTCGTCTCTTTTTCCACACTCCTTAATAGACTCTCACCTCTCTCTCTGTGCACTCTTTAATAGACTCTCTTCTCTCTGTCCGCAGTCTTTAAAGAACTTTCGCCTTTCTCTCCACACTCTTTAGTGGGTTCTCACCTCTATCTCCACATTCTTCAATTGACTCTTGCCTCTCTCTCCGCACTCTTTAGTGGGCTTTCGCCTGCCTCTTCACACTGCTTAGTCAACTCTCGCCCTCCTCTCCACACTCTTTAATAGAGTCTTGCCTCTCTTTAACGCTCTTTAATGAGCTCTCACCGCACTTTGTAATAGACTCTCACCTCTCTTTCGCCGCATTCTTCAATGGGCTCTTGCCTATCTCGCTGCGTTTTTTAATGGACTCTCGCCTCTCTTAATGCACTATTTAATGGGCTCTTTCCTCTCTCTCCAAGCTCTTTAATAGACTCTCGCTTCTCTCTCCACGTTCTTTAAAGAACTCTTAACTCTCTCGCAGCACTCTTTAGTGGACTATCAGCTCTCTCTCCACACCCTTTAGTGGGCTTTCGCCTCTTTATCCACACTGCTTAGTGGACTCAAGCCTTCTCTCCATATTCTTTAATAGACTCTCGCCTCTCTCTCCGCATTCTTCTATGGATTATTGCCTATCTCTCTGCACTCTTTAATGGACTCTCAGCTCTCTCTCCTCACTCTTTAATGGACTCTCACCTCTCGCTCTGCACTCTTTAATGGACTCTTGCCTCTATCTCCGCACTCTTTAATAAACTCCCGCCCCTATCTCTGCATTGTTTAGTGGACTCTTGTCTTTCTCTCCACACTCTTTAATAGAATCTCGCCTCTTCGCACTCTTTAGTGGACTCTCGCCTCTCTCTCCGTTCTTCACTGGACTGTCGCCTCTCTCTCCATGCTCTTTAATGGACTCCTGTCTATCTCCCGCACTCTTTAATTTTTTATCCACAGACCAACCATATTACAAGCAGACATCCTCTCACTATCTGTGCTGATCCATTTCAGTTTTTGGGTGAGGATATAGCATCGAATCTACCTTTAACAATGAGCTCCTGGGTATCAATCACTGTGATCAATCAATGCCTTATCACATTGCAAGGAGAATGGGAAGAAAATCATGGATGCAGCCCCATCACATTGCGTCCAACAGTAGTTTCATCAGGTCGATCAACATACAGGCAACACACATCTTACCTTCTGGGGACTCCTCCTGCACGTAGGTGCCAGTTAAATACCGGTGAACAAGAGCAGACTTCCCACTCGACAGATTCCCCACGATTCCCTGGAAAAGAGAACATAGTGAGCTCAGTCATGATATAATCTCAGTGACTACCAGCTGGGTTCAGCGATGATGAGAAAAGGTCACTCAGCACTGCGATTCACTTCAATTTCCTTGGCTGTGGGAAATGGAAGCTAATGCAAGTTGTTGCTGTTGAAAATATGGCTATTGAACAATGGGTTGACAGACAGTCTGGTCTCTGACTCAGAGGTTTATGTGTTTCAGTGTCACTTCAGAAACTTGTGCACAGGATCCAGAAGGACACTCCAGTGCAGTACTGAAGAAATGGCGCACTGTCAGATGGGCAATACTGATGGAGCTCTGCACTGTCAGAGGGTCAGGGCTGAGGGAGAGCTACACTGTCGGAGGGTCAGTATTAAGGGAGCACTGCACCGTCGGAAGGACAGTACCGAGGGAGCGCTGCACTGTCAGTCAGTACTGAAGGAGTGCTGCACTGTTGGAGGTTCAATACTGAGGGAGTGCTGCACTGTTGGAGGTTCAATACTGAGGGAGTGCTGCAGCATTGGAGGATCAGTAGTGAGGGAGGCCTGCACCATCAGAGAGTCAGTAATGATGGAGTGCTGCACTGTTGGATGATCAGTAGTGAGGGAGTGCTGCACCGTCGGAGGGTCGGTACTGAATGAGTACTGCGCTGTTGGAGGGTCAGTACTGAGGGAGTACTGCGCTGTTGGAGGGTCAGTACTGAGGGAGTACTGCGCTGTTGGAGGGTCAGTACTGAGGGAGCGCTGCACTGTTGGACGGTCAGTAATGAGGGCACTGCTGGAGTTGAAGTCTTTTGGATCAGATATTAAACTGTCCAATCATAATAAAAATCCCTTCGACGATGAAGCAGGGCGTATTTTTTTTATTCATTCACGGCATTTGGGCTTCGCTGGCAGGGCCAACAGTTATTGCCCATCCCTAATTGCCCTTGAGAAGGGGGGGGTGAGCTGCCTTCTTGAACCGCTGCAGTCCATGTGGTGTATGTACATCCACAGTGCTGTTAGGGAGCGGGTTCCAGGATTTTGACCCAGCGACAGTGAAGGAACGGTGATATATTTCCAAGTCAGGGTGGTGAGTGACTTGGAGGGGAACTTCCAGGTGGTGTTGTTCCCATGTGTCTGTTGCCCTTGTCCTTCTAGCTGGGAGAGATCATGGGATTAGAAGGTGTTGTTGAAGGGACCTTGGTGAATTCCTGCAGTGCATCTTGTAGATGGTACACACTGCTGCTACTGTGCATCATGGGGTGCCAATCAAGTGGGCTGCTTTGTCCTGGATGGTGTCCAGCTTCAAGTGTTATGGGAGCTGCACTCATCCAGGCAAGTGGAGAGTATTCCATCACACTCCTGATTTGTACTTTGTAGATAGTGGACAGACTTTGGGGAGTTAGGAGGTGAGTTACTCGCTGCAGGATTTCCAGCCTCTGACCTGATCTTGTAGCTATAGTATTTATATGGCTGGTCCAGTTCAATTAACTTCAGTTTCTGGTCAATGGTGCCTAGGTCTGGTCAATTTGATCCTCAACCATCACAAACAGATTTTTTTTATTTGTTTATGGGACGTGGGTGTCGCTAGCCAGCATTTATTGCCCAACCCTAATTGCCCTGTTCAGAGGGCATTTAAGAGTCAACCACATTGCTGTGGGTCTGGAGTCACATGTAGGCCAGACCAGATAAGATAAGGTAAGGGCAGCAGATCTCCTCCTTCTCTATAGGGCATTAGTGAATCAGGTGGGTTTTTATGACAATGGTTTTGTGGTCATCATAAGACTTTTAATTACAGGTTTTTTTTATTGAATTCACATTTCACCATCTGCCATGGCAGGATTTGAACCCAGTCCCCAGAGAATTACCCTGGGTCTCTGGATTACTAGTCCAGTGACAATACCACTATGCCACCGCCTCCCCCATGTGGTCATTTACCAAATGGTTCTTTTGCTTCAATTTGCTGTGCACGAATTGACTGCCATGTTTGCCTAATTAACAATGGTGTCTAAACTTCAAAAATAATACATTAGCCATCGTGATTTTGTGCATCTTTGTGTCTGGCTCAATGTTGTCGAATAGTGCCATTTTCCACTAAGCCATCAGGGGGAGTGAGGTAACTATGTTTTCCAAGGAAGTGCTGCCCTGGGGAAAGCAGAGATTGTCAGCTCACACTGTACTTATACCTGTAAACTTTCAGCTCACACGGGGACAGGAAAATATTGAATTTATGAAAGTATTTCTCGAGTAAGAACTGATATCAATCTCTAACTGCTCTTTTTATGGAATATGTCTTGCTTCACAGAAGAATGAGTCTGTGGATTGATATCAGAGCACCTCATACACTCTGCACAAACACCTGGCACACTGCAGACCCCCAGGTCAGTCCACACTGTACTTTCACATGAACAAGTGTCCAGGGTCTACACACCTCCTCAGCTGGTAACTGCACCATCCAGGTAAACTCTGCAGGTTTTAAAAAGCCCCAAGTCCACCCAGCCTGCACTCAGTGAGTTCAAATGACAGTCAGATGTGGACAATGACCTCAGCATTCTGAGCAATGCAGAGGATGACTGGGAAAAGAAACACACACCGGTTCAAACTACCAGCCCCTCCTTCCACTGCACGCTAACAGAGGATTCTGAAGTCAAGGTACAATGTCCCTCTCTGGCATACAATACCCAAAGGCTCTCTCTCTCTCTCTCTCTCATTTACACACACATGCTCTTCGGAGTACAATACCTAAGTGTCTCTCTCGGATACAGTGCCCCAAGGTGTGACGCTTCATTCTACAAAGCAGCAATGATCGTATTTAACAAAATCATACTAATGTATTGTGTGTGATACGCTTTAAGTCATGCCTGAGCATTATGCAATTGGAGACTTTCTTGTGTGTTTTTTTAAACAAGCTGACACTGCCATTCTGGGCACTTGGGCTGATCAAGCTTGTTTTTTGGGTTGTGCACTTTGTTCTGTGTCAGCACAGACTGATAATTACATAGTACAGCCCAAAATCAACACAAACAAGACAAAGAGTCTTCAGTGAGGATCCACCCCTTCATTAAGTGAACAAACGGCCCTTGATGGTACCTGACAACCAACAGTGAGGATTGGTAGGAGGGCACACAATCCTTTGGCTCCTAGTCACGAGGAATAAAGTAATGGATACCTGGGCCTCTGTCACCCTGCCAAACCCTGGAAAGTTCACACCAGTTTCATGGTGTCCTCTTCACTCTCCACAGAGCAATAGGAGGGTAAACTGGGCTCAATTTCAGAGTTGATAACCTTGCAATTTACCACAGTCACTATGGAAGGGAGAGGCCATCAGGAGGAGGACAACAAAAATTTGTGTTTATACAGCACTCGTAACACAGTAAAAAGCCCCAAAGTGCTTCACAGGATCGTTATCAAACAAAATATAACACTGAGCCACATAAGGAGATATAAAAAGGTAGTTTTTCAAGAATATTTTAAAGGCAAAAGAGAGGTGGAGAGGTCTAGGGAGGGAATTCCGTAGCTTAGAGCCCAGGCAGCTGAATCTTGGACACCAATGGTGGAGTAATGGAAACTGAGGAAGCTCCACAGGTCAGAATCAAGGAGCGCAGACACCGCGAAGGATTAGGAACATAGGAACAGGAGAAAGTATTCAGGCCATTGAACCTGCTCATGTCTGATCAATGCCTTTTACCCACACTATCCCCATAATCATTTATGTTATTGCTAATCAGAAATCTATCAATCTCTACCTTAAACATACCCAATGATTGAGCTTCCACAACCCTCTGGAGTAGAGAATTCCAAAGATTCACAGCCCTCTGAGTAAAGAAATTTCTCCTCATCTTGGTCCTAAGTGGCTTCCCCCTTATTTTGAAATTGTGTCCCCTGGTTCTGGACTCCCCAACCAGGGGAAACATCTTACCTGCATCTACCCTGTCTATCCCTTTAAGCATTTTGTAGGTTTCAATGAGATCACCTCTCATTCTTCAAAACTCTAGAGAATACAGACCCAGTTTCCCCAATCTCTCTTCATAAGACAGTCCCACCATCCCTGAAACAAGTCTGGTGAACCTTCATTGCACTCGCTCTATGACAATAATGTCCTTTCTGAGGTAAGGGGACCAAAACTGCGCACAGTATTCCAGGTGCAGTCTAACCAATCTTCTATACAATTGAAGCAAGACTTCACTACTCCTGTACTCAAATCCTCTTGTGATAAAGGCTAACATTCCATTAGCTTCCTAATTGCCTGCTGCACCGGCATGTTAGCTTTCAGTGACTTATGGACAAGGACACCCAGGTCCCTTTGTACATCGACACTTTCCAAACTCTTACCATTTAGGAAATACTCTGCACATCTGTTCCTTCTTCCAAAGTGAATAGCCTCACATTTTTCCACATTATATTCCATCTGCAATGTTCTTGCCCACTCACTAAGTCTGTCCAAATCCTCCTATAGTCGCTTTACATCTTCCTCACAACACACAACCCTGCCTAGCTTTGTATCATCTGTGAATTTGGAAATATTACATTTGGTCCCCACATCCATAGAACCATAGAACCATAGAAAAGTTACAACACAGACGGAGGCCATTCGGCCTATGACAGCCCGAGGACATCCAGGTGCCCTTTCTAATCCCACCTTCCTGCACCCGGCCCATAGCCCTGCAGCTTACAGCACTTAAGGTGCAGATCCAGGTACTTTTTAAAAGAGTTTAGAGTTTCTGCCTCTACCACCAACTTGGGCAGCGAATTCCAGACACCCACTACCCTCTGCGTAAAAAAGTTCTTCCTCATGTCCCCCCTATACCTTCTGCCACTTATCTTGAATCTATGTCCCCTGGTTCTAGAATTCTCCACCAAAGGAAACAATTTTATTCTGTCCACTCTATCTATTCCCCTCATAATTTTGTACACCTCAACCAAGTCACCTCTCAGCCTTCTTTGTTCGAAGGAAAATAACCCCAACCTATCCAATCTCTCCTCGTAGCTACACTTTTCTAACCCTGGCAACATTCTTGTAAACCTCCTCTGCACTCTCTCCAGAGCTATTACATCCTTCCTGTAATGTGGTGACCAGAACTGCACACAATACTCCAGTTGTGGCCTCACCAGTGTTTTATATAATTCCAACATTATATCCTTACTTTTATATTCTATACCTCTGCCAATGAAGGAGAGCATTCCATATGCCTTCTTTACAACCTTGTCTACTTGAACTGCTGCCTTCAGGGACCTGTGTACTTGTACGCCAAGATCTCTCACTTCATCTACCCCTCTTAGTATATATGAGAAACTTATTAGCCATGATTGAATGGCGGAGCAGACTCGATGGGCCGAATGGCCTAAGTTCTGCTCCTATGTCTTATGGTCTTATGGTCTTATTCCCATTTATTGTGTAATCCCTGTAACTGTTTGACCTCCCTAAATGTATGACCTCACACTTCTCTATGTTAAAATCCATCTGCCACTTTACCGCCCACTCCACCAACCCATCTATATCATTTTGGAGATTATGGCTATCCTCTACACTATCCACTACTCAGCTAATCTTTGTGTCATCTGCAAATTTCCCAATCGTGCCCCCACATTCACGCTCAAATCGTTAATATATAACACAAACAGCAAGGGTCCCGACACCAAGCCCTGTAAAACACCACTTGAGACAACTTTCCATTCGCAAGGGCATCCATCGACCAAATCGTCGATATATGTTGTGTACAGCTGGAGCCCGAGTACTGATCCTTGTGGTACCCCACTAGTCACAGCCTGTCAACACAAGAGTGACCCGTTTATTCCTACTTTCTGTTTTCTGCCTGTTAGCCAATCCTTAATCAATGTCAGTATATTGCCTCCTATCCAATGTGCTTTTATTTTGCTAATCAACCTCCTGTGGGGGACTTTATCAAAAATCTTCTGAAAATCCAAGTATATTACATCCATCAATTCTCCTTTTCAATTTTGTTAGTAACATCCTCAAAAAACTCCAACAAGGTCGTCAAACATGATTTCCCATTTGCAAATCCATGCTGACTATGCCCAATCAGATCATGATTATCCAAGTGTCCATTTATCACATCCTTTATAATAGATTCTAGCATTTTCCCTACTACTGATGTAAGGCTAACAGGTCTGAAGTTCCCTATTTTCTCTCTCCCTCCCTTCTTAAACAATGGGGTGATATTTGCTGCCATTGTCAGGAAGATATAATTCTCATAATGTTACTGGAATTTATTGTAAAATAGTGGTGTCTGTGTGGGTGAGACTTAAATGGATTAAAGGCAGCTCATCCGAAGGCTTTGATATAAACATGGTAAGCATGGGGGAAGCTTAGAATGTAAGATGTAAAAGGGAATTTGCATTTTTAAATAAACCAGCCTAGATTGTTTTCAAAGGAGGTGTGAAATGTGTCACCTAGCCAGGTGAAGTTTAGAAGCAGTATATTTATTTTTCCCAAAGATTACTGGTAAAACTTAGTGCTATAAAATTTTTATTATCAGAAAGATAAAGTCCAAAGACATAGTGAAACAATGGGAATTTGCATTCAAAGGGGAAAGTATGTATAAAGGAGCGAAGGCTGTGTGTAAGGGTAGGCATTTTTAGGATCACAAGTGTGAAAAGCCTTCAGCATCTATGCCTCAAGCTTCTGTTTTCAAAGAGCTGAAGTTAAGAAAACTCACTGTGAATTCGACTGGTTCGGGTATTGTGTGTCACCCTGCCTGGGTCTTTTAAAATCTGTGTGTTTTACTGTTGCCTTAACAAACGTGTAACTGGGAGTCAGATTAAGTAGGGGATTTAGAAGTCATCATAGTAGCAATTTGTAGATCTATGTATGTATTTAAAATCATTTCTCTTATTAATAAATGTTTAATCTAGTTTTGTAAAAACCTATAAAACTTTGTGGTCTTATTACCACTGAATTCAAGGCATGCATCTCAAAATTTACACAAATTACAAAACAAGTTGTGGCAGTTGTTTGAAGTTTCCCTCTGGGATTTGAACAACTCAGCATTTACCATCGGCTGTGCCATAACACCTCCCAATCTTCAGGAACCATTCCAGAATCTATAGAATTTTGGAAAATGATCACCAATGTATCCACTATCTCTATAGCAACTTTTTTCAACACTCTGGGATGCTGAATATCAGGTCTTGGGTACTTATCAACTTTCAGTCCCATTAATTTCTCCAATACAACCTTCTGACTTATACTAATTTCCTTCAATTCCTCATTCTCCCATGTCCCTTGGGTCTCTAAATATGGGAGATTTCCTGTATCTTCCTCAGTGAAGACAGACATAATGTAATTATTTAGCTTCTCTGCCATTTCTCTATTCCCCATTGTAAATTCTCCTGACTGCCTGTAATGGACCCACATTTGTCTTAGCCAAATGCTTCCTTTTTACATACCTATAGAAGCTTTTACAGTCCGTTTTTATGTTTTTTTTTTGCTAGATTGCATTCATATTCTATTCTCCTTTTCTTTATCAGTTTCTTGGTCTTCCATTTGCTGTATTCTAAAAATCTCCCAATCCTCAGGTTTACTACTACTACTTCTGGAAACTTTATAAGCTTTTTCTTTTAATCTTATACAATCCTCAACATCCTTTGTCAGCCACAGTTGACTGACTTTTTCTGGGTTTTTGCACTTTGAAGGAATGTATAGGTGCTGTAAGCTAATATAATAGTTCTTTGAAGACTATCCATTGCCTATGTACAGTCGTACCTTTTAATGTATTTTCCCAATCCACCTCAGCCAATTTGTCCCTCATGCCTTCATAATTTCCTTTATTCAACTTTAACACCCTTGCTTCAGAGTGAACTACCTCACTTTCAAACATGAAGTAAAATTTTATCATATTGTGGTCACTCATCCCTAAACGCTCTTTTACGACAAGATTATTAATTAGCCTTTTTCATTACACAATACTAGATCTAAAGTAACCTGTCCTCTAGTCAGCTCCTCAACATACTGCTCCAGAAAACCATCCCTCACACAGCCCAGAAACTCGTCTTCCACAACATTAGTGCTCAATCGATTTACCCAGTCTATATGCAGATTGAAGTCACTCAAGATTACTGTATTGCCCATGCTACATGCTTCTTTCATCTACTGATTAACACCATGCCCCACATTACCACTACTGTTCGGTTGCCTATAAACAACTCCAACCAATCTCTGCTGTCCTTTGCTGTTTCTTAGCTCCACCCAAACAGATTCCACACATTGTTGTTCCGATCTGAGATCCTCCCTTACTAATGCACCGACCCCATCCCTTATTATCTGCGTAACTCTGCCTCCTTTCCCTTCTTATCTGTCCATCCTAAATGTCAAATATCCTTGAATATTCAGTTCCCAATCATTTTGATGTCATTCCGCATTCGAAGCATATTCAGTTCTCTGCTTTGTTTCTCCTGCCTTCTAGTCTCACTGCTACTTCCTGTTACCAACTTTACTTTCTTCCAATTTTGGCCACACAGGTTCCCACCTCCCTGCCAAGCTAATTTAAACGCACCCCAACAGCTCTAGCAAATCTCTCTGCGAGTATATCAGTCTCAATCCTGTTCAGGTGCAACCCGTCCAGTTTGTACAGATCCCATCTGCCCCAGAACCGGTCCCAATGCCTCAGAAATCTGATGCCCTTCCTCCTACACCAGTTCTCCAGCCACGCATTTAATTAATCAGTCCTCCTATTCCTATGTTCACTAGCACTTGGCACTGGGGGTAATCGTGAGATTGCTGCTCTTGAGGTCCTGCTTATTTATTTCCTTCCAAAGTCCCTGAAATCTGCTTTCAGGACCTCATCCCTCTTCCTACCTATGCCGTTGGTACCAATGTGGACCATGACTTCCGGCTGATCCCCTTCCCTCAAAGGATGCTCTGCAGCTGCTCCGTGACATCCTTGACCTTGGCAACAGGGAGGCATCCTGGAGTCACGTTTACTGTTGCAGAAACACCTGTCTGATCCCCTGACTATGGAATCCCTTATCACTATTGTCCTTCTATTCTTCTTCCTCCCCCACCGTACAGCTGAGCTGCCCATGATGTCACAGGCTTGGCTTTGGCAGCACTCCCCTGAGGAACCATCACCCTCATCAGCATCCAAAATGGAAGACTGATTAGCAAGCAGGATAGACTCAGGGGACTCATGCACTACCTGCCTGATTCTCTTAGATTGCCTGGTGGTCACCCATTCCCTCTCTGGCTGTACGTTTGTGAACTGGGATGTGACCACCTCCCTAAACGTGCTATCCACGTAGTCCTCTGCCTCGCGGATGCACAACTGTGACTTCAGCCACTGCTCAAATTCCAAAACCTGGAGCTCAAGCTTGTGCAGCTGGTGACACATCGTACAGCTGTGTGTGTCAGGGACACATGGTGTATCCAAAACTTCTCGTAATTCTAAAAACGGCCTATTACACACTGTGGGACTGTAGGAGATTACAGAGAAAGGGAGGGGTGCGGCCATGAAGGGATTTGAAAACAAGGATGAAAATCTTAAAATTATGGGGTTAAGGCAGCAAAGTGTTGGATTACCTCAAGTGTACAGGGGGTAGAATGAGGGACGTCAGCCAGGAAAGCATTGGAACAGTCAAGTCTGCAGGTAACAAGGTATCACTGAGAGTCTCAGCAGCAGATGACCTGAGACAGGGGCAAAGTTAGGTGATGTAACTGAGATGGAAATAGGCTCAAATGTGTGGTCAAAAGTCCATCTTGGAGCCAAATGTGACACCAAGGTTTCAAACAGTCTGGCTAAGATTCAAACAGCTGCCAGAGAGAGGGATGAAGTCAGTAGCCAAGGAACCTTGATCATAGCAGGGATTGTACTGTTCGTAGCTGGGACCAGAGACAATGGTTTCAGACTTGCCAATATTTAATTGGAGGAAATGTCTGCTCATCCAGTACTACATGTCCAATAAGCAGTTTGATAATTTAGCAACAGTGAAGGAGCAAGAGAGGAGAGGCTGAGAAAGAGATCAGTGGTAATGTGAAAACAAACACTGTGCTTTCAGATGATATGGCCACAGGACAGCAAGTAGGTAAGAAATAGGAGGGGCCAAGGGCAGATCCTTGAGGGAGACCAAGGTAACAGTGCGGGAGCAGGAAGTGAAGCCATTGCAAGTTATTCTCTGGCTATGATTAGAGAAATAAGAAGTGGGAATGTTTACTGACGGTTTCACGATGTTCAACACCATGTTTAAAACAGCGAAGAGACCCAGGTGATCAGTTTAAAACAGCCAAGAGAGAGCCGGGAGTTCAGTTAAAAACAGCGAGGAGAGAGCCGGGAGTTCAATTTAAAACAGGGAAGAGAGAGCCGGGGGTTCAGTGTAAAACAACGAGGAGAACCGGGAGTTCAGTTTAAAACAGGGAAGAGAGAGCCGGGAGTTCAGTTTAAAACAGCAAGGAGAGAACCGGGAGTTCAGTTTAAAACAGCGAGGAGAGAGTGGGAGTTCAGTTTAAAACAGCGAGGAGAGAGTCAGGAGCTCGGGTTAAAACAGCGCAGAGAGCTGGGAGATCAGTTTAAAACAGGGAAGAGAGAGCCGGGAGTTCAGTCTAAAACAGGGAGGAGAGCCAGGAGTTCAGTTTAAAACAGCGAGGAGAGAGCTGGAAGTTCAAAGAACAAAGAAAAGTACAGCACAGGAACAGGCCCTTCGGCCCTCCAAGCCTGCGCCGATCATATTGCCTGTCAAACTAAAAAATTTTGCACATCCGGGGTCTGTATCCCTCTATTCCCATCCTATTCATGTATTTGTCAAGCTGCCTCTTAAACACCACTATCGTACCTGCTTCCACCACCTCCTCTGGCAGCAAATTCCAGACACTCACTACCCTCTGTGTAAAAAACTTGCCCTGCACGTCTCCTCTAAAGTTTTGTCCTCTCACCTTAAATCTATGTCCCCTAGTAATTGACTCTTCCACCCTGGGATAAAGCTTCTGACTATCTACTCTGTCCATGCCACTCATAATTTTGTAAACTTCTATCAAGTCGCCCCTCAATCTCCGTCGCTCTAGTGAGAACAATCCGAGTTTCTCCAACTTCTCCTCATAGCTAATAACCTCCAGACCAGACAGCATCCTGGTAAATCTCCTCTGCACCCTCTCCAACGCCTCCATATCCTTCAGGTAATGTGGCGACCAGAACTGCAATGCAATATTCCAAGTGTGACCTAACCAAGGTTCTATACAGCTGCAGCATGACTTCCAGCTTTTATACCCAATACCCCTGCCGATGAAGGCAAGCATGCCATATGCCTTCCTGACTACCTTATCCACCTGCGTTGCCACTTTCAGTGACCTGTGGATCTGCACACCCAGATCCCTCTGCCCGTCGATGCACTTAAGAGTTCTGCCATTTACTGTATAATTCCTACCTGTATTAGACCTTCCAAAATGCATTACCTTGCATTTGTCCGGATTTAAGTTTAAAACAGCGAGGAGAGAGTAGGAGTTCAGTTTAAAACAGCGAGGAGAGAGTCAGGAGTTCGAGTTAAAACAGCGAGGAGAGAGTCAGGAGTTCGGGTTAAAACAGCGAGGAGAGAGCTGGGAGTACAGTTTAAAACAGGGAAGAGAGCCGGGAGTTCAGTTTAAAACAGCAAAGAGACCCAGAGGTTCAGTTTAAAACAGCAAGGAGAGAGCCAGGAATTCAGTTTAAAACAGAGAAGAGAGAGCTGGGCATTCAGATTAAAACAGCGAGGAGAGCCTGGAGTTCAGTTTAAAACAGCAAGGAGAGCCAGGGTATCTCTTCTGTGTCCCTTTCAATTGGCCAAGTGGTTTAAATCAGGAGACGTTATTACAGCTGCAGAATACAGTTAAGAAATTCAGTTTTAAATACTTAACATCCAAATTAATTAATTTAAATAGATTGGGATGGCTGGGCAGGCGAGGTGTTGCGGCTGTAGTATGTGGGAGCTGGTGGCCGCCGGTGCAATCCATGGTGACCACATCTGCACCATGTGTTGGCTGCTCGAGGAACTTCAGCTCAGAGTTGATTAGCTGGAGTCCGAGCTGCGGACACTGTGGCGCATCAGGGGGTGGGAGAGTTGCCTGGACTCTGTGTTTCAGGAGACAGTCACACCCTTAGATTAATTACATCAAAAATGGACCGTGTTCAGGGACAGGAGGGTGTGACTGCGAATGAGGCAGGTATGGGGATCCAGAATTTAGCTTTGAAGACGCCTCAGCCAGTGCCCTTGTCCAATGGGTTCTTGCTCCCGATGTGGATGAGGGCACAGACTGCAGGGAGGATGAGCGAACTGACCACAACACCATGGTACATAGCGCCATTCAAGTTGGAGGAGAAAAGAGAAATGTAGTAGTAATAGGGGACAGCATAGTTAGGGGAATAGATACTGTTCTCTGCAGCAAAATAGAGAGCCCCGAAGGCTGTGTTGCCTACTTGGTGTCAAGGTCAAGGACATCTCTTCTGGGCTGGGGAAGAATTTGCAGCGGGAGGAGGAGGATCCAGTTGTGGTCCACGTAGGTACCAACAACATAGGTAGGACTAGGAAAGAGGTTCTGCAGATCGGGGCTAAGTTAAAAAGCAGAACCACAAAGGTAATAATCTCAGGTTTACTACCTGAGCCACGTGCAAATTGGCAAAGGGTAAATAAGATTAGAGAGGTAAATACGTGGCTCAAAGATTAGTGTGGGAGAAATGGGTTCCAATTCATGGGGCACTGGCACCAGTACTGGGGAAGGAGAGAGCTGTTCCACTGGGACAGGCTTCATTTGGACCATGCTGGGACCAGTGTCCTGGCGAATTGTATAACTAGGGTTGTAGGTAGGACTTTAAACTAATTAGTGGGGGGAGGGTTCAATTGAAGGAAAGTTTAAAAATCAAAAAGAAAGGAGAGAACAGAGGTGCAGGATAGTGAAGAGGCGAACGATAAGCAAACTGTGACAGGAAGGGGCAGAAAATATAAGCAGAAGAGGGCAGCAGAAATTAGAACTAGAATGAGTAATAATGGTAAAAAGTCAAAGCTTAAGGCTCTTTATTTGAATGCAAGCAGTATTTGTAACAAGATATATGAGTTGATGGAACAAATAGAAATAAATGAATATGACTTGATAGCTATTACAGGGATGTGGTTGCAGGGTGAAGAAGACTGGGGAGTCAATATTCAAGGGTATTCAACATTCCAGAAAAATAGGCAAAAAGGAAAAGGAGATCGGGGAGCTTTGTTAATAAAGGAAGGTATCAGTGCAGTGCCGAGTAGTGATATAGGTGCAATAGATCGTGATGAGGAATCAGTTTGGGTGGAAATAAGGAATAGCAAGGGGAAGAAATCATGGGTGGGAGTCGTCTATAGGCCCCCGAAGAGTTGCTTCTCTGTAGGACAAAGTATAAATCAGGGAATTATGGAGGCGTGTAAGAACAACAATTGTCATGGGTGATTTTAATCTGCATGTTGACTGGACAAATCAGATTGGCAGGGGTAGCATGGAAGACAAATTTGTAGAATGCATCAGGGATTGTTTCGTGGAACAATACATTGCAGAACCTACCCAGGAACAGGCTATTTTAGATCTAGTAATGTGTAATGAGGTGGGATTGATAAGAGATATTGTAGCTAAGGAGCCTCTAGGGGGTAGCGATCGCAACATGTTAGAATTTCAAATTCAGTTTGAGGGCGAGCAACTCGGGTCTCAAACCAGTGTCCTCAACTTAAATAAGGGCAATTACAGAGCCATGAAGAGAGAGTTGTCTAAAGCGGGAAAATAGACTAAGGGGAAGACTCAGTGGATGAGCAGTGGCAGACATTTAAGTACATATTTCATAAAGCTCAGCAAAAATTCATCCCGGTCAAAAAGAAGGAATCGGTGAGAAGGATGAACCAGCTGTGGTTAACAAAGGTGGTCAAGGAGAGTATCCAATCAAAAACTAAGGCATACAAAGCAACGAAAACTTGTGGTGGGCCAAAGGATTGGGAATTTTTTAGGAACCAGCAGTGGATGCCTAAAAAGCTAATTAAGAGGGAGAAAATTGATTATGAAAGTAAATTGGCAAGAAATATAAAAACAAACAGCAAGAGTTTCTACAGGGATACAAAAAGAGAGTGGCTAAAGTGAACATGGGAGGATGTGACTAGAGAATTGATAACAGGGAACAGGGAAATGGCAGGTAATTTAAACCAATATTTTGCATCGGTCTTCATGGTGAAGGACACTATAAACATCCCAAAGATATCAGAGAAGCCAGGAGCTAATGGGAGGGAAGATCTTGTAACTGTCTCTGGCATGAGGGACAAAGTATTTGGCAAACTAATGGGACTAAAGACAGACAAGTCACCAGGACCTGACGGCCTGCATCCAAGGGTTTTAAAGGAAGTGGCTGCAGAGATAGTGGAGGCATTGGTCAAAATATTCCAGAACTCATTGGATTCCAGGTGGGTCCCAGCGGATTGGAAAACTGATAATGTGACACCCCTGTTCAAAAGGGGAGGGAGGCAAAAAGCAGGAAACTACAGGCCAGTCAGCCTAACATCTGTCATTGGGAAAATGCTAGAGTGCATTATTAAGGAAGAAATAGCAGGACATTTAGAAAAGCTTAACACAATCAAACCGAGTCACCATGGTTTTGTGAAAGGGAAATCATGTTTGACAAATTTGCTAGAGTTCTTTTGAGGATATAACAAGCAGAGCTGATAAAGGGGAACGGATAGATGTAGGCTATTTGGATTTCCAGAAGGCATTCAATAAGGTGCCACGTAAAAGGTTATTGCACAAGAAAGGAGCTCATGGTATTGGGGGTAATGTGTTAGCATGGATTGATGGTTGGTTGACACACGTAAGACAGAGAGTTGGGATTTATGGGTCTTTTTCAGGTTGGAAAAACCAAACTAGTGGAGTACCACAAGGATCAGTCCTCGCGCCTCAATTATTTACTATTTATATTAATGTCTTAGAGGAGGGGGCAGAGTGTAAGGTATCCAAATTTGCTGACGATACAAAAATAGGTGGGAGGGCATGTTGTGAAGAGGACATGAGGAATCTGTAAGGGAGAAAGATAGGTTGAGTGAGTGGGCAAAAACTTGACAGAAGGAGTTTAAGTGTGAGGACATGCTATTTGGTAGGAAGAATCAAAAGGCAGACGATTATTTAAATGGAGAGAGACTCCAAAAAAATGCAGCACAGAGGGATCTGGGTGTTCTTGGGCATGAAACACAAAAAGTTAGCATGCAGGTGCAGCAAGTAATTAAGAAGGCAAATGGAATTTTTGGCCTGTATTGCTCAGGGGTTGGAGTTTAAAAATAGGGAAGTCTTGTTACAACTGTACAGGGTGTTGGTGAGGTCACACCTGGAGCAATGTGCACAGTTTTGGTCCCGTTTTTAAGAAAGGATATACTGGCATTGGAGGCAGTTCAAAACAGATTCACCAGGTTGATTCATGGGATAAAGGGGTTGACTTATCAAGAACGGCTAAACAAGTTAGGCCTTTATTCATTAGAGTTTAGAAAAATGAAGGGTGATCTTATTGAAACATACAAGATTCTGAAGGGGCTTGACAGGGTAGATGTTGAGAAGATGTTTCCACTAGTGGAGGAATCTTGAACTAGGGGACATTGTTACAGAATAAGGGGACACTCATTTAATACTGAGATGCGAAGGAATTTCTTCTCTCAGAGGGTAGTGAATGTCTGGAATTCTCTACCACAGACAGTTGAGGAGGCGAGATCACTGAAAGTATTTAAAAAGGAGGTAGATAGATTTTTGCAATATCGGGGAATTGAGGGCTGTGAGCAGCTGGCACGAAAGAGGAGTTGAGGCCTGGGGCAGAACAGCCATGATCTTATTGAATGGTGGGACAGGCTTGAGGGGCCAAATAGCCTACTCCTGTTCCTATTTCTTATGCTCTTATTCATGATTCCACAGATACTGAAGACATCCATGTCCATATCAGTAAAACCTGGACAACATTTAGGTTTGGATTTTTAAAATTTATTCTTTCACAGGATGGCTGGGCCAGCATTTATTGCCCATTCTAATTGCCCTTAAGGAGGTGGTGGTGAGCTGCCTTCTTGAACCGCTGCAGTCCCTGTGGTGTAAGTACACCCACAGTGCTGTTAGGAAGGGAGTTCCAGGATTTTGACCCAGGAACAGTGAAGGAACGGCGATATATTTCCAAGTCAGGATGGTGAGTGGCATGGAGGGGAACATGCGGGTCATGGTGTTCCCATGTGTCTACTGCCCTTGACCTTCTAGGTGGTAGAGGTCATGGGATTGGAAGGTGTTGTTGAAGGAGCCTTCATGAGTTGCTACAGTGCATCTTGTAGAAAGTACACACTGCTGCCACTGTGCATCAGTGATGCAGGGAGTGAATGCTGAAGGTGGTGAATGGGGTGCCAATCGAGTGGGGCTGGATGGTGCCAAGCTTCTTGAATATTGTTGGAGCTGTACTCATCCAGGCAAGGGGGAGTATTCCATTACACTCTTGACTTGTGCCTTGTAGATGGTGGACAGGCTTTGAGGAGTCAGGAGGTGAGTTACTTGCTACAGGATTCCCAGCCTCTGAGCTGCTCTTGAAGCCAGAGTATTTATATGGCTGGTCCAGTTCAGTTTCTGGTCAATGAACACCCCCAGGACAAAAACAAAAATATCTGGAAAAACTCAGCAGGTCAGCTCTACCTGTCCCACCCCCCCCCCCCGCCCCTCCCCCCCCCCCCCTTAAACCAGCTTATATTTCACCTCTTTTCTATTTTTCCTTAGTTCTGTTGAAGAGTCATACAGACTCAAAACATTATCTGTGTTCCTCTCCGCAGATGCTGTCAGACCTGCTGAGTCTTTCCAGGTATTTTTGTTTTTGTTTAGGATTTCCAGCATCCGCAGTTTTTTGCTTTTATCTTAGGGCACCCCCAGGATGTTGATAGAGAGGGATTCAGTATGTCATTGTATTTAAAAAATGGTGCAGAGAGCTAGCTAGACTGAACGTTAAACGGTTTTGGAGGAAAATCAAAGTTTGACATCACAGGGAAACAGATAAGTGACTACAGCTCCTCACACCCCGCTTCCTATAAGGACTCCATCCCATTCTCTCAGTTCCTTCGCATCTGTTCTGATGATGTCACTTTCCAAAACAGTTCCTCTGACATGTCTTCCTTCTTCCTTAACTGAGGTTTTCAACCCATGGTGGTTGACAGTGTCCTCAACCGTGTCCGGCCCATCTCCCGCGCATCCGCCCTCACACCTTCCTCTCCCGCCCAGAACCATGATAGGGTCCCCTTTGTCCTCACTTATCACCCCACCAGCCTCCGCATTCAAAGGATCATCCTCCGCCATTTCCGCCAACTCCAGCATGATGCCACCACCAAACACATCTTCCCTTCATCTCGCCGTCGGCATTCCGCAGGGATCGTTCCCTCCGGGACACCCTGGTCCACTCCTCCATCATCCCCAACACCTCAATCCCCTCCCACAGCACCTTCCCATGCAACGGCAGAAGGTGCAACACCTGCCCCTATACTTCCCCTCTCCTCACCGTCCAAGGGCTCAAACACTCCTTTCAGGCGAAGCAGCACTTCACTTGCATTTCCCTCAATTTGCTCCCAATGCAGTCTCCTCTACATTGGAGAGACCAAACGCAGACTGGGTAACCGCTTTGCCGAACACCTTCGGTCTGTCCACAAGCATGACCCAGACCTCCCTGTCGCTTGATATTTCAACACACCACCCTGCTCTCATGCCCACATGTCTGTCCTTGGCCTGCTGCAATGTTCCAGTGAAGCTCAACGCAAACTGGAGGAACAGCACCTCATCTTCCGACTAGGCACTTTACAGCCTGCCGGCCTTAACATTGAGTTCAACAACTTCAGATCATGAACTCTCTCCTCCGTCCCCACCCCCTTTCTGATCCTCCTTTTTCCAATAATTTATATTTTTTAATAGATTTTTCTTTTCCCACCTATTTCTATTATTTTTAAATGTATTTCCATCCATTGTTTCACCGCTTTTTACCCTATTTCGTTCCCTTCCCCCCACCCCACCCCCACTAGGGCTATCTGTCACTTGCTCGTCCTGCTTTCCACCCTTAATGTCACCATTAGCACATTCCTCAGCTAATATCACCACCATCAACAGCCCTTTGTCCTTTTGTCTATGACATCTTTGGCAATCTCTTCTTTGCCTCCACTTATCACTAGCCCCCTGTCAAGCTCTACCTGTCCCACCCCCCTCAACCAGCTTATATTTCACCGCATTTCTATATTTCCTCAGTTCTGATGAAGAGTCATGCGGCCTCGAAACGTTAACTGTGTTCCTCTCCGCAGATGCTGTCAGATCTGCTGAGTTTTTCCAGCTATTTTTATTTTTATTTCAGATAAGTGATTGGTTGGTGAGTGCTTTACTCATTTACCTTTCAAAACTCAGGTAATTTATTAGTGATTGTAATATTTAATTGGTATTGGAGAAGTTCATTAGTGGTAATAAAGCTTATTGGGAGTAGTAAGGTTTATTAATTCAAAATTAATTAAGAAAATAAATTAGTTAGCACATAATAAAGATGGAAGGGCAGGTCAAGTGTGCCAGCTGCAGAATGTGGGAGCTCCTGGACACCGGTGTGATCCAGGGCAAACACGCCTCAGTAAGTGTCTGCATCTTGGGGAGCTTTGGCTCAGAGACATTAAGCTGGAGACCAAGCTGCAGACACTGCAATGCATTGGGCAGGTAGAAAATGACCTGGACACTTCGTTCCAGGAGGCAGTCACTCCCATTAGGATAGGGTCTTCTAATTTAGTCCGTGGTCAGAGACAGGAGGGTCTGACTGCAAGTGAGGGAGGTATGGGGACCCAGAAGGTATAAGTGGAGGACCCTCAGCCTTTGCAATTGTCCAACAGGTTTGAGGTTCTTCCAACCTGTATAGATGAAAGCAGTGGCAGCAGGGTGGACGAGCAAACTGACCATGGCACCGTGATACAGGAAGCCACTCAAGCAGGGGGCATTAATAGGAATGTAGTGGTAGTAGGGGACAGTTTAGTCAGAGGGATAGACACAGTTCTCTGCAGTCAAGAGCGAGAGTCCAGATGGCTGTGTTGCCTGGCTGCTGCCAGGGTTCGGGAAATCTGCTCTGGGCTGGAGAGGAACCTGCAGTGGGAGGGAGAGGATCCAGTTTTCATGGTCCGCGTAGATACCAATGACTTAGGAAGAGCCAGGAAAGAGGTTCTGTTTATAAGTCATTGAAGGTGGCAGGGCATGTTCAGAGAGCAGTTAATAAAGCAGATAGTATCTTACACTTTATTATTGGGGCATTGACTGCAAGAGTAAGGAGGTCATGTTGAACTTGTATAAGACAACAGTTAGGCCCCATCTGGAGTACTGTGTCCAGTTCTGGGTGCCATGCTTGAGGAAGGATGTGAAGGCGTTGGAGAGAGTACAGAGGAGATTCACAAGATTCCAGGGATAAAAAACTGTAGCTATGAGGATAGATTGGAGAGATTGTTTTTCTTGGAGCAACAAAGGCTGAGAGGAGACTTGATAGAGGTATTCAAGATCCTGAGGGGCATGGACAGGGTGAATAGTGAGAAACTGTTCCCATTCAAGTGGGCATCAAGAACTAGAGGGCACAGAATCAGCAAAAGGAGTAAAAGTGAGGTGAGGAAAAATTTTTTCACCCAGAGGGTGGCTGGAGTTTGGAACAAACTTCCTGAAAGGGTGGTGGAGGCAGGTTCGATCGAGGTATTCAAAAGGGAATAGGATTTCTATCTGAAAAGAGAGAATATGCAAGGTTATGGGAATAAGGCAGGAGAGTGGGACTAGGTAGAATGCTCTTGCACAGAACCAGTGCAGACGCAATGGGCCGAATGGCTTCCTTTTGCACTGCAAAATTCTGTGATTTTGTGTTTCTGTGTTGAGGGAGTATGAACAGCTAGGGACCAAATTAAAAAGCAGAACCTCAAAGATAATAATTTCTGGGTTAATACCTCAGCCACGAGGAATTTGGTGTTGGTGTCATGAAGAGATATTAATGTCTATAATGTTATTGGAAACTATTGTTAAATTGGAATTGTAGTAGGGTCTGTGTCTATGTGTGTGTCTGTGTGTGTCTTAATTGGATAAAGCCAGCTAGTCCGGATGCATTGATGTATAGTAGTTTGAGATGTTAATTAGATAAACGTAAGGAGAAGGTAAAATGCAATTTGCATTTTTAAACAAACCATTGAAAAGAATAGGTGAAATCTTGCACCTATCTGGGAGACACCAGCAATGTATATATTACTAATAAAATTGGTGGGATGATAGGGTTAATGTTAGGAGAGGTCAAATTAAAAAACCTAGTAACACAATGGAAAATTTACATTCAAAGGGGAAGCTAGGTACAAACAGAAAGGAGTTTATACGTCAGTAAGAGGCATTCAAGATCTAACCAGCCTGTAAGCCGACAACTGTGTCTGCAAAGGAATTTCATTTTGAATTCATACGGTCAAATGTGCTTTGCCTGGTATCAGTTTAAAGCCGACGGCCTGGATTTTTCCCACGTAGGGCGGGCTTGGCAGGAGTGGTCGTGGAGCCAACCGCCACTCCTGAAAAGCTCCGCACTGTCATTTTACATGCAATACGCGAGCGGGCTACCTATGCAGGCAGGTGGGGAGGGAGAGTCGGGTCCAGCACTCTTTTGCGCATGTGCACTAAAGAGCGCTTCAATCTCCCTGAGCCATGGAGCTGCCTCAGGGAGAATGAAGCGGTTTTTTAAAACACTTTTAAAGACATTAAAAATTTAATGAAACATTTCCCCTCATGTGACTGTGTCACATGAGATGGGGTATGTTTTTATTTTTCATTGAAACTTTTTATTTAAGTAGTAAAAGCTTTAGGAAACCTCAACCCACTCGTGGGTGAGGTTTCCTAAAAAACGTAAAGGCTGCTTGGCCTTCTCATCTGCCCGCCAACCTTAAGATTGGACGGGCAGCGTAAAGTTGAAATTAATTACTGCGTTAATGGCCTTAATAGGCCTTTCAATTAGCGGCGGGCATACAGCCAACTCCAGCGTGCGCCCACCGAACGAAATATCGCAAGACAGCATGATGACTTTGGGACACACGCCCAACCCCACATGCTGAAAGTAAAATCCTGGCCTGTGGATTATTGCTGCCTTGATTTACCTGGGAATGATTCATTTGGGGATTTGTTTAAAAGTTATTATGGTAGTAATTTGTAGACATGTGTATGTATTTAATTTGTTGTAATGTTTAATTTAGTTTTATATAAAAAAACCTCTTGAGGCTTGGTGGTTTTATTCCTGAATTCAGAGCTGCATCACAAACATACCAATTGAAAATGTTGTTTATGACAGTTGTTCAAGTTTCTCTCTGGGATTTAAACAACTCAGCCATTACCAATAGCTGTGTCATAACAATACGGTAAATCAGATTAGAGAGTTAAATGCGTGGCTCAAAGGTTAGTGTGGGAGAAATAGGTTACGTTTTAAGGGGCACTGGCACCAATACTGGGGAAATGGCAGCTGTACTGTTGGGACGGTCTTCACCTGAACCATGCTGGGATGAATGTTCTGGCGAGTTACAAAACTAGAGCGGTAGAGAGGGCTTTAAACTAAATATGGGGGCAAGGGATCAAGTTTGGGAAGATGTGATGAATTAAACAGGGAAGACAAGGCAAAGGAGCAAGGTAGGAATATCTAAATTGATAATCAAAGCAAGGCAGGAAGGGGCAGACTGTACAAGGTTAAGAGTGCATTAGCAGATAAGGCTAGAGGATACAAAGATAGTAAAAGTACAGAACTAAAGGCTCTGTATTTGAATGCACATATAATTCGTAACAAAACATATAAATTGACAGCAGAAATAGAAATAAATATATATGATCTGATAACCATTACATGGTTGCAGGATGACAAAGACTGGTACCTGAATATTCAAGGCATTTAAAGAGGACAAGAAGCTAGAAAAAGGTAGAGGGGTTGCTCCGTTAATTAAGGATGACATTGGCAAATCAGAATATTGGACAGATTATAAAGAACAGTAAGGAATGATTAAAAGATTGATAAGAACAGAGAAATTAGAGTACAAGGGAAAGCTAGCTAGAAATATAAAAACAGATAGTAAGAGTTTCTACGGGTATTTCAAAAGGAAGTAAGTAAAGTGAGCATTGGTCCTCTGGAGAGTGAGTCTAGAGAATTAATAATGGAAAATAAGGAAATGGCTGTAGAGGATACAAATAACTGTAGAGAATACAAATAACATCCCAGGAATAATTGCGAATCAGGAGGTGAAAGTGAGGGAGGAAGTTAAAACAATTACAATCAGTAAAGGGTACTGAGAAAATTATTAAAACTAAAAGCTGACAAATCCCCAGGTCCTGATGGATCCTAGGGCCTTAAAAGAAATGGCTGCTGAGATAGTGGATGCATTGGTTTTAATTTTCCAAAATTTCCTAATTTCGGGAATGATCCTATCAGATTGGAAAATAGTGAATGTGACTCCTCTATTTAAGAAAGGAAGGAGACTGAAAGCAGGAAACTACAGGCCAGTTAGCTTAACACCTGCCATAGGAAAGTTGCTGGAATCTATTGTTAAGGAGGTTATAGTGGGGAAATTAGAACATTTCAAAGCAATCAGGCAGAGTCAACATGGTTTTATGAAAGGGAAATCGTGTTTCCCTAATTTATTGGCGTTCTTTGAAGAGTTAAGAAGCAACCTGGATAAAGGGGAATCTGTGGGTGTGGTGCACTGAGATTTCCAGAGGCATTTGATAAGGTGCCACATCAAAGGTTACTGTGCAAAATAAGAGCTCATGGTGTAGGGGTTAACATAATAGCAAGGATAGAGAATTGGTTGGCTAACAGGAAACAACGAGTAGGCATAAACAGGTCATTTTCGGGTTGGCAAGCTGTGACGAGTAGAGTGCCATAGGGGTCAGTGCTGGGACCTAAACTATTTACAATTCATATCAATGACTTGGATAAAGGGATAGAGCGTATGGTGGCTAAATTTGTTGATAACACAAAGATAGGTAGGAAAGTAAGTTGTGAAGAGGACATAAGGAGTTTGCAAAGGGATATAGACAGGTTACATGAGTGGGCAAAAATTTGGCAGATGGAGTATAATGTGGGAAAATGTGAACTTGTCCACTTTGGCGGGAAGAACAGAAAAGCAGCATCGTGTTTAAATGCAGAGAGATTAAAGAACTCTGACGTACAGAGGGATCTGGTTGTGCTGGTACATGAATCACAGAAAGTTGCAGGTAGAGCAAGTGATTAGGAAGTCAAATGGAATGTTGTCGTTTATTGCAAGGGGAATGGAACATAAAAGTCATGATGTTTTCTACAGTTGTACAGGGCATTGATCAGACCACATCTGGAGTACTGTGTACAGTTTCGGTCTCCTTACTTAAAGAAAGATGTAAATACATTAGATAGAGTTCAGAGAAGGTTCACTTAACTGTTAACTGGGATGGGAGGAACGTTATCTTATGAAGAAAGGTTGGACAGGTATCCATTGGAGTTTAGAAGAGAGAGGTGATCTTACTGAAACATATAAAGATCCTCAGGGAATTTCACATGGTGCATGCTGAAAGGAGGTTTCCCTTTCTGGGAAAGACTAGAACCAGGGGACGCAGTTTAAAAACAAGGTGTCTCCCATTTAAGGCACAGATGAGGAGAGTTTTTTTCTCCCAGAGGGTCGTGAAGCTGTGGAACTCTCTTCCCCAACATGTGGTGGAGGCAGGGTCATTGAATATCTTCAAGGCAGAGGATAGATTCTTGACAAACAAGGGAGTCAAAGGTTATCGGGAGGTAAGCGAAAAAAGGACAATCAAATCAGCCATGATCTTATTGAATAGGGGGGCAGGCGTGAGTGTCATGAAAATATATTAAAGTCTATAATGTTATTGGAAATCAGTTTTTAAAATTAATTTCTAGTGGGGTCTATGTCTATCCATGTGTCTGTGTGTGTCTTAATTAAAACCAGCTAGTCTGGGTGCTTTGATGTGTATAGTAGTTTTGAGATGTTAATTAGATAAACGTAAGGAGGGTAGAAGATGAAGTGTAAATTTGCATTTGTTAAAATAAACCATTTAAGACTGCGGATGAAATCTTACACCTAGCTAGAAGACGCCAAGCAATGTGTTTATTTTTTTTTCAGCTTACTAATAGAATTGGTGGGATGAAAAGATGTTATTGTTGGAAGAGGTAAAGTTAAAAGTCTAGTGATACAATGGAAAATTTACATTCAAAGAGAAAGATATGTATAAAGGAAAAAGGGGATTTAGTGTAAGGGAGAGGCATCTTAAGATCCAACAAGTATGAGAAGCCTCCAGCCTGTAAGCCCCAAGTCTGTATGCAAGGACCCAGAGCTAAAAGAAACTCATTTTGAACGCGACTGTCCAGGGTCTGTTAAATCCATGAGTTTTACTGTTGCCTTTATGAGGGTGTAACTAAGAGTCAGGTTAATTAGGGGATTTTTGTAGTTATTATAGTAGTAATTTTGTAGACGTATGTGTGTGTTTACAATCTTTCTTATATTAATAAATGTTTAATTTAGTTTTATAAAAAAACCTCTTGAGACTCTGTGGTCTTATTACTACTGAATTCAAAGCCTGCATCTCGAAACATACAAATTGCAAAGATGGGTTATGACATTTGTTTCAAGTTTCCCTCTGGGATTTGAACAACTCAGGCTTTACCATCGGCTGTGTCATAATACGAGGGACCGAATGGCCTACTCCTGCTCCTAATTCATATGTTTGCAATGTCGACGACACCTTCTATCACTTTGCTGTTGATCAAGATCAGATTGATGAGGAGATAATTGGCCGGGTTAGATTTGTCCTGCTTTTTTTTTGTGGATAGGGCATGCCTGAGCAATTTTCCACATAGCCGGGTAGATGCCAGTGTTGCAGCTGTACTGGAACAGCTTGGCTAGTTCAGGAGCACAAGTCTTCAGTACTATTGCCAGAATGTTCTCCAGGTCCATAGCCTTTGCAGTATCCAGTGCCCTTCAGCCATTTCTAGATATCGCTTAGTGTCACGATCAAAAGACAGGAGGAAAAATATATATCTCCATATCATCCTGGCTACTTTATAAACATTACTTTGTTTTAAAATGGACAAATCGCTGGACTAATAAACTGGCCGCAGCTAACCACATGATGGTAGTTTTGGAAGTTTCTGAGCAGTTCAAAGATGGACAAAGGCTAATTTATCGAACTCTTGGAATGTAACACTCCTTGAATTTTATAAATATTCCATCCAAGCCAACACAAAGGGCTAGTAGACAGGGCATCTGCACCAGCCAGCACAAGACAAAGGCAGAGCTATTGGGACTCCTAATCTCCAAATTCATGCTAATGCTTCCACAGTTACCTGCTGAAAACACAATGGGTTTTAACAAGGGGGACTTGTTAGCTGAATAGCTTGACCCAAAACCACCCTGTCACATGACTGAGACTTCAGCTGTTTGAATTTCTTTATTTATACAGCTTTTGGGTTCTATCTTCAGTCGCTGTTTAGCCTCAGAAGAGAAGCAGGGCTCCAGGTTAGCAGCTTGCCCCTGTCTACCATTTACCACCTAACAGGTAGCAACACAGAGAGCTCAGCCCAGGTTTAAATTGCCTGGCCCTCATTTACACTATGTTCTACTGGAACCATTTGAACTTTTGTATTAAGACTAATTCATCCCTATGTGCCTTCTTCCATTATGGAAGTCATCGCTTCTGGAAAAGCGGATCAGCCTGCAACAGTTTCAGCTTGCTAACCTCTGAAGGGATACAACACTGGCCTTTTTGATCCTGGACTCTGGGCTCACATGAAACCATAATCCTTATTTTTTGTCTGTGGCCTTTGCCCTGAACTCCTCTTTTATTATATGAATGCAAGAAGGGGTGGACATTGCAAAACCCCTTCCCACGTTTTGAGTGTGCATGAAATAAAGCAGTCCCCTTCTTTTATCCTATCTCGAGTTTACTGTGGGGTTATGAACAAAGGATTGGATCACATTGAAGGGTTGGAGAAAATACACCACCACTTATAAAGGGGGAAATCAAGAATAAAAAAACGCCTTTCTGTTACGCATGGATAATGAGTGGGGAAATCAGGGTTGTTCTAACTTAAACCCCCTCCTGCTTGTAACACCTAGAATGACTTGAATTGGCTGAAGACTGGCATCTGTAATTCTGGGGACCTCAGAAGGAGGCAAAGATGGATCATCCACTCTAGTTGAAGATGGCTGCAAATGTTTCAGGCTTGCCTTTTGCACTGATGTGCTGGACTCTCCATCATTGAGGATGGGGATATTTGTAGGGTTTCCTCCACCAGTGAGTTACAGAGCTTAGATCTGATCCGTTGGTTGTGAGGAGCTTAGCTCTGCCTATCACATGCTGCGTCTGGCACACAAGTAGTCCTGTGTTACAGCTTCATGAGCTTGACACCTTATTTTTAGGTATGCCTGGTGCTGCTCCTTGCATGCTCTCCTGCACATTTCATTGAAGCAGGCCTGATTCCCCAGCTTGATGGCAATGACAGAGTGGAGGATATGCCAGGCCATGAGGTTACAGATTGTGGTTGAGTACAATTCTGCAGCTGCTGAAGTCCCACAGCGCCTCATGGTTGCCCAGTTTTGAGATGTTAGATCTGTTCAAAAGCTATTCCATTTAGTGACTGTGCCAAATAACACAATGGAGGGTATCCTCTATGTGAATTGGGACACCATCTCCACAATGAATGTGCAGTGGTCACTCCTTTTTTATTTACTTGTGGGATGTGGGTGTCGCTGGCTAGGCCAGCATTTATTGCCCATTCTTAATTGCCCTTGAGAAGGTGGTGATGAGCTGACTTCTTGAACCACTGCAGTTCATGTGGTGTAGGTACACCCACAGTGCTGTTAGGGAGGGAGTTTGCCATTGTCGTTTCCAGTGTCTAAGTCGATGCCGAGTAGTCCGTGCAGTTTCGTTCCTTAAAACTTCATAGCAACTTATACAACGGAGTGGCTTGCTAGGCCATTTAAGAGTCAACCACATTGCTGTGGGTCTGGAGTCACATATAGGCCAGACCAGGTAAGGACAGCTGATTTCCTTCCTTAAAGGACATTAATGAACCAGATGGATTTTTACAACATTGGTAATGGTTTCATGGTCATCATTAGACTTTTTTAATTCCACCGATACTGTCATGGACAGATGTATCTGCGACAGGTAGATTGGTGAGGACAAGGTCAAGCAGGTTTTTCCCTCTTGTTGGTTCCCTCACCACCTCCTGCAGACCCAGTATAACAGCTATGTCCTTTAGGACTCGGCCAGCTCAGTCAGTAGTGGTGCCACCGAGCCACTCTTGGTGATGGACACTGAAGTCCCCCACCCAGAGTACATTCTGCGCCCTTGCCATCCTCAGTGCTTCCTCCAAGTGATGTTAAACATTGAAGGAATACGATTTTTGATTCAAACAAAACCAGACAAGTTACAGAAGATCACTTACCACTTTCAGTTCTGGGACAGACCGACTCAGCGTCCACTCCTGACTGTTCACAAACGAGTCTGTAACAAACACCACAGGCCATGTTAGTTAAAGGTTCGCTCCATGCTAAACAACAAATCTTTAGCATTGAAAAGCTCAGCAGGTCTGACAGACCTGTTGAGTTTTTCTAGGTATTTTTGTTTTTGTTTCAGATTTCCAGCATTCGCAGTATTTTGCTTAAATCTTTAGCATTAGCACCTTTCACATCTTCAGGACATCTCAAAGCACTTTACAGCCATTAAGTCACTTGTGAAGTGTCGTTACTGCTGTAATGGGACTGAGCCGAGGTTGGCACAAGCTGCCTTGGAGGATTAGTCATTTCAAATGGCACATTGTTCTATTTAACAACAACAGGAACATGTATCGTCTTTAACAGTAAATGTCCCTAGGCATCCCAACACTGCTTACCTGTGCTGTAAAAATCTAACTGACTGCATTCATGGGAAGATAAGAACAGGAGAAGCCATTCAGCCTTACAGCTCATTCTGCACTTTATGACATTACAAGCGATTTGTGCCTCAAACCTATTTACTCACTTTTGTTCTGCACCCTTTGATAGCCTTACAGAATTCTGTAGGTCTTACAAGCCGAAAACTGACCCAAAGCATCAACATCTTTTGGTGAGTGTTCTAGATTTCCACTATTTTTGTATGTGGAAGTATGAAGAAGAGCTTAGCTCGAATTTGAAGACTTGCCCCTTCCTCTGGCATCCCTCCACCAGGAACTGAACTGGACTAACCGTATAAATATTGTGGCTACAAGAGCAGGTCAGAGGCTCAGAATTCAACGGTTTCTCTAGTGATAGTTATTGTATTGGAAGGTGCTGTTGAAGGAGCCTGACTCCCCAAAGACTGTGCACCATCTACAAGACACAAGTCAGGAGCGTGATGGAATACTCTCCATTTGCCTGGATGAGTGAAGCTCCAACGACACTCAGGAGCTCGACATCATCCAGGACAAAGCGGCCCGCTTGACTGGCACCCCGTCCACCACTTACAACATCCACTCACTCCCAACAAAGCACAGTGACTGCTACACATACCATCTACAAGATGCACTAAAGCAACTCACCAAGGCTCCTTCAACAGCACCTTCCAATACAATAACTATCACTAGAGAAAAAGTACTAGGGAAACTAATGGGGCTAAAGACCGATAAGTCCCCTGGGCCTGATGGATTGCATCTTCGGATATTAAAGGAAGTAGTTACAGAGATAGTGGATACACTGGTAGCAATCTTCCAAGAATCCTTAGATTCTGGAAAAGTCCCAGAGGATTGGAAAACTCACAATCTAACACCCTTATTCAAAAAGGGAAGGAGACAAAAAACAGGTAACTATAGGCCAGTTAGCTTAACATCTGTCATTGGGAAAATGTTGGAGTCTATTATAAAGGGTGTAATAGCAGAGCATTTAGAATTACATAATATAATCAAGCAGAGTCAGCATGGCTTCATGAAGGGGAAATCATGCCTGACAAATTTATTAGAATTCTTTGAGGAGGTAACAGGCAGGATAGTAGATGTAATATATTTGGATTTTCAAAAGGCATTCGATAAGGTGCCGCACATAGGCTACTTAATAAGATAAGAGCCCATGGTGTTGGGGGTAGTATATTAGCATGGATAGAAGACTGGCTAACTAATAGAAGACAGAGAGTTGGGATAAGCAGGGGGGGGCGCATTTTCGGGATGGCAACCTGTAACTAATGGAGTGTCAGAGGGATCAGTGCTGGGACCACAATTATTTACAATATATATTAGTGACTTAGATGAGAGAAGTGAATGTACTATTGTCAAGTTTGCAGATGACACAAAAATAGGTGGGAAGGCAAAAGGTGAGGTTGACACAAGGAGTCCACAGAGGGATATTGACAGGTTAAGTGAGTGGGCAAAAACTTGGCAGGTGGAATACAATGTGGGAAAATGTGAGGTTATGCACTTTGGCAGGAAGAATAGAGGATATGAAGATTATTTATATGGAGAAAGACTGCAGAAAGCTGCAGCACAGAGGGATTTGGGAGTCCCTGTGTATGAATCCCAAAAAGCTGGTATACAAGTTCAACAGGTAATAGGGAAGGTAAATGGAAAGTTGGCCTTTATTTCAAAGGGAATGGAGTATAAAAATAGGGAAGTCTTACTAAAACTATACAAGGCGCTAGTTAGACCACACCTAGAATACTGTGAACAGTTTTGGTCCCCTTACCTAAGGAAAGATATACTGGTATTGGAGGCAGTCCAGGGAAGATTCACTAGGTTGACCCCGGGTATGGGGGGATTTTCTTCCGAGGAAAGGTTGAGTAGGTTGGGCCTGTACTCATTGGAGTTTAGAAGAATGAGAGGTGATATAAGATTGATACATATAAGATTCTTAGGGGGCTTGACAGGGTAGATGCTGAGAGGTTGTTTCCCCTTGTGGGAGAGTCTAGAACCAGAGGGCATAATCTCAGAGTAAGGGGTCGCCCATTTAAAAGAGTTGAGGAGGAATTTCTTTTCTCAGAGGGTAGTCAATCTGTGGAACTCTTTACTACAGAGGGCTGCAGAGGCTGGGTCGTTAAGTATATTCAAGGCTGAGATAGACAGATTTTTAATCAGTAAGAGAATCAAGGGTTATGGGGAAAAGGCAGGAAAGTGGAGTTGAGGATTATCAGATCAGCCATGATCTCATTAAATGGTGCAGCAGACTCGATGGGCCGAATGGCCTACTTCTGCTCCTACGTTTTATGATCTTATGGTCTAAACCCGCGACCTCTACCACCTAGAAGGACAAGGGCAGCAGACTCATATGGACACCACCACCTTGAAGTTCCCCTCCAAGCCACCCACCATCCTGACTTGGAAATATATCACCATTCCTTCTCTGTCACTTGGTCAAAATCCTGGAACTCCCTCCCTAACAGCACTGTGGGTGTACCTACATCACATGGACTCCAGCGGTTCAAGAAGCCAGCTCACCACCACCTTCTCAAGGACAATTAGGGATGGGCAACAAAAATGCTGGCCTAGCCAGCGACACCCACGTCCCGTTAAAGAATAAAAAAGGAAAGATTCTCTGTACGTACCCATTATTTTAAATGCCTCGTTTAGATCATCTCTCAGATTTTTAAAATCAAGAGAGTACAAACTAGCTTCATAATAATTTAAGATTTAAAACCCACACAATATTCTTGGTGCTGCGCCCCCTCTCACGCCAATTTGTCCTTCCTGAGGGGGGATGCCTAAAACTGAACGTGGTTACTACAGAAGGGGCTAACTAGCACTCAGTACAATTGTAACATTTTTCGAGGTCAGCCCTCGAGACAACATTCCTTCAGCTTCTTCACTACTTGTTGGACCAATATCCAAGCCAAATTGATGACCTCACACTTTCCTGCATTGAATTCCATCTGCCATAGTTTGCCCACTCGCTTGATCTGTCCATGTCTCTTTGTCACCTCATGCTCCCATCCATGCAACTTCCTGTCCCCCCCTAACATAATGCCTTCTGCAAACTTGAATATATAACTCTCTATTCCTTCATCCAAGCTAATAAGAAATGTGGTGAAAAGTTGGGGTGCCAGGACAGACCTCGGGAGACACCACCTACCACATCCCACCAATCAGAGGCCATTCCTTTGATCTCCACGTTCCATCTCCTGCCTCTCAACCAATTAACAGCCCACATCACAAAGTTACCTCCAATTCAGCATTTTTTGTTACTAATCTCTTGTGCAAAAACTTATCATATGCTGCTTTAGGTCACCATCCAGAGACACTGCCATGTGCGCCATTAGGCGACCTCTGAAAAACAGTAGCTTGGGCAAGAGGTTACACCTGGGAAAGAAGAGGAACGGGAGGACATCAGCAGAAAAAAGAGGGAAGAAAAAAATGACAGCAACACAGAGTAGCCCAGGAACACAGAGGACAATTGTAGTAACCCAATCATCTCAGCCAAGACAGTTAAAGCACCATGGCCTGGGATTTGAACTTACCACTATCCTACTCTGTGTCACTGAATAGGCGCCAACTGAATAGTCATAGAGTCATAGAGGTCCAAAGCCCAGAAAAAAGCCCTTCTGCCCATCGGCTCTGCGCCAATCAAACAAGTACCTAATTATTCTAATCCCATTTTCCAGCACTAGGCCCATAGCCTTGTATGCCATGGCATCGCAAGTGCATATCCAAATACTTCTTAAATGTTATGAGGGTTTCTGCCTCTACCATCCTTTCAGGCAGTGAGTTCCAGTTTCCCACCACCCTCTGAGTGAAAAGATTCTTCTTCACATCCTCTCTAAACCTCCTGCCCCTTACTTTAAATCTATGCCCCCTGGTTATTGATCCCTCTGCCAAGGGGAAAAGTTCCTCCTATCTACCCTATCTATGCCCCTCATAATTTTATACATCTCAATCATGTCCCCCCTCAATCTCCTCTGCTCCAGGGAAAATAACCCCAGTCTATCCAATCTCTCTCAGAACTAAAACTCTCCAGTCCAGGCAACATCCTGGTAAATCTCTTCTGCACTCATTCTAATGCAATCACATCCTTCCTATGATGTGGATTCCAGAACTGCATGCAATACTCTAGCTGTGGCCTATCCAGCATTTTATACAGTTCCAGCATAACCTCCCTGCTCTTATATTCTATGCCTTGGCTAATAAAGGCAAGTGTCCCATATGCCTTCTTAACCACCTTATCTACCTGTCCCATTACCTTAAGGGACCGGTGGACATGCACACCAAGGTCCCTCTGATCCTCGGTACTTCCCAGGGTCCTACCATTCATCGTGTATTCCCATGCCTTGTTTGTCCTGCCCAAGCATATCATCTCACACTTATCCAAATTAAATTCCATCTGCCACTGATCAGCCCATCTGACCAGCCCGTCTATATCCTCCTGTAATCTAAGGCTTTCCTCCTCACTATTTTCCAACCCACCAATTTTCGTGTCATCCGCGAACTTACTGATCAACCTTCCTACATTCAAGTCTAAACCTTTTATATATACCAAAAACAGCAAGGAACCCCACTGGACACAGGCATCCAGTCACAAAAACACCTCGACCATCACCCTCTGCTTCCTGCCACTCAGCCAATTCTGGATCCAATTTGCCAAATTGCCTTGGATTCCATGGGCTCTTACCTTTGTTATCAGTCTCCATGTGGGACCTTACCAAAAGCATTGCTGAAGTCCAAGTAGAATATGTCAAATGTATTGCCCTCATCTACACACCTGGCCACCTCTTCGAAAAATTCAAATTGGTCAGACATGACCTCCCCTTAACAAAACCATGCTGACTGCTCTTAATTAATCCCTGCCCCTCCAAGTGTAGATTAATTCTGACCCTCAGAATTACTTCCAATAATTTCCCCACCACTGCGGGGAATAGTGCATTCACCCATCAGGTACAGGGCCACCGGCAACAAACTCTGTATCTGGGCTGCTTCCAAGCTTTCACTTTATCAGGGACACTGTCCATAGTTCCAAACAGCAGCATCACTTCTAAAATACAAAGGAAGATGGTTGTGGTTGTTGGAGGTCAATCATCTCAGTTCCAGGACATCACTGCAGGAGTTCCTCAGGGTAGCGCCCCAGGCCCAACCATCTTCAGCTGCTTCATCAATCTTCCATCGTAAGGTCAGAAGTGGGGATGTTCGCTGATGATTGCTGTATTCAGTCCCGTTCATGACTCCACACATACTGAGGCAGTCTGTGCCCGCATGCTTCAAGACATGCACAACATTCAGGTGTGGACAACTTTCAGACTTGGGTTGATAAGTGGCAAGTAACATTCACACAACACAACATCCTGACAATGACCATCTCCAACAAGAAAGTATATAACCATCTCTCTTTTTTTGTTCCACAGCATTACCATCACTGAATACCCCACTATCAACATCCTGGGGTTACCATTGACCAGAAACTGAACTGGGTCAGCCATATAAATACTGTGGTTACAAGAGCAGGTCAGAGGCTAGGAATCCTGTGGAGAGTAACTCACCTCCTCACTCCCCAAAGCCTGTCCACCATCTACAAGGCACAAGTCAGGAGTGTTATGGAAAATTCACCACTTGCCTGGATGAATGTGGCTCCACAAACACTCAAGAAGCTCAACACCATCCATGACAAAGCAACCTGCTTCATTGGCACCCCATCAACCATCTTAAACATTCACTCCATCCGTCACAAATGCACAGTAGCAGCCGTGTGCACCATCTACAAGATGCACTGCAGAAACTCACCAAGGTTCCTTCCACCACAGCTACCAAATCTCTATCACCTGGAATAGACCTGGGCAAACCTGGGCAATAAGGGAGATGATGGCATAGTGGTTATGTCACTGGATCAGTAATCCAGAGGCTCAGGCTAATGTTCTGGGAACAAGGGTTCAAATCCCACCACTGAATTTAAATTCAATTAGTATAATTCAGGGGTATAAAGCTAGTCTCCACGAAACTATCAGTGATTGTTGTAAAAACCCATATGGTTCACTAATGTCCTTTAGGGAAGGAAATCTGCCGTCCTTACTTGGTCTGTGACTCCAGGCCCACAGCAGTGTGATTGACTCTTAACTTCCCTCTGAAATGGCCTAGCAAGCCACTCAGTTCAAGAGCAATTAGGGATGGGCAACAAATGCTGGCCTTGCCACTGTCACCCACATCCCATGAAAAAATAAAGAAAAAAACCACGGTCCATGGGAGCTTCCAATCTGGCTTGCGGCTGCAGGAGGAGAAGCATGCAAGGTGCACTGGTGAATGCAGTATGCGTTAAGTATGCATTTACACTGTATCTGGCACCTGGCTGATGGGCATCAGGAGCTATGAAAGTAAACTGCAGATTCTGGAGACCTTCAGGGGAAGTACTTCAAGGCCAAGGAAGTACTTCCAGGTAGGCTAAAGTTGGCCAAAGATTGCAGGTGGAGGTGGACGCTTCTTGGGGAGTGCAGCAACCGTGCTAAAGGGGTGAGTGCACGTGGAGCAGGAGTGAAAGTAGCAGAACATAAGTGCACATTAAAGATTACTTATTAGACTATTACAATTTTGACTTCCTTTTTAGTTTTGCTAATATATATATATATATATACTGTCATTTCAAGACTTCAACTTATTTGACACTGAAGTTTTAATGCTCTTTATGAAAAGTCAAGTAAACTCATAGTCTTGTTTCCCCATTTTTCATATTCCTTCAGTTCTGCATTAGCATAGTATGCCTTTACCAACTATATTTTATTTTTATTTATTCATTCATGGGGGATGTGCGTGTCGGTCGCTGGCTGAGCCAGAATTTTTTGCCCATCCCTAGTTGCCCTTGAAAAGGTGGTGATGAGCTGCCTTCTTGAACTGCTGCAGTCCATGTGGTGTAGATAAACCCACAGTGCTGTTAGGGAGGGAGTTTCAGGGTTTTGACCCAGCGACAGTGAAGGAATGGCGATATATTTCCAAGTCAGGATGGTGAGTGGCTTGGAGGGGAACTTGCAGGTGATGGCGTTCCCATGCATCTGCAGCCCTTGTCCTTCTAGGTGGCAGAGGTCATGGGTTTGGAAGGGGCTGTCAAAGGAGCCTTGGTGAGTTGCTTCAGTGCGTCTTGGCAGATGGTACAGACTGTTGCCACTGTACGTCGGTGAATGTTTAAGCTGGTGAATGGAGTGCCAATCAAGCGAGCTGCTTTGTCCTGGATGGTGTCAAGCTTCTTGAGTGTTATTGAAGCTGGGAAGCCAGGAAATTGGGGAGTATTCCATCACCCTCCTGACTTGTGCCTTGTAGATGGTGGACAGGCTTTGTGGGGTCAGGGGTTGAGTGGCACGCCGCAGAATTCCCAACCTCTGATCTGCTCTAATACCCACAGTATTTATACGGCTGCTCCAGTTCTGTTTCTGGTCAATGGTAAACCCTAGAATATCAATAGAGGGGATTCAGCGATGGTAATATCATTGAATGTCAATGATGGTTAGGTTCTCCCTTGTTGGAGATGGTCATTGCCTGGCACTTATCTGCCACAAATGTTACTTGCCACTTATCAGCCCAGACCTGAATATTGTCCAGGTCTTGCTGCATTTTGACATGGACTGTGTCAGTGTCTGAGTAGTTGCAAATGGTGCTGAACATGGTGCAATCATCAGCGAACGTCCACACTTCTGACCTTATGATGGAGGGAAAGTCATTAATGTAGCAGGGTGAAGATGGTTGGGCCTCAAACACTACCCTGAGGAACTCCTGCCGTGATGTCCCAGAGATGAGATGATTAATCTCCAAACACCACAACAATTTGTGTTAGGTATGATTCCAACCAGTGGAGAATTTTCCCCGAGATTCCCATTCATTTCAGTTTTGCTAGGGCTCCTTGAAGCCACATTTGGTCAAATGCTGCCTTGATGTCAAGGGCAGTCACTCTCACCTCACCTCAGGAGTTCAGCTCTTTGTCCATGTTTGAACCAAGGCTGTAATGAGGTCAGGAGCTGAGTGGCCCTAGTGGAACCCAAACTGAGCAACAGTGAGCAGGTTATTGCTAAGTAAGTGCCGCTTGATATTACTGTTGTTGACCCCTTCCATTATTTTACTGATGATGGAGAATAGAGTGATGGGGTGGTAATTGGCCGGGTTGGATTTGTACTGCTTTTTGTGTACAGGACATACCTGGGCAATTTTCCACATAGCTGGGTAGATGCCAGTGTTGTAGCTGTACTGGAACAGCTTGGCTAGGGGCATGGCAAGTTCTGGAGCACAAGTCTTCAGTACTATTACCAGAATATTTATAGGATCCATAGCCTTTGCAGTATCCGGTGCCTTCAGCCGTTTCCTGATATCACGCGGAGTGAGTTGAACTGGCTGAAGACTGTAATGCTAGGGACCTCAGGAGGAGGCCGAGATGGATCATCCACTCAGCACTTCTGGCTGAAGATTGTAGCAAATGCTTCAGCCTTATCTTTTGCACTGATTTGCTGGGCTCCCCCATCATTGAGGGTGGGGATATTTGTGGAGCCTCCTCCTCCAGTGAGTTGTTTAATTGTCCACCACCATTCACGGCTGGATGTGGCAGGACTGCAGCACTTATATCTGATCCGTTATTTGTGGGATCGCTTAACTCCATCTATCACTTAGATAAAAGCTAAATACTGCGGATGCTGGAAATCTGAAACAAAAACAAAAATACCTGGAAAAACTCAGCAGGTCTGACAGCATCTGCGGAGAGGAACACAGTTGATGTTTTGAGTCCGTATGACTCTTCATCAGAACTAAGGAAATAGAGAAATGAGGTGAAATATAAGCTGGTAGAGGGGAGTGGGGCAGGTGGAGCTGGATAGAGGGCCAGTGATAGGTGGAGGCAAAGAAGAGAATGCCAAAGATGTCATAGACAAAAGGACAAAGGGGTGTTGACGGTGGCGATATTATCTAAGGAATGTGCTAATGGGAGCATTAAGGGTAGCAAGCAGGGCAAGCAAGTGGCAGCTGGCCCTAGTGGGGGTGGCGTGGGGGGAAGGGATCGAATTGGGCTAAAAGGTGGAGATAAAACAATAGATCGAAATAAATTTAAAAATAGGTGGGAAAAGGAAAATATATTTTTTTAATTATATATAATTGGAAAAAGGGGGATCGGAAAGGGGGTGGGCATGGAGGAGAGTGTTCATGATCTAAAGTTGTTGAACTCAATATTCAGTCCGGAAGGCTGTAAAGTGCCTAGTCGGAAGATGAGGTGCTGTTCCTCCAGTTTGCGTTGAGCTTCACTGGAACATTGCAGCAGGCCAAGGACGGACATGTGGGCATGAGAGCAGGGTGGTATGTTGAAATGGCAAGCGACAGTGAGGTCTGGGTCATGCTTGTGGACAGACCAAAGGTGTTCCACAAAGCAGTTACCCAGTCTGCATTTGGTCTCTCCAATGTAGAGGAAACCGCATTGGGAACAGCGAATGCAATAGACCAAATTGAGAGAAGTGCAAGTGAAGTGTACTTCACCTGAAAGGAGTGTTGCAACATAGGATGAAGTCATGGCATTCCGCTGTTATTCAAAATCATATCTGGGCTAGGTGTTGGCAAACTGTAGAACTTAAATAAGCCAACACACGCACCATTTTAAAGTACAACTGCACCATATATCTACCATGTGACACATTGTCTATGCATGTTTCTAGCCCTGTGTTACAGTATAGATTGGTGGTCTCTCAGTTCCAGCACTCTGTTATCACCCTGCCCAGTAGCTGGTGCCAACACTGTGAGATGACACAGCTAACCATAAACAATCGATCTGTAAGAGATTGGAGCTGGAAACGTCCGAGGGCCTGTAGGGCATAGTAAACCCCTTCCATTCACACATCTACGGATCAGGCTGGGGCCCTGTTCTCATGTGCAGTGAACTGCTGTCTGCAGGCAGTATGCCTGATATGAAGTGCTAACTATACAGTGGGGTGTGGTTTGCTTCAGGTGCTCCTGGACTAGTTTGTTCTGATCTCTAGCAGTGATTGTGCGCTCAGTAAAATCTGGCATGGAGGCAAGCCTGATGGATTGTGTCCTGTGATGATTAACTCATGAGCTGCTTCAAGAGGTACATGGGGTTTATGCCAAAATGCCCCCAAAAAATGCAATTGGAATGATGTGACACCTCTCCCTATTCACCCACTTTGCTCAGTCTGGAAACGGGCCCGGAGAAACAAAGATGAATCAAATCTGGATTGGAACTCTTATGTATCACAGCACTGTAGAGAGATGAGGCTGCCCAGCCACATTTGCCAGTGTTTAACAAATTCTAAAACCAGAGTCATTGTGGCATTTAATGTTGACCTTAATCTTAACTGAAGCTAACATTAAGCACAACCCTCTCCCAACCCATACAAACAAACTCCTGGAGGACCTGCAGGGACTGCAGAGGTTCAAGAAGAATCACCACCACCTTCTCAGAGCACCAAGGGATGGGCAATAAAATTAGAGCCCAGCCATTCAGGGGTGATGTCAGGAAACATTTTTCCACACAAAGGGGAGTGGAAATCTGCAGCTCTCTCTCCAAAATGCTGTTGAGACTGGGAGCTGGCCAAGTGGACATTTCAAAGCTGAGATCGGTAGATTTTAGGGAAGGGGATTAAAGGTTACAGAATCAAAGCAGATAGATGGAGTAAAGATACAGACCAGCCATGATTTAATTTAATAATGGGACAATCTCAAGGGGCTGAATGGACTGTTCCAATGTTGTTCCTAAATGTGGCTTTGTCAATGATCCCCACATCCCAAAATTACAGTTTGGAGGAGGCAGTACATTCAATTTGAAACAGGGTTTAGAGAGGAAGCAATCAAACTTTCTCAGGTCAGTTAGTGTCTGTGGAGAGAACAGATGTTTTAGCATTTTACTGTTGACCTTTTGTCCAGTTCTCTCCACCTGGTGAGTGTTAGTAGCATTTTCTGTTTATGTTTCAGATTACCAGCATTCACAGCTTTCTGTTTTGGATCTAATATCATTAAGCTCATCGGTGTAGCATGGCAGCATGCCAGGGTAGTGCACATTTATGAGGGTAAAGTCAAACCCCTAAAAAAGTAACTTTGAGTGACCACCTGTGAGGGGTGCCTCATGGGATAGTTTTACCAAGTTAAACCTGATTTGTTCAAACTCCAGAAAGACACAGGACTGAGGGTACTCTCAACAGTTCATTTGGCTTAATCACCATTCACACGAGGAAAAGGAGACAAATTACTGCTCAGCCCTAGATTCTTGGGTATAAATCCATGCTCACTTTCCTTACATATCAACAGATCTTTGCGTTCGGATATTGGATGTATCCGCCAATTAGGCATTAGTGCTAAGACCAGCCCTTTCCAAACCTCAGGTGTATAAAGTACAAACAGGATAAACCAGTGAGTGGAAATGAACAACTGGCAGAGAGTTGCCTAGGCTGTGTGGGTTGTTAGATTTGGTCCAGTAATACAGCATGAGCTTTAAGCGGTTTCCCAGCCGTATCTTCAGTCCACTGTCACACACGTCATCACGCTACTTCAATGTGAAAGATATCAACGCTTTGCCTTCAATGAGTTAAGGAGCGCTGCAAGCCCTTACTCCCTCAATTACTTCAGTACAAACTGACTCACTGGAGCCTGTGCTTCACTTAAGGGGCTTGGCTAGAAATATACTAGTTACTGCATGTTACCTGCTGTGTGATTACAGCTGAGTACATAGACTTATCTGGGTAAAAGCATGAACAGCAACTGCAGTAACACAGACGCACACAAACTTTCCTAACAGCGTCCTGCAGTCTTCATGCCAGAAAGAATACAGCCATATGTTGTCTGAAAAAGAGTTATTCGGACTCGAAACATTAACTCTGTTTCTCTCTCTCTACAGATACTGCCAGGCCTGCTGAGTTTATCCAGCATTTTCTGTTTTTATTTCAGATTTCCAGCATCTGCAGTATTTTGCTTTTACCTATGTTGTCTATGCTTCTTCTACACATTGGAATTGTAGGCGTATATTAAAACCTGTCCCCACCAGTACTGTACCCCAGTGTTATACAGTGACAGACCCGTCCCCACCAGTACTGTACCCCAGTGTTATACAATGACAGACCCGTCCCCACCAGTACTGTACCCCAGTGTTATACAATGACAGACCCGTCCCCACCAGTACTGTACCCCAGTGTTATACAATGATAGACCCGTCCCCACCAGTACTGTACCCCAGTGTTATACAATGACAGACCCGTCCCCACCAGTACTGTACCCCAGTGTTATACAGTGACAGACCCGTCCCCACCGGTACTGTACCCCAGTGTTATACAGTGACAGACCCATCCCCACCAGTACTGTACCCCAGTGTTATACAATGACAGACCTGTCCCCACCAGTACTGTACCCCAGTATTATATAGTGACAGACCCGTCCCCACCGGTACTGTACCCCAGTGTTATACTGTGACAGACCTGTCCCCACCAGTACTGTACCCCAGTGTTATACAGTGACAGACCTGTCCCCACCAGTACTGTACCCCAGTGTTATACAGTGACAGACCTGTCCCCACCAGTACTGTACCCCAGTGTTATACAGTGATAGACCTGTCCCCACCAGTACTGTCCCCCAGTGTTATACAGTGACAGACCTGTCACCACCAGTACTGTACCCCAGTGTTATACAGTGACAGACCTGTCCCCACCAGTACAGTGTTATACAATGTCAGACCTGTCTCCACCAGTACTGTACCCCCATGTTATGCAGTGACAGACCTGTCCCCACCAGTACTGTACCCCAGTGTTATACAGTGACAGACCTGTCCCCACCAGTACTGTACCCCCGTGTTATGCAGTGACAGACCTGTCCCCATCAGTACTGTATCCCAGTGTTATACAGTGACAGACCTGTCCCCACCAGTACAGTGTTATACAGTGACAGACCTGTCCCCACCAGTACTGTACCCCCGTGTTATACAGTGACAGCCCTGTCCCCACTAGTACTGTACCCCAGTGTTATACAATGACAGACCTGTCCCCACCAGTACTGTACCCCAGTGTTATATAGTGACAGACCTGTCTCCACGAGTACTGTACCCCATTGTCATACAATGTTAGACCTGTCCCCACCAGTACTGTACCCCATTGTTATACAATGTCAGACCTGTCCCCACCAATACTGTACCCCATTGTTATACAATGACAGACCTGTCCCCACCAGTACTGTACCCCAGTATTCTATGGTGACAGACCTGTACCTACTGGGAAGTCAGTGTTGGATTGATCAAAATATCCTTTCAGGTGTGACCCAGGTCAGAGGTTAGGAATCCTGCAACGAGTAACTCACCTCCTGACTCCCCAAAGCCTGTCCACCACCTACAAGGCACAAGTCAGGAGCGTGAAGGAATACTCCCCACTTGCCTGGATGAGTGCAGCTCCCACAACACTCAAGAAGCTCGACACCGTCCAGGACAAAGCAGCCCACTTGATTGGCACCACATCCACAAATATTCACTCCCTCCAGCACTGATGCACAGTAGCAGCAGTTTGTACCATTGACAAGATGCACTACAGGAACTCACCAAGGCTCCTTGGACAGCACCTTCCAAACCCACGCCCACTTCCATCTAGAAGGACAAGGGCAGCAGATACATGGGAACACCACCACCTGCAAGTTCCCCTCCAAATCACACACCATCCTGACTTGGAAATATATCACCGTTCCTTCACTGTTGCTGGGTCCAAATCCTGGAACTCCCTCCCTAACTGTGGGTCCCTTCCTAAAACACTGTGGGTGTACCTACACCACATGGACTGCAGCGGTTCAAGAAGGAAGCTCACCATCACCTTCTCAAGGGCAACTAGGGATGGGCAATAAATGCTGGCCCAGCCAGCGAAGCCCACATCCCGTGAATGAATTTTTTAAAAATTTAAGTTCTATCATGGCATTGCAGGGTATTTTTCACAGCACCAATACATGGTTTGATAGTCATACAATAACTGTTAAGATTCTGGCCGGGATTTTCCAGCCCCCTTCATGGTGGGACCTGCCGCTGGGGATGCAGCGGGCCAGCCAGAAGTCTTTCGGTGGGACCAGAACATCCCAGCCTCTGTTGCAAACCCTGGAACTACAATATAACATTTTCTCTCAATTTCCAGGAGCTTCACTAAGACTTGACAACACCTATATATGCACTGATTTTTAAGGGATTTATGGATGGTTGAACCAGGTGGATCTCTGGGCATGTGTCACTGTTTAAGAGTCAGTTTCATGAGCCGGTAACAGAAACCTGCCCTGATGGGGCAACTTCATCTTTGCGCTGATCAAAAGCAGAGTGCTGCACTGGGAGTAACAAACTGCTGGAGCATTAAGCAGATGCATTTTGCCATCAGGCTAAACACACATCATCATTATGCACTTCTCAGTTCCTGCTTTGCTCTTCCTCTTGTGTGGATCATTCCTCGTTTGGCTTTGATCAGAAATTATTTCTCACAGAATGCTGAATGATTAATGTGGATTTTGAGCCTTTCCCTCTTGTTTTGAACCAGTCTGTCGAGTATATCGGTCTAGCTATTGTACTCTCACCATCCTGTTATTATTTAGCTTCTAAACATTAATTAACTTGCAAGTAAAGATGGCCTCACATATTGAACCCACGCACATTGGTCTTGACCCCAGGGCATGTCAAGAGCAGACAGGTATCCCACATGATCTTCATCTCTTGCACTACCCCACACACTACACTGTTATTATCTTCCTCTTCTCTCAGTTCTCCGACTCACGTGGGAGTGCATTAGCAGCATTTTGTCCAATTTCATCAGATATGAGCCCAGACAGGCTGTTCAAACAGAGAGGGCAACACTGACAGCCAGGCTCAAGAATGAGGGGGAAGGAGGTACTGGACAGTGATCAACAATCAATGGAAAATATGTCCCTCTCTAGCCGACAATCACTCAGATCAATCACCACAGTCCTAATGAGTCGGAAGGGATACTTGACCTCTGCAGGGATTTTTTGAGAGCATCCCTAAAGCATTTCCCTGCCACAACCAAGTTTCAAGATTTGCAATTGCTTCGGGAATCTGGTGTCAGGCGTGCTGAACTAGTACATTTGAAGCGATGATGAATTTTGTCGTCTATGCCAGCATTCATCAGGGACGCCCAAGGTACTGAAAATGGCCCACATTTGCCAGGGTCTCGCCACTGATCTTAATCGATAGGGGGAGGTGTTGTACTTTGGTTACTGGTTGGAAGCAGACATTAGTTTTCTCAGCGTTTAGTGAAAGGCTCATTTTCTCATATCCTTCAGAGAAGGAGTCAACAATGACCTGGAGCTCAGTTTCTCCCCTACACTGGAAGGGGTGCTTGGTGTACATAGTTGCTGTCTCTCCCAGTACACTGGAAGGGGTGCTTGGTGTACATAGTTGCTGTCTCTCCCAGTACACTGGAAGGGGTGCTTGATGTACATAGTTGCTGTCTCTCCCAGTACACTGGAAGGGGTGCTTGATGTACATAGTTGCTGTCTCTCCCAGTACACTGGAAGGGGTGCTTGGTGTACATAGTTGCTGTCTCTCCCAGTACACTGGAAGGGGTGCTTGATGTACATAGTTGCTGTCTCTCCCAGTACACTGGAAGGGGTGCTTGGTGTACACGTTTGGTGTACTGACCTGATGGGTCAGCCTCAATGTGCCTGACAGTAATTTCTTGCCTATATTTTTGAAAATTTATTGGGGCAAAGAAATTGGGATGAAAGAGACCACACAACCTTGTTAGACTTTCACTTCCTCTCTTGATTTAACATTCAACTGTTGCACATTCCTGAGCCGAAGAATAGCAACACTAAGCTGCATTTCTTAATACCAAAAAACATTCCAATCCTCCACTTAAAGCCAACTTTCCATGGCACATAAACACAATGGATTATTGGACTAAGTACAGCTTATCCACCTGTATCAGTGACTCCAAACTTTTAATCAACTGAAAGGCCTGACATTGGAAGTGTCAAATATTAATAAGAAGCTTTTTAAATACAGGGAGCATGAATTTTGAAAAGGATATATCAAGAGACATACACAGAGAGCCCATCAGTACAGGGACCAAACAGGAAGGTTCTCACAGAAACATTCTACAATGAAAATGTACCAAATAAATGACAAAAGCACCAGTGTGGCCACTCCGAATTCTAAAGAACAAACTAAGAAAAAGAGAAATAGATTAGCATTCAGCAGCACATGAAGCAGAGCAGTGTGTTCCTGATCAGAATGTTCCACTGACGAGCCCTTGTGCTAAGCAGTCTCTCTCTGTCCAATCATAAACTCAGCGCAGCACAGAGAAAGCTTTACCAACACCAGCAGGCACTCCATCAATTCAGTGCAATGGTATTTTGTTTGATTTAATGGAAGCTGAACAGTCTGGACAAGTGAGCAAGTGTTGATGTCTGTTTCCGCCCATCATGAAAGAGGTTTTCTTACAATAGTTTCCAGTTCCATTGCTTCCCTCAATCTTTAATTAGAAATGTGATTTTCTTTCAAATGTACTTTTGCTCTCTCCAGGCTTCAGAAAGAAGATTGAGCAATATGTCCAGTTTGTAATACTGAGATTGATGGAGCCATGGGTAGGGGCTGAGGGTGCTCAGGTACAGCAACAGGAAAAGGGTTTACAAAAGGCTGAAACTCATGTGTTGCTATAAAGGGAGACGATTTATCCAATCATAGTTTACAAATATCCCTCGGGTCCTGCTTTTGCTTTGCATCCAATTCCTCTGCTCCAAGAAGGCCTTGAGCAGGGACAGCTGATAAAACATTGCACAAGACCTCTTTCTGAAAACCACATTTTGGGATTTTTAAAAATCTTTTCCCATGAGATGTGAGAGTCACTGACAAGGCCAGCTTTATTGTCCATATTAATTGCCCTTGAGAAGATGGTGGTGAATGGCAAGCTCTGGATTTAACACCGAGTTCAATAATTTCAGACTGTAATCTCTGCCCCCACCTTGTTTCCAACTCTCTGCAAGTTTTTTTTGGTCTTCATCTTGTTTTCCTCCTGTTATTGCTTTCAGGCCACAGCTGTTCATTATTCTGCTAGTCACGCCTCCTCTGGACCCAGCTTTTATTTTTATACCTGCCACATTGCCACTCCCTTTGGCCTTACAGCACCAACTTTTTTGTCATTTAATGTCTCCCCATTTAAACCCCATCACAGATCTCCCCTTTTGTTCTTTTTCCACCCTCCCCCTTTTCACTTGTTTCAAACCTATTACATTTTGCAATTTTCCCAGTTTTGATGCAAGGTCACAGATCTGCAACATTAATTCTGTTTCTCCTTCCACAGATGTTGCCTCAACTGTTCAGTATTTCGAATATTTTCAATGTCCATCACCAAGGTAGCACCACGACTGACCCAGCTGGCCAAGTCCAAAAGGACATAGCTGCTAGGCTGGATCTGCTGCAGGTGGTGAGGGAACAAACAAGAGAGATAAACACACTTAACCTCATCCTCACCAACCTACCTGCCACAGATGCATCCGTCCATGACATTATCGGTAGGAGTGACCAACAAACTGCCTTTGTGGAGACGAAGTCCCGCCTTCACACTGAGGATACCCTTCATCACACTAAATGGGATAAATTTCGAATACATCCAGCAACTCAAGACTGGGTGCCCATGAGGCACTGTGGGCCATCAGCAGCAGCAGAATTATACACAACTACGATGTGTAACCTCATGGCCCAGATTACCCCCAACTCTACCGTTACCAACAAACCTGCGGAACAACCCTGGTTCAATGAAGAGTGCAGGAGGGCATGCCAGGAGCAGCACCAGGCATACCTAAAAATGAGGTATCAACCTGGTGAAGCTACAACACAGGACTACTTGCGTGCCAAACAGCATAAGCAGCAAATGATAGACAGAGCTAAGCGATTCCACAACCGATGAATTAGATCTAAGCTCTGCAGTCCTGCCACATCCAGTCGTGAATGGTGGTGGACAATTAAACAACTCACTGGAGGAGGAGGCTCCACAAATATCCCCATCCTTAATGATGGAGGAGCCCAGCACATCAGTGCAAAAGATAAGGTGAGGCATGTGCAAAAGTCTTCAGCCAGAAGTGCTTAGTTGAATGATCCTTCTCGACCTCCTCCGGAAGTCTCCAGCATTACAGATGCCAGTCTTCAGCCAATTCGATTCATTCTACGCGATATCAAAAAATGGCTGAAGGCACTGGATACTGCAAAGACTACGGGCCCTGATAATATTCCAGCAATAGTACTGAAGACTCATGATCCAGAACTTGCTGCGCCCCTAGTCAAGTTGTTCCAGTACAGTTACAACACTGACATCCAACCGGCATTGCGGAAAATTGCCTGGGTATGTTCTATACACAAAAAGCAGTACAAATTCAACCCGGCCAATTACCGCCCCATCGGTCTACTCTCCATCATCAGTAAAGTGATGGAACATTTCAACAGTGCTATCAAGCGGCACTTGCTTAGCAATAACCTGCTCACCGACGCTCAGTTTGGGTTCCGCCAGGGCCACTCAACTCCTGACCTCATTACAGCCTTGGTTAAAACATGGACAACAGAGCTGAACTCCAGAGGGGAGGTGAGTGTGACTGCCCCTGACATCAAGGCACCGAGTGTGGCATCAAGGAGCCCCAGCAAAACTGGGGTCAATGGGAATCAGGGAAAAACTGTCCATTGGTTGGAGGCATACCTAGCACAAAGGAAGATGGTTGTGGTTGTTGGAGGTCAATCGTCTCAGCTCCAGGACATCACTGCAGGAGTTCCTCAGGGTAGTGTCCTAGGTCCAAACATCTTCAGCTGCTTCATCAATGACCTTCCTTCCATCATAAGGTCAGAAGTCGGGATGTTCGTTGATGATTGCACAATGTTCAGCACCATTTGCAACTCCTCAGGTACTGAAGCAGCCAATTTCCAAATGCAGCAAGACCTGGACAATATCCAAGCTTAGGCTGACAAGTGGCAAGTAACATTCGCACCACACAAGTGTCAGGGAATGACCATCTGCAACAAGAGAGAATCTAAGCACTGGCCCTTGGCAGTCAACATCCTGGGGATTACCATTGACCAGAAACTGAACTGGACTAGCCACATAAATACTGTGGCTGCAAGAGCAGGTCAGAGGCTAGGAATCCTGCTGTGAGTAACTCCCCTCCTCACTCACCAAAGCCTGCCCACAATCTACAAGGCACAAGTCAGGAGTGTGATGCAATACTCTCCACTTGTCTGAATGAGTGCAGCTCCAACAACACTCAAGAAGCTCGACACCATCCAGGACAAAGCAGCTCACTTAATTGGCACCACATCCACAAACATTCACTTCCTCCATCACCATCGCACAGTAGCAGCAGTGTGTACCATCTACAAGGTGCACTGCAGGGATTCACTAAGGCTCCTTAGACAGCACCTTCCAAACCCACAACCACTACCATCTATAAAGACAAGGCAGCAGACCAATGGGAACACCACCACCTGCAAGTTCCCCTCCAAGCCACACACCATCCTGACTTGGAAATATATCACCGTTCTTTCATTGTCACTGGGTCAAAACCCTGGAATTCCCTCCCTAACAGCACCCTGGATGTACCTACACCACATGGACTGCAGTAGTTCAAGAAGGCGGCTCACCACCATCTTCTCAAGGGCAATTAGGGATGGGCAATAAATGCTGTCCTAGCCTGTGACACCCACATCCCATGAATGAATTTTAAAAAATTTTAAAAGGAGCCTGGGTGAGTTCTTGCAACTCACCGACACAAAGGGTTTATTGAATTCGTTCTGAGTCACTTTGGCAATGGTATCATCATAAGGTTCCCACTCTGGATCTGATGTGGTGTTTTTGCTTTCAAAATCATCCTTCCACAATAAATCATCTTCATCGTCATCTATTGAATAGATATTTCGCATTTTTTGAACCATCTGATGATATTTTGTGCTCTGATAGCATCCCACGATTTGATAATGAAACCACACAAAATATCCTGTGGGGCAACACATATATTTCCACTCTTTGTTGAGGTTTTTTCTCAGCCAACTATCCACCTATTCGATTCGATGCAAACGTGATCCTTGCATGACTTGCTGAGGCACACAACCAAAGGTTGAACTACAGGCGTTAGACCCTCCTGGTATAACTGCAATGTGGATGCTATTTCTTGATCTCATTGGTTAAATGGGATCTGAGCATGTCCCACATTAATAAGCTGCATTCTTTACATAGGCTACTTGGACGCCTATTCCACACATTATCCATCTGTATCTTCACTCCATCCTCATCCATCCAACTGTTGTCAAGAACATGCACAAAAACTCCTGCAAGGAACTTGATGTTCATCATGGGTTTAAGTTTGAAAATTACCACAGGCTTTAATTTTGTCTCGTTGGCCATGTAGGCTTGTACCATCATGAATCTTGTCTTCTCATTTCCTGTCATTTTCACTAGAACTGTTTTCAAACCTTTCTACTTCACAGTTTGGCTGTTGGGCATATCGAAATTCATGGGAGCTTCAACCATTTTGCTGATGTGACAAAATGGGTGTTGTAATAAGGGTTCTTCAGATGTCTCAATGAGGAGATCTTGAGATTTGTATATGTAACCATGAAGCATTTATTGTTATCCTTTAACTATTTATCCCAGGTTACCATCATCTATGGTGCTGCTACCTACGTGCAGGCTGGTTCCACAGTGTTCTCTCTGGATTGTTCTCTCAGTCTATTACCATGTAACTCTATACATCATACCATTGGCAGTGCTATTCTCCAGTCCCACATTAACCCTTGCTCTGTCGAGCATCTTTATATTACATTGGCTTACAGGCACACACAGCATCATACAACATGCCCCTTCCTTCTCTAAGGGGAACTTTCCTCCCTTCTAACGGGTGTAACTATTTGTAACACAGTCTTTATTTGATATCTCTGCTCCCCTACCTCAAGTCTCTGACTTTATAAATTCAGATGGTCTTGAGGCTTGACAGTTCTTCCACATTTCGGTCTGTCACATTTGGAGGAATGGTAATAGTACCGTGTTTCTGCTACTTGGCATCTCCATTTGATTCGTTTTTTACACTCTTTATTAACAGCTCGTCTGTTTTTTTTGAACATTGTGGGTTTGTCCTGTTCCTTCCGAGGGAAATGTGTACTCCGTTCATTCAAGAGTGGACTTGAATTTTCTTTTTCTGTGGTGTCTGGCATGTTGTTCTGTACCTTGACATTTTGCAAGTGGAATCTTCACTTCCATTGTTTCACAATTAAAGCCAAACATTTGTTTGCTGTCTTATTTTCAAATCATTTTGCAAGTTTATGAATCATTTCATTCAGCTGAATGATTCTCAATACATCTCAGACATCCAGTGCTCTTTCTTCTTCTAGTTCCTTGCTCTTCAGTGTTGGATTTACATTTTCCAATCTCATTTCCGTCTTTTCTTTCTCTGTCTACGATAGAACTTTGTCCTTTTCCTTCATTTTGATTTCACTGTTGGTCAGGTCTGTCTCCAGCAAAGTCTTATTTTGTTTCAGTTCTGTAATTGTGCTACTCATGGCTTCATTATCCGCTCACAGTTTGGAAAGTTCTATGGTTATTCCATTCAATTTTTCCTCTTTTTCATTCAACTGCTCCGTCAGCTCTCCAGTCTGTTTCTTGTAGCTTTCAGTTTCCTCCTGGAATATCAAACATTGCTGAGTCTTTCCTGCCAACTGATTCTTCAGTTTGTTTAGAGTGACGTCAAATTCATTCCTTCTCTTTGTAATTTTCCAGAAGAATAAGCTTTGACCTAAAGGATTCTTGTAACATGCAATGGTCCTTCACCAGGTTTTCCTTTTCTTGCCAAAGCTCACTTGCTTCATTTTGAGTTTTCCTATAGTGCAGCAGAGTCTCTTTGAGTATCTTCTGCTGTTTTTCCATTCTGCTGTTTAAAACAGTCTTCATTTCTTCATGTTGCTGAATGGTCACGCATTCCTTTTGTATTTGATCTTGGAGGGTGATCAATTCTTTCAACTGTTTATTTTCTTGTTAACATCTTGTCAACTCACTCTGGGCTTCATTGCATCATTTCATTGTTACTGATAATTACAACACAGCTTTTTCCAAAACAATAGTCAACATCCTAGGTAGTTCCTCATATCTTTCCATAAATACATATTGATTCTTCAAGGAGACTTCCAGGGTCGCAACTTTTTTGTGTGCCTTTTCTGCCTGCTACTTTGCCTGGCTGTATGTCTGGTTGAGTTTTCCCAACTCCTGCTTTGATTAGCCAACTGTGCAATTGAGGATCGTTATTTCCTTCTGATACCTTTATGTTTTGTTTTATCCAGGGTGTGGGCTTCGCTGGCTAGGCCAGCATTTATTGCCCATCCCTGGTTGCCCTCGAGAAGGTGGTGGTGAGCTGCCTTCTTGAACCGCTCCAGTCCAAGTCATCTCTGAAACTTGTTTGTTCAGATCTCAAACAGCTTGGTTCATTGAAAACAAAAACAGAAAATGCTGGAAAAACTCAGCAGGTCTGACAGTATCTGTGGAGAGCGAAACAGAGTTAACATTTTGAGTCTGTATGACTCTTCTTCAGAGCTAAAGAGAATGCTTCATTGAAGACTTCAGTTTGTCATGCATTGTCACAGATATATACTCAGCTTGAATCTTGCGTTTCAAATCTTCCAGCTCAGCTTTGATGCCAACATTTTCCTGTAGAACAGCCCCGCTTATTTTTTACGTTTTGCTTCTTTTGAGTTACCACAGATAGCTTTACTTCATTCACAGCCATCTGCTCACTCTGCACTTCTATCTGTCTCCCTCGCTCTGGGGTCTTTTGGCAACCACTCTCTGGAGTCTTCTGTTTCCCTCGCCGCTTTATTCACAGTTGCCCTCTCTCTGGGGTCGCTTGTTATCCTCGGCACTTTATTGGGGATGCACTAGACCTTGTTCTAGGGTCTGTGCTCTCCACAATGTGGAGTTTCAAACATCTGTCAAAGCCTTTTAATATCTCATTAAATGTTGTCGAGTATTGATCTATACATTGGCTGTGGAGTACTTGACCAGGAAATGAACCAAACATGAATAAATGCTCATCAACTTGTACTTCTTCTGATTCCTTACTTAATCCTGTCAGTCTCCTGTAAACTACATATGAACAAGGAGCAAGAGTAGGCCATTCAGCCCCCTCGATCCTGCTCTTCCATTTAATAAGATCATGGCTGATCTGATAGTAAACCTCAAATCTGCATCCCACCTAACCCCAATAATCTATTACTCCCTTGCTTACCAAGAATCTATCCACCTCTGCCTTAAACATATCCAAAGACTCTGATTCCACCACCTTTTCAGGAAGACAGTTCCAAAGACTCACGGCCCTCTGAGAGAAAAAATTCCACCTAGTCGCCGTTTTAAATGGGTGACCCCTTATTTTGAAACAGTGACCCTCCACCCCCCATCATCACCCCGGGGTTCTAGGTTCTCCCACAAGGGGAAACATTCTCTCCAAATCCACCCTGTCAAGGCAGCTCAGGGTCTTATATGTTTCAATCAAGTCGTCTCTTACTCTTCTAAACTCCAGCAGATACAACACTAACCTGTCCAATGTTTCCTCATTAGGTAACTCACCCATTCCTGGTATTAGTCTGGTAAACCTTCTCTGAACTGCTTTGAATGAATTTACATCCTTCTTCAAATTAGCTGACCAATCCAGATGTGGTCTCACTAGTGCTCTGTATAACTGAAGCATAACTTCCTTACTTCTGTATTCATTCCCCTCATAATAAACGAGAACGTTCTATTAACTTTCCTAACTACTTGCTTTACCTGCATACCAGCCTCTTGCGATTCATGCACTAAGACACCCAGATCCCTCTGCATTTCAGAGCTCTTCAATCTCTCACCATTTAGATAATATGCTTCTCTTTTATTCCTCTTACCAAAATGGGCAATTGCACATTTTCCCGCATTATACTTCATTTGCCATATATTTGCCCACTCACTTAACCTATCTATATATTTTTGTAACCTCTTTTTGTCCTCTTCACAACTTACTTTCTTACCTATCTTTGTGTCATCAGCAAATTTAGCAACCATCCCATCCATCCCTTCATCTAAGTCATTTATATAAATTGTAAACAGTTGAGGTCCCAGCACTGATCCCTGTGGCACACCACTCGTTACATCTTGCCAACCTGAAAAAGACCCATTTATGCCTACTCTCTGCTTCCTGTTAGCCAGCCAATCTTCTATCCATGCCAATATGTTACCCTCATGCCGTGAGCTTTCATTTTCTGCAATGACCTTTGATGTGGCACTTTATTAAATGCCTTCTGGAAATTTAAGTACAGTAAATCCACCGGTTCCCCTTTATCCATAGCACAAATGCACATTAAACTATTTTATGTAAATACAGTATTGTTGTGACCTGTCCAACCTGAACAGTTACAGACACCAGATGGTTTTTTTGAAGGGTCAGCTGGAATTACATTTTTCTGAGTACAAAATAAAACTAAAAATTGTCTTCTCCAAGTTTCCCACTCTTGGGTCTGGTTTAGCCCTTTCCATGGCACAAAGGCATCAGGCTCTTCTAACTTTCTGTCTACGGCTGTTTTTTTCCTTTTGTAGTTACTGCTTTAAATGCTGTTACCGCTTTAAGACTGTCAGTGCAGTAACCTTTCTCCCCACTCGGCTTGTCTGTAGCTGTCGGCTGCCTGTGCAGTGAGGTTCCCACACTTTTTTAGGTTTTGGTGGGCTCTCCAGTGATCGTGGCTGCTTTTGTTCTTGAACTTCTGAACTTTCAAGGTAGGAGTATTGTTTTTCTCTGCGATTCTTTCCTTTTTTTCTCTCTAGGTCCTCTTCTTTGGAGTTTTGGCGGGCTTCTGGTCTGATCAGGGCTTGTTTTTTAAACTGTCCAGGTTCTTTGACTCTGCATTACACAGGGTCTTACAATTTTTGTAGTTTTACACACCATCTTGTGATCTAACTAAGCGCCACTCAGGGGTCTCTCAATGGACTTCCACTCATTCTGGTGGATTCCTCAACTTTAAGTCTGTAGTGAAGCTTCTTCAACTGTTTCTTCAATCTTTCTTCCTAGGTGCACGTTCTTGTCACTGTCTGATGATAAACCGCTGGAAACTGCTAATTTTGACATCACTGTCTCTTGGTAGTCTCTAAGCAACTTTGGTCCTCTGTCACAACATTACACTGTTTCATTCCACAAAGCGACTACACCAGCTAGCTATTGTTCCGAAATCTTCACTGGACTCAGGGTTTGATTTGGCCCACTTAATATATACACATTGCATTTCTGGTGACGAGGTAACCATTTCAATGATTTTCAAGGACCCATTCTGGTACAAACTTCTCAAGGTCATGCCAATGGCTGGTCCCTGGTCTCATGGCGCATTTGATCTTGGGCATCTTCTTCAGAGCGGATTCTTTCTCCTTCCATTCTCGCACCAGTTTCACATTAACTGTGAATTCCTTTGCTGCAGCAGTTATTTGAGGAGTTAGCAAATGTTACAACTTCAACTTGAAAGCAGCTTCATACTTCATTCTTTTTGCTGGAGGATCCATTTCAGTTCATCACTTGCCATGCCATGAGCAGTCTGCTCTGTGTAGGCATGTCTTAAACTCCCATGTACCTTCTTCGCCACACAGCCCATATAACCTGCTTGATCCCATCCCGTCTGCTGCCAGGTTACAGTATAAGGTCAGTAAAACATGCATTTCTGGGGTGAAAAATTGAGACCAACTACTAATGCGAGTATAGCATTTCATAGCTGAAAAGGGGGAATCACAACTTATACGCAGAGTATATGATTTTTGAAGCTGAGAAAAATGTGGTCGTCTTATATGCCAGGTCGATTTATCCGCCACGATCTACAGTAATTTACATTTGCAGCATCTGCAGTATTTTGCTCTTGTTCGAGTTGTGACTTGTTTGTACACCTGTAATCAGTGCAATAAAACTCTCACAATAAAATCTCACAACAATGACCTGTCATCGACATTACCAGATCCCCCAGACAGCTTGAAAATAACACTACCCCATGTGCCATACTACTACAGGTTGTAGCGAGAGACAGTGAGAAGTTGCTATTTGTCTCTGCGACTGCACCTGTCTGATTCTGTTCTTATTTATCCACTCAGCTACAGAATCTCTTGCAATGGCTTCTCTTCCTGTTCTTGCACCATTTCCTCTGGTGTCCCCCAAGAATTTATCCTTGGCCGCTTCCTATTTCATATCTGCATGCTGCCCCTTGGCGACAGCGTCTAAAAACAGAGTTTCACTTGTACGCTGATGACACCCAGCTCTACCTCATCCTCATCTCTCCCAATTCTTCCACTGTATCTAAATTATCAGACTGCTCATCTGACATCCAAATCTGGATGTGAGGAAATTTCCTCCAATTAAATATTGGAAAGGCTGAAGCTATCATCTTTGGTTCCCTGCTCCAAACTCTGTTCCCTACTTATTAACTCCATCCCTCTTCCTGATAACTTTGTGAAGCTGAACCAAACTGTTCACAACTTTGATGTCATATCTGACTGAAAGATGAGCTTCTGACCACAGATCTACACTGTCACTAAGACAATCCATGTCCAACTCTGTAAGATCACCCGACACTACCCTGCGTCAGGTCATCTGCTGCTCAAACCCTCATCCATGCTTTTGTTACCTCCAAATTCCCTCTGAAATTACCTAGCAAGGGCAATTAAGGATGGGCAACAATTGCTAGCCTTTCAAGCAACGCCCACCTCCCATGAAAGAATAAAGAAATGTAACTATTCCAATACTTTACTGGTCAACCTCCCACATTCAAAAATTCTAACATCCTAACTTGCACAAAGTCCTACCATGCCTGTGCTCAGTTAAACAACACCTCAATTTTAAAATTCTCATCCTCGTTTTCAAATCCCTCCATGGCCTCGTCCCTCTCAATCTCTGTATCCCAGAGTTGGTGGTCTTGGCTTCTGCTGCCTAGGCACCAAACTCTGAAATTCCCTCCCTACCCCTCTTCACCTCTCTACCTCACTTTTCTCCTTTGAAAGCTCCTTAAAAGCCACCTCTTCGACCAAGCTTTTGGCCATCTGCCCTAATATCTCCTGTCTCTGTGTCCAATTTTGTTCAATAAAACTCCTGTGAAGCACCTTGGGATGTTTTACCAGATTAAAGGTGCTATGTAAATATGTTATTCCCGTTGTTATTCTGCCCTCCCACAGGTACAGTGAGAGAGAAGTTGGCATTTGCCTCTACATGCCCTCCCACAGATTACACTTGCTTTAATATTGCACTCATTGCAGGTTTTGTGTCACCAATTTGCAGCTGCCAGCTTTTTGCAATATGACAAACTTACTTTGTTTTTTCCAACTACTGGGATCCCATGTGTCCAGAACCAGCTGAGCAAGTTAAAATCTTCACAGGGGGCTTCAAATCTCAACAGAGAAACAAAGTCCTTCTCGCCATCGGAGAAATGCAGACTCTTGTCATTTCCAAACTCTGCACTGTGCATGGAGATTACTTTAGGTTTCATCCCCTAAGGTGCAACCTGTCCAAACAAACGCACTTAAAGAACTACTGCCTTTATTAAGCAAGTTCCATCAACCCAGTATCCAAGCAACGTCAGACCCAGGCAAGGCAGGTTCATTTTCTCTGAATGCAAGTAACACAAAGAAGGCAGCATAGCCCAGAGCAGCAGATAGCACTAAGATAAGACAACACCTTTAACAAGCAGCTCAGAGAGAGGAATCAGTAAAAGTTACCTAATGCTTTATCAAGGAACTAACTTTTAAGAAGCTTTTAAACCTACTGAAAGCTGTTAAGACAGGAAAAACAGTTCAGAGTGCAGGGCCAAAATGGGATAGGAGAGAGTGAACAAGGCAGAAGAGGCCAGAGGTAGGAGCAGGGCAATATACACCGGCAGGTAGGAATGAAGGAGGGTGGCGAGATAGAGTCTAAGATCACGGAGGAGTTTTTTTAATATTTGTTCTTGGGCTTTGAGCTTTGCTGGCAAGGCCAGAATTTATTGCCCATTCCCAATTATCCTTGAGAAGGTGGTGGTGAGCTGCCTTCTTGAACCGCTGCAGTCCCTGTGATGTAGGTACACCCACAGTGCTATTAGGAGGGAGTCTGTAAATGAGAACAACTTGCATTTATATAGCATCCTGAACACAGTAAAATGCGTTGGGCCTTTTTACCATATTAAAGACACTATATAAATGCAAGTTGCTGTTGTAAAACAGCACTTTAGGTGTACCCAACACAGATGGGCTGCAGTGGTTCAAGAAGACAGCTCACTGCCACCTTATCAAGGGCAATTAGGGATGGGCAACAAATGTTGGCCTTGCCAGCTACACTCAAATCCATGAAGGAATTTTTAAAAATCTCAAAGGGCATAATCAAAATTTGAGACCAAGGCATACAAGGAGGTAATCAAAAACTTGGCCAAAAAGGTTGGTCTGTCTAAAAGAGGAGAGCGACAGAGAGGTTTAGTGGGAGAATTCTAGAGCTTAGGGCCCAGACAGTTTAAGGATTGGCCTCCAATGGTGAGGCGATTAAAATTGGGAATGCACAAGAGGCCAGAACTAGAGGAGTGCAGATATCTCGCAGGGTTGTGAGGCTGGAGGAGATTAAAGAGGTCGGGAGGGCTGGGACCATGCAGGGATTTGAAAACAAGGATGAGAATTTTAAAATCAAGGTGTTGCTAGACCTGGAGCGAAAGTAGGTCAGCCAGCACAGGGAAGATAAATAAATGTGCAAGTTAGGCTAAGAGCAGCAAGGTTTGGAGGGTTGGAGGCCAGTCAGGAGTGTGTTGGATTAGTCGAGTCCAGAGGTAGAAAGGCATGGATGAGGGTTTCAGCAGTGGATAAGCTGAGACAGGAAGGAAGCCAGGTGATGTTAGCAGGGGCCAAAGGCAATGTCTTCAGGTTTTCCAATGTCTAATCAGAGGAAATTACTGCTCACCCAATACTGAATGTCAGCCAAGCAGCAAGACAAATCAAAGGCAGGGTCAGCTGAGGACTAGGGTTTTATGATTGTTAATGCTATTCAAACACTATTTATGAACGTTTGAAGGCCTTATGATATACTCTATTTGCTTTGCAACTACTGACTCAGGAAAGAATTAAATGTACTGCAATTAATCCAATCCCATTAAACAGATGACACAAATAATTGAGATTTAGATACATGCATTGCTGCATTGGGAAGAGATTTACTGCTCTCTCTCAAACCTACATGATTCAACTCAACCTGTGTCAGAGACATTACCAATATCACTTCTGATAATCCAAGGAGGCTAGGTTGGTCTACACTGATAGAAAGATTTGTGGCACAGGAGGCCATTTGGCCCATTGCTTCTGTGCTGGCTGTAAAATAGAGCTATTCAATCTAATCCCACTTTCCAGCTCTTGGGTCTGTAGCCCAGTAGGTTACAGCACCTCGTGTGCACATCCAAGTGTTTTTTTTAAAATGTGTTGAGGGTTTCTGCCTCTACCATCCTTCCAGGCAGCGAGTTCCAGACCCCATCACCCTCTGGGTGAAAATGTTTCTGTTAATTAATTTAAACATCTCTCTGCTGATGGGAATAGCTTCTTCCTATCCACTTCATCTAGGCCCCTCATTATTTTATTCACCTCAATTAAATCTCCCCTCAGCCTCCTCTGTTCCAGCCCATCCAATCATAGTTAAAATTCACCAGTCGTGGCAACATCTCTCAGAAATCTCCTCTGTACCCTCTCTACTGCAATCACATCCTTCCTGTAATGTGGTGGCCAGTAATGGACAATGTACTCCAGCTGTAGCTTAATTAGTGTTTCATACAATCCTAACAGAAACTCCTGGACCTGATACTCTAGGCCTTGGCTAATAAAGGAAATATCTGTATACCTTCTTAACTCATTGTCTGTGAACATTTACTCCAAGGTCCCTCTGTTCCTCTATACTTCGCAGAATCCTCCCATTTATTGCGTAATCCTTTGCCTTGTTTGCCCTCCCCAAATACATGACCTCACACTTTTCCAGATTGAATTCCATTTGCCACTTTTCTGCCCCCTTGGCCAGTCCATTTATATTTTCCTGCATTGTACAGTTTTCTTCCTCAGCATCAACCACACGGTCAATGATCCATATCATCTGCAAACTTCTTAATCATACCCTCACATTTAAGTGGGGGGAGGCAATGGCATAGTGGTGTTGTCACTGCACTAGTAATCCAGGGACCCAGGTAACACTCTGGGGACCCAGGTTCAAATCCTGCCATGGCAGATGGTGGAATTTGAATTCAATAAAAATTTGGAATTAAAAGTCTAATGATGACCATGAAACCATTGTCAATTGTTGTAAAAACCCATCTGGTTCACTAATGTCCTTTAGGGAAGGAAATCCCTACATGTGACTCCAGACCCACAGCAACATGGTTGACGCATTGAACTGAATTAAGGCAACTAGGGATGGCTAATAAATGCTGGCCTGGCCAGTGACAACCACATCCCATGGACAAATTTTTTAAAATTTGAATCTTTGATATATACAAGTGACAGCCAGTACTAAGACCTGTGGAATTCCATTGGAAACAGCCTTCCAGTCATAAAAACACCTTTCCTGCCACTGAACCCAATTTGCCTCTTTCCCTTGGGTCCCATGAGCTATTAATTTTCTGACCAGTCTGACATGTGGTACTTTGTGAAAATCCATGTAGACTTCATCAAATGCTCCACCCTCAGCCTCCTTGTTACCTCAAAAAATTCAATCAAGTTAGTCAGGCAGGACCTTCCTTAACATATCCACACCGACTAGCCTTGATCAATCCCTGACTCTCTAAATGACAATTTATACTGTTTCTCTGAATTTTTTCCAATCATTTTCCCACCATTGAGGTTAGGCTGACTGGCCTATAATTACTCAGTCTATCCTTTCCTGCCTTTTTAAACAACCATACAGCATTAGCTATCCTCCAGCACCATGCTTATAGTCAGAGAGCATTGAAAATGATGGTCAGAGCCTCCGCTATTTCTTCCCTTGCTTCTCTCAGCAGCCTGGAATACATTTCATCCGGGCCTGGGGATTTATCCACTTTCAAAGGTGTTAAACCCCTTACAAATTCCTCCCTCCCCATGTTTATCTCATTCAATATTTCACACTTTTCCTTAACAACAACGTCTGCTTCATCCTTCTCCTGTGAAAATCAATGCAAATGTTCATTAAGAATGATGCCCATGTCTTGCACCTCCACATTTTTGGTCTATAACAGGCCCTATTCTTTGCTTAGTTAGCCGCTTGTTCTTTATGCATTTATAAAACATCTGTGGTTTTTCCTTAATTTACTTGCCAATATGGTTTCATGTCCTCTCTTTGCTTTCCTAATTTTCTTTTCAATTTTACCCCTGCACTTTCTAGACTCCTCTAGGCTTTCTTCAGTGTTGAACTCTTAGCTTATGTCAGATGCCATCTTTTTTTCTCTTATCCTACTCTGTTGCTCTTTGACATTGAACGGGAGGGGGTGGGAGTCTCAATTTGTAATTCTCACCCTTTTTCTTTGTGGGAACATATTTGCTCTGAACCCTCTCTACCTCCTTCTGAATGTCATCTATTGCTGTGACACTAATTTACTTTTAAGTAACTGTTTCCAGCCCACCTTTGCCAAATCATATCTCAGCTTAGTAAAATTGGCCTTTCCCCAACTTAAAGCTTTTACTCTTGGTTTATGTCCTTTTCCATAATTACTCTAAATCTAACTGAATTATGATCTCTACCACTAAAATGCTCTCCCACTGATACCCCCTTCCACCTCCGCACATTCATTCCCTAAAACTAAGCCCAGAACTGGCCCTTCTGTTGTTGGGTATGCTGCATACTGGCTAAAAAAAAACTTCTCCTGAATACATTTGAAGAATTCTGTGCCCTCCGTATCTCTTATACAGAATTTATTCCAATTAATATTAGGGTAATGGCTTCAATTGATGCTCCTTCTATCATATCATTCCTCCTCACAGAATCTTTACAGTGGAGATGGCCATTCAGCCCACTGTGTCTGCACCGGCTCTCCAAATGAACAATTCACTTAGTGCCATTCTCCCACCTTCTCCCCGTAACCCTGCATATTCTTCCTCTGCAGATAACGGTCTAATTCCCTTTTGAATGCCTTGATTGAACCTGCCTCCACCACACTCTCAGGCAGAGCATTCCAGACCTTAAACACTCGCTGCGTGAAAAAGATTTTCCTCGTGTTGCTTTTGCTTCTTTTGCCAAGTACTTTCAATCTGTGTCCTCTTGTTCTCAACTCTTTCATGACTGAAAACAGCTTCTCCCTATCTACGCTGTCCAGACCTCTCATGATTTTGAATACCTCTATCAAATCTCCTTTAGCCTTCTCTTCTCCAAGGAAAACAGTCCCAACTTCCCCAATTTATCTTCATAACTGAAATTTCTCATCTCTGGAACCATTCTTGTAAATCTTTTCTGCACCCTCTCCATTGCTTTCACATCCTTCCTAAAGTGCGGTGCCCAGAACTGGGCGCAATACTCCAGCTGAGGACGACGACATCATGAGGTATGCGCTGTGAAAATTATTCTTGGCAATTTCAACATTCCCGCCCTCAGCGTTACATCACCTCCCTACAGCCTCATTAACTCAGCTGTCACAGCAAATGCTGTTTCTGTAACGGTCAGGATCAAACATTACATCAGCCAGACACTCCTACAAAGTACTTAAGCTCAGAAAGTGTGACAATCGTCACAAGCAGCTTACAGCAGGAAACAACTTCAGTTAGTGAATTGCAGCCAATGCACATGAGACACAAAGTCAAATGTTACTCTTCAAGGCTAAAGTGTGTATGACATCAGGTCCCTCCGACTATTGTCATTGCCGCTTGAACACTTTTGCTTTTTAGGTGTCAGCTGTGGCTCAGTGGCTCTCACCTCTGAATCAGATGACTGTAGGTTCAAGGGGTTGTGCATTCCAGAAACTTGAGCCCATTTTCCAGGAAGGCATTCCTAATGTAGTTCTCAGAGAGTGCTGCACTGTCGGAGTATCAGTACTGAGGGAGTGCTGCACTGTCGGAGTATCAGTACTGAGGGAGTGCTGCACTGTCGGAGGGTCAGTACTGAGGGAGTGCTGCACTGTCGGAGGGTCAGGACTGAGATAGTGCTGCACTGTCAGAGGGTCAGTACCAAGGGACTGCTGCACTGTCGGAGGGTCAGTACTGATGGAGTGCTGCACTGTCGGAGGGTCAGTACTGAGGGAGTGCTGCACTGTCGGAGGGTCAGTACTGAGGGAGTGCTGCACTGTCAGAGGGTCAGTACTGAGGGAGTGCTGCACTGTCGGAGGGTCAGTGCTGAGGGAGCGCTGCACTGTCGGAGGGTCAGTACTGAGGGAGTGCTGCACTGTCGGAGGGTCAATACTGAGGCAGTGCTGCACTGTCAGAGAGTCAGTGCTGTGGGAGAGTTGCACTGACAGAGGGTCAGTAGTGAGGGAGTGCTGCACTGTCAGAAGGTCAATATTGAAGGAGCACTGCACTATCAGAGGTCAATATTGAGGGAGCGCTGCACTATCAGAGGTCAATATTGAGGGAGTGCTGCACTGTCAGAGGTGCCCCCTTTCAGATGAGACTTTAAACCAGAGAAGCAAGGAAATGAGGAAGAGAGCCAGTCACTGGGACTCTGTGAAAAGGAAACACTGTTGGTGAGCCCACAACAAACAGGAGAGAATGGTATGAAAAGAACAGTTGAGTGTAGTCACCAGGGTGAGGAGCTGGGTCAAAATCCTGGAACTCCCTCCCTAACAGCACTGCGGGTGTACCTACACCACATGGACTTCAGCGGTTCATGAAGGCAGCTCACCACCACCTTCTCAAGGGCGATTAGGGATAGACAATAAATGCTGGCCTAGCCATAACCCATAAATGAATTTTTAAAAATCTAATCCAACCCAATCAGTGCCACAGTTAGACAATATGTTCAAACCTCAGCCTATACATGTGTATATACAGACCCCAACTTAACAATCACATCTGCACAAAGGGTGGTGGGGGGGCCTTCAAGCAACAAGTTAAGGAACTTCAGGAGGGGCTTTACACAGCAAATATATTCAAAGGGAAAACAGGTAAATTGTGATCATTTAATAGAATCAAACCCACAGTATGTGATGAAAAATTATTGACCTGAATCATTAACTCTGTTTCTCTCATTCCACAGATGCTGCCTGACCTGCTGAGTATTTCCAGCATTTTCTGATTCTCTTAGCACTGCATGTGAGAAACCTGAGGGTAATGGTTATAGGAAGAATACGTTAATAATTCATCAGAGATTGAGGTGGAACTTTCACACTGGAGAGCAGTCAGTTAGTTAAATTGCGGTCGTTTTTTTAAACACCGTTGTTTGCATTCCACAGAGGAACAAAGGGGCAGCAAGGTCACTTGCTGGATTTTAAGGACAGATGGAAGAGCACACTTTACAATTCTCACCCGCTCAGTGCTGCCTGGAACAACCTCAATCAGGTTACAAATCAGAACCCAACACCAACTTTAACACTCAGAGCTTTAATAGTCACACTTCCACGTCACAAAAATACTTTATCAGATCTGAAAAAGACTTTTGTGATGGTGTTAGACATAAACAAAAGCAGAGCTTGCAAGGTTACAGGCCAGTACTACACAGATGCGTACTCGGGCCTTCAATCACACACACACACACACACACACACACACGCACATACACACACACACGCACACATACACACGCACACATACACACGCACATACACACACACGCACACACACACGCACATACACACGCACATACACACGCACATACACACGCACATACACACGCACATACACACGCACATACACACGCACACACACACACACACACACATACACACGCACATACACACGCACATACACACGCACATACACACGCACATACACACGCACATACACACGCACATACACACGCATACACACACACACATACACACACACACGCACACATACACACGCACATACACACACATACACACACACACACACACGCACACACACACGCACATACACACACACATACACACACACACGCACATACACACGCACATACACACGCACATACACACGCACATACACACGCACACATACACACATACACACACACGCACACATACACACGCACATACACACATACACACGCACATACACACGCACATACACACGCACATACACACGCACATACACACACACATACACACGCACACACACGCACATACACACACGCACATACACACACACATACACACACATACACACACACACACACACACACACATACACACGCACATACACACACACATACACACACACACACACACACACGCACACACACACGCACATACACACGTGGGAACACAAATATACACACACACACACACACACACACACACACGGGAACACAAATACACACACGCACACACACACGCACGCACATACACACACACGCGCACACACACACACACACACACACACACGGGAACACAAATACACACACGCACACACACACGCACGCACATACACACACGTGGGAACACAAATATACACACACACACACGTGGGAACACAAATACACACACACACACACACACACGGGAACACAAATATACACACACACACACAGGAACACAAATATACACACACACACGGGAACACAAATATACACACACACAGGAACACAAATATACACACACACACGGGAACACAAATATACACACACACACGGGAACACAAATATACACACACACACGGGAACATAAATATACACACACACACACACACACACACACACACACAGGAACACAAACATACACACACACACGCGATGGGTGCACAAACACGCACATGCCGATACACAAGAAGGTAATATTACTAGACTAGTAATCCAGAGGCCCAGGCTAATAGTCAAGGGACAGGAGTCAAATCCCACCACGGCAGCTGGTGGAATTTAAATTCAAATAATAAATCTGGAATATAAAGCTAGTCTTAGTGCTACTACATTGTTGAAAAAAACCTATCTGGTTCACTAATGTCCTTTACGGAAGGAAATCTGCCATCCTTACCTGGTCTGGTCTACATGTGACTCCAGACCCACAGAAACGTGGTTGACTCTTAACTGCCCTCTGAAACGGCCGAGCAACCCACTCAGTTCTAGGGCAATTAGGGATGGGTAACAAATGCTGGCCCTGCCAGTGACACCCACATCCCATGAAAGAATAAAACAAGCACCCACACAGGCACACATGCAAATACACACACACAAAACCAGACTGGGTCTAAAAAAAACTAGTTTACATTTCTAAAACACCTTTAATATCGCAAGGTATTATGGGATGGGAGGTGAAATAGTTTACAGAGACATTACCAGAACATGGGGCCCAGGAAGTTGAAGGCCAATAATGGGGAAGGCAGGTGCACAAGTGGCCGGGCCAAAGGAATAGGGAGGGCAGCGGAGAGGGCGGGGATGGTGTGGTTGTCAGGCTGCTGGAAGGTTACAGGCATAGGGAACAGGTTGACCTGGGGGACTTAAACACAAGGATAGCATTGTTACCGACAGGGGAGAGAGACAAACCTGATCTCCTTTACTTATCTCACCGCCTGTCCACAAGCAGAAGCGTTTTAGTTTTTGAAACAGGCTGAGGCATGTTTCCCCAAATCGTCTGTTTGTGGAGTCAATTTTTAAAGTAACTCACAGCAAATTCTCTTTAGGGTTAAATCAGAAGAATAGTTTATTCACACATTCAAACCCGGGGATGGTCAGAACTTTTCACACACGTGCGCGCACACACAGACATGCACACGCATGCACACACACACAGACACGTGTACACGTGCACACACAGATGCGCACACACACGCAGACACAGACATGCGCACACACACGCAGACAGACACATGCATACACACAGACACGCGTGCACACAGACACGCGCACGCACACACAGACACGCACACGCACAGACTCGCGCACACACAGACTCGCGCACACACAGACACAGACTCGCGCACACACAGACACAGACTCGCGCGCGCACAGACACAGACTCGCACACACACACAGACTCGCGCGCACACACAGACACAGACTCGCGCGCACAGACACAGACTCGCGCGCACAGACACAGACTCGCGTGCACACAGACACAGACTCGCGCACACACAGACACAGACTCGCGCACACACAGACACAGACACAGACACGCGCACGTACACACAGACACGCGCACGCACACAGACAGACACGCGCACGCACACATAGACATAGACAAGCGCACGCACACACAGACATAGACAAGCGCACGCACACACAGACACGCACACGCACACACAGACACAGACACGCGCACGCACACACAGACACGCGCACATACACAGACACGCACACACACGTGCAAGCATGCAATAAGAAGTTAGGAAAGAGGACTTTTTACAACTATGAATAACTTAAAAGAAATAGAACCACAAAGATATGGATATCAGTTCACATGATTGCCAGAGTACAGGAAGTCAGAATCCAGTATGGGTTCCTTCATGGAAGAGTTACAGTTCAGGTGGGTTCAGCTCCCTGGAGCAGGAGCTACAGAATTCCTTTAAAGTTGATGGTGACACAGTGAGATAAGGTTGATATACAGAGACTGTTCAGCAGGCAATGGCAGGAATCTTCCAGAGAAACAGGATCGAGGAGACTTAGATTTGATGCAGGCTGTTGGTCAGCCTGGAGTCCTGCTGTGGTGTTTGCAGGCTGGAGGTTAAACGGCAGACTGCGTTTCGAGTCTGTAAAGTTAAAACTTTCCAAAGGCTAGAGCATAGTCATGTGATTTTGCTGATATGATCGCAGTTGAGGTTACCCCTGGACAAGCCTAACCCCAGAGAGGAAGCCAGCTTTTATCTGTTTGTTTATATACAGGGAGAGGGGCTACTGAACAGAATCAGCTAGTGAACTTTTAACAAAAGAATAAAACATTTATTAAACAAGAAAAGATGAACTATATTACAACACTCCTTCAGATTTGTAAGGATAATACAAGTTACAAAAACTATCTTATACTCTAATGTTCACAGAAAGTACATAGTCCATGTAAACCAATAGGCAACCCGTGGTCAGACACACCGCACTGTGAAACCAAGTGACAGAGGCCACCTCAACCAGATGCTATGGATCTCTCCTCAACTCCCCCCGTGGATGCTTGTCACACTGTGAGCCAACCGGTCTCACTGAACTCCATCTTTCACCTGAGGGTTTCCAATCTCCACTCTCCAAGAACTCACTTTGAAATCTTCTCCCAAACCAACACTTTTACTGAGGTGCCTTCTGCAAGGGTTCACCTCCAGGGTTTCAAATTCTCCTTCTGATGTTCCTCTTCCCTGGGTCACCACATGCATTCAAACTATCACACACTCTCTCTCACTGACTCAGCCGTCAACAGTACGCCACTGCTTCAAATGCCCATTGCAGAGTTACAGACCTTTAGCCGCCTCTTTGGAACTACTGCCTCTTACAAGCTGTTCTCGCTTTAATTTCTGCTTTCTGCCACTTTTGTCCCTTGTAAATCTGAAGCTTTCTCTCTGTCCCTCACTCTTGACTTCACTTAATAGGACCTTTTCCAGGTTCCTGTCCTTCCCTTTGACTAGAAGGTCTTCTTGAGACTTTCTCCTGTTCCACTCCCCTCAATTTTGGAGTCTTATCTTTAGCTTGGGACTGGCTATCTGTCCCCTTTGCTCCAGTCTCTCCTGGCAGCTGTCTTCAAAACCAACTGAACTCAAACAGCTTCCAAATCAAACTGTTGCTTCTAGTTTCTTTTGTGTGTATCTGTGGGAGGGTCCTGCCCCTCTGGACCCCTGTTGCTAGGCAACAGCTCAGTTTCTCCACTCTTGTTTGCTTTACTTAGCTGCAACAATTGTAAAACTCTCATTAGAAATGCAGGCACCTTTTAAAGTGAAACGAAAACTCAAATTGACCTTGCTTAACACAGAGATACAGAAATACAAATCAAACTTAAAATTTAAAGCTAAAACTCATTCCTAACACCCACAAATACAAATATAACATACTTAAACTATTTATTTCCTAGCATTGAGTCAGTTGCAGGCTAACAAGCAGTTTCTATGCCTCTGGTCAAAATCCATTGTTTACCTTTTAGCACCTCTGCAGTTATCATGAGTTTCAATGGCTCTCCCTTTGCTATAGTCCCAGCTAGTCCCTGGCTTCGTTGATTGTAATGTGCGCTCACATGGAGAGGTGTGAGATTCCACAAGGATGAAGGTTAAGCTTTTGTCCTGTAACTACTGATGGAAATTTTCAGAAACTGTAGCCAACTTGTGAATCATGTGACCTGTAGCAGCCATCTTTTGGTTCAGCAACATCCACTTTTTGTAAGGTTTGACTTAAATAGTTTAGGCTCTCGTTCATGCCTTAGGGACATGACAGTGTTTCATAGTTAATACAGTCACCGCAGATCAGTGAGCATAGGGGGTGATGGGTAAACAGGGCCTACCGTAGGCAGGCTGGGGCAGAAAAATGCATAATATTACAATTCCCATAGAGGCCGATGTTTTAAAAAGAAAGGAACCCTACCACATCAATGGAAAGAAAATCACTGGACAAGATATCACTTTTTAAAACTTTTACTACAACAAGCCAAAGAAAATAAACATAATTCAAAAATTAACAGGTGAAGGATATTTCAAATAAAAAAGGTAAATTTCACTTTAAATAGTCAATACACCAAAGGTACGCCTCATGTAGTTACAAGCATTCATTTTACTTCCCGCACAAATGTGGAACCACATGAAATCTCAGTCTTTCCAAATCGACCTCCACTATATAGGGTCTCTCACTTCCCACTCTGTATTTTAGCAGAGTCTCATTCACCAGCAGTCATGTTCATTCTGAAGTCCCTGGATATGGTTACTACTGATAAGGTACAAGTCTATGAACCCTCTCTCACTCGGGCCACAACAGTCCTGAAGGCATAGAATCCTCAGAGATTCCCTTCTCTGACCCCTCTAAATGGTCTGGTGGGCTCTGGCAGCACTGAAACAGCAGCAAGGGTCTTATCCAATCCATAATCTGTTGCCCTTCTTGCATTCTCTGTTCTTTTCAACTGTATAACACACACAGTAACATAGTCTCTGAGAATAGAGCAGACACCTTCTTCAACACCAGGATCTGTTCAAAGGCTGACAAACAGAACAACTGCTCCATTCAGAGTGAAACTTGCTAGTTTCCTCTTTGCAAAATTTTCAGCATGTCCTGAACTGCCAAGCAGAAAACACTGGCTGATCCAACCTCACTGCAATTTGCTTTCTATTTACCCTTCACTTCTTAGCTGTTCATCCCCATGGCAACCTCAGGTCACATGGGCATTTTCTTGAACCTAATGATGTCACAATCAGCAAACCAATTAACCCTCTTTTAAAATATTCCCAGCCCACTTTGCTCTAAAAGGGACATTGCACCAAAGAAATTGCAGGCTTTTCCCAGAACATGGGTCATCACAATGAGCACACAGACACATAACTAACAGTCTCAAACTCAGGCGTGTATCATCTCATTTCCCAGAAAAAGGATAACTGATCAATTTATTGAATAAAATCTGTAATCCAGTAAAGCCAGGGTTAGAAGCATAGAATGATGCAGCACAGGAGTCCATTTGGCCCAATGTGCCTGTGTCGGCTCTATGAAAGAGCTATCCAATTAGGTCCACTCCTCCAGCTCTTTCCCACAGCCCTGCACTTCTTTCCCCTTCAAGTAAACGTTCATATTAGCTGATGGTATAAGGACGAGGGGACACAGAATAAAGAGATACAGAGAGCAAGAGATGCAGGGGAAATGTGAGGATTTTTTTTTAATGCGGCAAATGTTAATGACCTGGAACTCACTGCCTACGAGGCCGGTGGAATTGGAGACGATCAATGCTTTCAAAAGGAGATTGGATGAGCACTTGAGGGAAATAAACTCGCAAGGCTATGGAGACAGAGTGGGGAAATGTGACTGATTAGATTGCTGTACAGAGAGCCAGCACGGACTAAACTACCAAAATGGCCTTAAAGAGTCTATGGCTCATCCCAGAAACAAGCAATTGAATGGGGCAGGTGTGATGCAGATGACATCAAGAAATTCATTTGCTTTAAGTGCTCCTATTCACTATTTCTTCCTCTTAACCTTTAGCTGGCTGTGCTCACTCACTGACATGGGTGACTGCACTCAGGCAAAAGCAGCCTTGTGTCACTCGCTCATCAAGAGGGCAAGAAATAGAACGGTCTGCTTTCAGAAGTGCTCAGATTCGAGTCCTGATCTGTGCAGAGTTAGAATGATAAACACACCAACAACAACTTGCATTGACAGACAACACAGTATTAGCCTCAGTGAGAAATGCTTTTTTCAAACAGTGTCACAGGATCTTTTATATTCACCTGAAGAGGTAACCAGGCAGTCACTTGGTAGCACACAACTTGAATATCTGCAGAAGAGAAACACATGTTGCTGAAGCTTATCATCTTGCACTCATCAGCACAAATTTCAGATGTCTGAACTTAGTATTCTTGTGTTTGTCCTGATGAGTGCAAAGTGAAAAGCTTCAGCAACATGTCTCTCTTCTCAGCAACATTCAGGTAACCAAGCCCTGATTCAAAAGACCGCATTCCCTCAACACTGCACAGGGAGCATCAGTCTGCATTAAATGCACAAGTCTGTGGAATGGGACTTGAGCCCACAACCTTCTGATTCAGAGGTGAGTGTGCTACCTGCTGATGAGCAAGAATTGGAGTAATACATCTACTAGATGCAGTATTCATAAAGGCTGAAATTTATTCAGGTCTTTTGTTCATCTGAAACATGAAAAGGAAACTATTTTGGAAAGGAAAAATGCATAAATATTTGAAAATTTAAAATTTAATATCAGTATAGGAAATGGCTGGGGAAATGGGGCAAAGAGTCAATGGGTCTTTTAGAAACATGTTAGGTTGAATGGCCTCTTTCTGCTCAGTAGAATTCTAATATTCCATAAAGATTGGACCAGTCACTATGGGTCAGACAGAGATTCAATCCTGCTGGGCCCCAATAACGGGAAAGCTCTGTATTCTGTGTTATACTCTTGAAAGCCAGTTGGCAAAGGATAGAACTTGAGCCAACCTTTACACACTTTTATGAGCATTTATTTACAGAGATACACATTATAAGCATACACCTCCTAACCCAACAGCCACAGTTTCAGTCAGTATCTATGTATTACAAGTGGTAACACATGAGGGTTCGTCCGGGATTTGAACCCGGGACCTCTCGCACGATCGTTTTAACGAAAATCCCGAAGCGAGAATCATATCTCTAGACCAACGAGCCTTCCACAGGTAAGCTCAGTCAGTATCTATATGGACAGGAATGAATCCCCAGTTAATGCCCACCACTTGTGTACAATTAAAATGGAATTAACAACCTGTGAGGACTCCCCTGAAAGGGTTCCTTCATAAGAAAGTCTCAACACTCTGTGTCCCCTCTAACAATGCTCCCTACATGGGGTAAGGTGTATAACTGTCAAAAGTTCCAATTCCTGCCTTCACCCTTTGCCATCAACTTACTTTATCCTTATAAGTGTTGGTATAACTCAGTATCCCAGTTCACAAAGAGGCCTTTGATACTGCAAGGTTAACAAGACAATTTCAATACTCCATCCTAACCCATCTGTCATTACCCCCTGAGCTGATAACCTTTCCAGAGGAAGCAAGTTCCCAAGGTTCATTCCAGAGAAATCCTGGTTACAAATCCACATCTCCTTAAAGCAAACTGAATTGTGAAAATCTAGCACCAGGGATGCTGGATTCACCCAAATCCCACAATTGCTCCTTAAATTCACACTTATTGATGGCACCATACGTGTCCAAATCCAACTCAGGGTTTGCTAAGAGATGGCAGGTTGGGTCGGTTCATACATAGATACCCAACTTTTATGGTCATTTATAGTTTGGTTATGGTCATTTATAGTTTGGTTAATGGCATTCTGCAACACCTGATTACCTTCATTATATGGACCACATTTACTTATACACACGCACTCCAAACCAGCGCTGCATGACAAGCACCGCAACTGTATCACCCTGATTACAGGGGAGGCGATGGTATAGTGGTATTGTTGCTGGGCTAATAATCCAGATACCCAGGGTAATGTTATGGGGACCCGGGTTCGAATCCTACCATGGCAGATGGTGGAATTTAAATTCAATAAAAATCTGGAATCAGATGTCTAATGATGACCATGAAACCATTGTCAATTGTTGTAAAAACCCATCTGGTTCATTAATGTCCTTTAGGAAAGGAAATCTGCCGTCCGTACCTGGTCTGGCCTACATGTGACTCCAGATCCACAGCAATGTGGTTGACTCTTAAATGTCCCCTGAAAAAGGACAAGTAGGAATGGGCAATAACTGGGCAGTGATGCCCACATCCAAAGAATTTTTTTAAAATGTTTCTTGCTGTTCCTGCTTACCTTCTGATGATGGTGATGACACTTCACATCTGGACAGATGATGACAGCTCTCCGTAATAGACTCAGTGATGGAGCAAGGCTCAAGGATCCTACATGAGGCTACACCCTGTTCCTCGGTCAAAGTCCAGCCATTGCTCTGTATCTCAGATCTCAATCCGTCGGTTTTCCAGGAGTCTTTGCCCACAGGTGAGTTTTTTTTGCGAAAATGAGCAGTCAGAAACTTCCACCAACTGCTCTCCTCTAAGTTTCCTTTTGGTGAGCGTGCAGACTTCACTGTTGGAGCGGTGTGGGTGTCTGTCAGAGGCTGCTGATGCACCAAGCAATTCTGACCTTGTTCATGCCAGCTGGGCATTTCTCGGCTTGGTGTTTCTGAGGGAGACGAGCTCGCACTTACAGGTGACTTCAGTCTTTGTGGAAAGGAGTCTCCAACACTCTGCGTCCTGGCCCTGCCGCTCTCACACTCTTTTTTGTTCTCAGCCCCTCTCCTTATCCTAAAGCTCAAGCTTCTTCTCAGCGATTTCAGGGATAGTTTGGAATTTTGGGTCCTGTGATCGTTCGTTGCTTCTTTTGCACTTGCCACTTTCCCGGCAGCACTAACCCATCGGTGACTGGACCATCGATAGCTGGTTCGGAGAAAGCCCGTGCTGTCGGGTCTGGTGGGAGTGGTGGTCCGTTCAGCCACTTCACTGTCTGGTACCTCAACGCGACCACGTGAAGCACTTCTGTTAATCTCAAGGAAACTCATACTGAGAGGTCGACGTAGTTCCTTCTTTCCAGGGTGCAAAATGCACACTCTAGGCTGTGCAGTTACTGTTGCTGCTTCATCATGTTGCTGAGAATGGCCCCCTTTACTCAGTGAACTGCGATCAATCCCTCTCTTCCTTACAGCCGGCAGCAGTGGCTGTGATTCCAGCTCTGGGAATAATCCGATCCTGTTCTCTGGGACACAGATGCTCCTGGGCCTGTGGAGCAGTCTGTCACTGACGGAGTTCAGCGGGGAGTCGACCATCACACTCGACAGCTTTCTGGAGAAATCGGTAGTGTCACTGGGCTTGGTCTCTTTCCGGGGCCGACCTGCCCGGCCCTCAATTAATTTCTTGAATTTAACCTGTAAGGTACCGGTGATATTTACCTGTTCAGACACGGCAGCAGATTGAGCAACCACAGCCTGTTCACCAGCTGGGTGACAGCAGCGACATTTCTTTGCACTGAGATCAGCTTCTGCCTGCAATATCCTCTTGTGTTCCAGTTTGCTGGACTCCATTCCTAGCTCTCGGTCAGTGCCCTCACAGTTGCCAGTCACACCATCTCCCACACTGCCCGAGCTCAACTTGGTCCCTCAAGGAGCCGGGAGACCAAAGCCATCTGACGAATACAATTTCTTCAGCCGCTGTACACTTGCAAACTGACCTGCGACTCTGTGCCACCCCTGTCCCCTGTGTCACACACCACTTTACGCTGGGAACTGCTGCTGTTCAGGGAGAACACTGGCCTGTCAGGCAACACCAACATCTTTTACCCTCAGGCGTCTCATTGGGTGCTGGAGTCTCTCGGCCCAAAGGAAAACATTCCACTCTGCTTGAGTCACTTCAAAAACTGGAGCTAAACCAGCTTTTAAAAAATAACAATCCACGCGCAGTGTGTGAGGGAGTTTTGACCGAGCAGTAACTAGACACAAGTGTTGCTGGAAGAGTTCTCCCACATGCTGGTTCAAAGTCGGAATTCTACAGCATACAAGCGTCTATCCTCGCAGTTTAACAATGTTCCAGCTATTGCAACAAGCGCTGAACAAACTTGAATTCTCTTCTCCAAGTACAGCATATAGCAATGCTGCTGGGAGCTCCTGGCTGCTAACCTCTTGTTGTGGCTTGCACTCAAAACTGCAACATGTCAGTTGCTTTCTGTGTCAGACCTGGAGGTGATTAGTTGAGAAATGTTCACACACCGTGCCTGCATGCCTGCACCTTGTACTGTATCTATCAGCACAGAGAGAGGGAAAACATGGAATGGATCCACTTCACTCCCAGTGCCAGCTCAAACCGTCCTGAAGAGGAAATGTACAGCTGAGCTGAGGCAACGGTAAGCAGGACGTTGATGCTGACTGAAGGTAGAGTGACAGAAACAGCAGAACGAGAGAGATTTGGGAAAGTGGGGCTTGCCACAAGCAGATTGAGTGCGACTGTTCAGTTAAACTGCAGCTTCTGCCCTTCCACTTCACATTCAACACCTTGGGCTCAGTGTCACTAACCACTGCATTGGTGAGTCAATTCCTTTGCATGCCCAGTCTCACTTCCAGCTGGAGCTGAGCGGCCCTGGCGGAACCCAAACTGAGCGTCAATAAGTGCTGCTTGATGGCACTGTCGACAATACTGTCCACATGGATTTATGAAAGAGAAATCACGTCTGACAAACCTGTTGGAATTTTTTTGAGGATGTAACTAGCAGAAAAGATACGGGGGAACCAGTGGATGTGGTGTATTTGGATTTTCAGAAAGCTTTCAATAAGGTCCCCCACAGGAGGTTAGTAAACAAAATTAGTGCACATGGGATAGGGGGAAATTTACTGGCATTGATTGAGAATTGGTTAAAGGACAGAAAACAGAGAGTAGGCTTAAAGTAGGGCCATTCTCAGGATGGCAGGCTGTGACTAGTGGGGTACCACAAGGATCAGTGCTTGGGCCCCACCAATTCTCAATCTATATAATGATTTAGATGTGACGACTAAGTGTAACCTGGGTGTCCTTGTTCATGAGTCACTAAAAGCTAATATGCAGGTGCAGCAAGCAATTAGGAAGGAAAACGGTATGTTGGCCTTCATCACAAGGGGATTTATGTACAGGAGTAAAGGTGTCTTGCTGCAATTGTACAGAGCCTTGGTTAGACCTCACTTGGAGTATTGCATTTCCTTATCTAAAGATGGGTATATTTGCCATACAGCAAAGGATTCGCCAGGCTAATTCCTGGGAGGGTGGAAATGTCCAATGAGAAGAGGTTGAGGAGACTGGGCCTGCATTCTCCAGCGTTTAGAAGAATAAGAGGTGATCTCATTGAAACTTACAAGATTCTTAAGATGTAGACAGGGTAGATGTGGATAGGATGTTTCCCCTGGCTGGTGAGTCTAGAACCAGGGGACACAGTCTCAGAATAAGGGGTAGGCAATTTAAGATTGAGATGAGGAGGAATTTCTTCACTCAGAGGGTGGTGAATCTTTGGAATTCTCAACCCAAGAGGGCTGTGGAAGCTCAGTCATTGAGCATGTTCAAGACAGAAATCCATAGATCTGGATACTAATGACATCAAGCGATATGGGGACAAGGAGCGAAAATAGCATTGAGATAGATGATCAGTCTCGTTCTTGTTGAATGGCACAGCAGACTCGAGGGGCTGAATAGCCTACTCCTGTTCCTATGATCCCATGTTCTATCACCTTACTGATGATCGAGGGCAGACTGATGAGGCGGTAATTGGCCAGGTTGGTTTTCTCCTGCATGACATACCTGGGCAAGTCAGGAATGTGATGGAATATTCTCCACTTGCCTGGATAAGTGCCACAACACCCAAGGAGCTTGACAGCACCCAGGACAAAGCAGCCTTGATTGGCACCACATCCACAAACATTCACTCCCTCCACTGCTGGCGCACAGTAGCAGCAGTGTGTACCATCTACAAGATGCACTGCAGGAATTCACCAAGGCTCCTTTGACAGTATCTTCCAAATCCACAACTGCTACCAACTAGAAGGACAAGGGCAGCAGATAAATGGGAACACCACCACCTGGAAGTTCCCCTCCAAATCACTCACCATCCTGACTTTGAAATATATCGCCATTCCTTCACTGTCACACTGTCAAAATCTGGGAACTCCCTCCCTAACAGCACTGAGGGTGTACCTACACCACTGCAGCAGTTCAAGGGGCAGCTCATCACCATCTTCTCAAGGGCAATTAGGAATGGGCAACAAATGCTGGCCTAGCCAGTGACACCCACGTCCTATAAAATGAATCAAAAAAAGGAAAAAGATTTTCCATATTTCCAGATAGATGCCTTTTCTGTAGCTGATACTAGAACAGCTTGGCCAGGGGCGCGGCAAGTTCTAGAGCACAAGTCTTCAGTACTATTGCTGGAATATTGTCAGGGCCCATAGCCTTTGCAGTATCCAGTGCCTTCAGCTGTTTTTTGATATCACGTGGAGTGAATCGAATTGGCTGAAGGCTGTCATCTGTAATGCTGGGGTCCTCTGGAGGAGGCCGAGATGGATCATCCACTTGGCACTTCTGGCTGAAGATCGTAGCAAATGCTTCAGCCTTATCTTTTGCACTGATGTGCTGGGCTCCCCCATTGAGGATGGGGATATTTGTGGAGCCTCCTCCTCCAGTGAGTTGTTTATTTGTCCACCACCATTCACGACTGGATGTGGCAGGACTGCAGAGCTTAGATCTGATCCGTTGGTTGTGGGATCATTTAGCCCTGTCTATCACTTGCTGCTTGTGCCGTTTGGCACGCAAGTAGTCATGTGTTATAGCCTCACCAGGTTGACATCTCATTTTTAGGTATGCCTGGTGCTGCTCCTGACATGCCCTCCTGCACCCTTCATTGAGCCAATATATTTCAGTATATTCATCTGGAGATCCTGATCCTATTCCATTATATTATTCCAGCATCGGAGATCCATATTGCTTCCCTGATCTGTGCACTTTGCCTCTCCTATTGCTGTCCCATGCTGCTTACACTCAGCTATTCAGGGCTGGAATCAAAGCTGAACTTCCCCCTCCTGTGAACCTAGTTTTTTGAGACATATTCTAGGACCTTACTTAATGTTCAGCTAAGGGCTGTTAACTGGGCAGGCCAGAAATACAAGCTGGGATCGCTCTGACCATTCAGTACCACAAAAGACAAGCCAACGAGCTCAGTAACCCTGAAAGGTAGCTCCTGGTAACAAACCTGATGCCATTCATTTGGCGTAAATGTTGGAATATGAAACCTGACGAGAAGGTAAGGAGGTCAGCGAGTGTCTCTCAGATGCTGACTTCCTCCTGTACATTTCCAGCAATGTTTAATCAGTAAGGAAGCCCTCGCTGGGAGCAATGTAATATGGGAACGGGAGTGAGGGAGGAGGCTAGGGGGGGGAGGGAAAGAAAGCAACCAGTCACCAGAGACAGGTTCAGAGTATGGTCAGAGTGAAGTGTGTTCAACCTCAAACTCCCATCAATCATCCTTGAGAATTATTTACAGCAGCTACTGGGTATGAGCCAGATGAGAAAAGCTGAAACAAAAACAGAAACAGAAATACCTGGAAAAACTCAGCAGGTCTGGCAGCATCGGCGGAGAAGAGCACAGTTGACGTTTCGAGTCCTCATGACCCTTCCACAGAACTAAGTAAAAATGAGGACTTGAAACGTCAACTGTGCTCTTCTCCGCCGATGCTGCCAGACCTGCTGAGTTTTTCCAGGTATTTCTGTTTCTGTTTTTGTTTTGGATTTCCAGCATCTGCAGTTTTTTGTTTTTATCTCTGAGAAAAGCTGATCTCCCTTTCTCCTGAACACACTGATTTCTGCTGTTCCTTCACTGCACACTGGCCAAGCCTGGACACACAGCGCCCTCTGGTGATGAGGACCTGAACACCCCCTCACAGGATATTGTCTGTCAGTGATTTTAGGGCCTTTTGGAGTCCCTCCACCTTGTCTTGGGATCGAACTCACTGGAAACAAAGAAGCATTGGTTCATGAGCAGCAAGTGCAAGCGTGCTCTCCCTTTTAGACAGATGAGGAGAAATTGTTTTCTCTGAGGTCATTAGTGTGGAACTCTCTTCCCTAGAAGATAGTGGAGGCAGGGTTTTTTTTAATTTATTCAAGGCTGAGTTAGACAAATTTTTGATAGATATGAGAATCAAGGGCTATGTGTGCAGACAGGAAAGTGGAGCTGAGAACACAACCAGATCAGCCATGATCTTCTTGGATTGTCGAGCAGGCTCAAAAGGCCAAATGACCTGTTCCTGCTCCTAAGTCCTATATTCCTCCCTCTAGACAGACCTACTATACAGTGTAAGTGGTCTGAGGTGAGTTAACTGCTCTCAGTTAAGGCAGCAGTTGGGCTGATCACTCTGGACTGGGGAGGAACAGTGAATATGATGCAAAGTTCGGATTCTAGATTGCTGCAGTCACTGACATACACGGGCTGAAAAAGTTATTCAGTTTTTATTACATGCGGCTGTGAGATTTTTGGGGATCCAAGTTCATCCATCTTTCCATGAAACCCATCAACCATGTCGTTCACTCTACCTTTTGGAAACCCAGGTATACTACATCTACTGGTTTCCCTTTATCTACCTTAACAGTTACCTCCTCAGAAAACTCTAATAAATTTGTCAAATAGGATTGCCCTTCAGTAAAACCATGCTGACTTGTTCTATCTAATCAGATTATTCTTTTCTAAGTGCATTGTTAAGACCTCCTCAGTAATAGATTCCAGCAATTTCCCAACAACTGATCAGAAAAGGGATTGAATGTTCTCTCTGAATATCCATCTCTCTCTGCTGTGTACCAAGGCAACCATACAGATAGGAAATCAACTGTGCAGCCTCTGGTCTGTGGCTAAAGTGAAGAGACTGGTGGATCCTGGTGGGTGAATGGCCATAGGCTAGGCCATTGGCAACTAGAAAATGACTTGAAGCAGATCAGCAACAAGAGCATTGGGAAAGGTCTGCAAGAACAAGTTGAAGATCATACAAAATACAATGCAAACAAATGGCATCCTTCTGAATGTAACCATTCAATGGTTTTATGAACAGTAAGTGGATTGCAACAGTTCAACAAGGCTGCTCACCACCACCTTGTGAAGGCCAATACTCACATCCCAAGAATGAATAAAAAACTCTGGAAATGCCAGTCAAGTTGGACACAGATGAGGCAGTGGGGAGATTTAATGGAGGTGTATGAAATTATGAGGGGCCTAGCTAGAGTGGATAGGAAGGACCCATTTCCATTAGCAGAGATTTAAAATTATCAGTGGAAGGATTAGACGGGAGTTGAGAAGAAATCTTTTCAGCCAAAGGGTAGTGAGTGTCTAGAACTCATTATCTGAAAGGGTGGTAGAGGCAGAAATGCTCATCGTATTTAAAGAACACTTTAATATGTACTTGAGGTGCCATAACCTACAGGGTTATAAACAATGAGCTGGAAAGTAGGATTAAATTGGAAAGCTCGTTTCCGGCTGGCAGGGACGAGGTGTATCCTAAATCTTTCTAAGTTTCTAAGCTCCCACACACGGCAATGAATTAGGTGATCAAATAATCTGTTTTTTTTTGTTGCTGTTGAATGAGGATAAATAATGACCAGAAGTTTGAAAGAGCTTCCCTGTTTTTTGAATAGTGCCATGGGATCTTTTACATCTACCTGTGAGGATAGACGGGGCCTCAGTTTAATATGGCATTAAAGAAAAGGCACTCCTTGCAACCTCCTGACTTAGAGGCATGAGTGCTACCCACTGAGCCAAGCTGACATGTGAAAAGGAATAAGTTGAAAGATGGGAAGCAGCAGGAGCTAATTATAGAAGTGATGGTGACATCAGTAATCTGGAAACTCTTTCGAGTTATCAACAGTCACAGATTGCAACTCTTTCGAGTACAATCACAGTTCTTGATTTCCGGGAGTGGGGCATGAACCCACAACCCTCTGATTCAAAGGCGAGGGTGCTATGAACTGAGCCACAGCTGACACCTCCCAGTAATCTGGAATGAGAACTGTAAATTGGTCATTTGGGTGAGGCATCAGTTATGGGCTCTCAGACCCAGATCATATTGGTTAATGGACAGATCTAAGGCAGGTAAACGTGCAAGATCGGAATGGAACTGACTGGGTTGCTCCATGGAGACCCAGCATGGACTTGATGGGCCACATTGTCTCCTTCTGTGCCGTAAATGACTCTATGATTCTCTTCTCTATATCTAATTCAGAGAGCTGGCAGGAGATTGTGATTAACATTCAATCCCTTTCTTCACTCCCATCCCAGCTTCTCACTACCCAGCCATAGTCCTTCATCCAAGCTTCAGGCTACAGTCTCTTAACTCCTGGACAACAGACCGATCCATCATGACAACAACCTCCAATCTCTCTCATTACTGTGCTAACTACAAATCTCCCTTACTTCCAGAATTGCTGGAATGTAAGATTATGACAGCTCCATTCTCCCTCCTCTGTTCACTTGAAAGCCCTCCAAATACCCATCCCACCCACATTAATTGGTCTCAATCACTACAAATTTTCTGCACAAATATGATCAATATTGTTTTATTACTTTCCCTTTGAGAAACACTCATAGTGTTTTTGTTAAAGGCACACTACAAATGAGACAGAGTTATGGCTCGGGGCGAGGGCTCCAGGGGGACTTGGGGTTCGGGGGAGACTCGGGGATGTTACTCACAATAAGAGGTTGTGGTGGAAGAATTAATCCAAGTCTCTTGGTTAAAGCTGGTTTATTTGCGAGACAATTCCTCAGTCTCACTAACTTCCTAGTAGCTTCCACCCAAAGTGTTCCAGCTGTATCTTTCTATTCTATTCAGTTGGAACAATTAATGCCCATCACCTGTTTAACTACCAATTGGTTTTAACAAGAAGATTGCCATATTGAACACTTTTTAAAAAAAAGCAGAAGGAAATAATGTCACGTATTTCCACATCTATAATTCCCGAATTTCTTTTACCACATATATACACACAATTATAAAACAAAAACAAGTTTTTTTTTCATTGCATCATTATAAGACACCCCTCTTCCAACACATTTAATAATTTTTTTTAGAGTAGGCCCTTCTTTTTGTAAAACGGTCTGATAGTTGGCGACTTGCATCAACCCATTTTATCTTGGAGATCTTTTTTCTTTCTAACATCTCCTTCATGCTGGCTAGGTCCATTCGTAGTCTTTCTTCGGTGACACTTTTCAGGGAATGAACATTGTCCCAAAGAAACCGGTTATCAACATAACATTCTATGGACAAACATTTCCCACATTGCCCTTAGGTAATGTTTCTGTCAATATATTGGACAAGTAAGCCCCCATATCTAATGCCGCTACTAAGGCTAAAGTTTCAGTAGTTAAAGTGCCTTTCACTCCCCTTTTTTATTTTCTCGGTCTCCCCAGCCAGTGCGCAACATTTACCGTTCTTTCCCACCGAGGATATGATAAACCCGGCTGTGCTAGAGAACCCATCTGGAAGATTGGCATGTGAAGCATCACTAAAAATAACCAACCTCATATCTTCTGCATCACCCAAGGCTGAAAACTTGATCACACATCTCTCAGAATTTAATTTTTTAAGTGTTTTATTTGCTCTCAGAACTTCAACTGTAGCATGTTTCATCGTGGTGCTCAGCTCCAACACATCATAACTAGCGTCAGGCACAACCAGTTCAACTGCTCAACCAAACTTCTCAACTGTTCCATTTCCTCCTTGGTAGCAGGATCCTCTTTTTGTGGGGATCTACCACGAGTTATTGGGGTATGATTAACATTTTCTAGATAAGATTGTTGATTCAATGTCACTCCTAACTTGCTCTGCTTAATGTCTAAACCAAAGTATTTAAAGGCCCCAGAAACCTAACTCCCGACCTGGAATTCCTTCTTTATCGTCTCGATTACCCATTGTTCAAATTCTACAGAGCCTCCCCACAATAAATCATCAACATGCATGATAAAGATCCCAGCTAGTTTCTCCTTATGGTACCAGTAGAACATCGCGGGGTCTGCCTTTAACTGAATGTAACCTGTTTTCAACAAGACAGACCTCACAGAAAAATACCAAGCTCTTGATGCATCATTCAACCCATAAATGCGCTTATTCAATTTCCACAGCTTTCCTTCTACATCCCCGGCTTCTTTGGATGGTTTCAAAGAAACTTCCCTTTGAAACTTCTCCCCCTGTAAAAACGCAGCCTTTATATCAATCGATTTGCACTCCCAGGAATAGGATGCCAAAATAGCTAAAAAAAATCTTCAAACTCACTTTCCCCACAGTAGGCAAGTCCACTGACATCCTGATCTCCTAGTCTCTCTTCAAAGCCTCGGGCTACTAATCTCGCTTTGGCCTTATATGTGCCGTATGGGAGTACCTTTTCTGTACAGATCCATCTGGGAGATAAAGCTGGCTGTCCTCTGTCAGGTATTTCAGAATATACCCCAAAATCCTTCCAACTCTTTCTGTTTGGCTTCCTTTATCAGCTTATTTTCCAATTTATTAGCAGCTACTAGAATCTCTGTCATAAGGACTTCTGCTTCTATTGAGATTGCTAGCTTGCTCTCTAGTCTTCCTTGTTAAGCTACGGCCTCTACTCACATTCCTCTCCCTTTCTGGGCTGCTACTATACGATCATCCTCCTATGTGAACAGAACTCTGTTCACAAGTCCGTGATATTTTTTTAAGGCCACCTTCACTTTCTGGTCCACAGTCAGAACTCGCATTGTGTTTTCTGGGTTTCCACATCTTCACCTCGGTTTGCCAATCGTTAGGTCTTGTCTCCTGTCCTTCATCCTGCACATTTAGCCAATGTTTGTATTTACCAGTGGCCTTTCCTGCTCTCCCTATGATGGTGTCATCCCTCCACACACTGGTCCCTTCTGGCATGTATGTTAACTTTGTTCCTACTTTGGGTAATTGCCTTTATGGACGAATAGCACTGTCCTGTGCCTCAGTATTACTTTGTTCATAGTCAATCAACCCTGTATCTGCCGTCGTCTGCTCCTCATAACTATCCAGTGTATGTGTATGTGAAGTAAATGGTGCCTTTTCGCGTTCTATGTCCTGTTCAGAGCCTGTAAAGGTATAGTCAGTACCAATTAACCATGAAGACTGTACTCTTAACAGATTGATTGCCATGTTGCACAATTACTACTTTCCTATCACTCCCTATAACCTTGCCAGGTCCTTTCCGCTCTTTCTGCACTTCCCTTTTATAATACACCATGTCTCCTTGTCTAACTGTATTTCTGATGGTCTTATGCGTTGCCTTAGGGCTCGCCGAATTTTCTCCGAAACCTCAGCTTTCACAGAATCACAGTGCAGAAGAGGCCCTTCGGCCCATCGAGTCTGCACCAACACGTGAGAAACACCTGACCTACCTACCTGATCCCATTTACCAGCACTTGGCCCATAGCCTTGAATGTTATGACGTGCCAAGTGCTCATCCAGGTACTTTTTAAAGGATGTGAGGCAACCCGCCTCCACCACCCTCCCAGGCAGTGCATTCCAGACCGTCACCACCCTCTGGGTAAAAAAGTTTTTCCTCACATCCTCCCTAAAACTCCTGCCCCTCACCTTGAACTTATGGCCCCTTGTGACTGACTTTTCAACTAAGGGGAACAGCTGCTCCCTATCCACCCTGTCCATGCCCCTCATAATCTTGTACACCTCGATCAGGTCGCCCCTCAGTCTTCTCTGCTCCAACGAAAACAACCCAAGTCTATCCAACCTCTCTTCATAACTTAAATGTTTCATCCCAGGCAACATCCTGGTGAATCTCCTCTGCACCCTCTCCAGTGCAATCACATCCTTCCTATAATGTGGTGACCAGAACTGCACACAGTACTCCAGCTGTGGCCTCACCAAGGTTCTATACAACTCCAACATGACCTCCCTTACTTTTGTAATCTATGCTGCAATTGATAAAGGCAAGTGTCCAATATGCCTTTTTCACCACCCCACTAACATGCCCCTCTGCCTTCAGAGATCTATGAACACACACGCCAAGGTCCCTTTGTTCCTCAGAACTTCCTAGTGTCATGCCGTTCATTGAATACTTCCTTGTCAAATTACTCCTTCCAAAGTGTATCACCTCACACTTTTCAGGCTTAAATTCCATCTGCCACTTATCTGCCCATTTGAACATCCCGTCTATATCTTCCTGTAGCCCAAGACACTCAACCTCACTGTTAACCACCCGGCCAATCTTCGTGTCATCCGCAAACGTACTAATCCTACCCCCCACATAGTCATCTATGTCGTTTATATAAATGACACATAATAGGGGACCCAGCACAGATCCCTGTGGTACACCACTGGACACTGGCTTCCAGTCACTAAAGCATCCTTCTGTCATCACCCTCTGTCTCCTACAACTAAGCCAATTTTGAATCCACCTTATCAAATTACCCTGTATCCCATGTGCACTTGCCTTCTTTATAAGTCTCCCATGTGGGACCTTGTCAAAGGCTTTGCTGAAATCCATATAAACTACCTCAACTGCACTACCCTCATCTACACACCTGTCACCTCCTCAAAAAATTGAATCAAATTTTTTAGGCATGACCTCCCTTTGACAAAGTCATGCTGACTATCCCTGATCAAACCTTGCCTCTCCAAGTGGATGTCCTTGTCTCCAGTAAACTCTTCACTGTCTCCCATCCTGTATGGTCCCTCTTGTATCTCCCTCAAATCCATAGGATGCAGACTGCAGAGCGTTACTGTCAGACCACTCACTACTCCAGGATCATGCTGGAGAGCAAATACAATTACAGCTTTTCTTCTCATATCTACCAACCATCTTCTCAAACCCACTCCTTTGACACAAATGCACTAAACAGGAGTTAAGGTCTGTTTGCACCTCAGAAGGTTTTTCTCCAATAAAGGCACTGTGCAAAGAAAGACTTGCATTTATATAGCACCTCACAAGAACACTGGACATCTTCAAACACTTTACAGCCAATGAAGTGCTCTTGAAGTGTTTTAATGTAGGAACTAGGGCAGCCAATTTGCACACAGCAAGAACCGACAAACAGCAACATAATAATGACCAGATGATCTGTTATTGGTAATTTGTTTCAGGGATAAATATTGTCCAGGACACCAGGGACCTTCCTCTACCCGTCTTCCAAATAATGCCATGGGATCTTTTATGCTCACCTGAGAGGTTTAACATCTCATCCAAAAGACGGACCCTCTGACAGTGCCGTTCACTCTCAGCGCTGCACTGAATTGGCAGCCTTCATTTTTGTGCTTAAATCTTAAGAGTGAACTCACAACCTTCAGACTTAGAAGCATGTGTACTACTGACTGAGACACAGGGACACCTTGCAAGTCATTGCCTCTTTATTCTTCACTGCCCTTCAACACCATTAACAGTGTGAGAGCGACAGGAGCAACGGGGCCATTAACAGTGAGCGAACGAGAGAAAGCAGCGGGGCCATTAACAGTGAGACAGCGAGAGCAAACAGCGGGGCCATTAACAGTGAGCGAACGAGAGAAAGCAGCGAGGCCATTAACAGTGAGAGAGCGAGAGGAAGCAGCGGGGCCATTAACAGTGAGAGAGCGAGAGGAGCAGCGGGGCCATTACAGTTAACGTTTTGAGTCCGAATGACCGTTCAACAGAACTTGCGCAGGGATCGTTCCCTCCGGGACACCCTGGTCCACTCCTCCATCACCCCCTACACCTCAACCCCCTCCCACGGCACCTTTCCATGCAACCACAGAAGATGCTACACCTGTCCATTTACTTCCCCTCTCCTCACTGTCCAAGGGCCCAAACACTCCTTTCAAGTGAAGCAGCATTTCACTTGCACTTTCCTCAATTTAGTCTACTGCATTTGTTGCTCCCAATGCGGTTTCCTCTACATTGGAAAGACCAAATGCAGACTGGGTGACCGCTTTGCAGAACACCTTCGGTCTGTCCGCAAGCATTACCCAGACCTCCCTGTCGCTTGCCATTTCAACACTCCACCCTGCTCTCATGCCCACATGTCCATCCTTGGCTTGCTGCATTGTTCCAGTGAAGCTCAACGCAAACTGGAGGAACAGCACCTCATCTTCCGACTAGGCACTTTACAGCCTTCCGGACTGAATATTGAGTTCAACAATTTTAGATCATGAACTCTCTCCTCCACCCTCACCCCCTTTCCGATCCCCCCCCTTTTTTTTCCAATAATTTATATAGATTTTTCTTTTCCCACCTATTTCCATTATTTTTAAATGTATTTCCATCCATTGTTTTATCTCTACCTTTTAGCCTTTTTCGATTCCTTCACCCCACCCCACCCCCACTAGGGCTATCTGTACCTTGCTTGACCTGCTTTCTACCCTTAATTAGCACATTCCTTAGATAATATCACCACCTTCAACACCTCTTTGTCCTTTTGTCTGTGACATCTTTTGGTTATCTCCACCTATCACTGGCCCTCTATCCAGCTCTACTTGTCCCACCCCCCCCCTTAAACTAGCTTATATTTCACCTCTATTCTATTTTTACTTAATTCTGATGAAGAGTCATACGGACTCGAAACGTTAACTGTGTCCCTCTCCGCAGATGCTGCCAGACCTGCTGAGTTTTTCCAGGTATTTTTGTTTTTGTGAAGGTCTTTAGTTGTGTTTAGGTCTCTAGTCCTTTTTTCTTTTTCTTAAAAATAGTTTGTTAAGTATAAGATCGACACTGGTGTGTAAAAAAAATCACAAAGTGTAAAGAGCAGGAATTTCTGCAAGTGTAAAGAGCAGGGATACAAGAGTAACTAATTCATAAATTAAATGAAATATGATAGTGATGGCAGGGATGGGTGTTGTGTTGCTGCTGCAGCATGTGGGAGCTGCTGGACACCAAGGTGATCCAGAGCAAACATATCTGCAGTAAGTGTTCACAACTTGAGGAACTTCGGATCCGAGCTAAGGAGCTGGAGTCTGAGCTGCAGACATTGCGTCACATCAGGGAGGGGGAAAGTTACCTGGACACTTTGCCCCAGAAGGCAGTCACACCCCTCAGATTAGGTACTTCAAATTTGGTCTATGATCAGGGACAGGAGGGTGTGACTGGAGGTGAAGCAGGTTTGGGGACCCAGGGGGTAGCATTCGAGGAGCCTTGGCCCCTGCAACTGTCCAACAGTTATAAGGTTCTTGCAAGCTGTGTGGATGAAAGTGGGGACTGCAGGGAGGATGAGCAAACTGACCACGGCACCGTGGTACAGGGAGACATTCAAGTAGCGGGAGGAAATAGGAACGTAGTAGTGGTAGGGACAGGATAATTAGGCGGATAGATACTGTTCTCTGCAGCCGTGAGCGTGAGTCCTGAAGGCTGTGTTGCCTGCCCAGTGCCAGGGTTAAGGACATCTCCTCAAGGTTGGAGACAAACTTGGGAGTGGGAGGGGAGGGATCCAGTTGTCATTATCCACATTGGTACCAACAACATTGATGGGACTGGAAAGGAGGCTCTGCTGAAAGAATTTGAACAGTTAGGAGCTAAATTAAAAAGCAGAACCTCCAAGGTAATAATCTCAGGATTACAACCTGAGCCACGGGCAAACTGGCATAGGGTAAATAAAGTCAAGGAGTTAAATGCACGGCTTAGAAACTGGTGTAGGAGGAATGGGTTTCAGTTCATGGGACACTGGCACCAGTACTGGGGTAGGAGGGAGCTGTTCTGGTGGGGCGGGCTTCACTTGAACCATGCTGGGACCCGTGTCCTGGCGAATTGAATAATCAGGGCTGCAGAGAGGGCTATAAACTAAATAGAGGGGGGGAGGGTTCTGGAGAGGGGATATGTAGGCTAACATAGCAAAACATTTTGGTAGCATTGTAGGGCAGCTATTTAAGTAATGATACCCAGAATGTGACAGGAAGGGACAGAGTGTACACACATAAAAAAACAGCAGCAAATAGGGTCAAAGGGGGAAAAAATGGTAAAAAGGCAAAATTAATGGCTCTTTACTTAAATGCACATAATATTCAGAACAAAATAAATGAATTAATGGCACAAATAGAGGTTAACGGGTATGATCTTATAGCCATTACAGAGACGTGGTTACAAAGAGATCAAAACTGGAAGCTAAATATTCTGGGGTATGTGACTTTTCAAAAGGACAGGCAAGAAGGAAAGGGTGGTGGGGTAGCTTTGTTAGGGATGGAATAAGTATGATAACAAGAAATGATCTTGGATCGGAGGATGTAGAATGCCAATGGGTGGAGGTAAGAAATAACAAGGGAAAGAAGACACTGGTGTGTGTAGTCTACAGGCCTCCTAACAGTAGCTATACTGTAGGACAGAGAATAAATCAGGAGATAATGAGGGCATGTAAAAATGGCAGTATGTTAATCATGAGTGACTTTAATCTTTATGTAGATTGGGAAAATCAAATTGGCAGAGGTAGCCACGAGCAAGAATTCATAGAGTGTATTCGGGACAGTTTCTCAGAACAATATGTCATGGATCCAACCAGGGATCAGGCTATTTTGAATCTGGTCCTGTGTATTGAGATAGGTTTAATAAATGATCTCAGAGTAAAAGATCCCCTAGGAAACAGTGACCATAACATGGCGGAATTTAGCATTCAGTTTGAGAGTGAGAAACTTGGGTCGGAAACAACTGTGCTAAACTTAAATAAGGGTAATTACGAAGGAATGAGGGCAGAGTTGGCTGGAGTGGACTGGACTGGGAAAGGAGTTTAGCAGAAAAGACGGTTGATGAACAATGGCAGACGTTTAAGAAAATAGTTCATGACTCACAACAAAGATATATCCCATTGAGGAAGAAGGATTCTAGGAAGGGGATAAACCAACCATGATTAACCAAGGAAGCTAAGGGTAGTATCAAATTGAAAGAAAAAAAGTGGCAAAGATTAGCGGTAAGCCACAAGATAGGGAAAGTTTTAATAACCAACAAAAGATGACCAACAAATAATAAAGAGGGAGAAAATAAACTTTGAGGGTAAACTAGCAAGTAATATAAAAATGGACAGTAAGAGCTTCTTTAAATATATAAAAAGGAAGATAGAGGCCAAAGTCAATATAGGCCCCTTGGAGAATGAGACGGGGGAAATAATAATGGTGAACCAGGAAATGGCAGAGGAGTTGAATAAATAATTTGCATCAGTGTTCACGGTAGAAGACACTAATAGCATTCCAAATATACTAAATAATCATGGGGCAAAAGCGGGGGAGGAAATAAATACAATAACTATAACTAGAGAAAAAGTGCTAGGGAAACTAATGGGACTAAAGGCCGATAAGTCCCCTGGACCGGATGGGTTGCATCTTAGGATATTGAAGGAAGTAGCTACACAAATAGTAGCTATAATCTTCCAAGAATCCTTAGATTCTGGAAAAGTCCCCGAGGATTGGAAAACTGCCAATGTAACACCCTTATTCTAAAAAGCAGGGAGGCAAAAAATCAGGTAACTATAGACCAGTTAGCTTAACATCTGTCATTTGGAAAATGTTGGAGTCTATTATAAAGGATGTAATAGCAGAGCATTTAGAAATGCATAATCTAATCAAACAGAGTCAGCATGGCTTCATGAAGGGGAAATCATGCCTGACAAATTTATTAGAATTCTTTGAGGAGGTAACAGATAGGATAGGTAAAGGGGAACCAGTAGATGAGGGAAGTGAATGTACTATCGCCAAGTTTGCACATGGCGCAAAAATAGGTGAGAAGGCAAGTGGTGAGGATGACACAAAGAGTCTACAGAGGGATATAGACATGTTAAGTGAGTGGGCAAAACTTGGCAGATGGAATATAATGTGAGAAATGTCAGGTTATGCACTTTGGCAGGAAGAATAGAGGAGCTGAATATTATCTACATAAAGATAGACTGCAGAAAGCTGCAGCACAGAGGGATTTGGGGGTCCTTGTGCACGAATCCCAAAAAGCTAACATACAATTTCAACAGATAATAGGAAAGGCAAATAGGATGTTGGCCTTTATTTCAAGGGAATAGAGTATAAAAATAGGGAAGTCTTGCTAAAAATATACAAGGCACTAGTTAGACCAGACCTAGAATACTGTGAACAGTTTTGGTCCCCTTATCTAAGAAAAGATATACTAGCATTGGAGGCAGTCCAGAGAAGGTTCACTAAGTTGATCCTGGGTAAGGAGGGATTTTCTTATGAAGAGGGGTCAGGTCGGTTGGGCCTGTACTCATTGTAGTTTAGAAGAATGAGAGGCGACCTTATTGAAACATATAAGATTCTTAGGGGGCTTGACAGTGTAGACGCTGAGAGGTTGTTTCCCCTCATGGGAAAGTCTAGGACCAGTGGGCATAATCTCAGAGTGAGGGGTCACCCATTTAAAACGGAGATGAGGAGGAATTCCTTCTCTCAGAGGGTAGTCAATCTGTGGAATTCTTTACCACAGAGGGCTGTGGAGGCTGGGTTGTTAAGTATATTCAAGGCTGAGATAGACAGATTTTTAATCAGTAAGGGAACCAAGGGCAATGGGGAAAAGGCAAGAAAGAGGAGTTGAGGATTATCAGATCAGCCATGATCTTATTGAAGGGCGGAGCAGGCTCGATGGGCCGAAAAGCCTCCTGCTCCTACATCTTATGGTCTATTATGGTCTAACTCTGACAACTCTCTCTTTCTCCAGGATCTCTACTCTACAGCCCAGATCAAGGTAACATCTCCTGAAACTCACTCCCTCTCACCAGGTATTAATAAATATTTAGCATCAAGTAAAAAGTCTAAGAAAGAGTACACCCCTTTCAACATCTTCTCTGTTTTGTCACCTCTAGCTCACCCTCTGCTTGATTTATACACTAAACTCCACTGAAGAGGGAAATACAGCTTTAAATTACATGGTAATCACACCCAGCCATAACTCACAGCTCCCCCTCCCCCAGTGGATTGAAGCCTGTCGCCTCCTCTAGCTGTCTGTCGGACATTATCTTACCGACATGCCAAAATTCCCTCGCACTTAATGATGGAGAAACTACTTTGGCTCCCACAAGTACCCAGGTCTCCAGGTCGGGAAGTACAGAACCTTGGATCCTGTGCAACACTGAGCTCAGTTTCCACAAATGACAATGAGTGAATAAAGTGCATTCCAACGGCTCTGCTCAGTGTCTGATCTTTAAGTTCACGTAGCTAGAATCACAGGCAGTGACCAAGCAAACACGCCTGCAGCAAGTGTCAGTGCTTCTGCCACTGGTATTTAACACTCGTTAAATATCTGGTGGAAACTGCAGAATAGCTACAAGTACAGTGAACACAACTGCCTGCCCATGGGCCCCAGCACTCTGCTGTACCTGTCTCCAAACTGTATGGATTCGCAATGACCAACACTTCATCTTCCTCCTCCTCCTGCCTCAATAGTTTCTGCAGCCGGCCAGTCCCCAAGCACATCATTGTGTCTCTGTCTGACACTTCTCTTCACATAGCTGCCTGTGCCAAAGACACTTTGCACTGAGATTGTTAAAGCTGCTGCAGTGCTGCTCTGCACTAACAAGATCCTCACACAAACACGGCAAACAAACTGCCTGACTGCAGGAAACCTGACTGGTTGGGGCAGTTAAAGTTTCAAAACTGGAAAATTCCTCAGCTTTTGGCCCCGGTTCAAAATTCAAACATAAGAGTTCAGTTTCCAGATAATACCGCCATGGCTGCCAGCACTCCATACATGTTCTTTCTGCTCCAGGCTCACTGCTATCAGAAACCCAAACTGCACACACCAGAGGGGGTTAACAGGCTGCTTCACTGTGTCAGCCTGAGAGTCCAATACATTCTCAACTGTCGACATCGGAAAAACTGGGAAGTCGCTGTTCCTCTAGCTCTGCCTGCCCTCCCCCACCTGTACTAACTTGGCAGAGTATCAGAGATAAGGAGGGGGCCATTCAGCCCTTCGAGTATGTTCTGTTATTCAGTTGGATCATGGTTGATCTGCATATTGACTCTATCCACCTGCCTAGGCTCCATAACCCTAAACACTCTGACCCAGTGTGCAGGTCTAAGTGAACAATTGGTGATTTACAGGAAGCTTCTGCACACTGTGAAGCAATCCCAATGGAGCATGTACAGGTAGCAAGGATTTGTCCAGTCTGCTCTGAAAAACACATTGCTTCCTCAGATACAAAGCTGCTGAGTGAAAGTTCCCTCCCAATCTCGATTGAAAGCAGTTCCTGTTTCCATCTGATGGAGGAATACAGAGGCTGCATTGTTAAACTGATTAATCTGTCAATCCACCTCACCCAGTCCGTGAACATAGGAACATAAGAAAAAGCAGCAGTAGGCCATTCAGCCCCTCGAGCCTGCTCTGCTATTCAATATAAACATGGCTGATCTGATTGTGGCCTCAACTACACTATCCTGCCTGTCCCCCATAACCCTTGACTCTTGTATCAATCAAAAATCTGTCTAAATCAGCCTTAAAAATATTTAATGACCCAGCCTCCACTGCTTACTGGGAAAGAAAAATCCAAACACTAACAAAGAAATTTCTCATCTCCATTTTAAATGGGAAGCTTATTCCCTTATTTTGAAACTATGGCTCCCTGGTTCTAGATTTCCCCTCCTGAGGGGAACATCCTTTCAGCATCTACTCAGTCAAGTCCCCTCAGAATCTTATATGTTTCAATAAGATCACCTCTCATTCTCCTCCAATGAGTACAGGCCCAACCTCTTCTACTTTTCCTCATAAGATAACCCCTTCAACCCAGGGATCAGCCTAGTGAACCTTCTCTGAACTGCTTCCAATGCAAGTATATCCCTCCGTAAGCAAGGTGCCCGAAATTTCACACAGTACTCGAGGTGTGGTCTCACCAATGCCCTGTACTGTTCTAGCAAGACTTACACACTTATATACTCCACCCTCCCTTGCAATAAAGGCCAACATTTCATTTGCCTCCTTAATTATTTGCTGTACCTGCATGCTGATTTTTTGAAATTCATGTGGGGAGAGGCAGTGGTATTGTCACTGACCAGTGTTCCAGAGACCCAGGGTAATGCTTTGGGGACCTGGTTCAAATCCCACCAGTTGGTGAAATTTGAATTCTGAACTTAAAATGACAGCCAGGAAACCATTGACAATTGTCATAAAAACCCATCTGGGTCACTGATGTCCTTTAGGGAAGGAAATCCGCCGTCCTTACCTGGTCTGGCCTACATGTGACTCCAGAACCACAGCAATGTGGTTGACTCTTAAACGCCCCCTGAACAAGAGCAATTAGGGATGGGCAATAAATGCCGGCCTGGCCAGCAACGCCCACATCCCATGAACAAATAAAAAAAAATTTTGCAATCTCTCCACTTAAACAATATTCTGCTTTTCTATTCTTCCTGCCTGGACAATCTCACATTTTCCCACATTATTTTCCATCTGCCAAATTTTTGCCCACTCGAATAACCTATCTACGTCCCTTTGCAGACTCTTTGTACCCGCCTCACAACTTGTTTTCCCACCAATTTAGCTACATAGTCGTGTCCCTTCATCCAAGTCATCAAGATCAATCAGGATTGCCTGACATATGGCCCACGGGCACCAATCGAGCCCGCCATGCCTCTCAGCCCCACGGTAAGTGGGAGCAGCAGGTCTGCAAGGAAATGCTCCTCCAATCACAGATCCAGGGAGAAAAACAGTCTGGCATTGGGGGAGCAGTGAGCAGTGTGAAGGTGAGTGGCCATGATGCATTTTCTCCCCACCTCTCTCTCACCCTCCCATTCAGGCTGCAGCCCCTAAAAGAGTGCAGGGATCAAGCTGGTGGAGCAGACTGGGTTTGCCACAAAGAACAGCAGTCGCAGCAACTGCCCAGGCGGCTGGGGTCTCCGCTGGGCAGAGTGAGGAAGTACATCCTGGCATCTTCACAGCCATCCTGAATTCCTCCTCGGCAGTAAAATGTCAAGCCTCGCAGGACCCGGCCGGGTGCAAGTGCGTCCGTGTGTGAGGAGTGCACCCGTGTGTGAGGAGTGCGCCCGTGTGAGAGGAGTGCGTCTGTGTGTGAGCGTATGTTAATATGTGTGTTTGTGTGCGTGCGTGCAAGCATGCGCATGTGTGGGTAGTGAATGAGTCTGCGCGAGAGCAAGTCTGTGTGTCTGTGCAAGTATGTACAAGTGTGTCTCTGCAAGTATGTGCAAGTGCATCTGTGTGTGTGTCTAAGTGAGTGTGTCTATGTGAGTAAGTGAGTCTGAGAGTGAGAGAGTCAAAGTGAGTGAGTGAGTCTGTGTGCGAGTCTGTGACTGAGTGAGTCTGAGAGACTGTATGAGTCTGAGTGTGTTAAGTGTGTATGAGTGAGTCTGTGCGAGTATGCATGGGCATGTGAGTGTTTGTGTGTGTTTTAGCCTGAGTGAGTCTGTGGGAGTGAGTGAATGAATCTGTGGGGTTAAGTGTGTGTGTGTTTCCTTCTAGATGGTAGTGGTCGTGGGTGTGGAAGGTGCTGTCTCAGGAGACTTGGTGAATTCCTGCAGTGCATCTTGTAGATGGTACACGCTGCTGCTACTGTGCGTCAGTGGTGAAGGGAGTGAATGTTTGTGGATGTGGTGCCAATCAAGCAGGCTGCTTTGTCCTGGACGGTGTCAAGCTTCTTGAGGGTTGTTGGAGCTGCACTTATCCAGGCAAGTGGGGCGTATTCCATCACGCTCCTGACTTGTGCCTTGTAGAGGGTGGACAGGCTTTGTGGAGTCAGGAGGTGAGTTACTTGTCGTAGGATTCCTAGTTTCTGACCTGCTCATGTAGCCACAGTATTTATATGGCTAGTCCAGCTCAGTTTCTGGTCAATGGTTACATCCAGGGTGTTGTTAGTGGGGAATTCAGTGTTGGTAATGCCATGGAGTGTCATGGGGTGATGGTTAGATTCTCTCTTGTTGGAGATGGTTATTGCCTGGCACTTGTGTTGCACGAATGTTACTTGCTACTTGTCAGCCCAAGCCTGGATATTGTCCAGGTCTTGCTGCATTTGGATATGGACTGCTTCGGTATCTGAGGAGTCGTGAATGGTGCTGAACATTGTGCAATCATCAGTGAACATCCCCATTCTGACCTTATGATGAAAGGGAGGTCATTGATGAAGTAGCCAAAGATGGTTGGGTCAAGGACACTAGGTGATTGAGTGAGTCTGAGTGAGAGAGTCTGAGAGAGTGTATGGGAGAGCCTGAGAAAGTGAGTGAGTGAGTGAGAGTGAGCCAATGTGTGTGTGCGCCACGTGTGTCTGTAAGAGTAGGAACCCTGAGACTGAGAGTAAGCCGAACATGGACACAGACACAGGCACAGACACCCTTCCCCTCCTGCTCCTCCCTCTCCAAGAACTTATCAACAAAGCAGGCCAGGAGGAGGAGGAAAATCCAGCTGAAAGACAACACTTTTGTATGAATTCCACCAAGGCCAGCTCGGAGTGTTTGCCACCAGAGGTGAACACAAGGTCAGTGTTGGTTAAGCTCAACTCCTTATCTTGGCCCCAGGCCCCAGGCCCTTCCCTGGTGACCAGGACTTGGGGTCTAGTCCATCTCTCTAACTCTCGATTCTTAAGCGAAAGGGCAAAAAAGGTTTTAGCGGCTCTGTCGCTTAGCACTTTTTAACTGTCATTTTTATTCACTACTCTTTTTTTTAAAAATGATCATTTCATTGCTTTGACATTTTATTTTTAATGCATGTTTTATTTTTGCCAAATTTTATGTTTTCGGAAATTTGCTATTTTGCCCCTTAAGTGAGGAAAAATTGAAATGTGGTCCTTCACGCGAAAAGTTTAGACACCCCTGTTATGGATTGTAAATAATAAAGGCCCCAGCACTGATTCCTGCAGCACTCCACTAGTTAGTTTGCCAGTCTGAAAATGACCCATTTATCCTGACTCTCTGCTTCCTGTTAGTTAGCCAGTCCTCTATCCATTCAAGTATATCACCCCCAACACTTTGTGTTCTTATCTTGTGCAGTAACCTTTTATATTGCACCTTATCGAATGCCTTTTGAAAATCCAAATAAACTACATTTATCGGTTCCCCTTTATCCAATCTGTTTTTTAACATCCTCAGGAACTCTAATAAATTTGTCAGACACAATTTCCCTTTCACAAAACCATGTTGACTCTGCCTGATTGCATGATGATTTGCTAAATAACCTGCTACTATCTCTTTAATAATGGATTCTAGCATTTTCCCAATGACAGATGTTAGACTAACTGGCCTAGAGTTTCCTGCTTTCTGTCTCCCTCCTTTCTTGAACAAAGCTGTTCCATTAGTGGTTTTCCAACCCACTGGGACCTTTCCATTTTTGCCTACTCTGACCTTATTTGCTGATGCACACTTACATTTGCACACTCTGTCCCTTCCTGTCATACTCTGGTTATAATTACCTTTATGATTACCCTGCCCGATTGCCTTGTCCTTTCTCTTTAACTTTCCAAATCTCCCCTCACATAAACCCTGACTGCACCCCCTCCCCCCTCCCCCCATCACCCATTACTTAGTTTCAAGCCCACCCTACATGCCCTCTTTGCATGTGCCATGTGCACAGAGGTTAACTGCTCAATAAGTGAGATCAGCCTCATTATACCTGCCCAAGCAATAGAGACAATGTTTATATTTTGGAACCAACACAGGAAGAGGCAATCTGATGCAGTTACTGCCTTTAAGAACTGCTCTATACTGAGCTGCTACAGAGCTACATGAGTAAATGATCCAATTGGTGGAGCTCTAAGCTCAACAGACCCAGAACTTTCAAAATCCCCAGTAGAAACAGACAGCAGTTTGATGAGTAGTAGGAACAATGAAAGCAGGGAGGGGTGTGGGTTGCATCAATTATTTCATTCATTCTTGGGCATCTTCGAAGGTGACAGGACAAGTTGAGAAGCCTGTTAGAAAAGGCAGGCAGGATATTTGGCTTTATTAATACAGGCATAGAGTACAACATCAGGGAAGTTCTGCTGATTCTTCATAAGACACCAGTTGGGCCTCAATTCTGGACACCACACTTCAGGAAGGATGTCAAGGCCTTGAAGAGGGTGCAGAGGGGATTTATTAGAATGGTACCAGGAATGAGGGACTTCAGTTAAATGGAGTGACTGGAGAAGCTGGGATTGTTCCCCTTACAGCAGAAAAAATTTGATCGAGGTATTCTAAAGTCATGAACGGTTTGGATAGAGTAAGGAAAGAGAAATTGTTTTCATTGGCAAGAAGGTCACCAACCGGAGGGACACAAATTTAAGGCACATGAAGAGAAAACATTTACACAGTGAGCTATGATGATCTAAAATGCGCTGCCTGAAAGGGCAGTGGAATCCAATTCAATGCTAACTTTCAAAAGGAAATGGGATAAACATCCGAAAGGGAAAAATTTACACTGCTATGGGTAAAGAGCGGAGGAGTGAAACTAATTGATGAAAGAGCCAGCATAGATACGTTGGGACAACCGGCCTCCTTCTGTGCTGCGATATTCTACGATTATAGATATCGCTGGCTGGACCAGCATTCATTGCCCATCCCTAATTACCCTTGAAAAGATGGTGGTGAGCCACCTTCTTGAATGACTGCAGTCCATGTGGTGTAGGTACACCCACAGTGCTTTTCCAGGATTTTGACCCAGCGACAACAAAAGGATGGTGAAATATTTCCAAGTGAGGATGTTGTGTTAAAGGGGACATGCATCTGCAAAGGGTAGGTCATGCCTGAAGAGCCCAACTGAATTTTTTGAAGAGGTGACTAAAATAGTGGACAAGGGAATGTCTATGGATGTAATTTACATTGGTTTCCAGAAGGCATTTGATAAAGTCGCTCACAAGGGACTGTTAGTTAAAGTTCATAGAATTGAAGACAAATTATTGACCAGGAGCAAAATTCAGAAACACTTCTACACACAAAGGGTGGCAGAAGTTTGGAACTCTCTTTTGCAAATGGCAATTGATGCCAGGTCAATTGCTAATTTTAAATCTGAGACTACCTGAAGACATGATTCCTAATTTCACTTCTGAAAGGACTGGCTCTAATTTTTAGACTGCCCAAACAGCAGAAATAGTTTCTCTCTACTCTATCTGATCCCCTTAATATTCTCAAAACTTCTAAATTCCAGGACACAATCTTAGTTTGTGTAATCTCTCCTCATAATTTAACCCTTGGAGTCCAGATATCATTTTGGCAAATCTACACTGCGCTCCCTCCAAAGGTGTGGTGCTCAGAACTACTCACAGTGACTCCAGGTGTATAGCTAAAGAATAACTTCTACCCACTTCTATTCTAATCCTTGGGAAGGCCAGCATTCCATTTGCCTTTCTGATTATTTCCTGTACCTGCTCATGACATTTTAATGGTTTGTGTAGGTGGATGCCTCTTTGGACCTGCATTGTTTCTAGCTTTCCACCATTAGAAAGTACCCTGTTCTAGCCTTCTTACACTCAAGGTGGATGACCACACATCCCTACATAGAAATCCATTTTCACAGTTTTGTCCAGTCATGTAATCTCTAATATCTCTTTGCAATTTTCTACAATCTACTACACTGCTTAAATGCCGCCTTTCTTTGTGTCATCAGCATATTTGGATACGTGACTCTCTATCCCTTCATCCAGTTATTAATAAATAGTGAATAGTTGAGGCTCTCGTACAGATCCCAGTGAATCATGACGAGTCAAACCCTGCCAATTCGAGTACCTGCCCATTATCTCGGCTCTCTGTCTCCTACCACTCAGCCAATTTTCTAACCAGGTCAATATTTGCCCTCAATCCCATGAGCTTCAACTTCAACTGACAGTCTCTAATGAGGGACTTTATCAAATGTCTTCTGGGAGGCGTTATAAATAACGTCTTTAGTCAATGTTGCTTGAGGGATAAGCCTTGACTAGGCATCAGGCCCTGTTCTTCTTCCTATAGCACTGTGGGATTTTAACATCCACCTGAGATCAATACCATTTTGGTCAAATTCTCTGTGAGAGCTATTTGGCGAGATAAAATCTGGCAGGAGTATTAACTCACTGAAACACCGACCTCAGATTCTTCACATCACATGAAGCTTCAGCATGGGTCGCTCCATGGAGTATACATGAATTTGACACAGATTCTGCAGCAGATTCCTGTCCATACTGTCAGGACATTGATGCTTTGTGTGTATAGGTGGTGTGATCATTGTCATATATTCCTCATTCTTCCTCTCCCTCGAGCAATCGGCTGACATATCATCTTTTCCTTACGAGTCACAGACCATCTCCCCATCAGACAGAAAACTGCATGGCCTTTTCCTGTGTCTCTGCCCAGTGTGTTTGAGCTGACGGTTAACAGGCTGCAGTAGTGGAGCATAATGTATGGCAGAGGTGGAGGGGGGGGTGGGGGGGGGATGAATGGGTGATCATGCGTGTTTGGCTATGAGCATGACCATGGACAGGCCATTCTATCAGGATATGTTCAACTCAATCATGTCGTACAGGAGCCATTCAGTCCAACATGCCTATTTTGGCTCTCTGAAAGAGCAATACAGCTAGTCCTTCCCACACCCCTTTCCCTATAGCCCTGCAAATATTTCCTTTCCAAGTATATATCGAATACACTCAGGCAAGCAAGAGGATTTGGTTCAGATCTGAAGTTGCGCGTTCAATATGCTGCTGGCACTCTCAATTTTGGTTCACTCACTTGTGTGCTGTCCACATAGGTACAGTTTCGAAGGAAAGGGCCAGCACCTGACAAAGAGGGGAATGTTCTGGAGACGAAGGAAAATGAAAACTGAGGAAGAATTAAACATCAGGCTGCAGCAAATCAACAGTAAGCCACAAGAGGGCAGCAGTTGTTCCTGTATGACTGAGGTAGCAGCTCTGTGCAGAACAGTCACTCACTCAGTTTCTAGATCTAGCAGTTAAAGCAAAAAACATGTACTTATATCACACCTTTAACATAGAACAACATTCCAAGGCATTTTCCTGGAGTATTAGAAAACAAAATCTGCCACCAAGCCACATAAGGAAATATTAGGGCAGATAACCAAAAGCTTGGACAAAGAGATGAGAGGTGGAGAGATTTAGGGAGGGATTTAAATCTCAGCTAGATTTACACAGATCGATAAGGATAAGAGGTGCCATTCAGCCCATTAAGCTCATTCGCCTCCTTAGAAAACTGACCCCAATCAGTGCATCTGATTACCTTGTGAATGATTGCTGAGATTTCACCTCTGTTCCCCTACATGGAGACCATTCTAGATATCAATTCCACCATTGTGAAATGTTTCCCAACATCAGTGCTCAACTTGTCTCTCTTAACTTGTATCTATATCACCTTGTCCTGCAGTAGTACTTTAACTTAGTCTCTGGTAAATTCCAACAAAATCCTCTCGTATATACTTCATATATGAAGAACCTGCATTTTCCCAAATTTAATTACTACATAATTACTGTAGATCGATAGATGTTACAACCAGATCTGTTAAAACGTTGGTGGTGCTTGATTTGTTCAGCCTCACTCCTCCCTCTCCCCATGACAATGCTGTTAAAGTACCAGGAGATGCAGCACTCATGCACACAGGTTAGCAAGGCTCCAACTTTCACTACTGCTTCAAACCCAGTTACTCAATCACTGCATATAACTCCTGATTAGACACCTTGTTCAGAGTCCACCTACAGGTCAACTGGGAGAGCAGCTTGGCTGTGGAATGAGAGCTGGGTATGGGCAGTGTGAGCTGGGTGCGGGGAGCGTGAGCTGGGTGTGGGCAGTGTGAGCTGGGTGCGGGGAGCGTGAGCTGGGTGTGGGCAGTGTGAGCTGGGCGCGGGGAGTGTTAGCTGGGTGTGGGGAGTGTGAGCTGGGTGTGGGGAGCGTGCGCTGGGTGCGGGCAGTGTGAGCTGGGCGCGGGAACTGTGAGCTGGGTGTGGGCAGTGTGAGCTGGGTGCGGGGAGCGAGAGCTGGGTGTGGGGAGTGTGAGCTGGGTGTGGGGAGCATGAGCTGGGTGCGGGCAGTGTGCGATGGGTGTGGGCAGTGTGAGCTGGGTGCGGGGACTGTGAGCTGGGTGCGGGCAGTGTGAGCTGGGTGCGGGCAGTGTGAGCTGGGTGTGGGCAGTGTGAGCTTGGTGTGGGCAGTGTGGGCTGGATGTGGGGAGCGTGAGATGGGTGTGGGGAGCGTGAGCTGGGTATGGGCAGTGTGAGCTGGGTGCGGGCAGTGTGAGCTGGGTATGGGCAGTGTGAGCTGGGTGTGGGCAGTGTGAGCTGGGTGCGGGCAGTGTGAGCTGGGTGTGGGCAATGTGAGCTGGGTGCGGGGAGTGTGAGCTGGGTGCGGGGAGTGTGAGCTGGGTGCGGGGAGTGTGAGCTGGGTGCGGGCAGTGTGAGCTGGGTGCGGGCAGTGTGAGCTGGGTGCGGGCAGTGTGAGCTGGGTGCGGGCAGTGTGAGCTGGCTGTGGGCAGTGTGAGCTGGCTGTGGGCAGTGTGAGCTGGCTGTGGGCAGTGTGAGCTGGGTGCGGGCAGTGTGAGCTGGGTGCGGGCAGTGTGAGCTGGGTGCGGACAGTGTGAGCTGGATGTGGGCAGTGTAAGCTGGATGTGGGGAGCGTGAGCTGGGTGTGGGCAGTGTGAGCTGGGTGCGGGGAGTGTGCGCTGGGTGCGGGCAGTGTGAGCTGGGTGTGGGCAGTGTGAGCTGGGTGTGGGGAGCGTGAGCTGGGTGTGGGCAGTGTGAGCTGGGTGTGGACAGTGTGAGCTGGGTGCGGGCAGTGTGAGCTTGGTGTGGGCAGTGTGAGCTGGATGTGGGGAGCGTGAGCTGGGTGTGGGCAGTGTGAGCTGGGTGTGGGCAGTGTGAGCTGGGTGCGGGGAGCGTGCGCTGGGTGCGGGCAGTGTGAGCTGGGTGTGGGCAGTGTGAGCTGGGTGTGGGGAGCGTGAGCTGGGTGTGGGCAGTGTGAGCTGGGTGCGGACAGTGTGAGCTGGGCGCGGGGAGCGTGAGCTGGGTGCGGGCAGTGTGAATTGGGTGCGGACAGTGTGAGCTGGGTGTGGGCAGTGTGAGCTGGGTGTGGGCAGTGTGAGCTGGGCGCGGGGAGCGTGAGCTGGGTGCGGGCAGCGTGAGCTGGGTGCGGGCAGCGTGAGCTGGGTGCGGGCAGTGTGAGCTGGGTGCGGACAGTGTGAGCTGGGTGCGGGCAGTGTGAGCTGGTTGTGGGCAGTGTGAGCTGGATGCGGGCAGTGTGAATTGGGTGCGGACAGTGTGAGCTGGGTGTGGGCAGTGTGAGCTGGGCGCGGGGAGCGTGAGCTGGGTGGGGGCAGTGTGAATTGGGTGCGGGCAGTGTGAGCTGGGTGTGGGCAGTGTGAGCTTGGTGTGTGGGCAGTGTGAGTTGGGCGCGGGAAGCGTGAGCTGGGTGGGGGCAGTGTGAGCTGGGTGCGGACAGTGTGAGCTGGGTGCGGGCAGTGTGAGCTGGGCGCGGGAAGCGTGAGCTGGGTGGGGGCAGTGTGAATTGGGTGCGGACAGTGTGAGCTGGGTGTGGGCAGTGTGAGCTTGGTGTGGGCAGTGTGAGTTGGGCGCGGGAAGCGTGAGCTGGGTGTGGGCAGTGTGAGCTGGGTGTGGGCAGTGTGAGCTGGGTGTGGGCAGTGTGAGCTGGGTGCGGGGAGCGTGAGCTGGGTGTGGGCAGTGTGAGCTGGGTGTGGGCAGTGTGAGCTGGGTGTGGGCAGTGTGAGCTGGGTGTGGGCAGTGTGAGCTGGGTGTGGGCAGTGTGAGCTGGGTGTGGGCAGTGTGAGCTGGGTGTGGGCAGTGTGAGCTGGGTGTGGGCAGTGTGAGCTGGGTGTGGGCAGTGTGAGCTGGGTGTGGGCAGTGTGAGCTGGGTGTGGGCAGTGTGAGCTGGGTGTGGGCAATGCGAGACCCAGGCTATTGCTCTGGGCACGTGGGTTCAAATCCCACCACGGCAGCTGGTAGAATTTAAATTCAGTTAATAAATCAGCAATTAAAAGCTAGTCTCAGTAATGGTGACCATGAAATCATTCTCAGTTGTGAAAACCCATCTGGTTCACTAAAGCCCTTTAGGGAATGGAATCTGCCATCCTTGTCTGGTCTGGCCTACATGGGACTCCAGACCCACAACAATGTGGCTGACTCTGAAATGCCCTCTGAAATACACTCAGTTGTATCAAGCCGCTCCAAATTCTAAAAGGACAGACGGCGTAAATGACAAAGGCAAACCCAGCCCTGTCGACCCCGCAAAGTCCTTCTTACTAACATATGAAGGACTTGTGCCAAATTTGGGAGAGCGTCTCACAGACTAGTCAAGCAACAGCCTGACATAGTCATCCTCACGGAATCATACCTTACAGATAATGTCCCAGACACCACCATCACCATCCCTGGGTATGTCCTGTCCCACCAGCAGGACAGATCCAGCAGAGGTGGCGGCACAGTGGTATACAGTCAGGAGGGAGTAGCCCTGGGAGTCCTCAACATCAACTCCGGACTCCATGAAGTCTCATGACATCAGGTCAAACATGGGCAAAGAAACCTCCTGCTGATTACCCCGTACCACCCTCCCTCAGCTGATGAATCAGTGCTCCTCCATGTTGAACACCACTTGGAGGAAGCACTGAGGGTGGCAAGGGCACAGAATGAGCTCTGGGTGGGGGATTTCAATGTCCATCACCAAGAGTGGCTCGGTAGCACCACTACAGACTGAGCTGGCTGAGTCCTAAAGGACATAGCTGCTAGACTGAGTCTGCGGCAGGTGGTGAGGGAACCAACAAGCGAGAAAAACATACTTGACCTCATCCTCACCAACCTGCCTGCCGCAGATGCATCTGTCCATGACAGTATCGGTAGGAGTGACCACCACACAGTCATTATGGAGACCAAGTCCTGCCTTCACATTGAGGATACCCTCCATCGTGTTGTGTGGCACTACCACCGTGCTAAATGGGATAGATTTCAAACAGATCTAGCAACTCAAGAATGGGCATCCATGAGGCGCTGTGGGCCATCAGCAGCAGCAGAATTGTGCTCGAACACAATCTGTAACCTCATGGCCCGGCATATTCCCCACTCTACCATTACCATCAAACTGAGGGATTAACCCTGGTTCAATGAAGAGTGCAGGAGGGTATGCCAGGAGCAGCACCAGGCATGCCTAAAAATAGGGTGTCAACCTGGTGAAGCTACAACACAGGACTACTTGCGTGTCAAACAGTGCAAGCAGAATTCGACAGATGGAGCTAAGCAATCCACAACCAGCGGATCAGATCTAAGCTCTGCAGTCCTGTCACATCCAGTCGTAAACAACTAACAGGATGAGGCGGCTCCACAAATATCCCCATTCAATGATGGAGGAGCCCAGCAGATCAGTACAAAAGACAAGCCTGAAGCATTTGTAACTATCTTCAGCCAGAAGTACCGAGTGGATGATCCATCTCAGCCTCCTCCAGAGGTCTCCAGCATCACAAGTGCCAGTCTTCAGCCAATTTGATTCACTCCACGTGATAAAGAAATGGCTGAAGACACTGGATACTGCAAAGATAACAGAGGGCATAGGTTTAAGGTGTTTGGTAGAAGAATTAGAGGGGACATGAGGAAAATCTTTTTGGCCCAGAGGATGGCGGGCTTCTGGAATTCATGGCCTAAATCAGTGGTTGAGGCTGAAACGCTCAGCTCATTTAAAAGGTATTTGGATCTGCATGTGAAGCGCTGGAACCTGCAAGGCTACGGACCAGATGCTGGAAAGTGAGATTAAAATGAGACACTAGTTTCTTTTTCACCTTTTTCTAGCCGGCACAGACATGACGGGCTGAATGGCCTCTTCCTGCGCCATAACTTTTCTGTGGTTCTAATGGGCCCCGACAATATTCCGGCAACACTACTGAAGACTTGTGCTCCAGAACTTGCTGTGCCCCTAGCCAAGCTGTTCCAGTGCAGCTACAACACCAGCATCTACCCGGTTATGTGGAAAATTGCCCAGGTATGTCCTGTACACAAACAGCAGGATAAATCCAATCCGGCCAATTATCACCCCATCAGACTACTCTCCATCATCAATGGATGGTGTTGTCAACATTTACTCAGCAATAAGCTGCTCACTGATGCCCAGTTTGGGTTCTGCCAGGGTCATTCGGCTCCTGACCTCATTACAGCCTTGGTTCAAACATGGACAAAAGAGCTGAATTCAAGAAGTGAGGTGAGAGTGACTGCCCTTGACATCAAAGCCGCATTTGACTGAGTGCGGCATCAAGGAGCCCTAGCAAAACTGGAGTCAATGGGAATCGGGGAAAGCTCTCCACTGGTTAGAGTCATACCGAGCACAAAGGAAGATGGTTGTGGTTGGTGGAGGTCAATCATCTCAGTTCCAGGACATCACTGCAGGAGTTCCTCAGGGTAGTGTCCTAGGCCCAACTATCTTCAGCTGTTTCATCAATGACCTTCCTTCCATCATAAGGTCAGAGGTGGGGATGTTCACTGATGATTGCACAATATTCAGCACCATTTGTGACTCCTCAGATACTGAAATAATCCATGTCCAAATGCAGCAAGACCTGGACAATTTCCAGACTTGGGCTGACAAGTGGCAAGTAACATTCATGCCACACAAGTGCCAGGCAATGATCATCTCCAACAAGAGAGAATCTAACCATCTCCCCTTGACAGACAATGGCATTACCATCGCTGAATCCTCCACTATCAACATTCTGGGGGTTACCATTGACCAGAAACTGAACTAGACTAGCCATATAAATTCTGTGGCTACAAGAGCAGGTCAGAGGCTAGGAATCCTGCAGTGAGTAACTCACCTCCTGACTCCCCAAACCCTGTCCACCATCGACAAGGCACAAGTCAGAAGTGTGATGGAATACTCTCAACTTGCCTGGAAGTTGGACATTGTCCAGGACAAAGCAGCCTGCTTGATTGGCACCACATCCACAAACATTCACTCCCTGCACCACCGATGCACAGTGGCAGCAGTGTGTGTACCATCTACAAGATGCACTGCAGGAATTCACCAAGGCTCCTTCGACAGTACCTTCCAAACCTGTGACCTCTGCCACCTAGAAGGACAAGGGCAGCAGATGCATGCGAACACCACCACCTGGAAGTTCCCCTCCATCACACCATCCTGACTTAAAACTATATCGCTATCACTTGGTAAAAATCCTGGAACTCCCTCCCTAACAGCACTGTGGGTGTACCTACACCACATGGACTGCAGCAGTTCAGGAAGGCAGCTCACCATCACCTTTTTCAAGCTCCAGCAGGGATGGACGATAAATGCTGGCCTAGCCAGCGAAGCACACTTCCCATGAACAAGTAAAGAATAAAAAACTGTATAACCAAAACAGGATCCACTAATCTTTTTAATATTTGTTCTTGAATGTGAAAGGTGATGGAAGCATTCACTGCCAGCTTTTGTGGCTCTGAGTGGCAGACTCAGGCAACTAAAAGTTCACTGGAGCATGGGTCTGGGGTCATGTGAGGACTCGACCAGATAGGACTGGAAGATTCACTGGTGATCCAGTTGAGTTTGTAAAACAACTTAGCAAATTTTCTGGAGCTAACTCACAAATGACCAGGTTTAGCGGATATAACCTCCCTTTGCCTTTGCGGGTTTCTCGTTCAGCACCATGAGCACTAGCCAACCACATCATTGATCAGTAACAAGAAACCGATAAATAACAAATTCTGCAAATACACTGCAGGTACTTCAACATCTGTAGATAGAAATCAAGTGATTTAATGTTTGGAAATACTTGGCTTTTCTGTCAAATGGTCGAAATGTTCCCACCCAAAACATCAACCTGCCTTTTCACAGCTGCTGATGTACCTGCTGTGTATTTCCATCAACATGCATCCAGCTGAAATATCTGGAGGCTGTGTACTTTATTTCAGCAGTAGAGTGATAACTGGAAGCAACTGTTAGGAGATTGATCCTGAATGTCAGCCCTGAGTTACAGGATAAGGTTGGGGAGACTGATATCTAACACAGTGATCCATTATCTTAATCCACACCAAAACTCTGATACCTGACGCAGTGATCCTTTATCTCAATCCACACCAAAACTGATATCTAACACAGGGATCCATTCCCCTTTACATCCAAACTCTGGTGTCTAACACAGCAGAATCATCCATTACAGTAAGTCCTCACTTAAAGTTGTGGTTGCATTCCTGAAAATTGCAACTTTCTTTAAGTGAAACAACTTAATGTGAATCATAGGTTCCCAGAGGAATCAATGCTAAAGCCAGAGTTAGGGTCCTTTGGACATTTCTTGCCTAGAGAAACCAATGTCCAAGTTGAAATACTGTCCCGTACATGTGCAGCGTTGTGCATTCCCAACTGAGGTAACTTGCAAAATAAAATAAATCACTGAATATAACAGAAATAATGTACAAATTCAAATTAGATAACAGTGAATCACCCGAGCAAGGCCTGAGTGGCACAACTTCCGGGCCTCACTCACAGCACTCCTGAAAATCAGCTCAACTCTCTGCTTGCTTTCCCTTCCCACTCTGTCTCTGTCTGTCTGTCTCTCTCTCTTTTCCCACTGTCTCTCTCTCTCTCTTTCCAGTGCCTGGACCCTTTTCTGACAGTCTGTTGGAGCTGAGCCCCTGTCCCAGGCTGCTGATGGAGCTGGGAGTGAGGGGTGTGATTGAGCCGGGGGGGGGGGGAAGGTGGGAGGAGGGTGGCGGGGGGTGGAGTGCTGTGGATGGAGCCAGGGCCCCACTCCTTCCTGCCCTGGCTTACTCAAAATTCATCACCCAGTCAGCGGCCGACAGCATCCCATCCGTGCCCTGCACCCCAGCTCCCAGATCTCAGGCCACGGCCTCTCCTTACAGCCTGGGCCTCTGGTGATTGCAGCGGCGGCTCTGGCCTCCGAGCATGGTGGCGGCTGTCCCAGAGTTCAGTGCAGGGGAGCAGGGCCAGAGTGAAGATAACAATAAGCCAAAAATGGCGACGCAAATCGGAAAAAAAAGGCTCTAAACAATGTGTGGCATTAAAGCAAAACCACATTTAAGACTTAAGAGTGAGAACTGACTGTATCTCAAACCACATCAAAACTCTGATATCTGACACAGAGATCCATTCCCCTCCACGCTAAAACTCTGATATCTGACAGTGATTCATCCCCTTCTAACTACATGTCACCCAATTTGTTGCCATTGGTTTTAGGTGATAAAGTTATCTCAGTAATTATCAGGGCTCCTTGCTCTCATCACCTTCTAATTCTAATCGAGGTGTCAGCTGTGGCTCAGTTCATAGCACCCTCGCTTTTGAATCAGAGGGTTGTGGGTTCATGTCCCACTCCCGGAAACCAAGAACTGTGATTGTACTCGAAAGGGTTGATAACAGTCACAACTGTGACTGTTGATAACTCGAAAGAGTTTCTAATCCTAATCCCTCTGCAGTTTCAGACACATCAAACATCAAACCCCAGTCTGAGAGACAGGCCACACGGCTGCTACACTCACAACTCAAAAAGGCTGTGAACAATTTGAGGGGCAGTGCAAGGGGAAAGTAAAACTCCAAAACTTTATGAGAAAGGGGAAAATGAAATAAATAAGACAAAAAGCGGAGAGTTTACAGTGATCTTCCTTTTTCATTAGCAGTCACTTTTTCAGGAAAGAGAGAAAAGGAGAAAAGGGCAGAGACATCCAATATGACAAGGCCGTGCTGAGAAGCTTTTGTCTACACTGCCTCCCTCCCACCCACATGCCAGAGACTGGAGAGTTAAACACATCACAAGCTTATGACAGCTGCTCACTGAAAATTACGCTCTTCAATTAAGGCAATTCTTCAGGACAGCTCCAGGATCAAACAGACAAAACAGACAGACACAAGAGCATTGTCTTCCAACAGCTCCGCTTTCCTGGAGAAGTAAACAGCCATGCAGACTCTGCACGCTCCAATGCACTTTGCTTTTTATAGAAATGGCACCATGCAGCGTGACGGCACAACCCACCGAGTGTCTAAATAACTATCAAAGCAGGCAAATTTACAGCAATGAGCCTGAGAATCCTGATGAATGTACATAAAACGGCATCCGTGAGGCAGCACTAACAGTGGAGGTTGCATCCATTCCTAAAGTTAGAATTAACTTCTATACAGACAAAAACACTCGGGTTATTTCTGATGGCTCACACGGCCACAGACTGTATTTTTAGTGAATTCACTGCCGCCATACTCTAGGCAATCTGTAGGTAACACCCACACTCTCAAGAATCCATTCAACCCTTCCCCTGACACTAAAACTGAGATCAGAGATCACTGAACCACTGCTTCATGACTGCAGGAGGAAATGGAAGGCTGCCTCAGAAAACAGCTGCATCTTCTCTGGAATGTAACCGCACTAGAATGGAGGAGGAGGCAGAGCTGGACTTCACAGCAATATTTCAGCTAGAACCATCTTTAGGGGGAGAAAAATATAGCAAGCCATTAATAAACATCACATCAGCATCAGGGGATGGGCAGCAATCAAGAATATCAGCTAGCAGGAGGGTGGAGTTTAAACTCATTGATAACCAGGCAGGCATTCCTCCAAACAATCCCAGGTATGGAAGAGCAGCAACTTCTGTACTTCTTTCAGATTTCTGGCATTCACAGAATATCATCTCATCAGCCTGCTCATGTGTCAGTGTGTACAGTGTCTCCACTCCTGTATCAGTGTGTACAATGTCTCCGCTCGTGTATCACTGTGTACAGTGTCTCTGCTCATGTGTCAGTGTGTACAGTGTCTCCACTCCTGTATCAGTGTGTACAATGTCTCCACTCGTGTGTCAGTGTGTACAGTGTTTCTGTTCATGTGTCAGTGTGTACAGTGTCTCCACTCGTGTATTAGTTTGTACAATGTCTCTGCTCGTGTGTCAGTGTGTACAGTGTTTCTGTTCATGTGTCAGTGTGTACAGTGTCTCCACTCCTGTATCACTGTGTACAATGTCTCCGCTCGTGTGTCACTGTGTACAGTGTTTCTGTTCATGTGTCAGTGTGTACAATGTCTCCGCTAGTGTGTCAGTGTACAGTCTCACCGCTAGTGTGTCAGTATGAACAATGTCTCCATTCGTGCGTCAGTGTGTACGTTGTCTCTGCTCATGTGTCAGTGTGTACAGTCCCTGCTCCTGCATCGGGGAGGTGGTGGCATAGTGGTATTGTCACTGGACTGGTACTCCAGTGGGGGGCCAGGTTCCAATCCCACCATGGCAGATGGTGGAATTTGAATACAATAAAAATAACTGGAATTAAAAGTCTGATGATGACCATGAAACCATTGTTGATTGTTCTAAAAACCCATCTGGTTCACTAATGTCCTTTAGAAAAGGACATTTGCCGTCTTTATGGCCTACATGTGACTCCACACCCACAGCAATGTAGTTAACTCTGAACAAGGGATGGGCAATAAATGCTGGCCTAGACAGCGACGCCCACATCCCATGAACAAATAAAAGTAAAAGTCTCTGCTGATGCATCGGTGTGTACCTTGTCTCTGCTCATGTGTCAATGCGTACATCGTCTCCACTTGTATGTTAGTGTGTACTATTATGACCCAGCAGTTGGTAAAACTGAGTTATTTAAAAGTCCCAGAGGGGAGACCTTAAACAACTGTCATAACCTATATTTTTAAGTGGTATGTTTGAACTCTAAATTCAGGAATTAGGCCCCCAATTCTCGAGGGGTTTTATACTAAACTAAATTAAACATTTTATTAAGTTACAACACATTAAAGACATATACATGGCTACAAATTATAATAAGACCATAAAATGTAGGAGCAGAAGTAGGCCATTCAGCCCATCAAGTCTGCTCCGCCATTCAATGAGATCACGGCTGATCTGATAATCCTCAACTCCAATTTCTTGCCTTTTCCCCATAACCCTTGATTTCCTTACTGATTAAAAATCTATCTCAGCCTTGAATATACTTAATGACCCAGCCTCTATAGCCCTCTGCAGTAAAGAATTCCACAGGTTGATTACCCTCTGAGAGGAGAAAATCCTCCTCATCTCTGTTTTAAATAGGTGCCCCCTTACTCTGAGATTATGTCCCCTGGTCCTAGACTCTCTCACAAGGGGAAACAACCTCTCAGCATCTACCCTGTCAAGCCCCTGAAGAATCTTATATGTTTCAATAATGGTGCCTCTCATTCTTCTAAACTCCACTGGGTGCAGGCCCAACCTACTCAACCTCTCCTCATAAGAAAATTCCTCCATACCCGGAATCAACCTAGTGAACCTTCTCTGGACTGCAATGCCAGTATATCTTTCCTTTGATAAGTGGACCGAAACTGTTCACAGTATTCTAGGTGTGGTCTAACTAATGCATTGTATAGTTTTACCAAGATTTCCCTATTTTTATACTCCATTCCCTTTGAAATAAAGGCCAATATTCCATTTGCCTTCCCTATTACCTGCTGAACTTGTATGTCAGCTTTTTGGGATTCATGCACGAGGACCCTCAAATCCCTCTGTGCTGCAGCTTTCTGCAGCCTTTCTCCATTTAAATAATATTCAGCTCCTCTATTCTTCCTGCCAAAGTGCAAAATCTCACACCTTCCCACATTATATTCCGCCACATTATATTCTGCCACGTTTTTTGCTTACTCACTTAACCTGTCTATATCCCTCTATAGACTCTTTATGTCATCCTCACCACTTCCCTTCCCACCTATTTTCGTATCATCCACAAACTTGGCGATAGTACATTCATTTCCCTCATCCAAGTCATTAATATATATTGTATGTAATTGTGGCCCCAGCACTGATCCCTGTGGCACTCCACTAGTTAAGGTTTCCATCTCGAAAATGCCCCGTATCCCAACTCTCTGTCTTCTATTAGTTAGCCAGTCCTCTATCCACGCTGATATACTACACCCAACACCATGGGCTCTTACCTTATTAAGTAGCCTTTTATGTGGCACTCTAGCGAACTCCTTTTGGAAATCCAAATTTATTACATCTACTGGTTCCCCTTTATCTATCCTGCTTGTAACCTCCTCAAAGAATTCTAATAAATTTGTCAGGCATGATTTCCCCTTCATGAAGCCATGCTGACTCTTGATTCTATTATGCATTTCTAAATGCTCTGTTATTACATCCTTTATAATAGACTCCAACATTTTCCCAATGACAGATGTTAAGCTAACTGGCCTATAGTTACTTGTTTTTTTGTCTCCCTCCCTTTTTGAACAAGGGTGTTACATTGGCAGTTTTCCAATCCTCTGGGACTTTTCCAGAATCTAAGGATTCTTGGAAGATTACTACCAGTGCATCCACTAACTCTGCAGCTACTTCCTTCAATATCCTAGGATGCAACCCATCAAGTCCAGGGAACTTATCGGCCTTTAGCCCCACTAGTTTCCCTAGTACTTTTTCTCTAGTGATAGTTATTGTAGTTATTTCCTCCCCTGCTTTTTCCCTTTGATTATTTTGTATTTTTGGTATAATATTAGTGTCTTCTACCATATTGACTGATGCAAAGTATTTATTCAACTCCTCTGCCATTTCCTGGTTCCCCATTATTATTTCCCCAGCCTCATTCTCTAAGGGGCCTATATTGACTTTGGCCTCTCTCTTCCTTTTTATATATTTAAAGAAGCTCTTACTGTCAATTTTATATTACTTGCTAGTTTACCCTCAAAGTTTATTTTCTCCCTCTTTATTATTTGTTGGTCATCTTCTGTTGGTTCTTAAAATTTCCCAATCCTCTGGCTTACCACTAATCTCTGCCACATTGTATGTTTTTTCTTTCACTTTAATACTATCCTTAACTTCCTTGGTTAACCACGGTTGGTTTATCCCCTTCCTAAATCCTTCTTCCTCACTGGGATATATCTTTGTTGTGAGTCATGAGCTATTTTCTTAAACGTCTGCCATTGTTCATCAACCGTCTTTTCTGCTAAAGTCCTTTCCCAGTGCACTCCAAACAACTCTGCCCTCATTCCATTAAAATTACCCTTATTTAAGTTTAGCACAGACGTTTCCGAACTAAGTTTCTCAATCTCAAACTGAATGCTAAATTCCACCATGTTATGGTCACTGTTTCCTCGGGGATCTTTTACTCTGAGATTATTTATTAAACCTGCCTCATTACACATTGCCAGATCCAAAATAACCTGATCCCTGGTTGGATCCACAACATATTGTTCTAGGAAACTGTCCCGAATACACTCTATGAATTCTTGCTCATGGCTACCTCTGCCAATTTGATTTTCCCAATCTACACGGAGATTAAAGTCACCCATGATTAATATACTGCCTTTTTTACATGCTCTCATTATTTCCTGATTTATCCTCTGTCTGACAGCATTGCTACTATTAGGGACCTATAGACTAATCCCACCAGTGTGTTCTTCCCCTTGTTACTTCTTACCTCCACCCATAAGAATTCCACATCTTCCGATCCAAGGTCATTTCTTGCTATCATATTTGTTCCATCTCATACTAACAAAGCTACCCCGCCACCCTTTCTTTCCTGCCTGTCCTTTTGAAAAGTCACATACCCCCTGAATATTTAGTTCCCAGCTTTGATCTTCTTGTAACCACATCTCCATAATGGCTATAAGATCATATCCATTAACCTCAATTTGTGCCATTAATTCATTTATTTTGTTCCAAATACTACATGCATTTAAGTAAAGAGCCATTAATTTTGCCTTTTTACCATTTTTTCCCCGCTTTGACCCTATTTGCTGCTGTTTTTTATGTTTGTACACTCTGTCCCTTTCTGTCACACTCTGGGTATCATTATCTAAGTAGCTGCCCTTCGATGCCTCCATATCCTTTTGCTTTGTAAACCTACTTATCCCCTCTCCAGAACCCTCCCCCCAACCCTATTTTATCATAACTTTGAACAAATTCCCAAACTAATCTCCATGAAGAAAACAACACACAGGCTTTAAGCAGATGCCAGGCAATGCATTTTCACCTTACAAATTCAAAATAAGGTTCTTTTCACTTTGGTTCCTGTACGGACAGTGGTAGGCTTACAGCTGCTTTGATGTTACATGCCTCTGCCCTGCACACACAGATCTGTTATACCCAACACAGCCCATTAGATGTAAATTCTCATTGTATCACCAGCCCTTTGAATTCCCCCTCTTCTAACAATAAAGCCCCTTTCATAGTACCAATTTTATTAGTAACATAAACATATTGCTTGGTCTCTGCGAGCTAGGTAACAGATTTCACCCCCCTTCTTGAATGCTCTATTCAAAAAAATGCAAATACACTCTACCTCTCTTACATTTCAAAACTAGCACACATCAAAACTAGCTGGCTTTAATCCGACTAGGACACACCCACAGACTAAACCTCTATTTTAAAAGAAAAATATTTTCCAATAATATTATATACATTAATAGCTTCATGACAGTACATCGTCTTCTCCTGTGTCAATGCATACAGTATCTCTGTTCGTGTGTCAGTGTGTATAGCATCTGCCCGTGTGTCAGTATGTAGTCTCTGCCGTGTGTCAGTGTATACAGTCTCTGCTCGTGCAGTGTGTAGTCTCTGCTCGTGTGTCAGTCTGTCCAGTCTCTGCTCGTGTGTCACTGTGTATAATCTCTGCTCGTGCACCAGCATGTACGTTGTCTCTGCTCGTGCGTCAGTGTGTACAGTGTCTCTGCTCGTGCGTCAGTGTGTACATTGTCTCTGCTCGTGCGTCAGTGTGTACAGTGTCTCTGCTCGTGCGTCAGTGTGTACATTGTCTCTGCTCATGCGTCAGTGTGTACAGTGTCTCTGCTCGTGCGTCAGTGTGTACATTGCCTCTGCTCGTGCGTCAGTGTGTACAGTGTCTCTGCTCGTGCGTCAGTGTGTACATTGTCTCTGCTCGTGCGTCAGCGTGTACAGTGTCTCTGCTCGTGCGTCAGCGTGTACATTGTCTCTGCTCGTGCGTCAGCGTGTACAGTGTCTCTGCTCGTGCGTCAGTGTGTACAGTGTCTCTGCTCGTGCGTCAGTGTGTACATTGTCTCTGTTCGTGTGTCAGTGTGTACATTGTCTCTGCTCGTGCGTCAGTGTGTACAGTGTGTCTGCTCGTGCGTCAGCGTGTACATTGTCTCTGCTCGTGCGTCAGTGTGTACAGTGTCTCTGTTCGTGCGTCAGTGTGTACATTGTCTCTGTTCGTGTGTCAGTGTGTACATTGTCTCTGCTCGTGCGTCAGTGTGTACAGTGTCTCTGCTCGTGCGTCAGTGTGTACATTGTCTCTGCTCGTGCGTCAGCGTGTACAGTGTCTCTGCTCGTGCGTCAGCGTGTACATTGTCTCTGCTCGTGCGTCAGCGTGTACAGTGTCTCTGCTCGTGCGTCAGTGTGTACAGTGTCTCTGCTCGTGCGTCAGTGTGTACATTGTCTCTGTTCGTGTGTCAGTGTGTACATTGTCTCTGCTCGTGCGTCAGTGTGTACAGTGTGTCTGCTCGTGCGTCAGCGTGTACATTGTCTCTGCTCGTGCGTCAGTGTGTACAGTGTCTCTGTTCGTGCGTCAGTGTGTACATTGTCTCTGTTCGTGTGTCAGTGTGTACATTGTCTCTGCTCGTGCGTCAGTGTGTACAGTGTGTCTGCTCGTGCGTCAGCGTGTACAGTGTCTCTGCTCGTGCGTCAGTGTGTACAGTGTCTCTGCTCATGCGTCAGTGTGTACAGTGTCTGCTTGTGCCTCAGCGTGTACAGTCTCTGCCCGTGCTCGTGCATCAGTGTGTACAGTGTCTCTGCTTGTGAGTCAGCTTGTACAGTGTCTCTGCTCTTGCATCAGCGTGTACAGTGTCTGCTCGTGTGTCAGAGTGTACAGTGTCTCTGCTCGTGCCTCAGTGTGTACAGTGTCTGCTCGTGCCTCAGTGTGTACAGTCTCTGCCGGTCTTCATGCATCAGTGTGTACAGTGTCTCTGCTTGTGCGTCAGGATGTACAATCTCTGCTCATGCGTCAGTGTGTACAGTGTCTTTGCTCGTGCATCAGGATGTATAGTCTCTGCTCGTGCGTCAGTGTGTACAGTGTCTGCTTGTGCCTCAGTGTGTACAGTCTCTGCCGGTCTTCATGCATCAGTGTGTACAGTGTCTCTGCTCGTGCGTCAGGATGTACAATCTCTGCTCATGCGTCAGTGTGTACAGTGTCTTTGCTCGTGCATCAGGATGTATAGTCTCTGCTCGTGCGTCAGTGTGTACAGTGTCTGCTCGTGCCTCAGTGTGTACAGTCTCTGCCGGTCTTCATGCATCAGTGTGTACAGTGTCTCTGCTCGTGCGTCAGGATGTACAATCTCTGCTCATGCGTCAGTGTGTACAGTGTCTTTGCTCGTGCATCAGGATGTATAGTCTCTGCTCGTGCGTCAGCGTGTACAGTGTCTTTGCTTGTGAGTCAGCGTGTACAGTGTCTTTGCTTGTGAGTCAGTGTGTACATTGTCTCTGCTCATGCGTCAGTGTGTACAGTTTCTGCTTGTGCATCAGCATGTACAGTGTCTCTGCTCGTGCATCAATGTTTACAGTCTCTGCTCGTGCGCCAGTGTGTACAGCCTCTGCTCATGCATCAGCGTGTACAGTCTCTGCTCGTGCATCAGTGTGTACATTGTCTCTGCTCGTGCGTCAGTGTGTACAGTGTCTCTGCTTATGCGTCAGTGTGTACAGTGTCTCTGCTCGTGCGTCAGTGTGTACAGTGTCTCTGCTCGTGCGTCAGTGTGTACAGTGTCTCTGTTCGTGCGTCAGTGTGTACATTGTCTCTGTTCGTGTGTCAGTGTGTACATTGTCTCTGTTCGTGCGTCAGTGGGTACAGTGTCTCTGCTCGTGCGTCAGTGTGTACAGTGTCTCTGCTTGTGCGTCAGTGTGTACATTGTTTCTGCTCCTGCGTCAGTGTGTACAGTGTCTCTGCTCGTGCGTCAGCGTGTACAGTGTCTCTGCTTGTGCGTCAGTGTGTACATTGTCTCTGTTCGTGCGTCAGTGTGTACATTGTCTCTGCTCGTGCGTCAGTGTGTACATTGTCTCTGCTCGTGCGTCAGTGTGTACAGTGTCTCTGCTCGTGCGTCAGTGTGTACAGTGTCTGCTTGTGCCTCAGAGTGTACATTGTCTCTGCTCGTGCGTCAGTGTGTACAGTGTTTCTGCTCGTGCGTCAGTGTGTACAGTGTCTCTGTTCGTGCGTCAGTGTGTACATTGTCTCTGCTCGTGCATCAGTGTGTACAGTGTCTCTGTTCGTGCGTCAGTGTGTACATTGTCTCTGTTCGTGCGTCAGTGTGTACAGTGTCTCTGTTCGTGCGTCAGTGTGTACAGTGTCTCTGCTCGTGCGTCAGTGTGTACATTGTCTCTGTTCGTGCGTCAGTGTGTACAGTGTCTCTGTTCGTGCGTCAGTGTGTACAGTGTCTCTGCTCGTGCGTCAGTGTGTACATTGTCTCTGTTCGTGCGTCAGTGTGTAGTGTCTCTGTTCGTGTGTCAGTGTGTACAGTGTCTCTGTTCGTGCGTCATTGTGTACATTGTCTCTGTTCGTGCGTCAGTGTGTACATTGTCTCTGCTCGTGCGTTAGTGTGTACATTGTCTCTGCTCGTGCGTCAGTGTGTACAGTGTCTCTGCTCGTGCGTCAGTGTGTACATTGTCTCTGTTCGTGCGTCAGTGTGTACAGTGTCTCTGCTCGTGCGTCAGTGTGTACATTGTCTCTGCTCGTGCGTCAGTGTGTACAGTCTCTGCCCGTGCTCGTGCCTCAGTGTGTACAGTGTCTGCTTGTGCCTCAGTGTGTACAGTCTCTGCCCGTGCTCGTGCATCAGTGCGTACAGTGTCTCTGCTTGTGAGTCAGCTTGTACAGTGTCTCTGCTCTTGCATCAGCGTGCACAGTGTCTGCTCGTGTGTCAGGAGTGTATGTTGTCTCTGCTCGTGCCTCAGTGTGTACAGTGTCTGCTCGTGCCTCAGTGTGTACAGTCTCTGCCGGTGTTCATGCATCAGTGTGTACAGTGTCTCTGCTCATGCGTCAGGATGTACAATCTCTGCTCGTGAGTCAGTCAGAAACTGTACATCCTGACGTACGAGCAAAGACACTTAACACACTGACGCATGAGCAGAGATTGTACATCCTGACGCACGAGCAGAGACATTGTGCATGTCTCTGCTCGTGCGTCAGGATGTACAATCTCTGCTCATGCGTCAGTGTGTTAAGTGTCTTTGCTCGTACGTCAGGATGTACAGTTTCTGCTCGTGAGTCAGTGTGTACAGTCTGTACAGTGTCTGTGCTCGTGCATCAGGATGTACAGTCTCTGCTCGTGTGTCAGCTTGTACAGTGTCTTTGCTTTTGAGTCAGCGTGTACAGTGTCTTTGCTTGTGAGTCAGTGTGTACATTGTCTCTGCTCATGCGTCAGTGTGTACAGTTTCTGCTTGTGCATCAGCATGTACAGTGTCTCTGCTCATGCATCAATGTTTACAGTCTCTGCTCGTGCGCCAGTGTGTACAGTCTCTGCTCATGCATCAGCATGTACAGTTTCTGCTTGTGCATCAGCGTGTACAGTGTCTCTGCTCGTGCATCAGCGTGTATAGTCTCTGCTTGTGCGTCAGTGTGTACAGTCTCTGCTCGTGTGTCAGTGTGTACAGTCTCTGCTCGTGCGTCAGCGTGTACAGTTTCTGCTTGTGCATCAGCGTGTACAGTCTCTGCTCATGCGTCAGTTTTTACAGTCTCTGCTCGTGTGTCAGTGTAAATTGTCTCTGCTCGAGTATCAGCGCGTACAGTGTCTATCTGATTTCGTTTTAGCTTGCACAATTCATCTGGTCCTGGGACATGTTTACCACTGGCAAGAATGGGCTTACTGTAAACCTTAAGACTATGCTGATGGGCTGTTTCCTTTTCACTCCAATACATTTGGTGATGCCATTCCCATATTTTATTAGAGTGACCGCGTTTATAACTGGTTGACTTGCTGAGCCACTCCAGGAGCATGAAGAGGCAATCAGTGTGGCGAGACAGACTGGTAGACAATCAATTCAACAACAAGAACAACCTAAGTTACCAGATTTACTGTATTCAAACTGGTAGGCTGCACTCACTGCCTCTGGGCTGCTTGTACAGGATCAGTATCATAAACTCGGCTGTGATGATATCACATCTTTATCAACAGAAGGCCATGTAAATAAAAACTAGAGAATTATTTAAGAAAGAGTTGGCTCTGTGATGGATTCAGGAAGGGAAAGTAGGTGCCAGGCTCTTTTTGAATGGAACGGCCTTCCTTGTCATATCTAAATTCGGATCATATTCACGAAGATCACCTGAACACTGACAGTGCATTAGTATCGTGTACACACTAACAAATGGATGGGTGCACACACAGTCATGTTAATGCTCAGACACACAAACATGCTTGCACACCCACACAGAAGAGCACACTGCACATACACATGTCCTCAAACACCCCCATTGCACCAGGAGCAGGCTTGAGGGGCTGAATGGCCTAATCCTGCTCCTAATTCATATGTTCGTATGTATGTATAGCCTCTCTCTTTCACTTTAAGCATTTGAAAGCCCACAGTGGCTGGGCCACCAGCACTCATCCAGGCCCTCACAAGATGGTCAGTTGGTCAAGCTAGTGGATGGCTGCTGACACTCTCTGAATCTCACTTGCAGGAAATTGAAGGGTGACCTAAAAGACGCACAAGCTGAATCCGCCCTTTGTTCCCTGAAGAACATACAAACAGGATCTCGGTGTAAATTCCTTTTCAAAGGATGGTGACTTGGCATTCACTGCTCCTTCAGCACTTCAATGGAGTATCAGGTACTGAAGTCGACATCTGCTCTGTTGTTTTGTGGGTTTGCTTCATACCACTCCTGTGAGTGAGCCACGGCATCTTGAGGAATTAGTATGACCCTGAGTGGTTCTGTAATATGTCCTCACATAACCTTGCTCGACATTCAAAGGCAGCAAAACAACACTATATGAGAATGTGATTCAGAACCCAACTGGTAAACCCACTCATTCCTCAGTAAAAGAATAAGCTAACGGTTGCAATGACCGAGGATTCTCTGGCGGTTATTACCTGAAGGGGATCACAGCAGTGTCTAATTCTATTCTCAACTCTTAACAACGTACGCATACATGTCACTCACTGGATGGCAATGAGAAGCAAGACTCAAAATGCTTTCCCTTCCCAAGAATACAAGAACTTAGGAAATAGGGGGAGTTGGCCCCTTGAGCCTGATCTGCCACTCAATAGGATCATGACTGATTCTTCATGAATATGATTAGAACTTAGATATGACAAGGAAGCCCATTCCATCTGCCACAGTCCTTCTCACTCTATCTTCATATCCTTGATTCCCTTAGTATCCAAAAACTTGTCTACCCAGCCGCAATGCCCCATCCACATTTATCCAGCACCTGATCATACTCCTCTCAGAAATACTTATCAATGCTTCAAGAAATGAATTACTCTGAAGTCTATTTATTGTTTTGAGTAACAGCAATTTTGTGCACCTGGGAAATTCACAGGCCACAGTTTAACATACCATCTGTCATGCCTAGCACAGGCTTGTCATGCCGAGCACAGGCTTGTCATGTTATGAATTTTCAGTCAATACTTATAAACACTGGACACAAACAAGCTGTTAAGATGGCTGCTGTAAATCATGTGAATTTTGGCATTTGGCCTACAGACAGTACCAAGTCTCCGGCGAATACCCAATGAAATACGGATATAGGTGAGGATACCTAACAGCCATGTGTAGAATTCACACATCTTATTGTTTAAGGATAGGCCAACACCTAAAGACTATGGAGTTTCTAGACTGCCTGTCTCCATGTTACATGCTGGACAAAAAGGAAGATCGCAACTCAATGGCCACTATCAACTTCCCATTGTATCACAATGGTCTCCCTCATCCAGACTAGACTGGGTGGACCTCAGAAGTGTTAACCCAGCAGTCATGTGGTCGAAGCTGGTTTCAGGGACTGCATCCAGGACCCAGCAGATCCATCAGGACCATCAGTAGTCAGCCAGTCTGAGAACCAGACTCAGCAACTGGCTGCAAGTCATCAAACAGCCAAAGTACTTAACCTGTTCCAGTTTCAAAGTTCACCTGAGAACCAGCTTATTAGATATTTGGCTACAAGAAACCTCGCAGCCTGCTGTGAAACCTTCACTTTACAAGACTCTAACTTCAACTTTAAGTTGTTGAATCAATTCGAGCACATGGGAAATCAGAAATCATAAATCAGAGGCTGAATTAACTGTAATCTATAAAAATGCACTATCTGTATCCATTCTGTGTGTGTGGGACTTTGGGAGACTCAGAGTCTACTCATTATAAAGTCAGAAACCGTTGCATTGTCTCCAAGCTTAAGTACCTTGCACCTCCTTCCCAGTAAAATAATCCAAGCCTTCCTTTGATCTCGAACAATCCAACCACCAGTGATTCTATCAGGCAGACTGCAGAACAAGTCACATACCCTTTCATTTACCTTAAATTTGAAGCTACTGTCACAAAATATAACCTTATAAACCTCATAATTGTAACAATATAAAACCTTTGATAATGTAGCAATCTCTCATCACTCGAGACTGAGCTACAGTCCTGGAGTGGGGCTTAACCTAACAGCTAACCACTATTCAGAGATGAGTCACCTACTAAGTCAAGCTGACACCAAGAGCAGCTAATTGAGCCTAGCCTGGGAATCACACATCAAACTTCCAGTATTATTATTTGTAGACTAATTGAGAGGGACTGATTGCCATGAACACTCAGCGACTCCATTATCATTGCTTCTCCAACTTAACAGGATGGTAGAAGATGAAATGGGTTGGACTGTGGTCTTTTTTCACACGGTTTTTCTGATGTCTCCATGTTTCCATCTGGTGTAATGCTAAAGAAGCCAACACAACAATGCTTCATGAGAAACAAAAACAAAAACAAAAATTACTGGAAAAACTCAGCAGGTCTGACAGCATCTGTGGAGAGGAAGACAGAGTTAACGTTTCAAGTCCATATGACTCAATATCTGTTCTGATGAAGAGTCATACGGACTCGAAACGTTAACTCTGTCTTCCTCTCCACAGATGCTGTCAGACCTGCTGAGTTTTTCCAGCAATTTTTGTTTTTGTTTCAGATTTCCAGCATCCGCGGTATTTTGCTTTTATCTTAATGCTTCAGAAGAAATGTGCACAAAACCAATATTAAAATAAGGCTATGGAAGGTGTTGAGTCCACCAGCTTTTATAGTGGAACAGACTCAATAGAAACTTCTGTACTCAGATCTTCCACTCTCAGGCCCATATCCTGCCACAGAAACTCTGTAATCTCACACTTCAATTCAGCACCGTGTCATGTAGGCCACCCCAACACCTGTGGGCTCACTTACTGAAGTCTTATTATGGACATTCCACCCAACAACACCCTGACATTCTATTTCTGCAGTACATCAATTATACCCATGTCCCCCTGGTTACAAATCCAGGGGGTGGGGAGAGTATGTAATAATAACACTGTTCCAACCACTGCTGTGACTACAAGGAGACTAACAACAAGTGGATGCTGGAACTTACCATCTTAATGAGTACCTCAGCGCCTGTAATTAAGATGTCACACTGTGAAAAGGCAAAGGGCCCTGGATTGAAGCTGCAACAATTAAATCCCAAGGAGCTTGTGTGAACACGGCATATATATATAAAATACATAAGATACACTAACCAGGTTACCATGTTTGAAACCAGTGTGCAAGCAGCACTTTAATCTAAACTCCACTCACACAAGCGCAATCGAAGTAATTCACAGTATTGCCCACAGAGAGGGCTGTGACCAATAAACACAGTTCATTTATACCTGATACACAGGTCCCTGGGTCCCTGTACCCCAGCAGCATGTAACAAACATAATTTGTAATTAGCGTCAGCCTCGCCTTAAGAAATCATTTCAAAATCAATCAAACCAAAAGTTATCATGAAATATCCCGTTTTTGTTCAGTAAATTCTAAAATTACTTTTTGACAGAGTTCATTTAAACCAGGCAATACAGCATCGTCCCCAAGGTATCAGCGTTGGGACCTTTGCTTTTCCCGAAATATATTAATGACCATCAGGGGAAAACTCTCCATTGTTTGGAGCCATACCTAGCACAAAGGAAGATGGCTGTGGTTGTTGGAGGTCAATCATCTCAGTTCTAGGACGTCACTGCAGGAGTTCCTCAGGGTAGTGTCCTCTATCCAACTTCAGCTGCTTCATCAATGACCTCCCTCCCATCATAAGGTCAGGAGTGGGGATGTTCGCTGATGATTACACAATGTTCAGCACCATTCACTACTCCTCAGATACTGAAGCAGTCAATGTCCAAATGCACCAAGGCCTGGACAATATCCAGGCCTGGGCTGACAAGTGGCAAGTAACATTCGTGCCACACAAGTGCCAGGCAATGACCATCTCCAACAAGAGAGAATCCAACCAGTGCCCCTTGATGTTCAATAGCATTATCATCACTGAATCCCCCACTATCAACATCCTGGGGGTTACCATTGACCAGAAACTGAACTGGACCAGTCATATAAATACTGTGGCTACAAGAGCAGGTCAGAGGCGAGGAATCCTGCAGCGAGTAACTCACCTCCTGACTCCCCAAAGCCTATCCATCATCTACAAGGCACAAGTCAGGTGTGTGATGGAATACAAGCAAAATACTGCGGATGCTGGAAATCTGAAACAAAAACAGAAAATGCTGGAAAAACTCAGCAGGTCTGACAGCATCTGTGGAGAGAAAAAAAAAGAGTTAACGATTCGAGTCCTTATGACTCTTCTTTGCTCTGCTCTGAAGAAGAGTCATAAGGACTCGAAATGTGAACTTCATTTTTTTTTCTCTCTCCACAGATGCTGTTAGACCTGCTGAGTTTTTCCAGCATTTTCTGTTTTTGTGTGTGATGGAATACTCTCCACGTGCCTGGATAAGTGCAGCTCCAACAACTCTCAAGAAACTCAATACCATCCAGGACAAAATAGCCCGCTTGTTTGAAACCCCATCCACCGATGCACGAGGGCAGCAGTGTGTACCATTTACAAGATGCACTGCAGCAACTCACCAAGGCTCCTTTGCCAGCATCTTCCAAACCCATGGCTTCTACCACCTTGAAGGACAAGATCAAAACATTCATGGGAACACCTCCACCTGGAAGTTCCCCAGCAAGTCACTCACCAACCTGACTTGGAAATATATCAGCCGTTCCTTCACTGATGCTGGGTCAAATTCCTGAAACTCCCTCCCTAACAGCACTGTGGGTGTACCTACACCACAGGGGCTGCAGTGGGTCCAGAAGGCAGCTCACCACCACCCTCTCAAGGGCAATTAGGGATGGGCAATAAATGCTGACCTAGCCAGCGACGCCCACATCCCATTAATAATGAATTTTTTTTGAAGTTCCATGTACAACCTTTTGTGCAAAATAAATTGCAGCCAATCTCTCTCAGTGGATGATGCTAAAATTAATGCTCCCTTGTTACCAACTCATTGATCAGTCAACACAGTTTCTTCTGATTTTCATCATCAAAACATCTCATACGTTTAAACATCTCTGCCAGATCTCTCTGAAACATCCTCTTAACTACATGAAAAGAGCCCTTGTTTCTAGTACACATACTGGAAGTATGGCCTTTGGCTAGAAGATTAATGTGCCAGAAAAATCCATCTTTCCATTAATGCTCATACAGATTTAAGTGTGGATTAACCAATCTCGGTTTTGCTGTCCTGCTGAAGTACTGAGTGGGAGATGATGGATGCCAGCAAGTCGGAGTTTAGAAGAGTAAGAGGCAACTTAATTGAAACATATAAGATCCTGAAGGGTCTTGACTGGCTGGATGTGGAGATGTGGGAGAACCTAGAACTAGGGGTTACTGTTGAAAACTAAGGGGCTGCCCATTTAAGACAGAGATGAGGAGAAATATTTTCTCTCAGAGTCATGAGTCTTTGAAACTCTTCACCAAAATGTGGTGGAAGCAGAATCTTTGAATATTTTTAAGGTTGAGGTACATAGATTCTTGATAAGCTGGTGAGGCCACAACTGGAGTATTGTGTGCAGTTCTGGTCACCACATTACAGGAAGGACGTAATAGCTCTGGAGAGAGTGCAGAGGAGGTTTACAAGAATGTTGCCAGGGTTAGAAAAGTGTAGTTACGAGAAGAGATTGGATAGGTTGGGGTTATTTTCCTTAGAACAAAGAAGGCTGAGAGGTGACTTGATTGAGGTGTACAAAATTATGAGGGAAATAGATAGAGTGGACAGGATAAAATTGTTTCCCTTGGTGGAGAATTCTAGAACCAGGGGACATAGATTCAAGATAAGTGGCAGAAGGTGTAGGGGGGACATGAGGAAGAACTTTTTTACGCAGAGGGTAGTGGGTGTCTGGAATTCGTTGCCCAAGTTGGTGGTAGAGGCAGAAACTTTAAACTCTTTTAAAAAGTACCTGGATCTGCACCTTAAGTGCTGTAAGCTGCAGGGCTATGGGCTGGGTGCAGGAAGGTGGGATTAGAAAAGGCACCTTGGTGTCCTCTGGCTGGCATGGACAAGATGGGCCAAATGGCCTCCTTCTGTGCTGTAACTTTTCTATGGTTCTAAGCGAGGGGGTGAAAGATTATTGCGAGTGGGCAAGAATGTGGAATTGAGTATTGCTGAAAAAAGTGACATGTCAAAGCTTTTTGTCTTGCACTCATCAGGACACTTTGCAGGAATACAAATATAAGGGGAAAACAACAATTTATACTGAGTGCTTATAGAGAGTGCTGATTGGTTGGCAAGTGGTCTCTGATTGGTAGGGGTGTTGCCATGGAGAATGCACCAGTGATAGTGACTTACGGTTACTCAAGTTCTGTACTACCAAACAACTAAATGTGGAGTTGAGATTAAAATCAGGTCAGCCACGATCTTATTTTAAATAACAGAGGAGGCACAAAGGGCCAAGTGACCGACTCCTGCTCATAATTCATTTGTCCGTATGTAAGCCAGGTTTCTATAGTGAAAATGTGCAAATCAACATTCTGAATGCTACATGCTACACTTTGCAGAACAACAGGTATTTCAATACGTTGCTATAATGTCTTTTGTGTTCTCAGGATGTCCCAAAGCGCACCACAACCAATTAATTGCTTCTGAAGTGTAGTCAATGTTGTAATTTAAGAAAAGCGACAGCCAGTTGGCGCAAAGTAAGCTCAGAATTGAGGTATAGCACCAGTTTATCTGCATGAAGGGAAATATGCTAGTTTTCCCAGTCTTTTGTTTCATAATCTAGTCTCATTTTCTTGATGTGCTTACTGGTGGTACCAGGCCCACACTACACGAGCAAATACATCTGGATCAATATGAAAACTGCTCAACACTGCAGCGCCCACAGCCAGAAAGACAGCCCCCCACCTCCATTCCCTAGCAGAGGCTGTGTCCCCACAATCTATCAGAGAGGCTCGCTCCTCAGCGAAATGCGGCTGATGCGATGTTCCCCTGTGACTGCATCATTCCACTAAAGGCCAGCCTCACTGACAGTTTTACAGCTCACACACCATGACACAGCTCCTTTCATTGAAGGGATCAGCTTGTAGTGGCCTGACCCAGAGCTTTTACATCCTAGCAGGCAGGTCATGAAGCCCATTGTTTAAATTCGATCACTGGCCTAATGACTGCAATCAATGACAAGACTGTGCTGCTGTCATCGGTGTGAAACACATAAATTTCAAACTCAGCAGCTGCACTTCTCAAAGTATCTGCTGTCAGCTCCTCGATAATACAGCAGTCTCTATTCACCACCTAAAGATTCCAATCCAGGGAATAATCTTATGGCAAAGCGGCATCACTAGTTAGTTTCACCCCATGAAAGAATAAAACAATGCATATCACTCAAGTGGGGAGGGACAGCAAAGGTCCAGAAAATCACCAGTTTTTACTATACTTTAGCTTTACATTTAGTTCCTCTTTCGGATTCATTCCAACTGGTTAAACTGGTCTGCCGAAGGGCCATGAAGGCTCAAAACGTTAACTGATTTCTTCTCCGCCGATGCTGCCAGACCTGCTGAATTTTTCCAGGTAATTCTGTTTTTGTTTTGGTTAAACTTCATGTTTCTCCAGCCTTTTCCTGCCCAGCCAGTGTGCCCCTCCCCTCCTGCCCAGCCAGTGTGCACCTCCTCCTGCCCAGCCAGTGTGCTCCTCCCCTCCTGCCCAGCAAGTGTGCACCTCCTCCTGCCTAGTCAGTGTGCCCACTCCTCATGCCCAGCCAGTGTGCCCCCTCCTCATGCCCAGCCAGTGTGCCCCCTCCTCCTGCCCAGCAAGTGTGCACCTCCTCCTGCCCAGTCAGTGTGCCCACTCCTCATGCCCAGCCAGTGTGCCCACTCCTCCTGCCCAGTCAGTGTACCTCTCTCCACCTGCCCAACCAGTGTGCACCGCATTAAACACACAGGGCAAAAAGGAGCAAGCACAATATTCAAACCAATAAATATTGAATCAGTTCACAAGAAGCTGAAGTACCCATATTTCCCACACAGCTTAAAAAGCCAAAAGACTGAACAGTCTTTCCTTTATCTCCAGTGTGATGGTTAAAAAGATGATACAAATTCCCACAGCACACAATCAGAACTTTACAACAGCAATGACCTGCACACTGATTTATCAGATGAAAATTCATTTTACAAGTTGTCTGAAATACCTCTCACACCAAGTGCAGTGGCATGTTAATATGCAGATACACAAGAACACAAATAATAGGAGCAGGAGTAGACCATATGGCCCATCAAGCCCACTCCCCCATTATAGGTAATAAAGTCTGCCTACAAATATTGCATTTTAATAGGTCAGGATGTCCATTCCATGGTCAATCACAGGCATCTACATTTCAAAGCCTTTATTTTTAACCTCTGTCAGTAACTGAATCCTAATTCACTTCAATTAGGACCTGCACAGCATTTGCAGCACTTTCTGTTTTGGTTTCAGATTTCCAGCATCTGCATCTATTTCTTCATCTTGTTTAAACCACTGCCAATTCTCTGCATCAAAGTTTCCCACTTCTCTCTCACTGACATGATTTCCATTTGTCTGTTAACACTGCCTGCTTCAGAACCACACATAACCACTGGCGTCTTATCGTGTTATTAACAATCCCCTACTTCCTGAAGTCCACAGTGCACAATGAAAGCTCACTCTCAATCTCTCTTCAAGAGCACCAACTTGATCTGGCCCTCAGTTCATCCAATACCTATACCAAAAAAACTTTGGATGTTCCTTTCAGGTGGCAAGGACAGTAAACTTCAACAACTCCTGGATGCCATCATTTCTGACCCCATCTCTCCATTCAATTTCCCTAACTGTCTATTGTCACCATCCCTCTAATCTCTCCTCTCTGACCCACTGAAAGGGCCACCTCAGCTTAGTTACCCGATATCTCAACCTTGACAAAATTTGAATTTGACATGGTGTTGAGCTCCTCTTCTGCCAACTTAACATCTGTGCTCACCTCTCCCTGAATGTCTGACCCCTTCTCCTCTCAAGACCTGCAATCCACCTAGACCTCCTGTGCCTATCTCCTACCCTCTCTCAATCTTTTCCTACCTTGCCAATGTTGAACACTAATTCTCTAACAATTTCTGTTATTGCCCCACCACTGAACATTCAGACTGTTAATAACCTCATCACTTCTAGAGATCTCTCTGCCACTGTCTCCAATCTTATAGTTTCCAGTCACTGCACAGCTCACTTTACCCCCTCCAAGGTCCACTAAAGAGTTGTCCTGGCTGACCTATTGTTTCAACCTGCCTGTATCCCAGTAAATTTGCTTCCTCTTGACTCAATTCTCCTGGCCAGGACACAGGGGGGAACTCCCCTGCTTGTCTTTAAAAGAGTAACATGGGATCTTTGACAACCACCTGAGCGGGCAGCAAGTTGAATGCACTGCCTGTGGTGTGGTGAAGGCAGATTCAGTCATGACTTTTGAAAGGGGATTGAGAAAAGAAATTGCAAGGCTACAGGGAAAGGGTGGGGAAGCGGGACTAGTGGAGTTGCTCTTGCAGACAGCCGCCACAGACACGGCAAGTCAAATGGCCTCCGTCTGTGCTGTAACCATTCTATGACCAACCTCCATATTTGCCGTATATTTCCTCATGTTGCCATTGCTTCTTTTGCTAATTACTTCCCCTCAAGGACTGGCATCTCATTCTTCAATCCCACTTCCTGATGTCCTTGCCCTGGCAGTTTCCTATGCAACCACTGAAGATGCAGCTTTTTCACATGTACTATATCCAGAGCCCAAAACACTTGTTCCGAGTGAGACTACAGTTCTGGTGCACTTCCATCAAATCCAATATACTGCATTCACTGCTCACTGTGTGGTTTATTTTCTAATAAAGATTAGATGACCACCTTCCTGAGCACTGATTTTGATTGTCTGTTCCATGTGCCTTATTGTTTCATATGCCTTACTGTATACAGGGCCTTGGTGAGACCACACCTGGAGTATTGCGTGCAGTTTTGGTCTCCCTACCTAAGAAAAGATATACTTGCCATAGAGGGAGTACAGCGAAGGTTCACCAGACTGATACCGGGGATGGCAGGGTTGTCGTATGAGGAGAGATTGGTTCGAATGGGCCTGTATTCACTAGAGTTTAGAAGAATGAAAGGGGATCTGATTGAAACGTATAAAATTCTAACAGGACTAGACAGACTAGATGTAGGGAGGATGTTTCCCCTGGTTGGGGAGTCTACAACCAAGGCCCACAATCTCAGGATATGGGGCAGGCCATTTAGAACTGAGATGAGGAAAAGTTTCTTCACTCAGAGGTTGGTCAACCTGTGGAATTCTCTACCAGAGAAGACTGTGGAGGCCAAGTCATTGAGTATATTCAAGAAAGAAGTTGATAAATTTTTGGATATTAGGGGCATCAAGGGGTATGGAGAGAAAGTGGGAATATGGGAATTGAGATAGAGGATCAGCCATGATCATATTGAATGGCGGAGCAGGCTCGAAGTTCCAAATGGCGTACTCCTGCTCCAAGTTTCTGTGTAGCTCCTCTCCCACTCTCTGACCTCCCATTTTGTATGGTCAAAGATCAATGCCAGTATGAAGAACTGTAGTTCCTCGTTTTGCTTGGCACTCTGCAGCTCCCTGATCTGAACAGTGACTTTAGTAACTTGATTTCTTTGCAGCAGGGGTGAATGAGGTGAGGGTCTTGTTGATGTCTTTGGAGAGGGAGACAGGTTGATCTCTGGAGCAGAAACCCTTCATCTGAGCACAGCACAAGCAGGTGATCTCAGTGTGGACCCACTGTTAGGGAGAATCTTCTCTTCTAAGATCAAATCTCTATTTTCCTCATTTTATTGCTCTTTTACTGTGTGTGTTTGGAGGGGGGGAGCAGTGAGGGGGCTCTCGTGTTTTTTCATGTTTGGTCTCTCCACTACACTGATGATTTTTTTTTACATTACATTTACTTTTTTACATCATCGGACAGTCCTCTATTAAGCAGCTTATAAAGCCTTTCCACCTCGGTCCCTCTCTGTGATTGGCATATCTCTCTCTTTCCCCCCTTCTACTCCCTATTTTTTCCCACACTTGCTAAAATGTTGTTTATCTTACAGTTTTAATTCCAATAAAGCGCCACTCACCTGACGTATCAACCTAATATAAAGGACTTAACATTTAGTTCAACAACTTCAGACCATGAACTCTCCTCCATCCCCAACGGCTTTTTGATCCCCCCCGCTTTTTCTTATTCATTTGTATTTTTAAATTTTTATTTATTTATGATTTTTTTCCCACTTAGTTTCATTATTATTATTTATTTCCATTTTATTCATCATTTTATCCCCAGCTTTTAGCCTTTTCGATCTTTTTCCCCACCACCGTCCCCTCCCCTACCCCACCCCCACTAGGGCCATCGGTCATTTTCCAGAGTGCTTATCCTGGTCCTGCCATTATCACATTCTGCTTTCCACTCTTTATGTCACCATTAGCACCTCCTTTAGCCAGCACCAGCACTATTATTTATGTCACCTTTGTCAATCTCTCCTTTGCTCCACCTATCGCTGGCCTTCTATCCAGCTTCACCTGTCCCACCCCAACCCCCCCCCCCACACCTTAAACAGTATATATTTCACCACATTTCTACTTCCCTTTAGCTCTGAAGAAGAGTCATACAGACTTGAAACGTTATCTCTGTCTTTCTCTCCACAGATGCTGTCAGACCTGCTGAATTTTTCCAGCAATTTTTGTTCTTGTGTGTGATGTATCAACCTGTTTGTTCTCAGTTTGCATTGATGGTCCTGCCATTTATTTCTAGCATTCAGTTTTTCTTTTAAGATAGAAGCAAAATTCTGTGGATGCTGGAAATCTGAAATAAAAAAACAGAAAATGCTGGAAAAACTCAGCAGATCTGGCAACATCTATGGAGAGACGCCAACTCTCGAAACATTAACTCTGTTTCTCTTGCCACAGGTGCTGACAGACCTGCTGAGTTTTTCCAGCATTTTCTGTTTTTATTTTAGTTTTTCCTTATCTATTGAGCTGATTGCTGTTGGCCAGGCACTATTGTTGGAGTTTGGCTGCTACCTTTTTGTGTATGACATCTTGCAGCTTTACAAGACTAAATCCAAGTCGGACAGCCAAGTCACAGTACCGCGCATTATCAGGTGGATCACCTTGAATCCTGAGGCACATTTTCATAGGCCACATTCATTCCCAATGTGGTGAACTGTCTGATCTAGGTGCCCACAGTCACAAGATGTACTGTCCTTGAAATTCTGTTTGTGGAGTAGATGTGATGTCCTTGTATGGAGAGTGCGGATCCTGTTGAGTGTAGGCCAATTTTTTCAAGGGAGGTTGAGTTCAGGTGGCCTCATCTTATAGAATGGGGAGAACTCTTCACATTTACCAATTAAATGTCAGAGATATGTTGCAAGCAAAGTGTAACTACCTGTCAAGAACTGCCAAAGGTGTTCTTGTTCTCCAAGAGATACACACCTGCGATGTATCCAGTGCCTCCAAGCTCTGCATCTATTGCTTTGAACTAAATGCAGCAGTGTTTCAAATGCCATACATGTGAAGTATGGCAGTGCAACCTACTTACGGTGGCTGAGAGATGACAATCTTCAAGTGGTCCACAATGTTTTTAGCTAACGTCATTGAGAACCAGAGGGCTTGATTTAAGGTAATCAGCAAAAGAAGCAATGGCAACGTGAGGAAAACCTTTTTTCACACAGAAAGAGGTAAGGATCTGAAATGCAGTGCCAGGAAGTGTGGTGGAGGCAGGTTCAATTGTGGCATTCAGAAAGAAATTGAATCATTATCTGAAAAGGAAAAATTTGCAGGGCTACAGGGAAAAGGCATGGCACAAGGACTAGGTGAATTGCTCTTGCAGAGAGCCAACATGGACATCACAGGCTGAATGGCCTTCAGCACTGTAACCATTCTATGATTCTATGACTTGGCCATCGATAGTGGCTGCTATGTTTGCCTACATAACGGTTGCCAGTGGACTTCAGGAAGCAGTTCAATGTGTGAAACCGCTACATATAAGCACTGGGAGAAATGAGCAGGGAAATAATCCACACAGCTCAATAAGGAAATGTGGCATAACAATCTAATCACACACTGAGTCCCGTGATGTGTCATGTTCTTCATTGATCTGCATCCACTCCAGGTGCTCCATACTTAAACCAAGTGTCACATTAATAAGGCTTCACAGCTGTGTCACACAGTGAAAATAACAAATCAGAACATTTAACGGCCTGGAGCCAATCCAAAGTAGAATTCAAGTTGACGACAGTGAGGACTGCTGACAAGATCACAGAGCATTCTGTAGAAGCCTTTCCTGTCAGGTCTACCTGCTCAGTTAAGTGCTGACTCATCAGACTAGTAGCTCAAGGGTTTTCCAACCAGACTCACCTCAATGAGTCTCATGCTAACTCCTATTCATAGCTCAGGAAGTAAATCTAGAATTTACAGCACTCTCATTCTTCTAAGTTCCAATGAATACAGCCTAGTTGGCCCAATCTCTCCTCATATGACAATCCTGCCATCCCAGGAATCAGTCTGGTGAACCTTCACTGCACTCCCTCTATGGCAAGTATATCCTTTCTAAAGTAAGGAGACCAAAAATGCACACAATACTCCAGGTGTGGTCTCACCAAGGCCCTGTATAGCTGCAGTAAGACATCCTTGCTCCTGTACTCAAGTCTTCTCACAATGAAGGTCAACATACCATTTGCCTTCTTAACTGTTTGCTTTCAGTAATTGGTGTACAAGGGCACCCAGGTACTTTTGTACATCAACATTTCCCAATCTACCATCATTTAAATAATACTCTGCCATTCTGTTTTTTCTAGCAAAGTGGATAACTTCACATTCATCCACATGAATCTGCCATGTATTTGCCCACTCATGCAACTTGTCTAAATCGCTTTGAAGCCTCTTAACATCCTCCTCACCATTCACATTCCCACCTAGTTTGGTGTCGTCACCAAACTTGGAAATATTATATTTGGCTCCCTCATCTAAATTATTGATATATATTGTGAGTAGTTGGGGCCAAGCACTGATGCCTGTGGTATCCCGCTATTCACTGCCTGCCATTCCGAAAAAGACCCATTCATTCCTACTCTGTTTCCTGTCTGTTAACTAATTGTCAATCCATGCCAATATACTACCCTCAATCCCACATGCTTTAATTTTACACACTAACCCCTTATGTGGGATTTTAACAAAAGCTTTCTGAAAATCCAAATACACCACATCCACTGGTTCTCCTTTATCTATTCTGCTAGTTACATCTCAAAACCCTCCAGTAGGTTTGCCAAACATGATTTCCCTTTCATAAATCCACGTTGACTTTGTTTAATCCCGTTGATATTTTCTAAATGTCCTGATATCACTTCCTTTATAACAGACTCTAGCATTTTCCCTACTGCTGATGTTAGGCTAACCGGTCTGTTTTCTCTCCCTCCTTTTTCAAATTACTTTTGCAACCCTCCAATCTGCTGAAACTGTTTCAGAATCTACAGATTTTTGGAAGATGGCAACCAACGCATCCACTAATTCCATGGACACCTCCTATAGTACCCTGAGATGTAGATTATCAGGCCCTGGGGATTTATCGGCTTTCAGTCCCATTAATTTTTCCAGCACTTTTTTTTAGTAATACTAATTTCCTTCAATTCCTCCTTCTCACTCAACCCTCGATTCCCTAGTACTTCTGGGGACTTATTTGTGTCTTCCTCCGTGAAGTCAGAACTAATGCAGTTGTTTAATTGCTCTGCCATTTCCTTGTTCTCTATTATAAATCCTCCTGTTTCAGATTGTAAGGGACCTACATTTGTCTTCACCAATCTTGTTCTTCTTACATACTGATCGAAGCTTTTACAGTCCGCTTTTATGTTCCTTGCAAGTTTATTGTCATACTCTATTTTTCCCTTTTAATCAATCTCTTGGTCCTCCTTTGCTGAATTCTAAACTGCTCCCAATCCTCAGGCTTGCTACTTTTTCTAGCAACTTTATATGACTCCTCTTTGGATATAATGTTATCCTTAATTTCTTTTGTTAGCCATGGTTGGGCCACTTTTCCTGTTGTGTTTTTGCCCCAGAAAGAAATATATAACTGTTGCGATGCATATATTCGTTCCTTAAATATTAGCCATTGTCTATCCACCTTTTAATGATGTTCCCCAATCTATCTTAGCCAACTCATGCCTCATAGTTTTGTAGTTTCCTTTGTTGAGATTTTGGACCCTAGTTTCGGATTAAACTACTTCACTTTTCCAACCTAAGTAAGAATTCTATCCTGTTATGGTCACTGTTCCCTAAAGGATCCCGCACAAGATTATTAATGCAGAAACTCACCAACGCTCCTTAGGCAGCACATTCCAAACCCTCAACCACTACCATCTAGAAAGTCAAGGGGAGCAGATGCAAGGGAACACCACCATCCTGACTTGGAAATATATCGCCGTTCCTTCACTGTCGTTGGGTCAAAATCCTGGAACTCCCTCCCTAACAGCACTGTGGGTGTACCTACACCACATGGACTGCAACGGTTCAAGAAGGCAGCTCACCACCACCTTCTCTAAGGGCAATTAGGGATGGGCAATAAATGCTGGTCTAGTCAGTGATGCCCACATCCCGTAAATGAACAAAAAAGACCACTGAGCCTCTTGAGTCTGTTCCCCCAATCAATAACGTCACGAGTGATCTGCAACATAATCCCATATTTCTGTTAGGTTTTGGTAACAAAAATCTATCAATCTCAGATTTAAAATGAACAATTGTCTCAATACCAATTACCATTTGCAGGTGGCGTCCCAAACTTCCAGAGCCCTATTTTAGTATTCAAGTCTTTCCCTAATTGCACTCTTGGACGTGGTACTGGAAAGGCTAGTAGATAAACCATCTGGTCTGAACGGCATGCATCCCAGGTGGTGCAGGGTGCAGTTTTGGTCTCCATATTTAAGGAAGGATATACTTGCAATGGAGGCAATACAGCGAAGTTTCACTAGATTGGTCCCTGGAATGAGGGGGTTGTCCTATGATGAAAGGCTGAGTAAATTGGGTCAACATTCTCTGGAGTTTAGAAGAATGAGAGGCGATCTTGTTGACACATAGAACATTCTGGAGAGGTTTGTCAGGGAAGACACTGAGAGGTTGTGTCCCCTGCCTGAGGAATCTAAAACACGGGTACAAAGTCTTAGAATAAAGAATCGGAAGATTTTGGGGAAGCTGTATGTTACAATCCATCTTGAACACCGATTAAACTCAACATTCCCATCATATTGGTTGCATTACATCCTGTGTTTCAAGGAATTAAGAAAACTAACAATGTTGCACATTTGTACATGTTGAAGGGGGAGATGGTGGCGTAGTGGTATTATCACTGGACCAGTAATCCAGAGACCCCAGCTAATGTCCTGGGAACAGAGGTTCAAACCCCATCATGGCAGCTGGTACAATTTAAATTCACTTAATAGATCTGGAATATAAAGTTAGTGTCAGTCATGACAACCATGAAACTATCATCATTGTTGTAAAAATCTATCTGGTTCACTAATACCCTTTAATGTCCATGTGACTCCAGACCCAGAGCAATGTGGTTGACTCTTTAACTGCCCTCTGAAATAACCGAGCCAGCCACTCAGTTCAAGGGCAATTAGGGATGGGGGGGGGCAACAAATGCTGGCCTTGCCAGCGACGCCAACATCCCATGAAAGAGTTTTAAAAAACAGACACACACAAAACCAGCTCGAGTCTATATCACTGTTGCTGGGGCAAAATCCTGGAACTCCCTCCCTAACAGCACTGTGGGTCTACCTACACCACATGGACTGTAGAGGTTCAAGAACACAGCCTTATAAAACTTAGGAATATACGAGTTGAGGGACGTGTACTGCCTCTTTATAAAACCCACATGAAAGAAAAAAGGGGCATTTCTGCAAGATACGAAAGGACTGTCAATACCTATTGAACCGTGCACCAAGTGAAGTCAGCAGCTTTAGGAGAACAGAGGTGAGGAGAAACCTAGTAAAAAACCCAGTAAAAAAACACAATCAACCATGAAGATTTAGAGAATTTTTTAAAAGGATGTATAAGGTGTGAAACCAGTTCTTGGGCGAGAGAAAAACCAAACCACAAAATAATCAACCCACATAAACCCAAGACAGTAAAGCTGTATTCACTCAACACAAACCACATCCACTTTCACATCCTGGCACATCAACAAGCTGCCAGAAACAGCATCAAAGAGCTCATATCCACATAGCAGCTCCCCCAATCTCTGCAGCTTCCCCTTCTCCTGTCCCTGCAGCTCTCCCTCCCCCCGTCCCTGCAGCTCTCCCTCCCCCTGTCCCAGCAGCTCTCCCTCCCCCCCGTCCCTGCAGCTCTCCCTCCCCACCGTCCCTGCAGCTCTCCCTCCCCCTGTTCCTGCAGCTCTCCCTCCCCCCCGTTCCTGCAGCTCTCCCTCCCCCCGTCCCTGCAGCTCTCCCTTCCCCTGTCCCTGCAGCTCTCCCTCCCCACCGTCCCTGCAGCTCTCCCTTCCCCTGTCCCTGCAGCTCTCCAGCTCTCCCTCCCCGCCGTCCCTGCAGCTCTTCCTCCCCCTGTCCCTGCAGCTCTCCCTCCCCCCCGTCCCTGCAGCTCTCCCTCCCCCTGTCCCTGCAGCTCTCCCTTCCCCTGTCCCTGCAGCTCTCCCTCCCCCCCATCCCTGCAGCTCTCCCTCCCCCTGTCCCTGCAGCTCTCCCTCCCCCCCGTCCCTGCAGCTCTCCCTCTCTCTGTCCCTGCAGCTCTCCCTTCCCCTGTCCCTGCAACTCCCCCATCCCTGCAGCTCTCCCTTCCCCAGTCCCTGCAACTCCCCCCATCCCTGCAGCTCTCCCTTCCCCAGTCCCTGCAACTCCCCCCATCCCTGCAGCTCTCCCCCTCCCCTCATCCTTGCAGCTCTCCCCCTCCCCTCATCCCTGCAGCTCTCCCCCTCCCCTCATCCCTGCAGCTCTCTCCCTCCCCTCGTCCTGCAACTCTCCCCACCCCTCGTCCCTGCAACTCTCCCCCTCCCCTCGTCACTGCAGCTCTCCCCCTCCCCTCGTCACTGCAGCTCTCCCCCTCCTCTCGTCACTGCAGCTCTCCCCCTCCCCTCGTCACTGCAGCTCTCCCCCTCCCCTCGTCCTGCAACTCTCCCCACCCCTCGTCCCTGCAACTCTCCCCCTCCCCATCCATGCAGCTCTCCTCTTCCCCATCTCTCGAGCGCCTCATCAGGCAAGTCATCATACAAAATTTGACAATAGTGAGGTGTTAGGGCAGGTGATCAATAGCTTGGTCAAAGAGTTAGGTTTTAAGCAGTGTCTTAAAGGAGGAAAGTGAGGCAAAAAGTTTTGGGGAGGGAATGCCAGAACTTAGGGCTCAGGCAGCCGAAGGCACAGCAACCAATGGTACAGCAATTAAAATCAGACAGGCTCGACAGGCCAGAAAAGCTGGAAGAGCACAGAAACCTTGGAGGGTTGTGCGACTGGAGGAGATTTCAGAGATAAGGAGGGGGTGAGACCATGGTTGGGGAATTGAGAACACAGGGAACTATCTAAGGCTTAGGGTTCAGCAATTTAGAACTAAGATGAGGAGAAATTGCTTCACTCAAAGGGTTGTGAATCTTTGGAATTCTCTACGCCAGAGAGCTGTAGATGCTCAGTCATTGAGAATATTCAAGACAGAGGTCGACAGATCTTTGGATACTAAGGAAATGAAGGGATATGGGAAGTAGAGTTGAAGTGGAAGGCCTTACCGCAACTCGCTGATTTCTGTCCTTCAGCCAATTTCTTTATCCAAGCTGACACTGACCTTCCTGTTCATGAGCCTTAATTTTTTTAACAAGTCCTTTATGTGGTACTTTGTCAATCACTTCAAAATCCATATAGATAACATCCACTGCATTCCCTTCATCAATCTTCTCTGTGACTTCATCAAAAAATTCAGTTCGATTAGTCATGCACAATCTGCCCTTTACAAATCTGTGCTGGATGGTTGGCCAACAGTGCGTGGCAATAGTTAATGCAAAGCTAACAAATGCATGGAGGGTTTCAGCAGCAGGTGAACTGAGGAAGGGGCAGAATCGAGCAATGGCATGGAGATTGAAATAGATGGTCTTAGTGATGACTCAGGTTAAATAGTCAGAAAATCACCTATGGTCAAATACGACACCAAGGTTATAAACAGTCTGGTTAAGCCTCAGGCACATGCCAGGGATTTAGTTGGTGTCTAAGGAACAGAGTTTGTGGTGGGCACCACAACAATGGCTTCAGTTGACAAAGAAAAATTGTTCCCATTAAAGGAATGATCAAGAACCAAAGGTCACTGCTTTAAGACAGTTAGCAAAAGATGACATGGGGGAAAACTTTTTTTACACAGCAAATAGTTAGCATGAATCCCAAAAAGCTGCCATACAAGTTCAGCAGGTAATAGGAAAGGTAAATGGAATGTTGGCCTTTATTTCAAAGGGAATGGAGTATAAAAATAGGGAAGTCTTGCTAAAACTATACAAGGCACTAGTTAGACCACACCTAGAATACTGTGAACAGTTTTGGTCCCCATATCAAAGGAAAGATATACTGGCATTGGAGGCAGTCCAGAGAAGGTTCACTAGGTTGATCCTGGGTATGGAGGATTTTCTTATGAGGATGGGTTGAGTAGGTTGGGCCTGTGCTCACTGGAGTTTAGAAGAATGAGAGGGAATCTTATTGAGACATATAAGATTCTTAGGGGGCTTGACAGGGTAAATGCTGAGAGGTTGTTTCCCTTTGTGAGAGAGTCTAGGACCAGAGGGCATAACCTCAGAGTGAGGGGGCACCCATTTAAAACAGGGATGAGAAGGAATTTCCTCTCTCAGAGGGTAGTCAATCTATGGAGAGCTGTAGAGGCTGGGTCATTAAGTATATTCAAAGCTGAGATAGACAGATTTTTAATTATTAAGGGAATCAAGGGTTATGGGAAAAAGGCAGGAAAGTGGAGTTGAGGATTATCAGATCAGCCATGATCTCACTGAATGGCGGAGCAGACTCGATGGGCCGAATGGCCTAATTCTGTTCCTACGTCTTATGGATCTTATGAATCTGGAATGCACTGCCTGAAAATGTGGTGGAAGCAGATTCAATTGTGGCTTTCAAAAGAAAATGGGATAAACAACTGAAGAGAAACCATTTGTGGGCTACATGGAAAGAGGAGGGGTGTGGGACAAATTAAATTGCTCTTGCAGAGTGGCACCATCCTGACAGGCCAAAGGCCTCCTTCTGTGCAGTAACTGTTCTGTGGCCAGAATTTTACATCCCATGGGTGGGTGCGTGACTCGAACGGGCGGGAAATCGTGCGAGATGACGTTGGGCAAGTGCCCCGATGTCATCACGTGATATTTCACTCAGCGGGCGTGCACAAAAGTTGGAAGAGCGCCCACCGATAATTAAGTGGGCAATTAAGCCCATTAATGGCCCAAATGTCAGCCACTTTTCATCGCACGACCAATGTTACGGTTGGCGGGTGGGCCAATCAGCCAGGCGGGCTTTATATTTTTGATGAAACCTCATCCAAGGGCGGGATGAGATCTCCGTTCGGATTTAAAATAAGGAAAAATATCTGGGGATTGTTTTTCTTTAATGAGGTCTGCCTTCAGGTGCTTGATTGTGCTGCATGGACATTTTCTGATTTGGGGGTCTGCAGCTGTCTGCCTTCCGGAAGCTGTCTCGAAGCGCTCACCCGCATCCACAGTGACGTCGACGCCTGCCCTCTTCCCACACCCAAAGGCAGTGCTGAGCCTTTCTTCGGGTGTGTTTCATGTTGGCTGGCTGTTGATTGGCCAGCCAGCGTAAGATTGCGATTGGGGGCCAATCGCAGGCAAAAGCAAGGTTCGTGTCTGCTTCTGGGCCCGCCAATCGCACGCAACTGACGAGCTCAAAATTGAGGCCTATGGTTCTATGAGCTATCCATCCCTTGTTCTTTTCAACCCGTCTGCAGTCTTTAACACAATTAACTACATTATCCATCTCCATCACCTCTTATTAATTGTCCAGTTGGTGGTAATGCACTCGCCTAGTTCCATTCTTTTTTCTATATTTTTCAAGGGATGTGGGCGTCGCTGGCTAGGCCAGCATTTATTGCCCATCCCTAAATGCCTTTGAGAAGGTGGTGGTGGTGAGCCGCCTTCTTGAACCACTGCAGTCCATGCGGCGTACATACACCCACAGTGCTATCCAGTTGTCACCAGAAAATCACAGGAATACAAGAAATAGGAGAGGTAGGCATTCAGCCCTTCAAGCCTACTCTACCATTCAGTAAGATGACGGTTGATCTGGCCATGGTCTCAACTCCACTTTCCTATCTGCCCCCCTAACCCTTGACTTGACTCCCTTGTCAATCAAAAATCTTTCTAACTCAGCCTTGCATATATTCAATGACCCAGCCTCCTCTGCTCTCTGGGGAAGAGAATTACACAGAGAATAACCCTCAGAGAAAAAAATTTCTCCTCATTTCAGTCTTAAATGGGAGACCCCTTATTCTTAAACTGTGTCCCCTAGCTCTAGTCTCTCCCATAAGGGGAAACATCCTCTCAGTATCCATCCTGTCAAATAACCTCAGGATCTTATACGTTTCAGTAAGATCACCTCTCATCCTCTTCATCCCAGGAATCAGTTGAGTGAGCCTTCTCTGAACTGCTTCTAATGCAATTATATCCTTTCTTAAGTAAGGAGACCAAAACTGTACACATTATTGTAGATGCAGCCTCACCAAGGCCCTGTACAGCTGCATTCAAACTTCCCTATTTGTATATTCCACCCCCTTTGCAATAAAGGCCAACATTCAATTTGCCTTCCTAATCACTAGCTGTACCTGCATATTAACTTTTTGAGATTCATGTACAAGGAGCTCGGAGAGGGCATTAGGGGAAATAGAATAGAAACTAGAGAAAGATGTACATTCAAGGGGAACCTTAGAAGAGTTTGATCAGTGGGTTAGTGTAAGCAAGGGAAGCAGTAGAGGTCACTGACTGGATAGTTTGAATCCTAATTGACAAAGAAGTTCATGAGCTCCTTTCACTTCCTGTTGGAGGTGAGGGTGGAGGAGTTGGGGAGAGGGGTTTAAGTAGATGATTTTCGGTCAAGAAAATAAGCCAAGGGTTATCTTTGCATTCCAGGATTATTCTGGAATAGTTAGTAGTCTGGCCAGAACTGGTGGTAGATTGCTAAACCAGTTGTCCAGATATCAAATCTGCATCCCTTGGAATTAAAGGAGTGGAGATGAGAGCCGTGTCAGGTGGAACAGGCAAGGTGAGAGAGAGTAATGGTTTTAATGGGGGGCTAGGGCAACAGAGGTGCAAGAGAGGGTGTCGTTGAACAAATCATTAACTGCAGAAACGCTGTGGTGAATGGTAACCAAAGGTTAGACAGCTGAGATTTTGAAAGTTGAGTTTTAATTGGGAGTCTTTTTCCAGGACCAGGTGTAGGGGAGGAAGGGTAGAGAGTGGGCAGTAGGGTAGGGAGGGGGAGGTAGGAAGGGGGATGGTAGGCATGAGTGGAGAGCAATAGAAGGTTGTGATCGGAGATAGCTTAAATAGTGATTGACTCCGTGTGAGTCACAAAGTCACGTGAGATAAGAACATAAGAAATTGGAGCAGGAGGAGACCACACAGTCCATCGAGCCTGCTTCGCCATTCAGTACGATCATGGCTGATCTTGGGCTTCAACTCCATTTTTTAACCATATCCCTTAATTCCCTGAGACACCAAAAATCTGTCTCTCCCAGCCTTAAATATGTTAAGTAATGGAGCATCCACAACCCAATGGAATAGAGAATTCCAAAGATTCACAATCCTTTGAGTGAAGAAATTTCTCCTCATCCCACTCCTAAATGATTGTCCCCTTATCCTGAGACTGTGACCCGTGTTCTAGATTCCCCAGGCAGCGGAAACAATCGCTTGGCATCTCTCCTATCAAGTCCCCTCAGGATCTTGTACATTTCAATGAGATAGAAAGATCAATGCAGTGATCGTAAATATGGGTTAAGGAGCCTTTTTTTAAATAAAAAGACTAAGGGTGGGACAGGGAACAATGAACTCAGAGGAGAGTGAGGACACAAAACTGAGATGGACCTTGAAATCAGACAGGATAAAAAGTTACCCAGTGCAGATGCTGAGAAAGGAAAGTAAGTGAAGAAATCACACCGGCTCCTCACCATTAAAGCTCTCACCATTTCCCGCATTGGCAATATATATCCCACCCTCGCCCACCACCCTCCCCCCAACAACCTACGGAGGCAATATACATCTGTCCCGATCCCCCTCTTCAATGTACATCCCGTCCCCTCCCGCCTCTTCAATGTACAACATGGTCCCTCCCTCCTCATCAACGTAATCCCGGGTCCCTCCCCCTTGACAATGTACACCCCATCCCCTCCCCGACAGCAATGTATATCCCAGCCTCACCCTGGCCCCCCTACTTCCCCAACAACACTTGAATAGCATCTATTAACCTCCAACATATCCTTAGTTAGGGGCACCAGAGGTGGATACCTGTGTTCAATATACAACCCAACGAGGCTCAATGCACAGTCCTGTCTATAGAAATGCAGTGTTGATTGCTCCCATCATCTGCATTCATGATGCACCTTAACCTTCCCCCACTCAGTGGGGTTTGTGGTATGGCTTTGACTCAGTCAGTACAAAAGAGGTTCACAAAACAGACTCAACTCCTTCACCTAAAGAGTTAATATTCAGCTGTCATCCCCTAGCCACACAGACTCAGAAGCTTCAAATATCCAGACATATCCAGTGCTGCAGCCTCCATTCTCCATCCACCTCCACATGGTTCAAAGCAATGCCTTAACTCTTTGTACCCTTTCTGTACAGTAAATCCTTGTTCTCCCATTTAACGTTGTTTCGCTTTAACATTGGTAAGATGGTGTAAAAGTGCCAAGCTGGGGCTGCTACAATCTAATTTTTTTTTTAATGATCCCACTCGCCACTTCCTTCCCTTGTACCCTTGCTATGAGGTAGGGCTCAGCAGAAAAGCAGTGAGGCAGGAGCAGCTTCAACAGTCATTGTATTAAAAAACATGGATTGTAGCAGCCACTGCTCGGCACTTCTACAACATCGGAGCTCCAGTTCAGATCAGATCTGGATCTTGAACGGGAATACAAGTCCAGGAAAGGGAAGCAGCAAGAGGGTGAGTCAGGGAGCGGGTGGGTCAGTGAGAGGAAAGAAGCCACAACTCGGAGGGTCGGGGAATGGGGAGAGGCTGCAAGTGGGAGATTCAGGGAGGGGGAAGCTGCAAGTGGGAGATTCAGAGAGGGGGAGGCTGCAAGTGGGAGATTCAGGGAGGGGGAAGCTGCAAGTGGGAGATTCAGAGAGGGGGAGGCTGCAAGTGGGAGATTCAGGGAGGGGGAGGATGTGCAGCAACTAGGACGATTTGGGAGCGGGAGGTTCAGCAAGCTGGATCCGTGGCAAACAGGAGGTACTGTAAGTAGATAGTTACATTCTTCTTCCATATTTTCAAACATATATCAAAAAATTATTTCTGTTTACCAATATAGGAATTTATCAATGTAAAATATTTCAACTTACAGGGTTTATTGTTTTAATATTTGTTTTTCTGATAAGGAAAGTCCTACAGAACCTAACTATAGTTTTACCACTGATTCCCATGGGAACCAATGTTTCACTTAAAGTTGTCATTTTCAGGAATACAACCACAACTTTAACCTAGGACTGTCTGTACTTATACCATGATCTCACTGTCTCTCAGAGGTCTCAGCACAGCCCGAAGTCCCCCCCTATCCTGTCTCCGAGCTACCACACAAAGACATAAGAGCACAACTAGCTTTGGTCCATATACTGAAATAGAATTTACATGACATCAGCTCCAGCCTTGACCCCAGGTTCATCATCAAGAGAGAGTGAAGAAAGTGCTTCATTACCATATCTTTCAAATGTTACCATATTCTGAGTCACAATGTAAGAGGTTCCTCCTCCACAACGTTCCACTCCCTCAGCCTTCACTGCACCTTTCTTCTACCCACCTCACTGTGAATGCACTTTACACATTGCAATTTGTAGTGAGTAATACTGCAGTGGCAATCAGGTAGTCACCATCTCCTCTTGTTATGAGTCTACACCTGCTGATACAGTGCCTGACAGGGCAGAGTGGAAGATCTCAGGCTCTGAGCTACATTGCTTGAAAGGAGAAGGAAGATAGAATCATAGAATGGTTATAGCACAGAAGGTCCTTATTAGGACTGATATTTATGACCTAGACCCCTAATACGGACTTCCTGGGGAACCCACGATATATCTTTCTCCAGTCTGAAATACGATTCAACCCAAAAACATGGGAGTACGTTCTCAGGATAAAAAGGCCAATCATATAAGGCTAAGATGAGAAAGATTTTCTTCAATCAAAGGGTTGTGAATCTTTGGAATTCTCTGTCCCAGATGGTTATGGATGCTCTGTCACTGAGTATATTTAAGGCTAGGATAGATAGATTTTTGGTCTCTCAGAGAATTAAAGGAAATGGGGAGCACCTGAGAAAGTGGAGATGCCGCCCATCATCAGCCATGATAGTATTGAATGGTGGAGCAGGCTCGAGGGGCAGTATTGTTGACTCCTGCTCCTATTTCTTATGTTCTGCCTACTCTCTGTTTCTTGCGATCAGTCAGCTTCACATCCATGCAGTCATTGTCCCTTTTATTCCATGTCCTTTAACTTGTCTGACAAGCCTGTTAGGCGACACTTTATCAAGTACACCTTTGGAAGTACATGTGCCACATTAATTGCATTACCCACAACAACTCTCTCTGTTACCTCATCAAAAAACATAATCAAGCTAATTAAAAATAATTTGCCTTTAACAAATCTGTGCTGGCTTCCTTAATCAATCCACCTTTGTCCAAGGTAAATAGCATGAAGTCCAACTCAACAGAGTACTGCTAGACAGAGTACTTCCCTAACTCAGGGAATCTGATGAGTGAGGGAATAATACGGGTTGATCTTGCTCTAAAATCTACATAAGTTTTCTATTTAGCACCTAATTTAGGTGGCTAATTAGAACTGTTTCCCTAGTTGGCAGGATCTGACTCAGTTATTGGAATTCCAGCTAATATAAACACCAGAGATATATGCATTCATGGGAGGTGGGCGTCGCCTGCTGGACCAGCATTTATTGCCCATCCCTAGTTGCCCTTGAGAAGGTGGTGGTGAGCTGCCTTCTTGAACCGCTGCAGCCCATGTAGGGAAGGTACACTCACAGTGCTGTTAGGTAGGGAGTTCCAAGATTTAGATCCAGCGACAGTGAAGGAACGGTGATATATTTCCAAGCCAGGATTGTGTGTGGCTTAGAGGGGAACTTGGAAGTGGTGGTGTTCCCATGCATCAGCTGCCCTTGTCCTTCTAGATGGTAGAGGTCACAAGTGTGGGAGGTGCTGCTGAAGGAGCTATTGGGCAGGAATGCAAGTTGGAGAGGCTCTGACACAAAAGGGAGGGGGAGGAGCTTCTGGATTGTTCTATCCACAAATAATAGATTCAGAAAGAGAGGGTGTGGCTGATAGAAAGCTGAACAGCAGAGATTTAGGAGAGGTTGGAGGAGAAGTTCCCAATGACACTGGTGCAGTGCAAGGTTTAAATTATCAAAGAAGTGAGGTGCAAAACAGGTATTTGAAATCACAGAATTTCAACTGCACAGGAGGCTATTTGGCCCATCATGTCTGCACCAGCTCTCCAAATGAGCATTATGACCTAGTATCATTGCCCTGCCTTTTCCCCAGACCCCTGCACATTGATTATTTGATTAGAAACATCTAATGTCCTCTTGAATGTTTCGATTGAGCCTGCCTCCACCACACTTCCAGGCAGTGCATTCCAGACCCAAACCACTCATTCTGTGAAAAGGATTTTTCTCATGTCACATTTGCTTCTTTTGTAAATCACTTTAAATCTGTGCCCTCTTGTTCTTGATCCTTTTACGAGCGGGAGCACCTTCTCCCTATCTACTCTGTCCAGCCCACCTCATCATTTTCAACATCCCTATCAAATCTCCTCTTAGTCTTCTTCTCTCCAAGGAGAACAGTCCCAATCTTTCCAATCTATCTTCGTGACTCATCCATGGAACCATTCTTGTAAACCTCTTCTGCACCGTCTCCAATGTGTTCACATCCTTCCGATAGTGTGATGCCCAGAACTGTTCACAATACTCCCTAATTGAGGTCTAACAAATTATATAAATTCAGCATAACCTCCCAGCTCTTGTACTCTGTGCCCCTATTAATAAAGCCAATGAAACTGTGCTTTATTAACTGCTCTCTCCACCTGTCCTGCCACCTTCAATGATCAATGCACATATACACCCACGTCTTTCTGCGTCTGCACCCCCTTCAAAATTTCACCCCTTATTTTATATTGTCTGTCCATGTACTTCTTACCAAAATGCATTACCTCACACTTCTCCACACTGAACTCCATCTGCCCACTCCGCTAACTTGTTTATGTCCTTTTGAAGTGCTTTACTGTCCTCCTCGCAGTTCAGAACACTCCCAAGCTTCCTAACATCCACAAACTTTGAAACTATCCCCTGCACACCAAGATCTAGATCATTAATGTATGTCAGGGAAAGCAAGGATCCCAATACCAACCCCTGGGGAACTCCACCACAAACCTTCCTCCAGCTCAAAAAATATTCATTGAAATGAGAAATGGAGATGAGTAGAGCTAGGGTGAGGTCAGCAGATACAGTGTGAATGAAATTTGCATTCTTAGGTAAGTTGAGAACTGCTTGATTTTTAAAGGGATATGGTAAATGTTTACAACTGGCAAGATAAATAAGGCAAGGTTATGAGGTTGATTTTTCCCATAAGTGCTGGCCATAATGTGAACATGACAACTTTTATATTCTGGGAAAAGTAACTTCTAAAGACTAGTGGCAACAATAGGATTTACAAATCAAAATATGTTTAAAGAAGGATGGAAGGCTGCGTGAGGTGTGGCCATGTGAGATCTTGAAAGATGACTGTGTGAAACAGACTTGGGGAAATAGTCTCAAGTCACCCTGAATCAGATTTGCTATTCCAGTAACCAAAGTTATGTTAAAAGCCTTTGGAATTCCATTGTCCAGTGGGTGCGTGTGGTAATGTTGCTTGAATACTCTAGAAATTTGGAATCTATTTGGACTGTTGCCCTAAAGGGGTGTGTTGTTGAGATTCTGGTTAAGTAGAAGTTTTGGGAACTGTTATAACTGTGTAACTGTAATTTTGTGTGTGTTTAAAGTTTTTTCTTCTTTTGTTAATAAATGTTTTAATTTAATCTTTAAAATCTCTAAAGCTGGACTCGTTACTTCTGACTTCAGTGCACCAGCCTTCTCGTAATAAATACAAATTGCAAAATCGTTGTGATGGCGTGGCCAAGTTTTCTTTGTGGGTTTGGTCAGCCTGGCAAATACCATCTGCCATTTCACAACAAAGGTGCAAGTCTAGGTGGGGTAGAGGAACAAAGAGATCTCAGCGTACAACGACACTGATCACTAAAAGCTGCGCCACAGGTTAACAAGGCCTTCAAAAAAGAAAATCAAGCATCAAGTTGAGAAGTTAGGGAAAATTATGCAAGGCCTGTATCGAACCTTAATTTGGCCAAACAGATTATTGCGTGCAGTTCCAGTAACCATATTATAAAAAGGATATAGAGGCACAGGAGAGGGTGCAGAGAGATTTACAAGGATGACACCAGAAATGTGTGGATATACATATCAGGAAAGGATTGACAGGCTGGGTTTCTTCTCTCCTGATAAAAAGGAGGCTGTGGGGTGACCTTAAAGAGGACTTTAAAATTGTGAAAGGTTTGAAAGAGAGAATCTTTCTTCCTGTGGAGAAGAGCATAACTAGAGGCCATTGATATAAGATGATCATTAAGAAATAGGGAATTCAGATGAAACTTGTGTATCAAAGAGCGGTGAGAACGTGGAACTCACTACCACAGGGAGTGGTTGAAGTGAATGGTACAGATGCATTTAAGGGGAAACCGGACAAGTAACTGAGGGAGAAGGGAGTAGAGGGTCATAATGGTAGATTTAGATGAGAAAAGATGGGAGGAGGCTCAAGTGAAACATAAACACCAGCATTGACTGGCTGGGCTGAATTGCTTGTTTCTGTGCTTTATATCCATGTAATCCTATGTAATGATTCCAGACTATGATCTACAGTGTCTACACAGCAGCTCCGGCCTAGCCACTTTAATACCAGCCTGCCTCGCATCAGAATATTCACAAGTGAATGTGTTATTACAGATGAACACTTGATGGGCACAGAGGTGACAGAGAGATAGAGGAACACAATTGATGTCGTAGTTTAAACACTGTACGTGCAATTCAACTGACGTCAATTCAGGCAACTGTGTCTTGCCTGGTCTCAAAATCATGACCAAATTAGGCAAGCAGCTCCTGCTCATTTCCGTTCTGTGCAGTACTGAGAGCCATTTGTTGGCTCAGCACAAATATCTAACCAAACTGGCAGTGAAAAGGTATCATTGCATTTCAAAGTAACCCTCCAAAAAATGTCACATATTCTGAAATTATCCAGAACATTCTCTTTCTGATCACGTCTCTAGCTCTTTCTTCTTGAACATCCTCCTGCACTCAACCCCTCCATTCCCTCTTTTCAACTACCCTCATCTATAAATACTCTCAAAAGCACCGCTTCCATCCCATTAGCCAGATCTCTGTGCTCCGCAATGCCTTTCCTCCACTTTTGACACTGTCAGTCCACCAGGCTCTGGGCAATTTCCATTCACAGGATGTGGGCATCCCTGGCAAGGCAAGCAATTATTCCATCCCTAATTGCCCATAACAAAGTGTAGGTGAACCACCTTCTTGAACTCAACTGAGTGGCTTGCTGGGCCATTTCAGAGGGCAGTTAGGAATCAACCACATTGCTGAGAGTCTGAAGTCAGATATAGGCCAGAGCAGCCAAGGACAGCAGATTTCCTTCCCTAACAGAATATATTGAAGCAAACGGGTTTTTAACAATAATCCAGTAGTTCCATGCTCACCATTAGGATACTAGCTTTCCCTTCCAGATTTTATTTAATGAATTGAATTTAAACTCCCCAGCTGCCATGGTGGGATTTGAACTCATGTCTCCAGATGATTATTGTGGACCTCTAGATTATGAGGCCAGTAACCATGGGATGGGTGTGAGTCATACGCTCTCCATATAAGACAGAGTTTGCTGCCTTAAAGTGATTGGGGAGATACTGTTAAGTCAGGAATTTGATGCAAGTGGGAATTTGGTGAAGAGGGGCGGGAGGAGGAGCTGTTTTTATTCATATTTTATCTCCAGTAGCTGACGAGTATTTTTTCTTTGTCTATAAGTTGGGAGACTTGCTATTTCCTTACTAAATTATAATTAACTAAACAAACAAATAAAGTTAAACAGACATATTAGGGCAGGTGGTGTGCCATGACTGCAACATGTGGTACGAACCCAGCTGATTTTAATACTGGACAAGTCAGATCCCGAAGTGAAACCTGGTTTGCTAGATCCTAATTTTTTTTAAACTGTGGAGCTAAGTCACTGAACAAATTCACAGGAGTCTGCTGATGGGACTTTAAACACAAAAAACTTTTAAAACATTTATTAAACAAAAAAAAGTGAACTATATTACAGACAAAAAGGTTGGAAAGATCGCAGTAAAAACACAAGAAAATGAATCAAATATTCACAATTCCTTCACCCCGGCTATAGCTTTACGGACACAGTACAAAGAACAAAGAACAAAGAAAAGTACAGCACAGGAACAGGCCCTTCGGCCCTCCAAGCCTGCGCCGAACATATTGCCCGTCAACTAAAACATTTTGCACTTCCGGGGTCCGGATCCCTCTATTCCCATCCTATTCATGTATTTGTCAAGCTGCCTCTTAAACACCACTATCGTACCTGCTTCCACCACCTCCTCTGGCAGCGAATTCCAGACACTCACTACCCTCTGTGTAAAAAACTTGCCCTGCACATCTCCTCTATAGTTTTCTCCTCTCACCTTAAATCTATGTCCCCTAGTAATTGACTCTTCCACCCTGGGAAAAAGCTTCTGACTATCTACTCTGTCCATGCCACTCATAATTTTATAAACTTCTATCAAGTCGCCCCTCAATCTCCGTCGCTCTAGTGAGAACAATCTGAGTTTCTCCAACCTCGCCTCATAGCTAATAACCTCCAGACCAGGCAGCATCCTGGTAAACCTCCTCTGCACCCTCTCCAATGCCTCCATATCCTTCTGGTAATGTGGCGACCAGAATTGCACGCAATATTCCAAGTGTGGCCTAACCAAGGTTCTATACAGCTGCAGCATGACTTCCCAGCTTTTATACTCAATGCCCCTGCCGATGAAGGCAAGTATGTCATATGCCTTCCTGACTACCTTATCCACCTGCGTTGCCACTTTCAGTGACCTGTGGACCTGTACACCCAGATCCCTCTGCCCGTCAATGCACTTAAGGGTTCTGCCATTTACTGTATAATTCCTGCCTGTATTAGACCTTCCAAAATGCATTACCTCGCATTTGTCCGGATTAAACTCCATCTGCCATTTCTCCACCCAAGTCTCCAACCGATCTATATCCCGTTGTATCCTTTGACAATCCTCTTCACTATCTGCAACTCCTCCAACCTTAGTGTCATCTGCAAACTTACTAATTAGCCCAGTTACATTTTCCTCCAAATCATTTATGTATACTACAAACAGCAAAGGTCCCAGCACTAATCCCTGCGGAACTCCACTAGTCACAGCTCTCCATTCAGAAAAGCACCCTTCCATTACTACCCTCTGTCTTCTATGACCAAGCCAATTCTGTATCCATCTTGCCAGCTCACCTCTGATCCCGTGCGACTTTATCTTCTGTACCAGTCTGCCATGAGGGACCTTGTCAAAGGCCTTACTGAAATCCATGTATATAACATCCACTTGCCCTTCCATCATCGATCATCTTTGTCACTTCCTCGAAAAACTCGATCAAGTTAGTGAGACACGACCTCCCCTTCACAAAACCATGCTGCCTCTCACTAATACGCCCATTTGCTTCCAAATGGTAGTAAATCCTGTCACGAAGAATCTTCTCCAATAATTTCCCTACCACTGACGTAAGGCTCACCGGCCTGTAATTTCCTGGATTATCCCTGCTACCCTTCTTAAACAGTGGAACAACATTGGCCATTCTCCAGTCCTCTGGGACCTCACCCGTAGCCAGTGAGGATACAAAGATTTCTGGCAGTAATTTGGAAAGATAAAACACAATTTTTTTTTAGTATTCATTCACGGGATGTGGGCTTCGCATTTATTGCCCATCCCTAGTTGCCCTTGAAAAGGTGGTGGTGAGCTGCATTCTTGAACCGCTGCAGTCCATGTGGTGTACGTACACCCACAGTGCTGTTAGGAAGGCATTTCCAGGATTTTGACCCAGTGACAGTGAAGGAACGGTGATATATTTCCAAGTCATGATTGTGAGTGACTTGGAGGGGAACTTGCAGGTGGTGGTGTTTCCATCCAACTGCTGCTCTTGTCCTTCTAGGTGGTAGTGGTCGTGGGTTTGGAAGGTACTGTCCAATGAGCCTTGGTGAATTCTTGCAGTGCATCTTGTAGATGGTACACACTGCTGCTACTTTGCGTCGGTGGTGGAGGGGGTGAATGTTGGTGGATGTGATGACAATCAAGTGGGCTGCTTTGTCCTGGACGCTGTCCAGCTTCTTCAGTGTTGTAGGAGCTGCACTCATCAAGGCAAGTGGGGAGTATTCAATCACACTCCTGACTTGTGCCTTGTAAATGGTGGACAGGCTTTGCAAAGTCAGGAGGCGAGTTACTCATCGTACGATTCCTAGCCTCTGACCTGCTCTTGTGGCCACAGTATTTATATGGCTAGTCCAGTTCAGTTTCTGGTCAATGGTAACCCCCAGGGTGGCAGAATCGGACAGAGTCAGCATGATTTACGAAAGGGAAATCATGCTTGACAAATCTGGAATTTTTCGAGAATGTAACCAGTAGAGTTGATGAGGGGGAGCCAGTGGGTGTGGTTTATTTGGACTTTCAGAAGACTTTCGACAAACTCTCACATAAGAGATTAGCGTGTAAAATTAAAGCGCATGGGATTGGGGGTAGTGTATTGAGATGGATGGAAAACTGGTTGACAGACAGGAAACAAAGATAAACGGGTCTTTTTCCAAATGGTAGGCAGTGAGTGGTGGGGTACCGCAGGGATCGGTGCTGGGACCCCAGCTATTCACAATATATATTAATGATTTAAATGAGGGAATTAAATGTAATATCTCCAAATTTGCAGATGACTCAAAGCTGGGTGGGAGGGTGAGCTGTGAGGAGGATGCAGAGATCCTTCAGTGTGATTTGGACAAGCTGAGTAAGTGGGCAAATGCATGGCAGATGCAGTAGAATGTGGATAAATGGGAGGTTATCCACTTTGGTAGCAAAAGCAAGAAGGCAGATGATTATCTGAATGGCTATAAATTGAGAGAGGGGAATGAGCAACGAGACCTGGGTTGCTGAAGGTAAGCATGTAGGTGCAGCAGGCAGTAAAGAAGGGAAATATAATGTTTGCCTTCATAGCGAGAGGATTTGAGTACAGGAGCAGGGATGTCTTGCTGCAATTGTACAGGGCCTTGGTGAGACCACACCTGGAATATTGTGTGCAGTTTTGGTCTCCTTATCTGAGGAAGGATGTTCTTGCTATAGAGGGAGTGCAGCGAAGGTTTACCAGACTGATTCCTGGGATGGTGGGACTGACATACAAGGAAAGATTGAGTCGATTAGGATTATATTCGCTGGAGTTCAGGAGAATGAGGGGGGATCTCATAGAAACCTATAAAATTCTAACAGGACTAGACAGGGTAGATGCAGGAAGGATGTTCCCGGTGGTGGGGGAGTCCAGAACCAGGGGTCACAGGCTGAGGATATGGGGTAGACCATTTAGGATTTAGGACTGAGATGAGGAGAAATTTCTTCACCCAGAGAGTGGTGAGCCTGTGGAATTCACTACCACAGAAAGTAGTTGAGGCCAAAACATTGTATGTTTTCAAGAAGGAGTTAGATATAGCTCTTAGGGCGAAAGGGATCAAAGGATCTGGGGAGAAAGCGGGAGCAGGTTATTGAGTTGGATGATCAGCCATGATCATCATCACTGGCAGAGCAGGCTCAAAAGGCTGAATGGACTACTCCTGCTCCTATTTTCTATGTTTCTATGTCGATAATGGGGGATTCAGTGATGGCAATGCCGTTGAACATCAAGGGGCGATGGTTGGATTCTCTTTTGTTGGAGATGGTTATTGCCTGACACTTGTGTAGCGTGAATGTTACTTGCTACTTGTCAGCCCAAGCCTGGATATCGTCCAGGTCTTGCTGCATTTGGACATGCACTGCTTCAGTATCTGAGGAGTTGTGAATGGTGCTGAACATTGTGCAATCATCAGCGAACATCCCCACTTCTGACCTTATGATGGAAGGAAGGTCACTGATGAAGCCACTGAAGAAGTGGGAAAGATGTTTGGAGAGAATCCCAAGGCGAGTTCGCCAAAAGTGAAGATTGGAGACTCGTGAGAAAAACAGTTTCAGTGAGACGGGTTGGCTCACGGTGTGACAAGCGCCCGGGTGGGTTGTTGAGAAATCCATAGAATCTGCATTGGTCGCATCTGTAACTTACATTATGGTGTCATGCGTCTGACTGCAGCTCGCCAGTTATTTCACATATACCTCATACCCGTCTCACTGAAACTGTTTTTCTCACCAGAGTCTCCAATCTCCACTTTTGGAGAACTCGCCTTGGAATTCTCTCCAAACATCTTTCCCACTCCGACAGCTTCAACCAGGATCCTCTTCCAGAGTTTCAATCTTTGCCTTCCGATATTCCTTGCCCTAGGATCTCCGAGTACACTCAAGCTTCACCTTCCAAGCACAATATCAGATCTTCAACCGTGTCAAGCAGAACACCACTGCTCCAAAAGGATACCTTTACCCTTGCGGTCTACAGCCTTGCCATTTTCCAATCTGATGGTGCCTTTCCAGGATCAAGGGAATTTTGGAAAATTCAAATCAATTCAGCTATTATCTCTGCAAACATTTCTTTTAAGAACTTTGCATGAAATCCATCAGGTCCTGGGAATATATCAGCCTTTGGTTCTAATAGTTTTCTCAGTACCCCTTCCCTGGTGATTGTAACTATTTTAAGTTCCGCCTTAGAAGTATTTCTGGGATGCTATTTTCTGTCTTCTAGAGTGAAGACAGACACAAAATATCTGTTCAACACTTCTGCCGTTTCCTTATTTCCATTACTAATTCCCCACACTCAGTCTCTAGAGGGCCCACGCTCACTCTTTTCCTTTTAAATGCTTGTAGAAATTCTTACTGTTTATATATTTCTAGCTAGTTTTCTATTGTGCTCTAACTTCTCCCTCTTTATTCATTTTTTAGTCATTCTTTCCATCCAATACTCTGACCTCCCACTAATCTTTTCAGGATTGTACACTTTTCTTTCAATTTGACACTGCCGTTAACTTCTTTAGTTAACCACGGATGGTGCATTCTTCTCCTAGAGTCTCTCTCTCACTGGAGTGTATCTTTGCTGAAGATTATGATATATCAGCTTAAATTTCTGCCACTGCATTTCCACTGACCTACCTCTCAACCTAGTTACCCAGTTCACCTTAGCGTCTTCATTCCCTTGTTTATTATTCCCTTCTTTATTTAAGTGTAAACACTAATCTTAGACCCACTCTTCCCTTCCTCAAACCGAATGTGAAATTCAATCCTGTTATGACCACTGCTACTTAAAGGGTCCTTTACTATGAGGTCATTAAGCATTTAGAATCCTGGGCTTTATTAATAGGGGCATAGAGTACAAGAGCAGGGAGGTTACGCTGAATTTATAAAAGACACTCGCTAGACGTCAGTTGGAGCATTGTGTACAGTTCTGGGCACCACATCATAGGAAGGACGTGAACACATTGGAAAGAGTACAGAAGAGGTTTACAAGAATGGTTCCAGGGATGAGAAACTTCAGCTATGAGGATAGATTGGAGAGGTTGGGACTGTTCTCCTTGGAGAGAAGAGGGCTGAGAGGAGATTGGATAGAGATGTTCAAAATGATGAGGGGGCTGGACAGAGTAGATAGGGAGAAGCTGTTCCCACGTAAAAGGATCAAGAACGAGAGGGCACAGATTTAAGGTGATTTGCAAAAGAAGCAGATGGGACGTGAGAAAAACTTTTCCACACAGCGAGTGGTTTGGGTCTGGAATGCACTGCCTGGAAGTGTGGTGGAGGCAGATTCAATCGAGGCATTCAAGAGGGCATTAGATGATTATTTGAATCGAAACAATGTGCAGAGGTACAGGGAAAAGGCATTAGGTCATCATGCTCATTTGGAGAGCCAGTGTAGATACGATGGGCCAAATGGCCTCCTCCTTCTGTGCTGTTAAAATACTGTGATTAATTAATCCTACCTCATAGTCAGGTCCAGAATAGCCTGCTTTCTGGTTTGCTCAAGAACATGCTGCTGTAAGAAACTGCCCTGAGAACATGATGAACCACCTTCCAGGCTACCTTTGCCAATCTGTTGTCTTTATTAGAAAACCCAATTAATTCTTCCTGTGAACGCTGTCCTACAGTGTCATTACTTTTAGAAGACCTATAAGCTACTCCCACAATTGACTTCTTCCCTTTGCTATTTCTTATCTCGACACAAACTGATTCTACATATTGATCTTTAGAACTAGCATAATCTCTCATTATTGTACTGTCATCCTTGATTAACAGAGCAACCCCACCACTCTTTCCTAGCTTCCCAACCTTCCGAAAGGTCAAGCACCCTTGAATATTCAGGCCCCAACACTGGTCACCTTGCAGCCACGTCTCTGTAATGGCCATCAGGTCATACATATTTATCCCTATTTGAGCTGGCAATTCATCTGTTTTGTTACGAATGCTACGGGCATTCAGATGCAGAGCCTTTAGTTCTAGCTTTTTACTATTTTTGCAAACTCTGGCCTTATCTGCTGTTGCACTCTTAAGCTTGTACACTCTGTCCCATCCTGCAATGCTCTGATTGTCATTACCTTTAATGCTTGCTCTCTTGCCTTGTCCCTTCCCTTTAATTTACCACATCTTCCTTCACGTGATCCCTCGTCCCCACTATTTAGTTTAAAGCCCTCACGTTGGAACCCATGACACAGATAAAGCTGGCAATGATGTTCTGCTGAGAGTGTTTGAGGAATTAGGGTCCAAATTAAAACACAGATATCAAAGGTAATAATCTCTGAATTGTTACCTGAACCACATGCCAATTGACATAGGGTCAAGCAGATTAGAGAATTAAACATGTGGCTCAAAGAGTGGTGTGGGAACATAAGGAATTGGAGGAGTAGACCATTCAGACCATCAAACTTTCTCCTCCAATTAATACAGTCATGACTGATCTCACTTCCAACTCCACTTTCCTGCCCACTCCCCATATCCTTCGATTCTGTGAGGCACCAAAACTCTGTCTATCTCAGCCTTAAATATATTCAATGAAGGAGCATTTACAACCATCTGGGATTGAGAATTCCAAAGATGCACAGCCCTTCAGATGCAGGAATTTTTTCTCATCTCCTGAGACAATGTCCCCATGTTCTAGATTCCCCAGCCAACAGAAATATCCTTCCAGAGTCTACCCTGTCAAGCCACTTCAGAATCTTATATGTTTCAATCAGATCACTCTCATTCTTCTAGCTTCCAGAGAATATAGGCCTAATTTACCCAGGCTCCCCTATTAGGACAATCCTTTCATCCCAGGGACCAATCTAATGAACCTAGATTACAAGAATAAGGAAGTCTTGCTACATTTGGACAGGGCTTTGGTGAAATCACACCCAGAGTACCGGGTGCAGGCACAAACTGCAGCATCACATTGAAGTTTACTGTATAAACATTTTAAATAGAAGGCCATGTTACAGGAAAGGGTAGGAAAAAAGGTTTTTTTTTTAACTTCATTCACAGGATGTGGGCTTCAATGGCTGGGACAGCATTTATTGCCCATCCCTAATTGCCCTTGAGAAGGTGGTGGTGAGCTGCCTTCTTGAACCGCTGCAGTCCATGTAGTGTAGGTACACCCACAGTGCTGTTAGGAAGGGAGTTCCAGGGTTTTGCCCCAGTGACAATGAAGGAACGGCGATATATTTCCAAGTCAGGATGGTGAGTGACTTAGAGGGGAACTTCCAGGTGGTGGTGTTCCCATCCAACTGCCGCCCTTATCCTTCTAGATGGTAGTGGTCGTGGGTTTGGAAGGCGCTGTTGAAGGAGCTTTGATGAATTCCTGCAGTGCATCTTGTAGATGGTACACACTGCAGCTACTGTGCATCGGTGGTGGAGGGAGTGAACGTTTATGGATGTGGTGACAATCAAGTGGGCTGCTTTGTCCTGGGCGGTGTCAAGCCGCTTGAGTGTTGTGGGAGCTGCACTCATCCAGGCAAGTGGGGAGTATTCCATCACACTCCTCACTTGTGCCTTGTAGATGGTGGACAGGCTTTCAGGAGACAGGACGTGAATTACTCATCACACAATTCCTAGCCTCTGACCTGTTCTTGTAGCCACAGTATTTATATGGATAGTCCAGTTCAGTTTCTGGTCAATGGTAACCCCCAGGATAGTGGGGGATTCAGTGATGGTAATGCTATTGAACATCAAGGGGCGATAGTTGGATTCTCTCTTGTTGGAGATGGTCATTGCCTGACACTTGTGTGCCACGAATGTTACCTGCCACTTGTCAGCCCAAGCCTGGATATTGTCCAGGTCTTGCTGCATTTGGACATGGACTGCTTCAGTATCTGAGGAATCACGAATGGTGCTGAACATTGTGCAATCATCAGTGAACATCCCCACTTCTGACCTTGTGATGGAAGGAAGGTCATTGATGAAGCAGCTGAAAATCGTTGGGCCAAGAACACTACCCTGAGGAACTCCTGCAGTGATGTCCTGGAGCTGAGATGAATGACCTCCAACAACCACAACCACCTTCCTTTGTGCTAGGTATGGCTCCAACCAGTGGAGAGTTTTCCCCGATTCCCATTGACTCCAGTTTTGCTAGGGCTCCTTGATGCCACACTCTGTCAAATGCTGCCTTGATGTCAAGGGCAGTCACTCTCACCTCACCTTGGGAAGTTCATCTCTTTTGTCTATGTTTGAACCAAGGCTGTAATGAGGTAAGGTGCTGAGTGGCCCTGACAGAACCCAAACTGGGCGTCAATGAACAGGTTATTGCTATGTAAGTGCCGCTTGATAGCACTGTTGATGACCCCTTCTATTACTTTACTAATGATCGAGAGTAGACGGATGGGGCGATAATTGGCCAGGTTCAATTTGTCCTGCTTTGTGTGTACAGACAGGACATACTTGGGCAATTTTCCACATAGCCAGGTAGATGCCAGTGTTGTACTGGAACAGCTTGGCTAGGGGCATGGCAAGTTCTGGAGCACAAGTCTTCAGTACTATTGCCGGAATATCATCAGGGCCCATAGCCTTTGCAGTATCCAGTGCCATCAGCCGTTTCTTGGTATCACGTGGAGTGAATCGAATTGGCTGAAGACTGGCATCTGTGATGCTTGGGACCTCTGGAGGAGGCCAAGATGGATCATCCATTCGTCACTTCTGGCTGAAGATTGTGGCAAATGCTTCAGCCTGATCTTTTGCACTGAGGTGCTAGGTTCCTCCATTATTGAAGGTGGCCTTATTTGTGGATTCTCCTCCTCCAGTGAGCCAATTAATTGTCCATCACCATTCATGACTGGATGTGGCAGGGATGCAAAGCTTAGGTCTGATCTGTTGGTTGTGGGATCGCTTAGCCCTGTCTATCACTTGCTCCTTATGCTGTTTGCCACGCAAGCAGTCCTGTGTTATAGCTTCACCAGTTTGACACCTCATTTTTAGGTATGCCTGGTGTTGCTCCTGGGATGCATTCCTGCACTCTTCATTGAACCAGGGTTGATCCCCTGGTTCGATGGTAATGGTAGAGTGGGGGAGATGCCGGGCCATGAGGTTACAGATCGTGTTCGAGTACAACTCTGCTGCTGCTGATGGCCCACAGCACCTCATGGATGCCCAGTCCTGAGTTGCTAGATCTGTTCGAAATCTATCCCATTTAGGACAGTGGTAGTGCCACCCAACACGATGGAGGGTATCCTCAATGTGAAGGTGGGACTTCGTCTCCACAATGACTGTGCAGTGGTCACTCCTACCAATACTGTCATGGACAGATGCATCTGCGGCAGGCAGGTTGGTGAGGATGAGGTCAAGTATGTTTTCCCTCTTGTTGGCTCCCTCAGCACCTGCCGCAGACCCAGTCTAGCAGCTATATCCTTTATCACTCAGTCAGCTCGGTCAGTAGTGGTGCTACTGAGCCACTCTTGGTGATGGACATTGAAGTCCCCCACCCAGAGTAAAATTTGTGCCCTTGTCACCCTCAGTGCTTCCTCCAAGTGGTGTTCAACATGGAGGAGCACTGATTCATCAGCTGAGGGAGGGCGGTATGTGGTTATCAGCAGGAGGTTTCCTTGCCCATGTTTGACCTGATGCCATGAGACATCATGGGGTCCGGAATCGATGTTGAGGACTCCCAGGGCAACTCCCTCCCAACTATATACCACTGTGCTACCACCTCTGCTGGCTCTGTCCTGCTGGTGATGGTGGTGTATGGGACATTATCTGTAGGTATGCTTCCGTGAGGATGACTATGTCAGGCTGTTGTATGCTGTTGCATGACTAGTCTGTGAGACAGCTCTCCCAATTGTGGTACTAGCCCTCAGACGTTAGTAAGGAGGACTTTGCAGGGTCAACAGGGCTGAGATTGCCGTTGTCGTTTCCAGTGCCTAGGTTGATGCGGGGTGGTCCGTCGGGTTTCATTCCTTTTTTGTGACTTTGTAGAAGTTTGTATTGGCTTGCTAGGCCATTTCAGAGTCAGCCACATTGCTGTGGGTCTGGAGTCACATGTAGGCCAGACCAGGTGAGGATGAGGATGACAAATTTCCTTCCCTAAAGGACATTAGTGAACCAGATGGGTTTTTACAACAATCGACAATAGTTGTCATTAGACTTTTAATTCCAGATTTTTACTGAATTCAAATTCTACAATTTGCCGTGGTGGGATTTGAACCCGGGTTCCCAGAGCATTACCCTAGCACTCTGGATTACTAGTCCAGCAACAATACCATTATGCCATCGCGTAGAATGAACAGCTTGAGTTGAAGGGCATATACTGACAGAGGTAGAATTACTGAATGACATTGTCTAGCTTGAACCCCTATATTCTATGTAAATTAGTAAGGATCCCAAAACTAGCTCCTAAAGAATTACTTGTAACTTCTTTCCAGAGTGAAAATTGCCCAGTGACAATCACTATCCTGTACCACAGGGCAAATGTTCGACACGGCAACAATCTGCAGCTGTACAACTACCATAAACAGGATTTCAACTAACATCAAGAACTGCAAAACACTAACTCTACTATTGGGAAGAAAGCAGTAAAGGTCAAGAGCCCTTCCCGAAGAGACAAATAATCTGAATTTCACAAATCGGGGAATGCGACTATTTCACAGGGTTTCCCATTGTCTGGGTGAAAGTTAATTGTAACAAATAGTCACTGCTGAAAACTGGATATAAGAAACAAGATATGGTAAGAGACACTGCTGAATTCCACCTTACCAGTGGCATACCTGAAGCTTTTAATACCTCATCAAATGGCTATTCTTCATATCAGCATGGATGATGAATGCTGGCAGTCCCTGGGAGACATCACAGTCAACTCCAAATCCTATAATACCCAACATCCATGCACTCTTTCTACAAGGGTTCACTGAATGCTACTCAGGATTGGGAAATGGCTAATTTTTGCCCACGTTAGCCCAGGGGCTCTGAGGCTAGTTGTAGCACTCAAACCACCACCGTCCCAGGTAAGAGCAGCTGATTCAGCATGATAGATTTTTTGCTCCTCTCCTCCCTGAATGATTTGATAAAATATTTTCTCTCATCATGCTGTAGTTTTTCCCCAACCAACAGCTCACATCATCACCTGAAGCAACATAGGAAAAATTCCAAATCTTTTTATTCATACACAGGACGTGGGCGTTGTTGGCAAGGCTGGCATTTATTGGGCACTGAGCCAAAATGCTCCCTAACTTATTTTGTTCATTAACAAAGGCTCCTTTGAAGTATCCTGCCACCACTCATTGTCCATGCTCACACATCAATAATGGCCAAATGTGTGAGGAACCAGAGAACTGTGAGCACCTGTGTAACTAAGCCCCAAATATGAGTCAACAGTTCAGGGGGCGGAATAGGAGGCAGCAAAGAGAAACTGGGAGATTGCTTTTAAAACAACGCTGCAGGGACATAAGCAAGTAGAGAAAGCAAGAAGAAAATCTAATCTCCCTTCAATACAATTTCTTGAAATTTTCATTCTCCACACCCCGCCGAGTTCCTTTCATTCACCCTAGACCAGGGGTGAGACATTCCCTGTTTGTTATTTTCTTGCACCAGCCTCACCCAGGCAGGGCTATACTCCTACACTGGAGTTTCTTACATAACCTAATTTGCAATCTATTAAATGCGAAACAGCATGGTGACTAATAACAGAGAGAATCTTATACAACTCGACAGTTAATACAGGCTTTCTTCATCATGAAGGTACTTCACAGCTGAGGTGCCACCTGATGCCAAAACTGAACAGCCAGTGGGCAACTCAAACACAGCAGCCTTCTAGATTGGGGTTGGATGGACAAAGTGACAAGTGAAATGCCATCTAGCCAGTGCCTCTCTTCCTTTCCCTATTTAAATTTTAAAAAACTATAGTCATTAAAAACAGGAAATGCACAGCAACTGAGCTGCCAAAGTGAAAGATAAGATCACAAGATAGTTATGGGTTAAGAAGTCCATTTTGCTCATCTGCTATTACATATCTGACAGTGAATATTACCAAAACTCTGCACCCACCTGTCATTGATGTTAGGTGGGCTGCTGTTATTAAGTCTTTAGGGCAATGCATTATACAATGTGAAGTAATAAAACTACACTTAATCTTCTAAATGCTATAGAGAGATTACAAAGCTGTAAGGCAGACTAAGGTGCTGCAGATAGACATAAATTGCACATTTAAGGAGTCTGTTTTATCATGGCCGTGGTATTCCCAGGTATAGTTTCCATTTTCCACACAACTACACTGAAAGTGTCAGATATGGTCCACATATACCATCCACAACAAAACGCTCCAGGTTCAAACTTGATGTTGCACGGAGTCCACTGTTCAGAACCAAAATGATAGTAAGATCAACCTCAGCACGGGTGTAGGAGAATAATAAAAAGCAGGCAAGTTTTCCATTACTAATGACTATTAGCAAAGTGTTCTGCAATGCTGACTGAGGAATGAATGGGCTTATCGCAGTTGGATAAGCTGTCATTACTCAACATCAAGGATCGTACATGAAAACGGTCGCTTGGGTAAGATGCCAAAGGGACCGAAAATATCCTACTCCAGCAAAAGCCAGCACCTTCAGGGCAAGAGTGAAGGGGGTGAAATGGATTAAAAGACAAACACCGAAAAAAATCAATACCTGCAGGAATGGGTTCAGAGAGCACAAAGTTTGCTGAGGGCAATACTAATTTCATAAAACATTTCAGCATAACATTAATGTGAAATATTTTAGCTATCGTACAACCAGTTGTTTGACATATGGAAACTCAGCTTCATGCTTCAGAGTCATCATAACAGTGGCTACCAGTGTAAGGCATGGCTCAGTGGTAGCATTCTCATCTGGGATCACAAGGTCATTGAGACCTACTCCAGAGAGGTGAGTCCATAATCCAGGCTGATAATCCAGTGCAGTACTGAGGGGAGTTCTGTACTGTCAGGGTTCCAGTCTTTCAGGTGGCACATAAAACTGAGGTGCTATTTGTCCTTTGAGGAAGATGTTTTAAAAAATCCCATGATACTTTTTGATGATGATCAGGGAGTATCCTGACCAACAGAGTGTGGCTTGAACTGAGTGAGAAGCTAGGAGTTTGGTGAATAGGAAACCTTAAGGGTCAATCTCTTTCTAAAACGCCAATCTTGTCTGCATTTAGCATTTAACTGAAATTTACTACGCAAGTGAAATAAGTTTCTTCCAATCTCAGGAATGGATCAACAAGCTTGACTGGAGAGCAGCTGTAATTAGTTAATTAGTTAACTAGGCTAATCTGGCTTCTGTAACTGCAACAGAGCTGACTGTTCCTCATGTCACAGCTCACAGGGGATAGTGCACTGTAATATCAGCCCCACTGTTCCCCGAGCCGCGACAAATGTGAAAAGTTTAACCAAACCACCAGATTCCCCCAATTCTACCCAACAGTCTAATTTAGGTTAACAGAATACGAGCACCAGGTTTGTAAACTTAATAAGAAAATAACTGTTTATTGAACAAACTATCGTTAACCAGTGGCTTAGGGGGGAAGCATAGTGGTATGGTCACTGAACCAGTAATCCAGAGACCCAAAGTAATGCTCTGGGGACCCGGGATCAAATCTTGCCACAGCAGATGGGGGAATTTGAATTCAACACAAATCTGGAGCTAAAGGTCATGGAACTATTCTCGATTGTTGTAAAAATCCATCTAGTTCACTAATGTCCTTTAGGGAAGGAAGTCCATCATCCTTACCTGGTCTGGCCGACACCAGACCCACAGCAATGTGGTTGACTCTGAAATGGCCTAGCAAGCCGCTCAGTTGCAACAAACCTGTACAAAGACGGACCACCCAGCATCGACCTAGGCACCGGAAACGACAACAGCATCTCAGCCCTGTCGACCCTGCAAAGTCCTCCTTAGTAACATACAGGGGCTAGTGCCAAAATTGGGAGAGCTGTCTCACAGACTAGTCAAGTAATCACCTGACAAAGTCATCCTCAGGGAATCATACCTTACAAATAATGTCCCAGACACCACCATCACCATCCCTGGGTATGACCTGTCCCACCGGTAGGACAGACGAGCAGAGGTGGCGGCAAAGTGGTATACAGTCGGGAGGCAGTTGCCCTGGGAGTCCTCAACATCAACTCTGGACCCCATGAAGTCTCATGGCATCAGGTCAAACACAACGAAGGAAACCTCCTGCTGATCATCACATACCGCCCTCCCTCAGCTGATGAATCAGTGCTCCTCCATGTTGAACACCACTTGGAGGAAGCACTGAGAGTGGCAGGGGAACAGAATGTACTCTGGGTGGGGAACTTCAATGTCCATCATCAAGAGTGGCTCGGTAGCACCACTACTGACCATGCTGGCCGAGTCCTAAATGACATAGCTGTTAGACTGGGTCTGCAGCAGGTGATGAGGGAACCAACAAGAGTGGAAATCATATTTGATCTCATCCTCACCAACCTGCCTACCGCAGATACATCTGTCCATGACAGTATCGGTAGGAGTCCCCACTGCACAGTCGTTGTGGAGACAAAGTCCCGCCTTAGTACTGAAGATTTGTGCTCCAGAACTTGCCGCGTGTCTATCCAAGCTATTCCAGTACAGCTACAACACTGGCATCAATCTGGCTATGTGGAAAATTGCCTGGGTAAGCCCTTTACACAAAAAGCAGGGCAAATCTTAACCCAGCCAATTACCGCCCCAGTCTACTCTCAATCATCAGTAAAATAAAGCAAGGTGTCATCAACAGTGCTAACAAATGGCACTTGCTTAGCAATAACTTCCTTACTGACGCCCAGTTTGGGTTCCACCAAGGCCACTCAGCTCCTGACCTCCTTGGTTCAAACGTGGACAAAAGAGCTGAACTCAAGAGGTGAGGTCAGAGTGACTGCCCTTGACATAAAAGTGTGCCATCAAGGAGCCCTGGCAAACCTGGAGTCTATGGGAATCAGGCGGAAAACTCTCCGCTGGTTGGAGTCATACCGAGAACAAAGGAAGACGCTTGTGGTTGTTGGAGGTGAGTCATCTCAGCTCCATTCATAGGATGTGGGTGTGGCTGGCTAGGCCAGCATTTATTGCCCATCCCTAATGGTTCAGAGAGAATTTTTTTAAGAGTCAACCACATTGCTGTGGGTCTGGAGTCACATGTAGGCCAGACAAGCTAAGTGACAGATTTCCATCCCTAAAGGGCATTAGTGAACCAGGTGGGTTTTTGTGACAATCGGCAATGGTGCAACAGTTTCATGGTTATCATCAGACCTTTAATTCCAGATTTTTATCGGATTCAAATTCTACCATCTACCGTGGTGGGATTCGAACCCGGGTCCACAGAGAATTATCCTGGGTCTCTGGAATACTAACCCAGTGATAATACCAGTATGCCACCGCCTCCCCGCTACATCAATGGCCTTCCTTCCATCATAAGGTCAGAAGTGGGGATGTTCGCTGATGATTGCACAATGTTCAACACCATTTGCGACTCCTCAAATACTGAAACAATCCATGTCCAAATGCAGCAAGACCTGGACAACTAACATTCGCACCACACAAGTGTTAGACAATGGCCATCTCCAACAAGAGAGAATCTAACCATCGTCCCTTGATGTTCAACGGTATTACCATCACTGAATCCCCCACTGTCAACATCCCTGACCAGAAACTGAACTGGACTAGCCATAAAAATACTGTGGCTACAAGAGCAGGTCAGAGGCTAGGAATCCTGTGACAAGTAACTCACTTCCTGACGCCCCAAAGCCTGTCCACCATCGACACGGCGCAAGTCAGGAGTGTGATGGAATCCCCCCCCCATTGCCTGGATCAATGCAGCTCCAACAACACTCAAGAAGCTGGACACCATCCAGGACAAAGCAGTGCACTTCATTGGGACCACATCCACAAACATTCACGGCCTCCACCACCGACGCACAGTAGCAGCAGTGTGTACCATCTACAAGATGCACTGCAAGACTCCCCCCAGGCTCCTTAGACAGCTCCTTCCAAACCCACGATCACTACCATCTAGAAGGACAAAGGCAGCAGATGGATGAGAATAGTGGTGGAGACAAATGTATGTCCCTTACAGTCTGAAATGCTGAAATGGGAGAGCTTATAATAGAGAACAAGGAAATGGCAGAGTAATTAAACAGCTATTTTAGTTCTGTCTTCACAGAGGAAGACACAAATAACTTCCCAGAAATATTAGGGAACCAACGGTCCAGTGAGAAGGAGGAATTGAAAGAAATTACTGTTACTGAAAAAATAATGCTGGAGAAATTAATGGGACTGAGAGCCGATAAATCCCCAGGGCCTGAGAATCTACTTTCCAGGATACTAAAGGAGGTGGCCATAGCAATAGTGGACGCATTGGTTGTCATTGTCCAAAATTCTGTCGATTCTGGAACAGTCCCCGCAGGTTGGAGGGTGGCAAATGGAACCCCATTATTTAAAAAAGGAGGGAGGGAGAAAACAGCAAATTTCAGACTGGTTTGCTTGACATCATAGTAGGGAAAATACTAGAGTCTATTATAAAGGATGTGATTCCAGGACACTTAGAAAAAAATCAACGGGATTAGACAAAGTCAACATGGATTTATGAAGGGAAATCATATCTGACAAACTCACTGGAGTTTTTTGAGGACATAATTAGCAGAATAGATAAGGGAGAGCCAGTGGATACGGCGTGTTTAGATTTTCAGAAAGCTTTTGAAAAAGTACCACAAAAGAGGTTAGTGCGTAAAATTAAAGCACATGTGATTGGGGGTAATCTTTTGGCATGGATTAAGGATTGGTTAACAGACAGGAAACAAAGAGTAGGAATAAATGGGTCTTTTTCGGAGTGACAGGCGGTGACTAGAGGGGTACTGAAGGAATCACTGCATGGGCCTCAGCTGTTCACAATATATATCAACGATTTGGATGAGGGAACCAAATGTAATATTTCCAAATTTGTTGACAACACAAAACTTGGTGAGAATGTGAGTGGTGAGGAGGATGTTAAGAGGCATCACGGCGATTTAGACAAGTTGAGTGAGGGGGCAAATACATGGCAGATGCAGTTTCACGTGGATAAGTGTGAAGTTATCCACTTCTGTAGGAAAAACAGAACGGCAGAGTATTATTTAGACAGTGATAGATAGGGAAATGTTGATGTACAAAGGGACCTGAGTGACCTTGCACACCTTACATGCAGGTGCAGCAAGCAGTTAAGGAGGCAAATGTTGGCCTTCATTGCGAGAGGGCTCGAGTACAAGAGCAAGGATGTCTTACTGCAGCTGTACAGGGCCTTGGTGAGACCACACCTGGAGTATTGTGTGCAGTTTTGGTCTCCTTACCTGAGAAAGTATATACTTGCCAAAAAGGGAATGCAGCAAAGGTTCACCAGGCTGATCCCTGGGATGGTAGGATTGTCTTGTGAGGAGAGATTGAGACAACTCGGTCTGTATTCTCTCGAGTTTTGAAGAATGAGAGGAGATCTCATTGAAACTTACAAAATTCTTACAGAGCATGACGGGGTAGATGTGGATAGGATGGTTCCCCTGGCTGGTGTGTCTGGAACCAGGGGACTGAGTCTCAGAATAAAGGGTAGGCCACTTAACACTGAGATGGGAAGTAATTTCTTTCACTCAGAGGGTTGTGAGTCTTTGGAATTCTCTATTCCAGAGGGCTGTGGAAGCTCAACCATCGAGCATGTTCAAGACAGAAATCGTTAAGTTTCTGGATGCTAATGACATCAAGGGATAGTGGGGCAAAAAACGGGGTAGAAGTGTATGATCATGGTCTATTTGAATAGCAGAAGAGGCTCGATGGGCCAAACATCCTACTCCTACTTCCTCTGTTCCTATGTAACAGTTAGCTCCCAATCAGCATCTCCGAGATTGATCATCTGGTCATTATCTCACTGCTGTTTGTGGGAGCTTAATTTGTGCAATTTGGCGGCTACATTTGCTCTCATTGCAACAGTGAATGCACAGTATTTTTATTGGTCATTGCGATTTGGAACATCCGAAGAGTATGAAAGGTATCTGATAAATCCCTTGCAGTGACAGAAACTGGTACCGGAGAACCTCAATCTGCTCCATAGGTGTCCAGTAATGTCTTAGATAACTATTTCCTGCCGGGCACACACCTTGGGAGAGGATATTGCATTCAGGTAGAGTGCCCTTGACTTTGTCATTTTTCCACAGCCAACCTGTTAAGAATTTAAGATGGTCTGAGCTGGGCAAGGATTTGGACTTGGAACACAAAAGTCACTATTGATTGCTACCCTTCTATGGTTCTAAATAGCAGCTTTCAGTTTTGTTAGACCTTGACATTTTTGATCATCAGCAAGTGGTTGGTGTAATAATCCTGTGTAAGGCATTCTGTTCTCCTCTGTTCTTAGCATTCAAGGCTACAGTCTTGCTGGGGTATGATACCAAACGATGCTCATCCAAACCGTTTTGGAATACAGTAAAGAACGTTGTTCCTTTTTCAAATTGTAAAGTCCTGCATTAGTAAATCCTGCACAATACATTTAATTTATATACATCTCAGTCAGAAAATCTTCAGCCAGAAGGGTAAGCATAGACATGTTCCAGCGTGAGAGATGGTGATGAGGCTCCTCTGCAAATTCTGGCCTTGCAGCTTTTATACCTAAGGAAAGGGTTGGGCCTATCAGATGTACATGGCAACTTGTGCATTGATGCTGAAGATGTGGGCAGGGTTCTCAATGAGTACTTTGTCTCTGTCTTCACAACAGGGATGATGCAGATATTCGAGTTAAAGAGGATGAATGTGAAATATTAGATAAAATAAGCATGATGAGAGAGGAAGTACTGGAGGAACCGGCGTCCTTGAAGGTGGATAAATCACCAGGGCCAGATAGATTGTATCCCAGGTTGTTAAAGGAAGCCAAGGAGGAAATAGCTGAAGCTCTGAGGAACATTTTCCATAAATTATTTTGATTTTCCAAATCATGCTTGACAAATCTATTGGAATTTTTCAAGGATGTAACTAGTAGAGTTGATGAGGGGGAGCCAGTGGATGTGGTTTATTTGGACTTTCAAAAGGCTTTCGACAAAGTTCCACATAAAATTAAAGTGCATGGGATTGGGGGTAGTGTATTGAGATGGATAGAAAGCCGGTCGGCAGACAGGAAACAAAGAGTAGGAATAAGCGGATCTTTTTCCGAATGGCAGGCAGTGATTAGTGGGATACCACAGGGATTGGTGCTGGGACCCCAGCTATTCACAATATATATATTAATGATTTAAATGAGGGAACTAAGTGTAATATCTCCAAATTTGCAGATGACACAAAGCTGGGTGGGAGGGTGAGCTGTGAGGAGGATGCAGAGATGCTTCAGTGTGATTTGGACAAGCTGAGTGAGTGGGCAAATGCATGGCAGATGCAGTATAATGTGGATAAATGTGAGATTATCCACTTTGGTAGCAAAAGCAGGAAGGCAGATTATTATCTGAATGGCTATAAATTGAGAGAGGGGAATGAGCAACGAGACCTGGGTGTCCTTGTACACCAGTCGCTGAAGGTAAGCATGCAGGTGCAGCAGGTGGTAAAAAAGGCAAATGGTTTGTTGGCTTTCATAGCCAGAGGACTTGAATACAGGAGCAGGGATGTCTTGCTGCAATTATACAGGGCCTTGTGAGACCACACCTGGAATATTGTGTGCAGTTTTGGTCTCCTTATCTGAGGAAGGATGTTTTTGCTATTGAGGGAGTGCAGCAAAGGTTTACCAGACTGATTCCTGGGATGGCGGGACTGATATATGAGGAGAGATTGATTCGATTAGGATTACATTTGCTGGAGTTCAGAAGAATGAGGGGGGATCTCATAGAAACCTATAAAATTCTAACAGGACTAGACAGGGTAGATGCAGGAAGGATGTTCCCAGTGGTGGGGGAGTCCAGAACCAGGGGGTCACAGTCTGAGGATATTGGGTAGACCATTTAGGACTGAGATGAGGAGAAATTTCTTCACCCAGAGAGTGGTGAGCCTGTGGAATTCACTACCACAGAAAGTAGTTGAGGCCAAAACATTGTATGTTTTCAAGAAGGAGTTAGGTATAGCTCTTGAGGCGAAAGGGGTCAAAGGATATGGGGAGAAAGCGGGAGCAGGATATTGAGTCAGCCACGATCATAATGAATGGCGGAGCAGGCTCGACGGGCCGAATGGCCTATTCCTGCTTCTATGTTTCTATTTGACACAGGATAAACTGTCACTTAGAAAGGCAGGGATTGATCAGGGACAGTCAGCATTTGTTAGGGGAAGATTGTGTTTTACTAACTTAATAGAATTTTTTGAGGAAGTAACAAGGAGAATTGATGAGGGTAGTGCAGTGAATGTTGTCTACATGGATTTGACAAGGTCCCACATGGCAGACTGGTTAGAAAAGTGAGATCCCATGGGATACAAAGGAAGGTGGCGAGTTGGATCCAAAATTGGCTCAGCGGCAGGAAATAAAGGGTAATTGTCGATGGATGTTTTTGCAAGTGGAAAGTGGTTTCCAGGGGCATTCCACAGGGCTCAGAGAAAAGCATGTGCTTAAAACACACAAAGGAGATGGCTGGTCATGTGAGCTCTCCTCTCCAACTGCCAGAATTCAAACATAATCATATATTCCAATTCTAACTCAGTTAGCTCATGTTCTGAAAGTTAATTTAAACCAGCAATTAGTCTAAGCAATTAGCCTTAAATGGTCCATTTCCAACAGTTGAATGCCTCAGGTGAATGCTATAGGTGCCTTGTTAATGAGACAAGAGATGTGGGGTCTTTCACACTCCTCAGGGGGCAGGTTTTGCAGACTTTTTTTTTTTGTAAAAATATACTTTATTCATAAAATATCTTCAATCACATTCCAAACCATTTCAAAAACAATATTACAAGGGTACAATCCAGGTTAAACTTTTACAAAATGTATCACCAGGTGCATCAGTACAAACAATATTACAATCATTTACAGCCTTTCATTTTGATCTGTACAGCCCGAGGGGCTCTAAACAGTTCCCAGTCTCTCGGTGCGCTGTGGTAGAAAGGTCTTAGACAGCGACCCTTCCCCATTGCGCCTTTGCGGCAGCTGCCCCAAGCTTTAGTGCGTCCCTCAGCACGTAGTCCTGGACTTTGGATTGTGCCAGTCCGCAACAATCGGTCGGGGACAACTCTTTGTGCTGGAAGACCAACAAGTTTCGGGCAGACCAAAGCGCCTCTTTCACCGAGTTGATGATCCTCCAGCTGCAGTTGATGTTTGTCTCGGTGTGTGTCCCTGGGAACAGCCCGTAGAGCACAGAGTCCTGTGTCACAGAACTGCTCGGGATGAACCTCGACAGCAACCACTGCATCTCTCTCCAGACTTTCTTTGCAAAGGCACAATCCACAAGGAGGTGAACAACGGTCTCTTCCCCACCACAGCCACCTCGAGGGCAACGTGCAGAGGGGGTGAGCCTCCTGGCGTGTAGGAAGGATCTGACGGGGAGGGCCTTTCTCACCACCAGCCAAGCTACGTCTTGGTGCTTGTTGGAAAGTTCTGGCGATGAGGCATTCTGCCAAATGACTTTGACAGTCTGCTCGGGGAACCATCCCACAGGGTCCACCCTCTCCTTATCCCTCAGGGCCTCTAGGACGTTACGTGCTGACCACTGCCTGATGGACTTGTGGTCAAAGGTGTTTTTCTGCATAAATTTTTCCACCAGGGACAGGTGGTACGGCACGGTCCAACTACTTGGAGCGTTCCGCGGCAGCGTGGCCAGACCCATCCTTCGCAACACCGGGGACAGGTAGAACCTCAGCACGTAGTGACACTTGGTGTTTGCGTACTGAGGGTCTACGCACCGCTTGATGCAGCCACACACAAAGGTGGCCATCAGTATGAGGGCGATGTTGGGCACGTTTTTTCCCCCTTTATCTAGAGGCTTGTACATCGCGTCCCTGCGGACACGATCCATTTTCGACCTCCAGATAAAGCGGAAGATGGCTCGAGTGATCGCCATCGCGCAGGAGTCTGGAATGGGCCAGACCTGCGCCACGTACAGCAACAGCGAGAGTACCTCACACCTGATGACCAGGTTCTTACCCGCAATGGAGAGGGAGCGTCGCTCCCACATGCCCAGTTTCCTTTTCACCATAGCCACTCGCTCCTTCCAGTTTCTAACGCATGCCCCGGTCCCTCCGAACCATATCCCCAGCACCTTCAGGCCGTCAGCCCTGACAGTGAAGGGGACAAAGGATCGGTCAGCCCAGTTCCCAAAGAACATGGCCTCGCTCTTCCCACGATTTACCTTGGCTCCCGAGGCCAGTTCGAACTGGTCGCAGATGTGCATCAGTCTGCGCACCGACAGCGGATCCGAGCAGAAGACGGCGACGTCGTCCATGTACAGGGAGGCTTTTACCTGAGTGCCTCCACTGCCTGGGATCGTCACTCCTCTTATGCCCGGATCCTTCCTGATGGACTCGGCAAAGGGTTCTATGCAGCACACGAAAAGGACAGGCGAGAGAGGACAGCCCTGCCTGACTCCAGATTTAATCGGAAAGCTATCTGTTTCCCACCCATTGATTGAGACTGCGCTACTGATGTTAGTGTAGAGCAGTTGGATCCAATTTCGAATTCCCTCCCCAAACCCCATTTTGGAGAGCACATCCCCCATGTAGGTGTGCGATATTCTGTCAAAGGCCTTCTCCTGATCCAAGCTGATGAGGCAGGTATCCACACCCCTGTCCTGTACATAGGCAATCGTATCCCTGAGCAGCGCCAGGCTGTCAGAGATCTTCCTGCCCGGCACAGAGCAGGTCTGGTCAGGGTGAATCACCAATTCCAGAGCGGATTTGACCCGATTGGCGATGACCTTGGACAGAATCTTATAGTCCATATTCAACAGTGAAATGGGTCGCCAATTTCTAATTTCCTCCCTTTCCCCCTTGTGCTTGTAGATGAGGGTGATGATGCCTTTCCTCATGGATTCTGACATGCTGCCGGCCAGGAGCATACTCTCGTACACTTCTAGCAGGTCTGGGCCGATCAAGTCCCACAGAGCCGAATACAACTCCGCCGGCAAGCCGTCGCTTCCGGGGGTTTTACTCTTCTCGAAGGACTCGAGGGCCTTAGTCAGTTCATCAGGAGTTAGCGGTTTGTCCAGGCTCTCCCGCGTACTGTGGTCTAAGACCTCCGTGATAGAGGACAGGAAGGACTGGGAGGCCGTGCTGTCCGTGGGCTTCACGTCATACAGTCCGGCATAAAAGGATTTGCTGATCCTCAGAATGTCGGACCGTGATGACTTTACTGAGCCGTCTTCTTCCTTCAGGCTGCTGATCACAGAGCGCTCTCTGTGTACCTTTTGGAAGAAGAAACGTGAGCACGTCTCATCCTGCTCCACGGAGCGGACCCTGGAACGGAAGATGATCTTGGAGGCCTCCGAGGCAAAGTGCGAGGCTTGCTGGCCCTTCACCTCTTGGAGCTCCTCCTTGACATCGACCCCCATCGACTGCAGCCGGAGCAGATTCTGCATCTTTTTCTGGAGTCGGGACATTTCCCTCTGTTCCTTTCTAGCTTTCTGGGTGCCTTTGCGGATGAAAAACCTCTTGATGCTTCCCTTGATCACTTCCCACCAGTGTGTCAGGGACTCAAAGAGGGGTTTCACGGTTCTCCAACCTTTGTAATCCCTCTTGAGCTCCTCAATGTTCTCTGGGGTCAGCAGTTGCACATTTAGCTTCCATGCCCCCCTGCCCACCCTCAGGTCCTTCTCCAAGTGGCAGTCCGCCAGTAGGAGGCAGTGGTCAGAGAAGAACACCGGCTTGACCTCGGTGGATCTGACTGTGAATGCACGGGACACAAACAGGAAGTCTATCCTGGAACGAATGGACCCGTCTGGCCGCGACCAGGTGTATCTACGCTGCGCTCCGTCTGCAGGGTTGCTGAAGATGTCGTGCAGCTTGGCATCCTTAACTGTTTCCATCAGGGATCTGGACGTAGCGTCCAATCTGCTTCCGGCCCTGCCGGATCGTCCAGCCGCATCGATGATGCAGTTGAAGTCCCCGCCCAGAATGACCGGCCTGGAGGTCGCCAGCAGCAGTGGGAGCTGCTGAAAGACCTCCAGCCGCTCAGCCCCTTGTGCCGGGCCATACACGTTAATTAACCGGAGTGGAGCGTTCTTGTACATTACGTCTGCTACGAGGAGTCACCCGCCCACCACCTCCTTGACCTCGGAGACGGTGAAGTTGCCTCCCCGCAGCAGAATACCCAGGCCGGAGGAACGAGAGTCGTTTCCGCCCGACCAGATCGATGGCCCGTGGGACCACCATCGTGACCATTGCCTGTAGGAGCTGAGGTGCGGTATCGCACACTCCTGCAGAAACAACAGGTCAGCTTTGACCTTGGCTAGGTAGTCCAAGGTCGCAACACATCGCGTAGTAGATTTAATGCTACGCACATTTATGGATACAATCTTTAAACCCATTTTAAAGCATTTATTCTCCTACCAAACCCACTGTCTCTGAGAGTCCCAGACCTTTAGTCTGCTCCTTCATACCCGTAGTGAGCTCAAATTCCTTCACTTTGGATGGGCTGAGGTAGATCTCCTTGGCCGTGTTCTGCTCCGGTGGCATCTGGAGGTTCACGTGGAGAGCGGGTTTTGAGATGACCTTTGCTGGAGAAGCTTCTCCAAAACTCACCCCCTCTGGGGTGTTGCTGTTCCCGGCTTCCTGGAGCTGGGGTGCGATGATTGCCTCACTGCTCCCAGATTCCAGGGGCTGTGGTGCACTGGCCTCCTCAGGTTGCAGGCAAAGTTGGGGTGCGCTGGTCTCCTTGTTGTCTCCAATTTTCTGGAGCTCGGGTGTCTCGTCCTCCAACGCCCTGGAGCTTTGCCGCCTCTTCTGTCGGTGCCGCTCTGGCACTTCATCATCCGAAGAGCTGCTGCCCTTGTCATCCGTGTCGGATGGGAGACGCCTCTTGCCGCTTCTCTGGGAAACGCCTTTGCTTCTTCTTCGCTCCCTCTTACTTTTCTTGTTCTTCACCGTCCGCCACTCCCCCTGCTGCTTTTCCACTGCTGCCTCCTCCTCCATTGATTCGCTGTCCTGAGGACTGGGAGGTTCAGGGGGTAGTGCTGTTGATTGGCTCTCTGTTGCCTCGATCTCTTTCTCCACCTTGTCTCTCTCTGTGTCCTCCTTTGTCCCGTTGCGCTCCCTGGGGGCCTTGGTGGTTGGAGTGACACGGAACATTTCTTCTGCTTCCCCCTGGTCGGCTTTGGCTGCCTGTGCGTAAGTACGGCAGCGTTTGGGGCAGGTCCTGTAGAGGTGACTTGCCTCGCCACACAGGTTGCAGCACTTGGCCTGTTTGCAGTCTTTTGTCTGGTGCCCTTCCTGTTTGCAGATCTTGCAGAGGGAGGCGCTGCAGTTGGCCGCCACATGACCAGCCTTGCCGCATGAGCGACAATGCTTGGGTTGCCCAGCGTAGACCAGGTAGCCACGGTTTCCCCTGATTGCGAAACTGGAAGGAGGGTGGAAAATGGCTCCCTTACCATCGGTCTTTAGCGTGACCTTAAACAGGCGTTTGCCTGTCCAGATCCCCAAGTCGTCTCGAATCTCGGTGCCGCTCCCCACCTTATCGAAGTACCTGGTGAGGAAGGTGACCACGTCGGCGACAGGGACGAAGGGGTTGTACACATGCACCATCACCTCACGTTCCCGTTGCAACGGCAGAGAAAAGTGCGGCTCCGCCGTCAGGATCTTCATCTCCGGCAGGTCTCTCTTCTCCTCGAACACCCTCAGGAGCCGGACGCAGTCTGCCACCCGCTTGAACGTCACGTCAAAGTAACCCCCTTTGCGGGAGTCGTGCAGGGTGAAGATCTCCGTAGCTTGGAAGCCGCACGCCTTCAACAGGATCCTCCTGGTGAAGAAGCCCCGATCCATAGGTGATCCTCCTTCGCTGTGGTTCACCGTGACTCGGACGGTGATAGGTAATCCACGGTATGGATTTGGATTGCGATTGGTTATCGCCCTTCCATCCCGACCTTGCCTTGGCAGGACCATGGTGTCGCCCCTGCAACACTACACTTGATCTTAGCCAAAAGGCCGAGAAGCTTCCACGAGGAGTTGCAGACTTGCTGTCTTCATTCCAATGGGGTTGGAACTTAGATGTGTAGTAATGCAGATTAGATAGCCATCTTGACTGTGCTCAAGTCACTTTTAGACTGTTTTAAAAAAAGTCTATTTTTAAAAGTCCAATTTCATGTTTCCAGCCTGTGAAATAAAAATCATTGTGACAGGGATTGAATAAATGCAAGTTGTTGCTGTTGACCATCCCAAAAACCTCTCTCTTTGAGTAGGCATTTCATCACCCTGCCTAATATTCACAGAATCACAGTGCAGAAGAGGCCCTTCGGTCCATCGAGTCTGCACCGACATGTGAGAAACACCTGACCTACCTACCTAATCCCATTTACCAGCACTTGGCCCATAGCCTTGAATGTTATGACGTGCCAAGTGCTCATCCAGGTACTTTTTAAAGGATGTGAGGCAACCCACCTCCACCACCCTCCCAGGCAGTGCATTCCAGACCGTCACCACCCTCTGGGTAAAAAAGCTTTTCCTCACATCCCCCCTAAACCTCCTGCCCTTCACCTTGAACTCATGTCCCCTCATGACTGACCCTTCAACTAAGGGGAACAGCTGCTCCCTATCCACCCTGTCCATTCCCCTCATAATCTTGTACACCTCCATCAGGTCGCCCCTCAGTCTTCTCTGCTCCAACAAAAACAAACCAAGTCTATCCAACCTCTCTTCATAACTTAAATGTTTCATCCCAGGCAACATCCTGGTGAATCTCCTCTGCACTCCCTCCAGTGCAATCACATCTTTCCTATAATGTGACAACCAGAACTGCACACAGTACTCCAGCTGTGGCCTCACCAAGGTTCTATACAACTCCAACATGACCTCCCTACTTTTGTGATCTATGCCTCGATTGATAAATTGATACAGTCCCATATGCCTTTTTCACCACCCCACTAACATGCCCCTCTGCCTTCAGAGATCTATGGACACACACGCCAAGGTCCCTTTGTTCCTCAGAACTTCCTAGTGCCATGCTGTTCATTGAATACTTCCTTGACAAATTACTCTTTCCAAAGTGTATCACCTCACACTTTTCAGGGTTAAATTCCATCTGCCACTTATCTGCCCATTTAACCATCCCGCCTATATCTTCCTGTAGCTCAAGACACTCAACCTCACTGTTAACCACCCGGCCAATCTTTGTGTCATTAGCAAACTTACTAATCCTACCCCCCACATAGTCATCTATGTTGTTTATATAAATGACAAATAATAGGGGACCGAGCACAGATGCCTGTGGTACGCCACAATCTTTGGCTTGGTATCCATTTTATGTCTGAATATGCTGGTCTGTGAAGCATCTTACAGCATTTTCCCACATTAAAGGATTATATAAATGCAGGTTGTTGTAGTGGTCAACAGCAACTGTGGCAAAACAAAGCTGAGGAAAACTGTCCTGTGGCCTCCTGGGAAAAAGGTGTTCAGCAGACAAAAAGCTCTTAGATTTGATTCCCAGCCACGTTAGCCAATCTTAACTAGGGAAACAGCTTGACTGCTACAACGAGTCTAGGTTTGGTTGGTGAGGGTGTGAAGAGATAAATCAGCCAGCATTGATGCTCTCAATCAATGTGCAGTTTCCACTTCTGAACATGAGCATGTGATGGATAAGGCATCACAACTGTATGAGAGGCTGGTTAGGCCATAGAATCACAGAATGATGCAGGTCATACATCCTATCGTGCCTGTGACAGTTCTTTGGAAAAGTTATCCAACTAGTTCCACTCCTGTTCTTTCCCCATAGTCCTGCAATTTTTTTCCCCTTCAAGTATTTATCCAATTCCATTTTGAAAGTTATTACTGAATCTGCTTCCACTGTCCTTCCAAGCAGTGCATTACAGATCAGTTGGTCTCTTCCTATCTGACGCTTTTTTACGTTAGCACTAGTTGAGGACAGGACTGGGTTTGGTTCTAATTATTGACATTTGCAAACAGGCTGCTGACACTTACTGTCTTGTGCAGGGTCTCAATGGATCGATTCAGTAGCGAGACTCAACATGTCCAAGAAAGGAGTGGGGAAAATTAAAATCTGAGCAACAGATGTGTCACCTGGAGCAATGACCCTTTAAATGTTTTAACCTTCCCAGTGCATTCACACACAGGTACCCAGACTAGATCCTTGACGATGTCAAAGTCACTTTGCTTTCTTCAGCATCCTTCTTCAACTGGCTGTGTTGCTAAGCAACAGCATTAATTCCCAGCAATTGAAAGCAAAGCTGAGCCGTCAGTGGCCAATAACTGCAGCCTTCATTCCCACGTCAGTAAAAGCTGAAGGAAGCAGAGGCGATGTTCCGTATGCAATTCTTCTCAATTTAAAAACAAGTCAAACCTTCTGCGGTGAATATTATCTGCGTGCGTCTGACATTAATCCTTCCTCTCCAAGTCTCACATTTCCATTAAGGCACTTGTTACATTTTTTAAAAATTATTTTAATTCATACGCAAGGCTTACAAATTTTTGGTGCAGAGGTGAAAATAAGATTTCTTGGAGCTATTTGAAGTTATGAAGGGTTTTGAGTGCATAAATACAGGAAGTCTATTTCCTCTGGTTGGGAAGTCAGTGCTGAGGATCCATCAATTTACAAGTGTTTAGAAACATAGAAAATAGGAGCAGGAGTAGGTCATTCGGCCCTTCAAGCCTGCTCCACCATTCAATATGATCATGGCTGATCCTCTATCTCAACGCCATACTCCAGCTTTATCTCCAAACCCCTTGATGCCTTTAAAGTCTAGAAATCTATTTATTTCCTTCTTAAATATATTCAGTGACTTGGCCTCCACAGCCTTCTGTATTAGAGAATTCCACAGGTTCACCACCCTCTGAGTGAAGAAGTTTCTCCTCATCTCAGTCCTAAATGGCAGGGCCATGTCCTGAGACTGTAACCCCTTGTTCTAGAACCCCCAGGAGAGTGAGGAAAGGGATTAGGAGAAATTTCTTTACAGAGGTTTGTTTCATCCGAGAATGCTTTGCCACAGGGAGTGGTTGAGGCAAAGGCCATGGAATATTTTATGAAGAAATTGGATAATTATTTGAAGCAAAGAAATCTTTAGGTCTATTGGCAGAGTGCAGGGTAGCGAATTGGTTTTGAATTGCTCCAGCCAAGTGCCAACACAAACACATACATGCAGCTGAAGTTTAGACAGGCGCGAGCAGTCAAGTGCAACTTGCTGATCTGATAATGTGTCTGCTTCCCCTGTGATTCTCCACAATCGATGCCAAGGCAGAGGTGAAAGCACAGGTCAGACCAAACTACGTCATAACCCTGGGCATCCTGCTGACTGAGGAGCACCAGAGGCAGATGCAGGATGGCAGGAAAATTGCCAATCTCAGTGGTAAGGCAGCAGTGTGTTGTGATTGTAGCCAAGAAATGGAAGAAGGAAAACTGTGGAGAAGAAAAAAATGTAGGAAAGAAATGGAGAACAAATAATTAGAGAAGAAAGTTTGAAAGAAATTCCAGGAAAGATATCTTCAGGTAGAAAATTAGCAAGTAGGACCTCAAAAGTAGTAATCTCCAGATTACTCCCAGTGCCACGTGCCAGTGAATACAAAAATGGGAGGATAAGGCAGATGAATGCGTAGCTGGAAAGATGATGCAGGAGGGAGGGCTTTAGATTCCTGGGACACTGGGACTGGCTCCGAGGGAGATGGCACCTGCACAAGCCGGACGGGTTGCACCTGAACAGAGCTGGGACTGAGTTCCTTGCGGGGCATTTTGCTAATGCTGTTGGAGGGCTTTAAACTAACTCGGCAGGAGTGTGGGAACCAAGAGAAAATATGAGAGAGGGATACCAGCGTGCACAAAATACTGGGAGGGACAGATAGCACTAGTATAGAGAATAGTAAGTTAATAGGTGAAGTTGGGGTGAGGGAGAAAGTAACAAAATCTAAATCAGGATTACTATGCATGTATGTGAATGCACAGAGTATAGTGAATAAGATTGGGGAGTTACAGGCACAGATTGCCATGTGGAAATATTATGTGGTGGCGATAACAGAGACCTGGCTCTAGGAAGGGCAGAACTGGGTGTTAAATATTCCCGGGTACAAGGTGTTCAGGAAAGATAGGAAAGGAAGGAAAGGAGATGGGGTGGCAGTATTGGTTAAGGAGGGCATTGCAGTGCTGGAGAAAGAGGATGTCCCAGAGGGTTCAAGAACAGAATCTATTTGGCTAGAGCTAAGGAACAATAAGGGGCAATTACATTGCTCGGTGTAGTCTATAGACCATCAAATAGTGAGAATGGTGTAGAAGAACAAATCTGTAGGGAAATTGCAGAGAGATGGAAGCATTATAGAGTAGTTATAACGGGCGACTTTAATTACCCGAATGTAGACTGGCACTGTGGTAGTGTAAAGGGCGGAGAAGGGCAAAAGTTCCTAGGTTGTGTTCAGGAGAATTTTCTACAGCAGTATGTGTCCAATCCAACAAGAAAAGATGCACTGTTGGACCTGGCTCTTGGAAATGAGGTGGGCCATGTAGATAGAGGTGTTCAAAATCATGAGGGGGCTGGACAGAGTAGATAGGGAGAAGCTCTTTCCATTTGTAAAAGGATCAAGAACGAGAGGGCACAGATTTAAAATGACTTGCAAAAGAGGCAAATGTGGCGTGAGAAGCCGCCTTGGTGAGTCGCTGCAGTACACACTGCAGCCATGGTGCATCAGTGGTGGAGGGAGTGAAAGTTTAAGGTGGTGGATGGGGTGTCAATCAAACGGACTGCTTTGTCTTGGATGGTCCTAAGTGATGCTGGAACTGCACTCTCCGGCCAACTGACAAGCAACCCAACACATTCCTGACCATCAAAACCCAGTTTTGGTTCCATCACCAACAAAGGCAAGGATGAGGGTTCCAGCAAACGTTAAGCTGAGGATGGGGCAGAAATGGGTAATATGATGGAGGTGAAAGTGAGTAGTATTAATGATGAGGCCAGAAGCTTGGTTCTGGGTTAATAAGATGAAAGGTCTCAAAGTTTGGTTCAGCCTCCTTCAGGGGGATTGTCAATTGAGCCTAGTAGACATTCAGATTGATGAGGGCTCCTGGAAGAGGTATGGCAACCCAAACTTTCACTAACTGAGGTGCTGTTTTAAAGTGTTGCATCACTGTTTGCCCAGAAACAGAAAACATGTGAACACGCGCAGCAAGCCACGATTTCACAACACATCTCCACACTTCAGTGAAGTGGAAGAAAATCTGAAATAATTACAATTTCAACCTGCTGACATGTTTCTTTTGCAAGACTAGTCTTTAACATTGAAGATTTCACCAAGTAAATAGGTTATAGCTGTGATAGGCACATGCTTCACACAACTCTCGGAAAAAATGAATTGGACCCAATCAGCTTGCTTATTATCAACAGGAACTTTTGAATGATTGGTTGGTCTCTGGTATAAGGACTCCAATCAACAGTACTCTGGAATGCTTGCTTCACACTGCTGCAATTTACAACATGAAGCACCAGCCACAGCACACAATAAAATCCAACAACTCTTAGTGCAAGGCATTTTGCCTGAGCTTCATATGAGATTTTAGATCACTTCCTTGTAGTGTGGACACAGCACACGTGGAGATGATCAAGTTGCAATGTTGCTGCACTTTACAGCCTGACAACAAAACTGTGGGACCAAGCATGTCTGCAAAAGCGACAACAAAATCTACATAGGCAGAGATGAGCAACAGCAGAAATGACGACAGAACCCTGCCTCACATAACTTGGACAGGTTTCAATGCCATTCTGAAACAACAGAAGCTAAAGAAGAAACCAAAAATGTCAAACAATGGTCACAGGTTTCCCTTTGCTGCACCATCTCAGTCTCTCATACCATGTTGTTACCCTAAGGCAGTAATCCATTACAGGCTATCCTTTAACACTTAACAAGCAGACTGGGAATAAATAGCTCTCTTTAAATAAACAAGGTGTAAGGCACAGAGGGAAGCAGTCACATCACGCTATACGCATGATGACACTGTCACATAGTATCACAGGCAACACAAACAAATTAGCTCCACAAACTTAATGAATTCATGACTGCAACAAATCCATACTCGTGCAAATGACAAGTTTTATGCAAGCACAAGGGAAGCTACAAAAGGACGGGCACCGTTATTAATTGCTCCTCCAGTTAAACTTGGTTAGTGGGAATGTGGTTCTTTTTCTCTTAAGTCGAACCAGAACAAGTTATGCAACAAAATGTGACTTCATCCGACTCAGTTCTCTCACAATCAGAACCAAATTTCAGGGGGAGGCAGAGTCAAACTGTGAGAGCAGAGTACACTGCTGGGGTGGGGTTGGTGGTGCTGAAGAGAGGTGACTGTAACACTAAAGTCATCTGAATGTCTGAGTTAAAAACAAAAAGCTAAAAGCTACTGCGGATGCTGGAAATCCAAAACAAAATAAAAACAGAATTACCTGGAAAAACTCAGCAAGTCTGGCAGCATCGGCGGAGAAGAAATCAGTCAACGTTTCGAGCCCTCATGGCTCTTCGGCAGAACTGAAGCATAGTTTCAACAAGGGAGAAATATAAATTGGTTTAAGGTGGGTGGGGGGGAAGAGACACATTGAGGGTGTGGTGTGAGCAGATAATCAAAAGATGTCAGAGACAAAAGGGTCAAGGAGGTGTTGAAGGTGGTGGTCTTTGTCTGAGAAAAGTGCTAATTAAGAATGGAAAACAGGATATTCAAAGTACAGCTCTAGTGGGGGTGGGGTGGAAAGACTAAAGGTTTTAGTTTTAGATTTAAAAATAATGGAAATAGGTGGGGAAAGAAGAATCTATATAAATTATTAAAAAAAAAGGGCGGGTGGGGGGGGAAAAGAAACGGGGTGGGGATGGGGGGAGGGGGAGTTTAAGATCTAAAGTTGTTGAATTCAATATTCAGCCCAGAAGGCTGTAAAGTGCCTAGTCGGAAGATGAGGTGCTGTTCCTCCAGTTTGCGTTGGGCTTCACTGGAACAATGCAGCAAGCCAAGGACAGACATGTGGGCAAGAGAACAGGGTGGAGTGTTAAAATGGCAAGCGACAGGGAGGTTTGGGTCTTTCTTGCGGACAGACCGCAGGTGTTCCGCAAAACGGTCGCCCAGTTTGCGTTTGGGCTCTCCAATGTAGAGGAGACCGCATTGGGAGCAACGAATGCAGTAGACTAAGTTAGGGGAAATGCAAGTGAAATGCTGCTTCACTTGAAAGGAGTGTTTGGGCCCTTGGACGGTGAGGAGAGAGGAAGTGAAGGGGCAGGTGTTGCATCTTCTGCGTGGGCATGGGGAGGTGCCATAAGTGGGGGTTGAGGAGTAGGGGGTGATGGAGGAGTGGACCAGGGTGTCCCGGAGGGAACGATCCCTACGGAATGCCGTCAAGGAAGGTGAAGGGAAGATGTGTTTGGTGGTGGCATCATGCTGGAGTTGGCGGAAATGGCGGAGGATGATCCTTTGAATGCGGAGGCTGGTGGGGTGATAAGTGAGGACAAGGGGGACCCTATCATGTTTCTGGGAAGGAGGAGAAGGCGTGAGGGAGGATGCGCGGGATATGGGCCGGACACGGTTGAGGGCCCTGTCAACGACCGTGGATGGAAAATCTCGGTTAAGGAAGAAGGAGGACATGTCAGAGGAGCTGTTTTTGAAGGTAGCGTCATCAGAACAGATGCGACGGAGGCGAAGGAACTGAGAGAATGGGATGGAGTCTTTACAGGAAGCGGGGTGTGAGGAGCTGTAGTCGAGGTAGCTGTGGGAGTTAGTTTTCTCTCAGAACAGTGAATCGGCCAGGCTGGGTGTGGCTGAGACCACAGCCCCAGTCACTGACTGACTGACCGCTTACAAACACAAACTGCAGTACTGGAATGAAAACAAATTGAAACCAGGCTTCCCCATATCATTCTATTGCTGGAATCCCAGTCAGGGCCGGGAGAGGGATCACTCCAGAACTGCAGCCATGGATTCTCAATCGGGGGAAAAGGTGTTGAATCATTACTTAATTTGTTCTGGCTGAGAGATAAATGTTGGCCAGAACACCAAGGGAACTCTGGCTGCTCTTGTTTGAAAATGTGCCCTGTTACCATGTTACCAACACAGACTAATTAAGCTGAACAGCCTGTCTCCATGTTGTAGTTTTTATGTAAGCCACCAGAACAGAAAGAGTAGGCTTTGGTTTCAATTACCATTGACAGTGCAGCACTTACTCAGCACTGCGCTGCCCTAGTTTATAAAGTTGAATGCCAGAGTATGCAGTCGGGTTTGAACTAACAATGTCCTGTGGCATGTGCTTTATCCACCGAGCCATCTCTTCTGCAAACTTATCAACATCAGATGCCCCTAGAGAAGGAACACAGAGGACTTGTCTGCTGGGACTGGATGGGCACCACAGGGATTGACACATGTACTAGCTGCAGGCAGTAATATTATTTAAGTTCAAAGCCTCCTTTGGTTTTGTGATTTAATTCATTAGTAGTTCTGTGCCTTTGTTTGATGCCACTGGGGTAACCCATAGTCTCCTCAGGGGTTTACTAGAACATGGAATGACTGAGGAGTAACCTTTCCATGTAGAGAAGTGTGTACTGGAGGGGAGCAAGCAGCAAGGACAAGGAGCTTTTACAAAGTGAGGGAAGGAATAAAGAAACCAAAAACTTAAACACAACAAAAACAAACACAACAAAAACACAATTAAAATTGCTCAGCTGATTGCTGCAATGTTACAGAAAACCTGGACTGAGGCCAGCTCCAATGCAAACATTGGGGCTATGAATAGGCAAAACGCCAAAACTCCTGTAATTCCGCAACTGTCCAGGATCAACAAAGATGACTGTGCCCTGATTAGTCAACTTCTCCATTATCAGTGCCAACTACAAGGGTGGTAAAGAGGAAACGAGATGGACATTGGTCACTTATTACCTGTCAACTCCTACATTTCTACTGCATTCACCCTTGGTCCTTTTTAAAAGGAGTATTACAGTGAGGTCCTGACATCAGTTTATCCCAATTTTTCAGCTTTCATATACTCAAAAATAGTTCCATGATTGTTCCATCCAAATAGTTAATCTGCTGCCTGCTTTCATTATTCTACAATTACTCTTGAATCCAGAGTCAGATGAGTTCACTGCCATGTGTCTCAATGGCCAAGTCCTGTACAAATGGATGAGATGGGGAATGGCAACAGGGAGCAATTAGGCTTACGACCCTTAAACATGACCCAGTGAGCCCAGCTACAATGTAAATGACAGAGAGAATCTGACTCCGTAGTGCTGCCTCCCATAGTCGAACAGCCAGCTGGCAAGTTTTTTTCAAAAGCAAAAGACAATTGTCCTAGGTAACCGAGCTCTGACAGCCTCCCCTCCCAGGTACTTCTTCAATCCTTTCTGGAAAGTAGACAGGAGAAAATACACTGGAAGCTAACCAGTTGGGTAATATGTAAATGGTAGTATGTAAAATGTAGTCAATGGTAGTGGGCTGCTGGGTATAATCTTCCTGTTATGGTTGTGCAAACCTGCCAATAAGTAGAGTCTGCATTATTTCATTTGCACATTGTGATGACTGCAGCTTTGACATATTGTCATGCAATGTAGCTTTCACCACCCTCAGAGTGTATGAAAAGTCCCTGAAGTGACAAATAAAGCAATTGTGGCCATTGCTGTCCCTGAGCTGATGGCTGAAATATTGTCAATATGACACAAATCATGATGCAGAGATTTATTTCTCAGGCTGACATTGATTTTATTCACAGACACTGGGAATCAGGACCAATAAAAACTTTGCTGGATTATCACATGACAGCACCTAGCTGCTAAGAATGAAAGACAGGGAGATATTTGAAAGTAGCTCTGGAAGTTCAACTTTAAATGTGCAAACTTCTTTTTAAAAGATTTTACTAGCCTTCATTAGTAGGTCCATCTGAGTGAAAAGAGAAGACTGCAGCCGATGGTTAATTCAAAGCCTATTATGTACACAGCGGAGGAGCTAATGAGATTTATGCATAACTTGGTTTAAAATTACCAGGAAATTTTACAGCAGTTTTCATAGTAATTCCAGTGGAGACGGTAGCATAGTGGTAATATACCAGTGGTAAAGACCAGTAACCTACAGGCCCAGACTAATGCTCTGGGTACACGTTTTCAAATCCTACCAAGGCAGCTAGTGGAATTTGAATTCAATTAATAAATCGGAATTAAAACCTTGTCTCAGTTACAGTAACTATAAAACCATTGTCGGGGTTAGCGTCAAAAATAAAACCATCTGGTTCACTAATGTCCTTTAGGGAAGGAAATCTGCCGTCCTTACCTGGTCTGGCCTACACGTGACTCCAGACTCACAGTAATGTGACTGACTCTTAAATGCCCTCTGAAATGGCCCAGCAAGCCACTCAGTTGTAACAAACTGCTACGATGTCTAAATAAAGGAATGAAACCAAAGGCATTGATCTCGGCACCGGAAACGACAACAGTACACCCAGAGCTATAGACCCTGCAAATTCCTCCTTATTAAGAACTGGGGGCTAGTGGAAAAATTTGGAGAGCTGTCTCACAGACTAGTCAAGCAACAGCCTGACATAGTCATCCTCACGGAATCGTACCCTACAGACAATGTCCCAGACACCACCATCACCATCCCTGGGTATGTATTGCTCCACTGACAGGACAAACCCACAAAATCCACAGTGGTATACAGTCGAAAGGGAATTGCCCCGGGGGTCTTCAACATTGACTCCGGACCCCATGAAGTCTCATGGCATCAGATCAAACATGGGCAAAGAAATCTCCTGCTGGTTACCACCTATGGCCCACTTCAGTGAAAGAGTGTGAGAGAAACAGCATGGTCATTTACAGCGAGAGAGTGTGAGAGAAACAGCGGGGCCATTTACAATGAGAGAGTGTGAGAGAAACAGCGGGGTCATTTACAGCGAGAGAGTGTGTGAGAAACAGTGTGGTCATTTACAGCGAGAGAGTGTGAGAGAAACAGCGTGGTCATTTACAGCGAGAGAGTGAGAGAGAAACAGCGGGGTCATTTACAGCGAGAGAGTGTGAGAGAAACAGTGTGGTCATTTACAGCGAGAGAGTGTGAGAGAAACAGCGTGGTCATTTACAGTGAGAGAGTGTGAGAGAAACAGTGTGGTCATTTACAGCGAGAGAGTGAGAGAGAAACAGTGTGGTCATTTACAGCGAGAGAGTGTGAGAGAGAAACAGCGGGGTCATTTACAGCGAGAGAGTGTGTGAGAAACAGCGGGGTCATTTACAGCGAGAGAGTGTGAGAGAGAAACAGTGTGGTCATTTACAGCGAGAGAGTGTGAGAGAGAAACAGCGTGTTCATTTACAGCGAGAGAGTGTGAGAGAGAAACAGCGTGGTCATTTACAGCGAGAGAGTGTGAGAGAAACAGCGTGGTCATTTACAGCGAGAGAGTGTGAGAGAAACAGCGTGGTCATTTACAGCGAGAGAGTGTGAGAGAAACAGCGTGGTCATTTACAGCGAGAGAGTGTGTGAGAAACAACGTGGTCATTTACAGCGAGAGTGTGAGAGAAACAGTATGGTCATTTACAGTGAGAGAGTGTGAGAGAAACAGCGGGGCCATTTACAGCGAGAGTGTGAGAGAAACAGCGTGGTCATTTACAATAAGAGAGTGAGAGAGAAACAGCGGGGTCATTTACAGCGAGAGAGTGTGAGAGAAACAGCGTGGTCATTTACAGTGAGAGTGTGTGTGAGAAACAGCGTGGTCATTTACAGCGAGAGAGTGAGAGAGAAACAGCGTGGTCATTTACAGCGAGTGAGAGAGAAACAGCGTGGTCATTTACAGCGAGTGAGAGAGAAACAGCGTGGTCATTTACAGCGAGAGTGTGAGAGAAACTGTGTGGTCATTTACAGCGAGAGTGAGAGAGAAACAGCATGGTCATTTACAGTGAGAGAGTGTGAGAGAAACAGTGTGGTCATTTACAGCAAGAGAGTGAGAGAGAAACAGCGTGGTCATTTACAGCGAGTGAGAGAGAAACAGTGTGGTCATTTACAGCGAGAGTGTGAGAGAAACAGCGTGGTCATTTACAGCAAGAGAGTGTGAGAGAAACAGCGTGGTCATTTACAGCGAGTGAGAGAGAAACAGCGTGGTCATTTACAGCGAGAGAGTGTGAGAGAAACAGCGTGGTCATTTACAGAGAGTGAGAGAGAAACAGCGTGGTCATTTACAATGAGAGAGTGAGAGAGAAACAGCGTGGTCATTTACAATGAGAGAGTGAGAGAGAAACAGCGTGGTCATTTACAGAGAGTGAGAGAGAAACAGCGTGGTCATTTACAATGAGAGAGTGAGAGAGAAACAGCGTGGTCATTTACAGAGAGTGAGAGAGAAACAGCGTAGTCATTTACAGTGAGAGAGTGTGAGAGAAACAGCGTGGTCATTTACAGCGAGAGTGTGAGAGAAACAGCGTGGCCATTTACAGAGAGTGAGAGAGAAACAGCGTGGTCATTTACAATGAGAGAGTGAGAGAGAAACAGCGTGGTCATTTACAGAGAGTGAGAGAGAAACAGCGTGGTCATTTACAGCGAGAGAGTGTGAGGGAAACAGCGTAGTCATTTACAGTGAGAGAGTGTGAGAGAAACAGCGTGGTCATTTACAGCGAGAGTGTGAGAGAAACAGCGTGGCCATTTACAGAGAGTGAGAGAGAAACAGCGTGGTCATTTACAGAGAGTGAGAGAGAAACTGTGTGGTCATTTACAATGAGAGAGTGAGAGAGAAACAGCGTGGTCATTTACAGAGAGTGAGAGAGAAACAGCGTGGTCATTTACAATGAGAGAGTGTGTGAGAAACAGCGTGGTCATTTACAGAGAGTGAGAGAGAAACAGCGTGGTCATTTACAATGAGAGAGTGAGAGAGAAACAGCGTGGTCATTTACAGAGAGTGAGAGAGAAACAGCGTGGTCATTTACAATGAGAGAGTGAGAGAGAAACAGCGTGGTCATTTACAGAGAGTGAGAGAGAAACAGCGTGGTCATTTACAATGAGAGAGTGTGTGAGAAACAGCGTGGTCATTTACAGAGAGTGAGAGAGAAACAGCGTGGTCATTTACAATGAGAGAGTGAGAGAGAAACAGCGTGGTCATTTACAATGAGAGAGTGAGAGAGAAACAGCGTGGTCATTTACAATGAGAGAGTGTGTGAGAAACAGCGTGGTCATTTACAGAGAGTGAGAGAGAAACAGCGTGGTCATTTACAATGAGAGAGTGAGAGAGAAACAGCGTGGTCATTTACAATGAGAGAGTGAGAGAGAAACAGCGTGGTCATTTACAATGAGAGAGTGAGAGAGAAACAGCGTGGTCATTTACAATGAGAGAGTGAGAGAGAAACAGCGTGGTCATTTACAGAGAGTGAGAGAGAAACAGCGTGGTCATTTACAATGAGAGAGTGTGTGAGAAACAGCGTGGTCATTTACAATGAGAGAGTGTGAGAGAAACAGCGTAGTCATTTACAGTGAGAGAGTGTGAGAGAAACAGCGTGGTCATTTACAGCGAGAGTGTGAGAGAAACAGCGTGGTCATTTACAGAGAGTGAGAGAGAAACAGCGGGGTCATTTACAGCGAGAGAGTGTGTGAGAAACAGCGTGGCCATTTACAGAGAGTGTGAGAGAAACAGCGTGGTCATTTACAGCGAGAGAGTGAGAGAGAAACAGCGTGGTCATTTACAGTGAGAGAAACAGCGTGGTCATTTACAGGGAGAGAGTGTGAGAGAAACAGCGTGGTCATTTACAGTGAGAGAGTGAGAGAGAAACAGCGTGGTCATTTACAGCGAGAGAGTGTGAGAGAAACAGCGTGGTCATTTACAGTGAGAGAGTGTGAGAGAAACAGCGTGGTCATTTACAGCGAGAGAGTGTGAGAGAAACAGCGTGGTCATTTACAGCGAGAGAGTGAGAGAAACAGCGTGGTCATTTACAGCGAGAGTGTGAGAGAAACAGCGTGGTCATTTACAGCGAGAGTGTGAGAGAAACAGCGGGGTCATTTACAGCGAGAGAGTGAGAGAGAAACAGCGTGGTCATTTACAGCGAGAGAGTGAGAGAGAAACAGCGTGGTCATTTACAGCGAGAGTGAGAGAGAAACAGCGTGGTCATTTACAGTGAGAGTGTGAGAGAAACAGCGTGGTCATTTACAGCGAGAGAGTGTGAGAGAAACAGCGTGGTCATTTACAGTGAGAGAAACAGCGTGGTCATTTACAGCGAGAGTGAGAGAGAAACTGTGTGGTCATTTACAGTGAGAGTGTGAGAGAAACAGCGTGGTCATTTACAGCGAGAGAGTGTGAGAGAAACAGCGTGGTCATTTACAGTGAGAGAAACAGCGTGGTCATTTACAGGGAGAGAGTGTGAGAGAAACAGCATGGTCATTTACAGTGAGAGAGTGAGAGAGAAACAGCGTGGTCATTTACAGCGAGAGAGTGTGAGAGAAACAGCGTGGTCATTTACAATGAGAGAGTGTGAGAGAAACAGCGTGGTCATTTACAATGAGAGAGTGTGAGAGAAACAGTGTGGCCATTTACAATGAGAGAGTGAGAGAGAAACAGCGTGGTCATTTACAGCGAGAGTGTGTGTGAGAAACAGCGTGGTCATTTACAGCGAGAGTGTGAGAGAAACAGCGTGGTCATTTACAGCGAGAGTGTGTGTGAGAAACAGCGTGGTCATTTACAGCGAGAGTGTGAGAGAAACAGCGTGGTCATTTACAGCGAGAGAGTGTGAGAGAAACAGCGTGGTCATTTACAGCGAGAGTGTGAGAGAAACAGCGTGGTCATTTACAGTGAGAGAGTGTGAGAGAAACAGTGTGGTCATTTACAGTGAGTGAGTGTGAGAGAAACAGCGTGGTCATTTACAGCGAGAGAGTGAGAGAGAAACAGCGTGGTCATTTACAGCGAGAGTGTGTGTGAGAAACAGCGTGGTCATTTACAGCGAGAGTGTGAGAGAAACAGCGTGGTCATTTACAGCGAGAGTGTGAGAGAAACAGCGTGGTCATTTACAATGAGAGAGTGAGAGAGAAACAGCGTGGTCATTTACAGCGAGAGTGTGAGAGAAACAGTGTGGCCATTTACAATGAGAGAGTGAGAGAGAAACAGCGTGGTCATTTACAGCGAGAGTGTGTGTGAGAAACAGCGTGGTCATTTACAGCGAGAGTGTGAGAGAAACAGCGTGGTCATTTACAGCGAGAGTGTGAGAGAAACAGCGTGGTCATTTACAGCGAGAGTGTGAGAGAAACAGCGTGGTCATTTACAGCGAGAGTGTGAGAGAAACAGCGTGGTCATTTACAGCGAGAGAGTGTGACAGAAACAGCGTGGTCATTTACAGTGAGAGAGTGTGAGAGAAACAGTGTGGTCATTTACAGTGAGTGAGTGTGAGAGAAACAGCGTGGTCATTTACAGCGAGAGAGTGTGAGAGAAACAGCGTGGTCATTTACAGCGAGCGAGTGAGAGAGAAACAGCGTGGTCATTTACAGCGAGAGAGTGTGACAGAAACAGCGTGGTCATTTACAGCGAGTGAGAGAGAAACAGCATGGTCATTTACAGCGAGAGAGTGAGAGAGAGAAACAGCATGGTCATTTACAGCGAGAGAGTGTGTGAGAAACAATATGGTCATTTACAGCGAGAGAGTGTGAGAGAAACAGCGTGGTCATTTACAGCGAGAGAGTGAGAGAGAAACAGCGTGGTCATTTACAGCGAGAGAGTGAGAGAGAAACAGCGTGGTCATTTACAGCGAGAGTGTGTGTGAGAAACAGCGTGGTCATTTACAGCGAGAGAGTGAGAGAGAAACAGCGTGGTCATTTACAGCGAGAGTGTGTGTGAGAAACAGCGTGGTCATTTACAGCGAGAGAGTGAGAGAGAAACAGCGTAGTCATTTACAGCGAGAGTGTGTGTGAGAAACAGCGTGGTCATTTACAGCGAGAGAGTGTGAGAGAAACAGCGTGGTCATTTACAGCGAGTGAGAGAGAAACAGCGTGGTCATTTACAGCGAGAGAGTGAGAGAGAAACAGTGTGGTCATTTACAGCGAGAGTGTGTGAGAGAAACAGTGTGGTCATTTACAGCGAGTGAGAGAGAAACAGCGTGGTCATTTACAGCGAGAGAGTGTGAGAGAAACAGCATGGTCATTTACAGCGAGAGAGTGTGAGAGAAACAGCATGGTCATTTACAGCGAGAGAGTGTGAGAGAAACAGCGTGGTCATTTACAATGAGAGAGTGAGAGAGAAACAGCGTGGTCATTTACAATGAGAGAGTGTGAGAGAAACAGCGTGGTCATTTACAGCGAGAGAGTGAGAGAGAAACAGCGTGGTCATTTACAGCGAGAGAGTGTGTGAGAAACAACATGGTCATTTACAGCGAGAGAGTGTGAGAGAAACAGCGTGGTCATTTACAATGAGAGAGTGAGAGAGAAACAGCGTGGTCATTTACAGCGAGCGAGTGAAAGAGAAACAGCGTGGTCATTTACAGCGAGAGAGTGAGAGAGAAACAGCGTGGTCATTTACAGCGAGAGAGTGTGAGAGAAACAGCGTGGTCATTTACAGCAAGCGAGTGAGAGAGAAACAGCGGGGTCATTTACAGCGAGAGAGTGAGAGAGAAACAGCGTGGTCATTTACAGCGAGAGAGTGTGAGAGAAACAGCGTGGTCATTTACAGCGAGAGAGTGTGAGAGAAACAGCATGGTCATTTACAGCGAGAGTGTGTGAGAGAAACAGTGTGGTCATTTACAGCGAGTGAGAGAGAAACAGCGTGGTCATTTACAGCGAGAGAGTGTGAGAGAAACAGCATGGTCATTTACAGCGAGAGTGAGAGAGAAAAGGCGGGGTCATTTACAGTGAGCAAGTGTGCGAGAAACAGCGTGGTCATTTACAGCGAGAGAGTGTGGGAGAAACAGCGTGGTCATTTACAGCGAGTGTGAGAGAAACAGCGTGGTCATTTACAGCGAGAGAGTGAGAGAGAAACAGCGTAGTCATTTACAGCGAGAGAGTGAGAGAGAAACAGCGTGGTCATTTACAGGGAGAGAGTGTGAGAGAAACAGCGGGGTCATTTACAGTGAGCAAGTGTGCGAGAAACAGTGTGGTCATTTACAGCGAGAGAGAGTGTGAGAGAAACAGCGTGGTCATTTACAGTGAGAGAGTGTGAGAGAAACAGCGGGGTCATTTACAGCGAGAGAGTGAGAGAGAAACAGCGTGGTCATTTACAGCGAGAGAGTGTGAGGGAAACAGCGTGGTCATTTACAGCGAGAGAGTGTGAGGGAAACAGCGGGGTCATTTACAGCGAGAGAGTGAGAGAGAAACAGCGTGGTCATTTACAGTGAGAGAGTGTGAGGGAAACAGCGTGGTCATTTACAGCGAGAGAGTGTGAGAGAAACAGCGGGGTCATTTACAGCGAGAGAGTGAGAGAGAAACAGCGTGGTCATTTACAAGGAGAGAGTGTGAGAGAAACAGCATGGTCATTTACAGCGAGAGTGTGAGAGAAACAGCGTGGTCATTTACAGCGAGAGAGTGAGAGAGAAACAGCGTGGCCATTTACAGCGAGAGAGTGAGAGAGAAACAGCATGGCCATTTACAGAGAGTGTGAGAGAAACAGCGTGGTCATTTACAGGGAGAGAGTGTGAGAGAAACAGCGTGGCCATTTACAGCGAGAGTGTGAGAAAGAAACAGCGGGGTCATTTACAGTGAGAGAGTGAGAGAGAAACAGCGGGGTCATTTACAGTGAGCAAGTGTGCGAGAAACAGCGTGATCATTTACAGCGAGAGAGTGTGAGAGAAACAGCGTGGTCATTTACAGTGAGAGAGTGTGAGAGAAACAGCGGGGTCATTTACAGCGAGAGAGTGAGAGAGAAACAGCGTGGTCATTTACAGCGAGAGAGTGTGAGAGAAACAGCGGGGTCATTTACAGCGAGAGAGTGTGAGGGAAACAGCGTGGTCATTTACAGCGAGAGAGTGTGAGGGAAACAGCGTGGTCATTTACAGCGAGAGAGTGTGAGAGAAACAGCGGGGTCATTTACAGCAAGAGAGTGAGAGAGAAACAGCGGGGTCATTTACAGCGAGAGAGTGAGAGAGAAACAGCATGGTCATTTACAGCGAGAGTGTGACAGAAACAGCGGGGTCATTTACAATGAGAGAGTGTGAAAGAAACAGCGTGGTCATTTACAGCGAGAGAGTGTGTGAGAAACAACATGGTCATTTACAGCGAGAGTGTGAGAGAAACAGCGGGGTCATTTACAATAAGAGAGTGAGAGAGAAACAGCGGGGTCATTTACAGCGAGAGAGTGTGAGGGAAACAGCGTGGTCATTTACAGCGAGAGAGTGTGAGAGAAACAGCGTGGTCATTTACAGCGAGAGAGTGTGAGGGAAACAGCGTGGTCATTTACAGCGAGAGAGTGTGAGGGAAACAGCGTGGTCATTTACAGCGAGAGAGTGTGAGAGAAACAGCGGGGTCATTTACAGCGAGAGAGTGAGAGAGAAACAGCGTGGTCATTTACAGAGAGTGTGAGAGAGAAACAGCGTGGTCATTTACAGCGAGAGAGTGAGAGAGAAACAGTGTGGTCATTTACAATGAGAGAGTGAGAGAGAAACAGCATGGCCATTTACAGCGAGTGAGAGAGAAACAGCGTGGTCATTTACAGCGAGAGAGTGTGAGAGAAACAGCGTGGTCATTTACAGCGAGAGAGTGTGTGAGAAACAGCGTGGTCATTTACAGAGAGTGTGAGAGAGAAACAGCGTGGTCATTTACAGCGAGAGAGTGAGAGAGAAACAGCGTGGTCATTTACAATGAGAGAGTGAGAGAGAAACAGCATGGTCATTTACAGCGAGAGAGTGTATGAGAAACAGCGTGGTCATTTACAGCGAGAGAGTGTGTGAGAAACAGCGTGGTCATTTACAGTGAGAGAGTGTGAGAGAAACAGCGTGGTCATTTACAGCGAGAGAGTGAGAGAGAAACAGCGTGGTCATTTACAGAGAGTGTGAGAGAAACAGCGTGGTCATTTACAGAGAGAGAGTGTGAGAGAAACAGTGTGGTCATTTACAGCGAGAGAGTGTGAGAGAAACAGCGTGGTCATTTACAGCGAGAGAGTGAGAGAGAAACAGTGTGGTCACTTACAGGGCGAGAGGGTGAGAGAGAAACAGCGTGGTCATTTACAGGGCGAGAGTGTGAGAGAGAAACAGCGTGGTCATTTACAGGGCGAGAGTGTGAGAGAGAAACAGCATGGTCATTTACAGTGAGAGAGTGTGAGAGAAACTGTGTGGTCAATTACAGCGAGATTGTGTGTGAGAAACAGCGTGGTCATTTACAGTGAGAGAGTGTGAGAGAAACTGTGTGGTCATTTACAGTGAGAGAGTGTGAGAGAAACTGTGTGGTCATTTACAGCGAGAGTGAGAGAGAGAAACAGCGTGGTCATTTACAGTGAGAGAGTGTGAGAGAAACTGTGTGGTCATTTACAGCGAGATTGTGTGAGAGAAACAGCGGGGTCATTTACAGTGAGAGAGTGTGAGAGAAACTGTGTGGTCATTTACAGTGAGAGAGTGTGAGAGAAACTGTGTGGTCATTTACAGCGAGAGTGAGAGAGAGAAACAGCGTGGTCATTTACAGTGAGAGAGTGTGAGAGAAACTGTGTGATCATTTACAGCGAGATTGTGTGTGAGAAACAGCGGGGTCATTTACAGTGAGAGAGTGTGAGAGAAACTGTGTGGTCATTTACAGTGAGAGAGTGTGAGAGAAACTGTGTGGTCATTTACAGCGAGAGAGTGAGAGAGCAGTGGGGCCTTTAACAATGAGAGAGTGAAGGAAGAGTGTGAAACCATTAAAGAGCATGAGAGGGAAAAGAGCGCAGAGAGCAGCTGATTGGTGAGTATGGTTTATGAGTATTTCTAGTCTTTAAAGTAAAAGTAAGGTCTTTAGTTTGTGTTTAGATCCCCGGTCTTTTATTTCTCTTTCTCTTAAAGATAGCATGTTAAGTGTAAGATTGATACTGGTGTGTATAAAACAATAATTATAATGAAGTGCAAAGAGTGGTGATACTGGAGTAATTAATTAATAAATTGAATAAAATACAATAGCAATGGCAGCACAGGTGATGTGTTGCTGCTGCAGCTTGTGGGAGCTGCTGGACACCAAGGTGATCCAAAGTGAACACATCTGTACCAAGTGTTTGCAGCTCGAGGAACATCAGATCCAAGTTAAGGAGCTGGAGTCTGAGCTGCAGACATTGCGCCACATCAGGGAGGGGGAAAGTTACCTGGACACTTTGCTCCAGGAGGCAGTCACACCCCTCAGATTAGGTACTTCAAATTTGGCCTGTGATCAGGGATAGGAGGGTGTGACTGCAGGTGAAGCAGGTATAGGGACCCAGGGGGTAGCATTCGAGGAACCTCAGCCCTTGGAACTGTCCAACAGTTACAAGGTTCTTGCAAGCTGTGTAGATGAGAGCGGGGGCTGCAGGAAGAGTGAGCGAACTGACCACGGCACCGTGGTAAAGGGAGCCATTCTAGTGGGAGGAGGAAACGGTAGAGTAGTGGTGGTAGGGAATAGTAAAATTAGGCGGATAGATATTGTTCTCTGCAGCCGTGAGCGTGAGTCCCGAAGGCTGTGTTGCCTGCTTGGTGCCAGGGTTAAGGACATCTCCTCAGGGCTGGGGAGGAACTTGGAGTGGGAGGGGAGGGATCCAGTTGTCGTCATCCATGTTGGTACCAACAACATTGGTAGGACTAGAAAGGAGGTTCTGCTAAAAGAATTTGAACAGTTAGGAGCTAAATTGAAATTGAAATTACCTCCAAGGTAAAATTGTCGGGATTGCTACCTGAGCCACAGGCAAACTGGCATAGGGTAAATAAAGTCAAGGAGTTAAATGCATGGCTCTGAGACTGGTGTGGGAGGAATGGGTTTCAGTTCATGTGGCACTGGCACCAGTACTGGGGTAGGAGGGAGCTGTTCCGTGGGATGGGTTTCACTTGAGCCGTGCTGGGACCAGTGTCTTGGCGAATCGAATAACTAGGGCTGTAGAGAGGCCTTTAAACTAAATAGACGGCGGGGGCAAGTTCTGGAGAGAGGATACATAGGCTTACAAACGAAAAGGACATGGCAGCATTGCAGGGCAGCTATTTAGATAATGACACCCAGAGTGTGACAGGAAGGGACAGTGTGTACAAACATAAAAAAAAGCAACACATAGGATCAAAGGGGGGAAAAATGGTAAAAAGGCAAAATTAATGGCTCTTTACTTAAAAACACATAGTATTCGGAACAAAATAAATGAATTAACGGCACAAATAAAGGTTTACGCGGACTGGGTGACCACTTTGCAGAACACCTTCGGTCTGTCCACAAGCATTACCCAGACCTCCCTGTCACTTGCCATTTCAACACTCCACCCTGCTCTCATGCCCACATGTCCATCCTTGGCCTGCTGCATTGTTCCAGTGAAGCTCAACACAAACTGGAGGAACAGCACCTCATCTTCCGACTAGGCACTTTACAGCCTTCCGGACTGAATATAGAGTTCAACAACTTTAGATCATGAACTCTCTCCTCCATCCCCACCCCCTTTCCGTTTCCCCCTTTTTCCAATAATTTATATAGATTTTTCTTTCCCCACCTATTTCCATTATTTTTAAATGTATTTCCATCCATTGTTTTATTTCTACCTTTTAGCCTATTTCGATCCCCCCCCACTAGAGCTATCTGTACCTTGCTCGTCCTGCTTTCTACCCTTAATGTACCCATTGGCACATTCCTTAGATAATATCACCACCGTCAACACCTCTTTGGCCTTTTGTCTATGACATCTTTTGGCTATCTCCACCTATCACTGGCCCTCTATCCAGCTCTACCTGTCCCACCCCCCACCCTTAAAACAGCTTATATTTCACCTCTTTTCTATTTTTCCTTAGTTCTGATGAAGAGTCATTCGGACTCGAAACATTAACTGTATCCCTCTCCGCAGATGCAGCCAGACCTGCTGAGTTTTTCCAGGTATTTTTGTTTTTGTTCTAGATTTCCAGCATCCGCAGTATTTTGCTTTTATAAAGGTTTACGGGTATGATCTTATAGCCATTAAGGAGACATGGTTACCAGGAGATCAAAGCTGGGAACTAAATATTCTGGGGTATGTGACTTTCCGATAAGACAGGCAGGAAGGAAAGGGTGATGGGGTAGCTTTGTTAGTATGAGATGGAATAAGTACGATAGCAAGAAAGGATCTTGCATCGGAAGATGTCGAATCCATATGGGTGGAGGTAGGAAATAACGAGGGGAAGATGGCACTGGTGGGAGTAGTTTATAATCCCCCTGACAGTAGCTATACTGTGGGACAGAGGATAAATCAGGAGATAATGAGGGCACATAAAAAACATTAATTGTGGGTGACTTTAATCTTCATGTAGATTGGGAAAATCAATTTGGCAGAGGTAGCCACGAGCAAGAATAGCCACACAATATGCTGTGAATCCAACCAGGGGTCAGGCTATTTTGAATCTGGTCATGTATAATGAGGCAGGTTTAATAAATGATCTCAGAATAAAAGATCCCCAAGGAAACAGTGACCATAAATGAGGACAGAGTTGGCTGCAGTGGACTGGGCAAGGACTTTAGCAGAAAAGACAGTTGATGAACAATGGCAGACGTTTTAAGAAAATAGCTCATGACTCACAACAAAGATATGTCCCAGTGAGGAAGAAGGATTCTAGAAAGGGGATAAACCAACCATGGTAAACCAAGGAAGCTAAGGACAGTATCAAATTGAAAGAAAAAACATACAATGTGGCAAAGATTAGTGGTAAACCAGAGGATTGGGAAAGCTTTAAAAGCCAAAAAATAATTAAGAGGGAGAAAATAAACTTTGAAAGTAAACGAGCAAGTGATCTAAAAATGGACAGTAAGAGCTTCTTTAAATATATAAAAAGGAAGAGAGAGGCCAAAGTGAACATAGGCCCCTTAGAGAATGAGGCTGGGGAAATAATAATGGGGAACCAGGAAAGGGCAGAGGAGTTGAATAAATACTTTGCTTCAGTCTTCACAGTAGAAGACACTAATAGCATTCCAAAATTACTAAATAATCAAGGGGAAAAAGGGGGGGGGGTGAGGAAATAAATACAATAACTATCACTAGAGAAAAACTAATGGGGCTAAAGGCCGTTAAGTCCCCTGGACCTGATGGGTTGCATCCTAGGATATTAAAGGAAGTAGCTACACAGATAGTGGATGCACTGGTAGTAATCTTCCAAGAGTCTATAGATTCTGGAAAAGTCCCAGAGGATTGGAAAACTGCCAGAGTAGTACCCTTATTCAAAAAGGGAGGGAGACAAAAAGCAGGTAACTATAGGCCAGTTAGCTTAACATCTGTCATTGGGAAAATGTTGGAGTCTACCATAAAGGATGTAATAGCAGAGCATTTGGAAATACATAATCTAATCAAGCAGAGTCAGAATGGCTTAATGAAGGGGAAAACATGCCTGACAAATTTATTAGAATTCTTTGAGGAGGTAACAAGCAGGATGGATAAAGGGGAATCAGTAGATGTAGTATATTTGGATTTCAAAAAGGCGTTCGATAAGGTGCCTCACATAAGGCTACTTAATAAGATGAAAGCCCATGGTGTTGTGGGAAGTATATTAGCATGGATAGAGGATTGGCTAACTAATCGAAGACAGAGATTTGGGATAAGGGGGGCATTTTCGGGATGGCAACCTATAACTTGTGAAGTGCCACAGGGATCAGTGCTGGGACCTCAATTATTTACAATATATATTAAAATAAGAGGGAAAGCAAGTGGTGAGGGTGATACAAGGAGTCTACAGAAGGATATAGACAGGTTAAGTGAGTGGGCAAAAACTTGGCGGGTGGAATATAATGTGGGAAAATGTGAGGTAATGCACTTTGGCAGGAAGAATAGAGGATCTGAAGATTATTTAAATGTAGAAAGACTGCAGAAAGCTGCAGGCAGGGAAATTTGGGAGTCCTTGTACACGAATCCCAAAAAGCTAATATACAAGTTCAACAGGTAATAGGGAAGGCAAATAGAATGCTGGCCTTTATTTCAAAGGGAATGGAGTATAAAAATAGGGAAATCTTGCTAAAAATATACACGGTGCTAGTTAGACCACACCTAGAATACTGTGAACAGTTTGGGTCCCCTTATCTAAGGAAAAATAAACTGTCATTGAAGGCAGTCCAGAGAAGGCTCACTAGGTTGATCCCGGGTACGGAGGGATTTTCTTATGAGGAGAGGTTGAGTAGGTTGGGCCTGTACTCATTGGAGTTTAGAAGAATGAGAGGCACCATTATTGAAAGATATAAGATTCTTAGGGTGCTTGACAGGATAGATGCTGAGAGGTTGTTTCCCCTTGTGGGAGAGTCAAGTGCCAGAGGGCATAATCTCAGAGTAAGGGGTCGCCCATTTAAATAGAAGATGAAGAGGAATTTCTTCTCTCAGAGGGTAGTCAATCTGTGGAATTCTTTACCACAGAGAGCTGTAGTTAAGTATATTCAAGACGGAGATAGATAGATTTTTAATCAGTAAGGTAATCAAGGGTTATGGGGAAAAGGCAGGAAAGTGGAGTTGAGGATTATCAGATCAGCCATGATCTCACTGAATGGTGGAGCAGACTCGATGGGCTAAATGGCCTACTTCTGCTCCTACGCCATATGGTCCTATAGATGGTGAAGCAGTCCATGTCCATATGCAGCAAAGCCTCAACAACATTCAGCTTGGCTTGATAAGTGGCAAGTAACATTCGCGCCACACAAGTGTCAGGCAATGACCACCTCTAACGAGCAAATTCAACCCTCTCCCTTGACATTTAATGGCATTACCATCACTGAATCTCCCATTATCAACATCCTGGGGGGCTTACCATTGACCAGAAACTGAACTGGACTAGCCATATAAATACTGTGGCTACAAGAGTAGGTCAAAGGCTGGGAAATCTGCAGCAAGTAACTCAACTATTGACTCCCCAAAGCCTGTCCACCATCAACAAGGTACAAGTCAGGAGTGTGATGGAATATTCTCCACTTGCCTGGACTTCCTAACAACACTGTGGGTACACCTACACCACATGATCCAAAGCAGTTCAAGGCAGTGGCTCACCACCATTTTCTCAAGGGCAATTAAGGATGGGCAATAAATGCTAGCCAAGCCAGCGACACCCACATCCCATAAAAGAATAAAAAATAATTGAGCAGAAGCAAAGCTAGCAAAAACGCCAGCCACAGCACCTGAAAACAGGATGGTACAAACTAAAACAAAAACAGAATTACCTGGAAAAACTCAGCAGGTCTGGCAGCATCGGCGGAGAAGAAATCAGTTAACGTTTCGAGTCTTCATGGCCCTTCGGCAGAACTGAAGCATAGTTAGGAGAAAGGAGAAATATAAACTGGTTTAAGGTGGGGGGGGGGGAAGAGAGAAGTTGAGGGTGTGGTGATTGTGGAGATAAGCAAGCCGTGATAGGAGCAGATAATCAAAAGATGTCACAGACAAAAGGATCAAAGAGGTGTTGAAGGTGGTGATATTTGTCTAAGAAAAGTGCTAATTAAGAATGGAAGACAGGATACTCAAAGTACAGCTCTAGTGGGGGTGGGGTGGAAAGACTAACGAGGTTTTAGTTTTAGATTTAAAAATAATGGAAATAGGTGGGGAAAGAAGAATCTATATAATTTATTGAAAAAAAAAGGGGGGGGGGGGAGAAACGGGGTGGGGATGGGGGGAGGGGGAGTTTAAGATCTAAAGTTGTTGAATTCAATATTCAGCCCGGAAGGCTGTAAAGTGCCTAGTCGGAAGATGAGGTGCTGTTCCTCCAGTTTGCGTTGGGCTTCACTGGAACAATGCAGCAAGCCAAGGACAGACATGTGGGCAAGAGAACAGGGTGGAGTGTTAAAATGGCAAGCGACAGGGAGGTTTGGGTCTTTCTTGCGGACAGACCGCAGGTGTTCCGCAAAACGGTCGCCCAGTTTGCGTTTGGGCTCTCCAATGTAGAGGAGACCGCATTGGGAGCAACGAATGCAGTAGACTAAGTTAGGGGAAATGCAAGTGAAATGCTGCTTCACTTGAAAGGAGTGTTTGGGCCCTTGGACGGTGAGGAGAGAGGAAGTGAAGGGGCAGGTGTTGCATCTTCTGCGTGGGCATGGGGAGGTGCCATAAGTGGGGGTTGAGGAGTAGGGGGTGATGGAGGAGTGGACCAGGGTGTCCCGGAGGGAACGATCCCTACGGAATGCCGTCAGTGGGGGTGAAGGGAAGATGTGTTTGGTGGTGGCATCATGCTGGAGTTGGCGGAAATGGCGGAGGATGATCCTTTGAATGCGGAGGCTGGTGGGGTGATAAGTGAGGACAAGGGGGACCCTATCATGTTTCTGGGAAGGAGGAGAAGGCGTGAGGGAGGATGCGCGGGAGATGGGCCGGACACGGTTGAGGGCCCTGTCAACGACCGTGGATGGAAAACCTCGGTTAAGGAAGAAGGAGGACATGTCAGAGGAGCTGTTTTTGAAGGTAGCGTCATCAGAACAGATGCGACGGAGGCGAAGGAACTGAGAGAATGGGATGGAGTCTTTACAGGAAGCGGGGTGTGAGGAGCTGTAGTCGAGGTAGCTGTGGGAGTCGGTAGGCTTGTAATGGATATTGGTGGACAGTCTATCATCAGAAATTGAGACAGAGAGGTCAAGGAAGGGAAGAGAAGTGTCAGAGATGGACCATGTGAAAATGATGGAGGGGTGGAGATTGGAAGCAAAATTTAATAAATTTTTCCAGGTCCCGACGAGAGCATGAACTCTAAGTCAATTTACAAACTAAGTAAATTGCCAGTGATGTGAACATCAGTCATTATTTCTCATCAATGGAATACTCATCAGATCTCAATAGTAAGCAGTGATTGCACCTTAGCCGAACAATAAGTGCATCATTTAACATAGTGGTGAACCATGCAGATCAGAAGGTACCAGGTTCCTTCCCTAGCCTGTGCAGAGACAGCTGCTCTCAGCAGAGCAATAATCATCCCACATACCCACTCCAACTGCTGACCTCCTATAAACTGTATGTGCAGACTTCAGGCAAGAAGAGAATCTGAGTCAGCAATGAGTCAAATAGCCACTTCACATCCAGGCTCATTCAAAAGAAGAATGCACCTGGATAAGGTACAGAAGGCAGCCAGTGTCTGTGTTTGCAAAAATCAGTAGCATGACTGAGGAAAATGCCAGAATGGATCCGAGAGAATTGTTCACCCTCACTGCAATCAGAATTGCTTTATAGGATGCCTGCTTTTCATTTGATGGTGATTTTGAACTTATGTATAAGCCAGCAACAACAACACTGGAGTCTTGTACATGTTTTACAATATCCGACAAAATGGTGACCCAAGATGGTGTTCCCATTGGTGGAAGGATTGAGGATCAAAGGACAGGTTTAAGGTAATTGGCAAAAGAAGCAACGGTGACATGATAGGAAACATTTTCATGCAGCGAGTGGTGAGGATCTGGGATGCCTCAATGTGTGGTGGAGACAGGTTCAACTGAGACTTTTGAAGGAAATTGGATCATTGTCAGAAAAGGGAAAATTTGCACCGGGGACGATAGGGGAGTGGCACGAGGTGAATTGCTCCTTCAGGGTGGCGAGGGCAGCCTAGACATGGCAAGCCGAATGGCCTCCTTCTATGATTCAACGCTTCTAAGAGAAGCTATAAAGGGAGAAAGGAGACAACACATCCTAAAACAACAAGACTTTCCACCATTCCTAAAAAACACTTATAATTGAAAAGTCATTTACAATCATATTATCCGTCACTGCGGGAACAAGGCAGATAGAAACCCGAGCCTTATCATCCTTAATTACAAACAAAAACATCAAATCGACATGCCTGCTCATTTTTCTGTCTATTGCACTAATTACATAGATTTATGTTCAGGCTCATATTGTAATGATCTGTTACAGATGCTGTATTAGGGCTTTTACATCATCGTAACTAAACCCTTCCACACCAGACCATTGATGCCTGAATTTGTTTCCAAAATGGACCAGAATGCTCACAACAGCTCGTCTGTAAGTCAGGTGACGTGCAAAATTTAGTAGTATGCTTCTAAATTATGAGGACCAGTTGCATAGGAAAAGGCTCTATGTTTATTCCCTTGAGTATAGAGAATTTGTGGGTGATCTAATTGAGGTGTTTAAAGAAGTTGATAGGGTCGACAAAAAGAAACTGCTTCCTCTGGTGGGGATTACAGAAGGGGACGTAACCTGAAAATTAGAACCAGTCTCTTCAGGGGTGATGTCAGGAAGCACTTCTTCACTCAAAGGGGTGTGGAAATCTGGAACTGTCTTCCAAAAAGCTGTTGAGGCTGAAGGTCAATTAAAATTCCAAATTTTGAAATTGATAGAATTTTGTTGACTAAAGGTATTAAAGGGTTATGGAAGTGTTAAGATACAGACCAGCCAATGATCTAACTGTGTGGCAGAATGCGCTCAAAGGGTTACATGGCCTCAAGCTGTTCCTATGTTCTGAGCTGTAAGCCATCCTCTCCCCTTTCTCCCACAGAGAAGTTCTCAGCACCATGCAAATACACGTTCTGATACTAACCGGACTTCATAAACTGCTGTCCCGATCAAGTGCTCAACATTTTGCAGTTATTTTACATCTGACGAATTTTGTTAATGCATCTAATTCCCGGCAAAGGGCAGCACGCTCACTGCTCAGGCTTGGAGAATACATGAGAGATATTCCAACAAAAGACTACAACATGTTGAGTGATCCCAAACTCATTTAATGACAGTCACTTGTGTGGAACCTTATCCAATACCTTATAGAAGTGCATATAGACAACATTAATAAAAGGTTAATTATATGTATATTCCAGTTAGTAGTCTTATACCGGATAAACACAATACTTCAATTATTTCAAGACAGCAGAATCATATAATGATTACAGCTTGGAAGTGGTCATTCAGCCCATCGTGTTTGTGCCAGCTCTCTGCAGAAGTAATCCCACTCCAATGCCTTTCCCCCATGGCTTTGCAACATTTTTTTCCCTTCAAATGTTTATCAAATTCCATTTTGAAGACCACAATTGAACCTGCCTCCACCACATCCTCAGACAGTGCATTCCAGATCCATACCACACTCTGCTTAAAAAAGTTGTTCTCATGTCACCATTGGTTTCTTTACCAATTACCTTAATTCTGTGTCTCCCAATGGTAACAGTTTCGTCCCAACTGTCCGTCCAGAACCTTCCTAATTTTCAACACCCATCAAATCCTCTCTCAACCTCTCTTCTCTGAAACAATCTCAGCTTCTCCAATCTCTCCATGTAACTGAAGTCCCTCATCCCTAAAACCATTCCTGTAAATCTTTCGTGCACCCTCTCGAATGCCTTCACATCCTTCCTAAAGTGTGATGTCCAGAATTGAACAATATAATCCAGTTGAAGCTGAGCAAGTGTTTCATAAAGATTCATTATTACTTGCTTGCTTTTGTACTCTATGTCTCTATGTATAAAACCCAGGATCCTATATGCCTTATTAACTGTTTTTTCAACATCCCCTCCCATCTTCACCAATTTGTGCACAAATACCCCAAGGTCTTTCTAATCTTGCTGCTCCTTTCGAATTGTACCTTTTATTTTATATTGCCTCCTTATTATTTTAACCAAAATGAATAACTTCCCACTTCCCTGCATTACATTTCATCTGCCACATGTCAACCCAATTTCACTAGCCTGTCCACAACCCAATCAGTATCCTCTTCACAGTTCACAGTACTTCCAAGTTTGGTGTCATTTGCACATTTTGAAATCCTGCCCTGTACACATAACTCTAGGTCATTAATGTGGGTCAAGAAAAGCAGTGGTCCGAATACTGACCCCCACTACGTACCGTCCCTCCAGTCCAAAAAAAACCGTTCACCACTACTCTGTTTCCTTTCACTCAACCAACTTAGTATTCATGCTGTCACTGCCCATTTTATTCTATGGGCTTTAACTTTGCTGACAAGCCTATGTGGCACTTTATCAAATGACTTTTGGAAGTTCATGTACACCGCATCAATTGCATTACCCAAATCAACACTCTGTCACCTCATTAAAAAAATCAATCTAGTTAGTTAAATACAATTTGCCTTTGAACATTAATTAGGACACACTTGTGCAAACGACTGTTAATTTTCCCCCAGATTATTGTTTCAAAAGCTTTCCCACTACCGTGGTTAAAGTAACTGGCCTGCAGTTGCTGTGCTTATACTTGCACCCTTTTTTGAACAAGGATGTAAAATTTGCAATTCTCCAGTCCTCTGACACCACTCCTGTATCCAAGGTGAAATGGAAGATTATGGACAGGGCCACCCTAATTTCCACCCTTATATCCCTCAGTATTCTCAGATGCATCGCATTCAGTCCTCTCAGCCTTTCTTATGTCTCCTCTTTAGCCAAAGTTCAAAAATAATTTGAAATTTTTCTTTGCGGAATCTGTCATTGAGCCTCACATGTATCCGTGGGTGACAAAGACATACTCAGAGTGCCTCCAAGATGATTCCTTCAAGAAACAGGCAGTCAAATTAGCAGCTGAAGACCTAACCTCCCTCAACTTCCAATGAGAACATTTGTAAGTTATTTAGGGAAAGTCAGACAAAAGCTCAGGGGGTAGCATTCTGGTGTCTGACTCAGAAGGTTTAGGTTCCAGTCCCACCCCAGACCTGGGACAGAATCTATTCTAACACTTCAGTGCAGAACTGAGCAATGATTGTGCTATGAAGGGGCCATCATTCAGATGAAAGGCTATCCTGAAGGCCACTCTGCTGGACATTAAAGAGCCCAACCAAATTATTCGAACAGGAACAGGAGCTCCCCCCTTGTATCCTGGATAAATTTAAACCTTCAATCAACACCTAAAACAGTATTTTTTAAAATTCATTCATGTAGCTGGCTAGGCCAGCATTTACTGCCCATCCCTAATTGTCCTTGAGAAGGTGGTGGTGAGCTGCCTTCTTGAACCGCTGCAGTACATGAGGTGCTGTTAGCAAGTTACAGGATTTTGACCCAGTGACAGTGAAGGAACGGTGATATATTTCCAAGTCAGGATGGTGTGTGGCTTGGAGGGAAACCTGCAGGTGGCGGTCTTCCCATGTGCCTACAGCCCTTGTCCTTCCAGATGGTAATGGTCATGGGTTTGAAAGGTGTTATCTAAGGAGCCTTGGTGAATTCCTGCAGTGCATCTTGTAGATGGTACACACTGCTGCCACTGTGCGTCGGTGGTGGAGGGAGTGAATGTTTATGGATGTGGTGCCAATCACACAGGCTGATTTGTCCTGGACGGTGTCAAGCTTCTTGAATGTTGTTGGAGCTACACTCAGCCAGACAAGTGGACAGTATTCCATCACATTCCTAACTTCTGCCTCGCAGATGGTGGAAAGGCGGTGGGGAGTCAGGTGCTAAGTTATTTGCTGCAGGATTCCGAGCCTCTGACCTGCTCTTGCAGCCACAGTATTTATATGGCTGGTCCGGTTTAGTTTCTGGTCAATGGTAACCTCTAGGATGTTGATAGTGGGGGATTCAGGGATGGTAATGGCATTGAATACATATGAATTAGAACCAGCAGTAGACCACTCGGCCTCTTGGGCCTGCAGCCTGTCAAGGGGCGATGGTTAGATTCTCTCTTGATGGAGATGGTCATTGCCTGACACTTGTGTGGCGTGAATGTTACTTGCCACTTGTCAGGCTAAGTTTTTTTTAGTTATTCGTTCATGGGAAGTGGGCGTCGCTGGCTAGGCCAGCATTTATTGCCATTCCCTAATTGCGCTTGTTCAGTGGGCATTTAAGGATCAACCACATTGCTGTTGGACTCGAGTCACATGTAGGCCAGCAGGTAAGGAGAGCCGATTTCCTTCCCGAAAGGACATTTGTGAACCAGATGGGTTTTAAAACAATTGACAATGGTTTCATAGTCATCATTTATATAAACGACATAGATGACTATGTGGGGGGTAGGATTAGTAAGTTTTCCGATGACACAAAGATTGGCCAGGTGGTTAACAGTGAGGTTGAGTGTCTTGAGCTACAGGAAGATATAGACGGGATGGTCAAATGGGCAGATAAGTGGCAGATGGAATTCAACCCTGAAAAGTGTGAGGTGATACACTTTGGAAGGAGTAATTTGACAAGGAAGTATTCAATGAACGGCATGACACTAGGAAGTTCTGAGGAACAAAGGGACCTTGGTGTGTGTGTCCATAGGTCTCTGAGAGCGGAGGGGCATGTTAATGGGGTGGTGAAAAAAGCATATGGGACACTTGCCTTTATCAATCGAGGCATAGATTACAAAAGTAGGGAGGTCATGTTGGAGTTGTATAGAACCTTGGTGAGGCCACAGCTGGAGTACTGTGTGCAGTTCTGGTCGCCACATTATAGGAAGGATGTGATTGCACTGGAGGGGGTGCAGAGGAGATTCACCAGGATGTTGCCTAGGATGAAACATTTAAGTTATGAAGAGAGGTTGGATAGACTTGGGTTGTTTTCGTTGGAGCAGAGAAGACTGAGGGGCGACCTGATCGAGGTGTACAAGATTATAAGGGTGGATAGGGAGCAGCTGTTCCCCTTAGTTGAAGGGTCAGTCACAAGGGGACATAAGTTCAAGGTGAGGGGCAGGAGGTTTAGAGGGGATGTGAGGAAAAACTTTTTTACCCGGGTGGAGACAGTCTGGAATGCGCTGCCTGGGAGGGTGGTGGAGGCGGGTTGCCTCACATCCTTTAAAAAGTACCTGGATAGCACTTGGCACATCATAACATTCAAGGCTATGGGCCAAGTGCTGGTAAATGGGATTAGGTAGGTAGGTCAGGTGTTTCTCACGTGTCGGTGCAGACTCGATGGGCCTCTTCTGCACTGTGAGATTCTGTTATTACAATTTTTAATTCCAGATTTATATTGAATTCAAATTCCATCATGTGCCGTGGCGGGATTTGAACCCAGGTCCCCAGTGCATTACCCTGGGTCTCTGGATCACTAGTCCAGCGACAATACCACTACACTATCGCCTCCCCCTTAAGATATGGTGCAGGAGTTTCTGCATTCGGACATGGGCCGCTTCAGTGTCTGAAGAGTCACAAATGGTGTTGGACATTGTGCAATCATCAGCGAACATCCCCACTTTTGTCTTTATGACTGAAAGAAGGCAATTCATAAAGCAGCTGAAGATGGTTAGGCCTAGGTCACTACCCTGAGGAACTCCTGCAGTGATGCACTCACCAAGGCTCCTTAGACAGCACCTTCCAAGCCCATATCCACTACCATGTAGAAGGACACGGGCAGCAGATAGATGGGAACACCACCATGTGGAAGTTCCCCTCCAAGTCACTAACCATCTGGATGTGGAAATATATCGCCGTTCCTTCACTGTCACTGGGTCAAAATCCTGGAACTCCCTTCCTAGTAGCACTGTGGGTGTACCTACACTACATGGACTGCAGCGGTTCAAGAAGGCAGCTCACCATCACCTTCTCAATAGCAACTAGGGATGGGCAATAAATGCTAGCCCAGCCAGCGAAGCCCATAGTCCATGAATGAATGAAAAAAGACTGAGGTGATTGACCTCCAACAAACACAGCTAGTTTCCTTTGTGCTACATATGACTCCAACCAGCGGAGAGATTTCCCCCAATTCCCCATTAACTCCAGTTTTGCTAGGGCTCCTTGATGCCACACTCAGTCAAATGCAGCATTGCTGTCAAGGGCAGTCACCTTCACCTCACCTCTGGAGTTCAGCTCTTTTGTCCAAGTTTGAATCAAGGCTAAAACGAGGTCAGGCACTAAGTGATCCTGCCGAAAACCAAACTGAGCGTCAGCGAGCAGGTTATTGCTAAGCAAGGGCCACTCGATAGCACTGTTGATGAGCCTTCCATTACTTTACTAATGATCGAGAGTAGACTGATGGGGCAGTAATTGGCCAGATTGGATTTGTCCTGCTTTTTGTGGCCAGGATATACCTGGGCAATTTTACACAATGCTGGGTAGGTGCCAGTGTTGTAGCTGTACTGGAACAGCTTGGCTAGGGGAGCGGCAAGTTCTAGAGCACAAGTCTTCAGTGCTATTGCTGGAATGTTGTCAGGGCCCATGGCTTTTCCAATATCCAGTGCCTTCAACCGTTTCTTGATATCAGAGTGAATTGAATTGGCTGAAGACTGGTATCTGTGATGTTGGGGGCCTCCAGAGGAGGATGGGGATATTGGTGGAGCCTCCTCCACTAGTGAATTGTTTAATTGTCCACTACCATTCACGGCTGCATGTGGCAGCACTGCAGAGCTTAAATCAAATCCGTCTGTTGTGGAATCGCTTAGCTTTGTCAAATACTTGCTGCTTATGCTGTTTGGCACGCAAGTGGTCCTGTATTGTAGATTCACTAGATTGAGACGTCATTTTTAGATATGCCTGGTGCTGCTCCTGTCATGCCCTCCTACACTCATCACTGAACCAGGGTTGATCCCCTTTCTTGGTGGTAATGGTAGGGTTGGGGATATGCCGATGGCATGGGGTTACAGATTGTGGTTGAGTAGAAATATAGAAACATAGAAAATAAGAGCAGAAGGACATTCTGCCTTTCGGGCCTGCTCTGCCATTCAATATGATCATGGCTGATCATCTATCTTAATGCCATGCTCCTGCTCTCTTCCCATAGCCCTTGACACCTTTGAAGTCCAGAAATCTATTCTTAAATATATTCAGTGACTTGGCCTCTACAGCCTTCTGTGGTAGAGAATTCCACAGGTTCACCACCCTCCACATCTTAGTTCTAAACGGTCTAGCCCATATCCTGAGACTGTGACCCCTTGTTCTAGTCGCCCCAGCCAGAGGAAATATCATCCCTGCATCCAATCTGTCCAGCCTTGACATCATTTTATACGTCTCAATGTGATCTCCTCCCATTCTTCTAAACTCCAGTGAATACAGGCCTAGATAGCCCAATCTCTCCTCATACGACAGTCCCGCCATCCCAGGAATCAGTCTGGTGAACCTTCACTGCACTCCCTCTACAACAAGTATATCCTTTCTTAGGTAAGGAGGCCAAAACTGTACACGATATTCCAGGTGTGGTCTCACCAAGGCCCTGTACAGCTGCAGTAAGATACCCTTGCTCCTGTATCCAAGCCCTCTTGCAATGAAGGCCAACATACCATTTTGCCTTCTTAACTGCTTGCTGCACCTGCATGCTTGCTTTCAGTGATTGGTGTACAAGAACATCCAGGTCCCTTTGTACATGAACATTTCTCTATCGCCATTTAAATAATACTCTGTCATTCTGTTTTTCCTACCAAAATGGATAACTTCACACTTATCCACGTGAAACTGCATCTGCTATGTATTTGCCCGCTCACTCAGCTGGCCGTTAAGTATATTCAAGGCTGAGATAGGCAGATTTTTAATCAGTGAGGGAATCAAGGGTTATGGGGAAAAGGTAGGAAAGTGGCGTTGAGGATTATCAGATCAGCCCTGATCTCATTGAATGGCGGAGCAGACTTGATGGGCCGCATGGCCTACTTCTGCTCCTACATCTTATGGTCTTATTGTATAAATCGCCTTGAAGCCTCTTAACACCCTCCTCATCGCTCACATTCCCACCAAGCTTCCTGTCATCAGCAAACTTGGAAATCTTTGCTGCCCTCATTCAAATCATTGATATATATTGTGAATAGCTGGGGCCCAAGCACAGATCCCTGCAGTACCCCACTAGTAACCACCTGCCACGCCGAAAAAGACCGTTTATTTCTACTCTGTTTCCTGTTTGCTAACCAATTCTGAATCCACACCAAAATATTATCCCCAATCGCATTGGCTTTAAATTCTACACAGTCACCTCTTAAGTGGGATTTTATCAAAAGCTTTCTGAAAATCCAAATACACCACATCCACTAGTTCCCCCTTATCTTTTCTGCTAGTTACATCCCCAAAAAACTCCAATATGTTTGTTAAACATGATTTCCCTTTCATAATTCCATGTTGATTTTATCTAATCCCATTGAACCAGGGTTGATCCCCAGGCTTGATGGTAATGGTAGAATGGGGGATATGCCAGGCCATCAGGTTACAGATTGTGTTCGAGTGCAATTCTGCTTCTGCTGATGGCCAATAGTACCTCATGGTTGCCCAGTCTTGAGTTGCTAGATCTGTTTGAAATCTATCCCATTAGCGTGGTGGTGGTGCCACACAACACAATCGGGGTCAAGTCGGGTTGCTTGTGAATGCAGCCCAAAGCGGATGGTAAGCTCCATATAAGGCCAAATACTGGCACGCAACCGACAGTCAACAAGTACCTTAAGTGAAAGTTGGAAATAACTTTGAAGATTAATGAGTCATTTATATCCTAGCTATATGTAGTATATGTAGTACTTTGTTGTGCAAATTGGCTGCAGTATTTTTTTACATTACAATAATAAACTCACTTCAAAACTAATTAATTAGCTGTAAATCATGAAGTGAACTGGACCAGCCATATAAATACTGTGGTTACATGAGCAGGTCAGAGGCTAGGAATCCTGACTCCCTAATGCCTGTCCACCATCTGCAAGGCACAAGTCAGGAGTGTGATGGAATACTCTCCACTTGCCTGGATGAGTACAGCTCCCACAAAACACAAGAAACTCAACATCATCCAAGACAAACCAGCCCACTCGACCTCAGCCGCTACCTTAAATATTCACACCGACGCACAGTGGCAGCATTGACACGATGCACTGCTGCAACTCACCAAGGCTCCTTCGACAGCATCTTCCAAACCCACGACATCTACCACCTAGCAAAACAAGGACAGCAGACGCATGGGAACACCACCAACTAGAAGCTCCCTTCGAAGCCACATACCATCCTGACTTGGAAATATATCGCCGTTCCTTCACTGTCACTGGGTCAAAATCCTGGAACTCCCTCCCTCACAGCAATGTGGGTGTACCTACACCACATGGACTGCAGCAGACTGTGTAGCCTTACCAGTGTCACCCAAATACTATGAACATAGCAAAATAGAAAATTTACAGCACAGTAGGAGGCCATTTTGAACCCATACCAGCCAAAAAAAAATCTGATCCCACTTTCTAGCTCTTGATACACTACTTGCTGTACGTGGTGGTGGTAGAATTGGTTGAAACAGGGCCGCAACGTGAACGCTTCTACCAGAGCCACAGACTATGCAACATCTCCTGCAATGTCTATCGCTAGAGGAACCCTGCACTGTTACAAATCTTGCCGAATTCAACAACAAGGCGCAAAAATGTGTCCAGTTCTGGCTGGGCCATGTATAGACTGTCCGTGAACATGATAAGGAGAAGCTCTTGATACGGAATCGTTTTTGTTACGGCACTTCAAATTAAGATCCAAGTTATGTCGTAAACGTGATGAGATTTGCTACTTCAGTTATACAGGGTCTTGGTGAGACCACACCTGGAATATTGTGTGCAGTTTTGGTCTCCTTATCTGAGGAAGGATGTTCTTGCTATAGAGGGAGTACAGCGAAGGTTTACCCGACTGATTCCTGGGATAGCGGGAATGACATACAAGGAGAGATTGAGTCGGTTCGGATTATATTCGCTAGAATTCAGAAGAATGAGGGGGGGATCTCATAGCAACCTATAAAATTCTAACAGGACTAGACAGGGTAGATGCAGGAAGGATGTTCCTGATGGTGGGGGAGTCCAGAACCAGGGGTCACAGTCTGAGGATACGGGGTAGACCATTTAGGACTGAGATGAGAAATTTCTTCACCCAGAGAGTGGTGAGCCTGTGGAATTCACTACCACAGAAAGTAGTTGAGGCCAAAACATTGTATGTTTTCAAGAAGGAGTTAGATATAGCTCTTGGGGTGAAAGGGATCAAAGGATATGGGGAGAAAGCGGGAGCAGGCTATTGAGTTGATGATCATAATGAATGGTGGAGCAGGCTCGAAGGCCAAATGGCCTACTCCTGCTCCTAGTTTCTATGTTTCTACCAATGTTTCAGGTAGAGTGTTCCAGTCTTCCACCACTCCCTGGGTGAGAAAAATTTCCCTCAACTCCCCTCTTATCCTTCTGCCAATCTCCTAAAATCTACAACCCCTGGTTACTGACCTCTCTGCAAATGGAAATGAATCCTTCCTACCCATGCTATATAAGCCCTTTATAACTTTGTACACCTAAAGTTTCTCATAGAGGACTCATAGACTCCTTGACTCAGACATTTACAGCACAGAAGCAGGCCATTCGGCCCAGTGTGTCCACGCCAGTCAACAAAGATCTGACTACACTGATCCCATTATCCAGCACTTGGCCCATCGCCCTGGAGGCTGTGGCAATGCAAGTGAATAACTAAATACTTCTTAAATGTTCCAAGAATTTCTGACTCAACCACCCTTTCAGGCAGTGAGTTCCAGACTCCCACCACTCCCTGGGTGAAAAAATTTCTCCAGTGCAAAATGTTTCAGTTGACGGGCAATATGATCGGCGCAGGCTTGGAGGGCCGAAGGGCCTGTTCCTGTGCTGTACTTTTCTTTGTTCTCTGTTCTTTGAAACAATAACCTTATCGACCCTCCTTACCTCAAAAAAATTGATGAAGTCCATCAAACATGACCTTCCCTTAACAAATTCATGTTGACTATCCTTGATTAATCTGTGCCTTTCTAAATGATGATTTATACTGTTTTTCAGAATTCTTTCCAATAATTTGCCCAATACTGAGATTAGGCGGGAACGAATAAAAAATGTTATTTTTGTTTTGCGCAACAGCTTTCCCAATGAACTTTGAGTGGGAATGTCAATTTGTTCACGGGAGAATTTGGATAGAGACTACCTAACATCATAAAATCATCAAGGAGAAAAAAAAACTCCAGATTGGAAAACTGCATCACACAGATTTATTTTGTCATTCAAGTTGAAATGTGTTTGGAGCTGTATTGCCTACAAATTCTAGCTGGTGTTAATGACCAAAAAAGATTCAAATAGAGTTCAATTAATTCAGTCACTCAAGGATTTTCAGATCCACCGAGAGTATGTGTGTGTACATGAAAAGAAAAGCTCCAGGAATGAATATAAAAGATCTGTGCCACATATGAAGATTTTCAGTCAACGTTCAATAGGATGTCTCACAAGAGGTTTGTTATTAAAAAAATGAAAAGTAGTACCATGAATGGGAAGGTGCCTGACAGACAGGAAATAAGGAATTGGGGTTAATGAACATTGCTCAGATTACAAGTGAGGTACCCAGGGGTCCCTTTATCAACAGCACAAAACACCACTCTCCAGTTCTGAAAAAGAGCCATATCAGACTGGAAACATTAACTCTCTTTCTCTCTCCACTGATGCTGCTAGACCTGCTGCGTTTTACCAGAATTTTATGTTTTCATTTCAGGTTTCCAGTATCTGCAGTATTTCGTTTTAACCAAGGGATCTGCTCTGGGTCCACTTTTGCTCTCAGTATACATCAATGCATCAGGATTTTGTGCAGTAGGACATCTAACAGCGTCTGCCATTAGAGAAACTTGCATCTGCACCCTTCAGTTCAAAACATATTTGGTCATAAAACTGCTTCAAGTACGAATTGATAATGGCACAGCGACAGAAACCAACAACAACCTGTATTTTACGTCCAATCCCTCTACATCTCCATCCCCCACTGGGATGGTCTGATGGCTCTCCGCTTCTTCCTCGAACAGAGGCCCGAACAATCCCCATCCACCACTACTCTCCTCCGTCTGACTGAACTTGTTCTCACACTGAACAATTTCTCCTTAAACTCCTCTCACTTCCTCCAAATAAAAGGTGTGGCTATGGTACCCGCATGGGCCCCAGTTATGCCTGTCTCTTTATGGGGTATGTGGAACATTCCTTGTTCCAGTCCTACTCCGGCCCCCTCCCACAACTCTTTCTCCGGTACATCGATGATTGCTTCGGTGCTGCTTCATGCTCTTGTCTGGACCTGGAAAAATTTATTAATTTTGCTTCCAATTTCCACCCATCCATCATTTTCACATGGTCCATCTCTGACACTTCCCTTCCCTTCCTTGACCTCTCTGTCTCAATTTCTGATGATAGACTGTCCACCAATATCCATTACAAGCCTACCGACTCCCACAGCTACCTCGACTACAGCTCCTCACACCCCACTTCCTGTAAGGACTCCATCCCATTCTCTCAGTTCCTTCGCCTCCGTCGCATCTGTTCTGATGATGCCACTTTCAAAAACAGTTCCTCTGGCATGTCTTCCTTCTTCCTTAACTGAGGTTTTCCACTCAGGTTGGTTGACAGGGCCCACAACCGTGTCCGGCCCATCTCCTGCGCATCCGCCCTCACGCCTTCTCCTCTCTCCCAGAAACATGATAGGGTCCCCCTTGTCCTCACTTATCACCCCACCAGCCTCCGCATTCAAAGGATCATCCGCTGCCATTTCCGCCAACTCCAGCATGATGCCACCACCAAACACAACCTCCCTTCACCCCCCCTGGCGGTATTCCGTAGGGATCGTTCCCTCCGTGACACCCTGGTCCACTCCTCCATCACCCCCGACTCCTCCTCCCACGGCACATCCCCATGCAAAAGCAGAAGATGCAATACCTGCCCCTTCACTTCCTCTCTCCTCACCATCCAAGGGCCCAAAACTCCACCATTGTTTATTTCTACCTTTTAGTATTCCCCCACCCCTACTAGAGCTATCTGTACCTTATCTGTCCTGTCTTATACTCTTAATTAACACATTCCTTTAGATAATATCACCACCTTCAACACCTCTTTGTTCTTTTGTCTGTGACAGCTTTTGGTTATCTCCTCCAATCACTGGCTGCTTGTCCCCCACCCCTTAAGCCAGCTTATATTTCACCCCTTTCCTAATTTTACTTAGTTCTGTTGAAGGGTCATGAGGACTCGAAACGTCAACTGTACTCCTCTCCGCCGATGCTGCCAGACCTGCTGAGTTTTTCCAGGTATTTCTGTTTCTGTTTTTGTTTCATATGTTTGGGGCGCTGCTCAAAACACTTACTGGAATGCAGCTACCCCCACACCACTTGCATCTGGGAGCTCCGAAACATAGGATGCTGGCATCAATGAAATGCAATGAATGTGTGCCCCAAATCCCCATACAGCAAGTGATCTTAGCCACAGGAACCACACGGAGATTAAATGCCTTTGGATGGAAGGAGGAGTGGATATGAGCATCTTTAGAAATAGCTTACCAACAGTGCATAGTCGATGGTTTCAACAAGCACTGGTTGATGTTTGAGAGGACATCTCGTCCTTTTCAACGGGAGTTGGCATATGATACCTGTGGGCATCAAGAGAAAGGGGGAAAACTAACAAATTACATCTTACAGCACTAAAATATTTCAGCGATAGGAGAAACACTTCAGTAAGTGGGCACAAGTACACTGACTGGCTATTATAATGTGATGCTGTCCTGTAAATAGATTTGAACAGTGCATATAAATGCATATAAAGTCTTCAGGCAGAGTTGGAAATTAGGAATCATTACCTTTTACAATCATCACCGATTGGAGTCAATTAATGAAGTATTTAGTGAGTGTGAAAAATTTGCTACCTTTCAAAAGGGAGCTGGAAAAACTTCTGAGTTGTAGAACAAAGGAATGTGGGGTTGCTTGTCGTTGAAAGATGTACCAGTTACCGTGATCTGGAGATCTGCCATAACAGTCAGGACTTATCTAGCATTTTCCTAAATGAGCTTCTGCAGATGGACTGGGAGTGTGAGTAACTGGTATACATGGATGCCAGATAATGTATTCCATCCTTTTCCTACTTTGGTATGTAGGTAGTTTAGTAAGTCAGTAAATGCTGCAAATAAAGAGACTGATTTTGTGCAGCTCGCTTTTTGTTTGCTTAGCTGTCACACAGAGATGAGAAGAACTGATTTTTCATGTCAGGCTTCTTGTTCTTCTAAGATAGTTAATCACTTTCAAGTCAAATCAGGTTCATTTCCTCAATGCTTTCATTTACATTGCTTTATGCCTCATCTTTCACTTTGTTGCATTAAGTGGTTATTAATTAGAAATGCTAGCTGTTCCACTCCATCATGTGTCTTCTCTATCCAGTTTGACAAGGTCCATCCTAATGACTGCTACACACTTGTGCCTTCAAACTGATATCAATCAGGCAACTTTTAGAGTTATAGAGTTATACAGCACAGAAACAAGCCCTTCAGCCCATCGTGTCCGTGCCAGCCATCAAGCACGTATCTATTCTAACCCTATTTTCCAGCACTTGGCCCGTAGCCCTGTATGCTATGGCATTTCAAGTCCTCATCTAAATACTTCTTAAATGTTGTGAGGATTCCTGTCTCTACCACCTCCTCAGGCAGTGTTCCAGATTCCAACCACCCTCTGGGCAAAAAAAATCTTCCTCAAATCCCCACCAAACCTCCTGCCCCCTAACCTCAAATCTATGCCCCCTGGGTAACTGACACCTCCGCTAAGAGGAAAAGTATCTTACTATCTACCCTATCTATGCCCCTCATAATTTTGTATACCTCTATCAGGTCCCACCTCAGCCTTCATCTGTTCCAAGGAAAATAACCCTAGCCTATCCAGTCTCTCCTCACAGCTGAAATGCTCCAGCCCAGGCAACATCCTGGTGAATCTCCTCTGCACCCTCTCCAGTGCAACCACATCCTTCCTATAGTACACAATACTCCAGCTGTGGCCAAACTAGCGTTTTATACAGTTCCAGTATAACCTCCCTGTTCTTACATTCTATGCCTCGGCTAATAAAGGCAAGTATCCCATATGCCTTCTCAACCACCTTCAGGGTGCTGCTGCCTTCAGGGATCTATGGACATGTACACCAAGGTCCCTCTGATCCTCTGTACTTCTTTGGGTCCCACCATTCATTGTGCATTCCATTGCAGAGTTAGTCCTCCCAATTTTCATTTTTATTCATTCAGGGGATGTGGGCTTCGCTGGCTAGGCCAGCATTTACTGCCCATCCCTAGATGCTCGCGGAATAAAAGGGAAAGTAGCCACTTGGGTAAGAAATTGGCTGAGTGACAGGAAACAAAGAGTGGTGATAAATGGTTGTTAAATCATTGAAGATGGCAGGGTAGATTGAGAGAGCAATTGATAAAACATATAGCATCTTAGGCTTTTATTAATAGGACACTGAGTCCAAGGCTAAGGTGGTCATGTTGAACTTGTATAAGACACTAGTTGGGCCTCATCTGGAGGACCACATCCAGTTCTGGGAGCCATACTTGAGGGAGGTAGTGAAGACATTGGAGAAAGTACAGAGCAGATTCGCAAGAATAACTCCAGGGATAAAGAACTGTAGCTATAACGATAGATTGGGCAGGTACGGGACTGTTTTCCTTGGAGAAAAGAAGGCTGAGAGGAGACTTGATAGAGATATTCAAGATCCTGAGGGGCATGGACAGGGTAAATAGTGAGAAATTGTTCCCACTCAAAAAATCCATCAAGAACTAGCGGGTACAGATTCATAATAATTGGCAAAAGTATATTGATGTGAGGAAAGCTGTTTTCATCCAGAGGGTGGTTGGAATCTGGAACGAACTTCCTGAGAGGGTGGTGGAGGCAGGTTCGATTGAGGTATTCAAAAGGGAATTGGATTGCTTTCTGAAAAGAAAGAATATGCAAGATTACAGGGATAAGGCAGGGGAGTGGGACTAGGTAGAATGCTGCTTCAGAGAGCCAGTGCAGGCTCAATGGCCTCCTTCTGCACTGTAGAGATTCTGTGATTCTGCAACTTTTTTTAGTGCTATCTCCCAACTTACACCCTTTGGTTCTCCGCTCTGCTTCCAGTACACTCACCTTTCTTGCCCACTTCCCACCTTTTCTATCATCATTAGCAGAACCTTCAGTTATTTAGTCACTACCGTTTGGAACTCTGTCCCTACATTTCTCTATCTTGCCACATCTCATCTGCATTCCCTCCTTCAAACCAATCCTTGTCATTTCCTTTAATCCTCATATTAATTAAATTTCTCCTCTGTGGGCCTCCTCAGAATGTTTACTATATGCTTCAAGCTAATGTTATTACAAGTGTTTTCAGTCCTAAAGTTCAATGTCCATGGATTTTTTTATTCGTTCATGGGATGTGGGCATCGCTGGCTAGGCCAACATTTATTACCCATCCCTAGTTGCCACCTAGTTCGGAGGACATTTAAGAGTTAACCATATTCCTATGGGTCTGGAGTCACATGTAGGCCAGACCAAGTAAGGTAAGGATTTCCTTCCCTCAAGGACATTAGTGAACCAGGTGAGGTTTTTGCAAAAATCAGCAATAATTCCAGATTTTTATTGGATTCAAATTCTACCATCTGCTTTGGCAGGAATCGAACCCAGGTCCATTAGCGCATTACCCTGGGTCTCTGGATTACTAGTCCAGCAACAATACCACTACGCCATCGCCATTGATGGCACTCGCAGTCACGCATTACTTGTGATAGCTTTCTGTGCTCAACAACTCACTGAGAATAGCACACAACTGAGGCTTTTTAATAAGATTGGGATTCTCTACTCATTACAGGTTGAGGAAAGGTGATTTGCCCTGGGACTTGACTTTCCTTAGGAGAGGAGAATGAGAGAGGACTTGTTAGCAATACAGCATTTGGATCCACGGAAGTAATTCTGTCAGGCATATCAGTCGAGGTCTAAAGGGCATAATTCAAAGTTAGAGATGCAAAATGGAGCAAGAAACTGACATTTTTTTTAGGGACACATTGCAATTCAGGTTGGAAATGCTTCCCTTAATTAATCTGCCACTGCTGCCAGGATTGGGCAGAGGTGGGAAGGGAGGGTGCCGACTCCATTATAGTTTTGTTTTGTGAGTAAAGTTTTTGTTTTATCTCTGAATCTCAGCAAAATCTCACAGCTGGATCAAATTATTGTGCGACTGAAGTGTTGAATGCGGTAGAATGGAGATTCTAGAGACTTAGAAACCTCCCAAAGATACTTGAAAATCTAAATGTGAATGGGATGGAATGGAAAGCTATTAGACCTATAGTTTAACAAGTCGCCAGGACCAGATGGCCTACATCCTAGGGTCTTAAAAGAAGTGGCTGCAGAGATAATAGACACATTGCTATAATCTTCCAAAATTCCTTAGATTCTGCAAGGGTTCCAGTGGATTGGAAAATAGCTGATGTAAAACCTTTATTCAAGAAAGGAGGGAGACAGAAAGCAGGAAACCACAAGCCTGTTAGCTTAACATCTGTCAGAGGCAAATTGCTGGAATCCATTGTTAAAGAGGTTATAGCAGGATACTTAGAAAATCATAATGCAATTTGGCAGAGTCAACATGGCTTTGTGAAAGGGGAATCTAATTTATTGAAGCTTTTTGAGCAATTAGTAAACAAGGTGGGTAAAAGGGAACTTGTAGATTTGGTATACTATATTTCCAAAAGACATTTGATAAGATGCCACATCAAAGGTTACGACACAAGATAAGAGCACATGTTGTCAGGGATAACATTAGCATGGGTAAAGATTGGTTAGTTAAAAGGAAGTAGGGATAAATGGATCCATTTCAGGTTGGTAAGCTGTAACTAGTGGAGTACCACAGGGATCAGTGCTGGGGCCTCATCTATTTTACAATCTACATCAATGACTTGGGCGAAGGGACCAAATGTATGACAGCTAAATTTGCTGATGGCGCCAAGATGGATAGGAAAGTTAAGTTGTCACGGGGAGGTGGAGAGTCTGCAAAGGGATATGGTCAGGTTAAGTGAGTGGACAAAAAAAAAATTGGCAGATATAATAGAATGTGGGAAAATGTGAACTTGTCCACTTTGGCAGGAAGAATGGAAAAGCAGTATATTATTTAAATGGAGAGGGATTGCAGAACTCGGTGGTACAGAGGGATCTGGGTGTCCTGGTACATGAATTACATAAAGTATGTATATAGGTACAGCAAGTGATTAGGAAGGCAAATGGAATGTTAGCATTTACTGCATGGAGAATGGAATATAAAATTAGGGAAGTTTTACTGCAGCTGCACAGGGCCTTAGTAAGAACAAATCTGGAATACTGTGTACAGTTCTGGTCTCCTTATTTAATAAAGGACATAATTACATTAGCAGCAGTTCAGAGGATGTTCATTCGACTCACTTGCTCAGTTGAAGGGCTTATCCTAAGAAGAAAGATTGAACAGGGTCTATACCCCTTAGAGTTTAGATGAATGAGGGGATTTGATAGGGTAGATACCATAAGGTTGTTTCCACTCGTGGGGGAGACTCGAATTGGGGGACAAAGTTTAAGAATAAGGGGTCTCTCTTTTAAGACTGGGATGAGGAGAATTTATTTCTCTCAGAGGGTTGTCAGTATGTGGGAATTCTCTTCCCAAGGGAGCCAAGGGTTATGGGACGGCAGACATTAAAGTAGAGTTGAGACCACAACCAGATCCACCATGATCTTATCAAATAGTGGAGCAGGACCAAAGGGCAAAGTAACCTACTCCTGCTCCTAAGTCCTATTTCCCTATGTTGAGACACTGCTGGGTGTTTTTCCTGAAGTGGCCAAACCATGAACCAGAGTATTACTGGTTGTTCAATTAAACATGACTTCTGGAAAGCTACACTATCAGGACTGTCGTGATCCAATGCAAGGAGTGTTCACAGAAGTATGTCTTGCTGATGGTAATCTTAACTCATGAAACTCAAAGGTGAAAGCTGTTGTCAGATAAGACTCCTGACTACTCTGCATGAATAAAGAACAGCTTATTGTAGAACTGTGTAGCTATGTAGTGCCACATTTATGTGGGAAGTGATGCAGGTGCTTGTGGTTGTATAAGTCGCATCTTTGTTGTATCAACTATTTCAAGTGAAACTGAACTTTTTATTTGAAATGTTATTTCCTTGTTAATTCATGTTTAATTTGCGTTGGCTTTGATTTGTATTTAATTAAAGCTACAAAATGTAGAATCTTGTTGGTACTTGCTTCATTTGGGGGTAATTCGGTAAATTTAGTTACTTTGGTTTACGGTTCCCCCAAGGTGGTCATAACACGACTGTCCTTCGACAAAAGGAAACCTACCATCCTTACCCAATCTGGGCCACCACATAACTATGTTCCCACATTGTGTGGTTGACTCTTAAAGCCCTGAGGACAACAATGAATTGGCAATAGATGTCACCGAGGTCAACTACACCCCAAAAGGGCCTATAAGTTTGACAGTATAAGAAAACTCAGAACAGATACAACACAACTATCAATGGATCAATAATGATCCACCTAGTATTGAAGCAGGGCTCTGAAAGATTTAATAGATCTTGTAAACAACAGAAAGGTCTTCTTCAACTGCATGGGTAGTCAGAGGGCCTACAAGGACTGTTGAGTCTTGAAGAATTCCACAGGATAGATTCAGGTTGAGTACAAGGATATGACAAGGATTTCACACAGCTACTTTGCATTAGTCTTCATTATGGAAGGTGATATGTTTGAAGCTTTCATATAATTTTCAGACCGGGAGGCCACTTTCAGGCATTTGGTCATCTTCTTGATCACATTAGTTAGCAAGTTCTCAATGGACGAGCACACACGTATCTCACTTGCACATTCCTTGTGGTAGAGGCATGGACTTCCAGAAGGTCATGACCCAGTGGCAAGTTCAGTGTACTGAAGGACTTTGGGTATTTTTTTAAATTCTTTCATGGGATATGGGCGGCACTGGCAAGGTCAGCATTTGTTGCCCATCCCTAATTGCCCTTGAACTGAGAGGCTTGCTAGGCCATTTCAGAGGGTAGTTAAGAGTCAACTACATTGCTGTGGGTCTGGAGCCACATGTAGGCCAGACCAAGTAAAGACAGCAGATTTCCTTCCCTAAAGAACATTCATGAACCAGATGGGTTTTTAATTACAATCAATGATAGTTTCATGGCCAAGCTAGCACCGGCTTAGCAATGAGTGTATGATGGAATTAGCATGCTTCAGGACCTCCAAGTTGGTGACCTTGTCCTGCCAAGAGATACCAAGGGTACATCTGAGACAGCGAAGTTTGCAACTGTTCAGCCTTTTCCCCTGCCTAGGGTAATTAAATCTAGAAGTAAAAATGCTCTCTAAAATAAGGCCTTAGTCAAGCCACATCTAGAATAGAATCATAGAATGGTTACAACACAAGGCCAATCAGCCCATCATGTCTGTGCCAGGTCTCTGCGAGAACAATTCAGCTTGTCCCACTCCCCCACCTTTTCCCCATAGCCCTGTAAATTTTCTCTCTTCAGATAATTATTCAATACCCTTTTAAAAACTGTGATTAAATCTAACCCTGCCACACTGTCAAGCAATGCACTACAGATCCAAAACACTTGCCTCTGCTTCTTTTGCCATTCACTTGGGATCAATGCCCTCTGGTTCTCGAGCCTTCTAGCAATACTGTTTACAGTATTGTTTCCCTCACACAGTTGGAGATATAAAATCCCTGGAATAGGTTCCAAGGAAGCTACTGGATTGATGACTAGTTGAATGGCCCTCAGTGACCAGGATAGTCTGAGAGAGCTATGGTTTTTAACTTTAGCAAAGCATAGTCTTCAGAGATTTAGTTGAATTCTGCAAAAAAGAAACTCGGTCCAAGCGGATAGGCAATTTGAGCTAGATACATTAGAGAAGATAAAGGACATGAGTATAAGTTCCAGAGGTAAAGAACTAGGTTAGATGCTCAGAAGTACTTTTTGCAGAGAATCACCAATCTTTGGCATACGTTGTCAGCACATAAAATGAGTGCAAGTTAATTGCGACAATTCCTAATAAACTGGTCAAGGTCTAACAGTGGCCAATCTATCTACATCTTGAAAGATAATTTTGCATTGTCACCCAGTCCCAGGAATTTACATGATCACTGATGCAAATCAAAGGGCTTTCCTGGAGAGTCTTTTTTGCCTAGGATTTTTCTTGTTTTTTTTCCCTTTCTCAGGAGATTGAGAGAGGTTGGTGGTGGGGGGTGGGGGGAGGGGCGTGATTGCACTGTAATGGGAGAAGCTCAACCGGTCTTAATTTGATTTTTTTCATATGTTCATTGCCAGACTACTCACTGGAACTCTCTCTTCATTCCACAAGATTCATTCCATAACACCAAGAGAGACAATTTTTAACATGGCTAATCTCTCTCCATATATGGGCACCATGAGCTACACTTGCTGTTCATGCTCTTTAGCAGAGCTCCCTTCAACTGCACACTCCTTGCCAAACACTCCCATACTGACGCCCATGAACATGAGCCTTGAACTAACCAATGAAACCCATCCCGCAGTCACAGCAATGTTACGCACAGGACATTCTGCTTGCTTTAATCTCACTGAACACTGCAGCACCTTCACCCACAGTTAAGCACAAGTACACCTCAGACTATTAATTCCACTTTGGCTCCCAATACACTGAATGTGTAACACTCATTTCTGTTTGCCTGGATAAATGCATTTGACTATCAACGACAATCCCAAAGAGTCCTTTTAATCTTCTTCATTTGTATATTGAGGATCCAAGAGCTTGGATATGGACCCAACAGATCAGTAAGCTGTTACTCACTGGATCTAATAATGGGTAAACGGAAAAGGCAATGCCAACTCTTTTTAAACCGATATGCAAATTCCAAAGTAATTTCAAGAACATTGTCCCTCACCTACCCAACCATCTTCCTCTCCTCCCCTGTTGAAGACTGTGGCTCAGCAAGTGCCAAAGGTTCTTGGAGCTGGGAGCAGTTTATTTGACCACAGAGGAGGAAGGATCACAGTTGCCCCCACCCCTGCACATGCCTATCTTTGTAAGTGGGCATTTTCCACCTGACAACTGGGTTTTTTTTATTTTGCTTTGACAAGATTACAGATACCATGGCTAATTATATGGCAGAGGTATGATAATGCAGCTTAGACCTTTCTGCTGTACGTGCCACAGTATGACATTTAGCATCAAGCAGACGTACAGCTTTAAACTGCAGCAAGTTCAGAAGCTCCCCACAAACTTAATTTGATTTTAGCAAAGCCTTTTCATAGGGTTCCACGGCTCCATCTGGTTTTATTCAAGATCCTTCACATCCCAAAGCATTTGCATATTACAGGATGTCACTACACACTATTTGCAATCATCAGTGCAGCTTACAGCAATGTAATGACATTATCCCTGAGTCCTTAAAGGCTTCATGAGCCAGGTATGGTTTATCAGGCTGCACTACACATAATAGTACTTCCACTGAACTGAGAAGCGAGTGAGGCATTGCATGGGCCTTTTATACAGCACAGCCATCCAAGATACACAGCACTGCTTTTGCTTAAAACACCCAGAGTGCATGCGACACTCAGTAGAAGATAGTTATCAGAAACTAAAAATGACCATGGCTAAAGATGCACTAATGAACACGAGTAATTGTTTTCTTCTTTCATTGGATGTGGGCGTCACTGGCTAGACCAGCATTTATTGCCCATCCCTAATTGCCTTTGAGAAGGTGGCGGTGAGCTGCCTTCTTGAACCGCTGCAGTCCATGTGGTGTAGTTACACCCAGAGTGCTGTTAGGGAGGGAATTGTAGGATTTTAACCCAGTGACAGAGAAGGAACGGTGATATATTTCCAAGTCAGGATGGTGAGTGGTTTGGAGGGGCGCTTCAAGGTGGTGGTGTTCCCATTTATCTGCTGCTCTTTTCCTGTAGCACGTTAACTTAGAAGTAAAGGCTCTGCTAGCCTTAGAGTAGGTACTGATTAATAACTTGTAACTGACAGGGGACCGCAAGCGATAATTCTGCAGAGTGCAGTGCAGGTGGAACTTACTTTTTCAACAGTTCTTTCCCAGCCGACCCTGCACATTGTTTTCTGTTCATTCGCAGAATATTGGTCATCTCTTACCATCAGTTATTGCTATCTCTTATTGCTGTGGAGAAGCTGGTGGTGAGCCACCTTCTTAAACCGCTGCAAGTGTAGTGGTTTGGTATAGCGAAGTGGCTTGTTAGGCTACTTCAGACAGCAATTAAGTGGGCGTTTCCACATTTCCAAGAAGTTACATATAGGCCAGATTGGGCAGGGACAGCAGATTCCCTTTGCCAAAGAAACCAGATGAGTTTTTACAATAATCCAGTAGTTTCATGGTCACCATTAATGAAATAAGCTTTATATCCCAGATTTAATAAACTGAATACAAATTCCTCAGCTGCCGTGATGGAATGCTGACTCTTGCTGGGATGTTAAGGCCGAGTTAGTGGTCAGCGGAAATACTTAATGGCATAGAATCTGGAGCTAAAGTTCTGAGCCAATTTCTTGAGTGCAATTCAACACTTGTGTTTTTGCACCCATTTCAGGCTCAAGTCTCTAAGGTTCAATTTTAATCTAAAAATATTTAAATCACTGTGTCTGCTTTTTTTCTCATTCATCCATTCTAAGGCGAGCAAGGAAACCTCAATGGCAATCCAGTTCTTATATTGCCTTTATTTAAAAAAATTACCAAAAAAAAACACCATTTTTTGCTGCACACTTTTCCATATTCTTGAATTGAGAAAAATCTTAGGGAACTTTTTAAAAATTCTTTTAAGTTTGTTTTTGAAGCACCTCAGTTAGTGTATTTAATGCTCAAGTTAGTAGAAAGTGAAAGGAGCCATGCCAGGGAGCTCAATGTGCTCCAGCCCATACCTACATGGCAGAGCCACCAACAATGATCCAAAACAACTTCATCAATTCCCTCTGTGTAATCATGACAGTGACCTGTAGCAAATAACACACAGTCAGTTTATAACCTTGGAATGATACTAATGCCAGGGGCTAGCGAGGTCACTTCTGCCTTATAGCTCTCTCTCAGTTAGCATTGCCCACTCATACAACAAACAGTTAATTGATGGACCGGATGATTTCTTGTGGATGACCATGAGCTTGCTGCTCGACAAATATTCACTGCACGTTCCATCTAGATCATCTTTTAGAGTTTTTACATGTAATTGAACATGTTCCTCTTTGATCTAAATAGGTGAGGTAGACAGATTCTTGACTAACAAGGGAGTCAAAGGTTACTGGGGGAAGGGGGAATGTGGAGTTGAGGCCACAAGATCAGCCATGATCTTATTGAATGGTGGAGCAGGCTCGAGGGGCTGAATGGCCTACTCCTACTATTAATTTGTTTGTATATTGACCTCTGGAATTTTTATAATGTATGCCACACCACCTTCCTCCACCACCTTACCTCCATGCTCCAACTTCATGTCACTGACCTACCATGGCTCTACTCCTCCCTGCCTCAATTAAACCAGCATATCTCTCACTCAGGCTCTTTATTGTTTGATAGATCCCTTCCTATTCCTCATCTATACATCCTGCCTCTTGGCAACTTTATCTACAGAATATGGGGTCAGTATTCGCATGTATGCTGATGATACTGAGCTTTAACAATCCACACACACCCCCACTGCCCCACCAACCAATTGTACTACTGTCACTACTGTGAAATGAAGTTGGGACAAGTTGAGACTTTCTGCAGCTTGACATTTTTAGGTCTTAAATGGTCTTTTCAGGACCCTGGAGTAACTCAGTACCTTAGCCCTTGCCTGTTCAGCTACAGCTTGACGTACAACCTCACTGATCTGCTCAATCCTAACCTTAGCTTCAAAACCTACATTCAATCTATCCTGTTATCACCCTACTTGTACCTGTCATACTGCTGGTCTCTCTTCTTACACCGTCCCGAACTGTGGTCACAGTCAGACTGGGTTTATTCAATTCTACCTCTCCACCCTCTCAAGCCCTTCAAAAACATCATTCAGTACAAGGACACAGGAGCAGGAGTAGTCCATTCAGCCCTCCAGCCTGTTCTGTTAGGCTGATCTGGCACTGAAACACCAGGCTAATGCTAGGTTAATTGATCTGGGCTGGGACAGCATTATCTTGCTGCATTTGTTTGCAGCCTCTGGGGCTTAAAAGAAGAAAATGTATAAGATAAAAATCAGGGAGGTTGTAGGGAGTCATTCAGGACTATGATGTGCATTGTGAAGGGACCGAAGACCTCACCCTGTATATTTTTTATGAAATATAGACATCCTCATGGCGATTTCTAAAATTTTAAAACTGGACAAAGACCTTTCAAAAAAGTTGAAGCTATGTCTGTCTGTGACCCTCGAACAAAAGGAGCTACCATGGCAGAATCGAGACACTAATGATCCGCTTGGGGGCTGCAAAGACCAAATTGAAAAAGAGCTGTACAAAGACCATCAGCATTTCAAACAGGTTGGCCAACCAGAGTCTACTCATCTGACAGTGTCTTTACAGTGCAGAAGGAGGCCATTCAGTCCATCGAGTCTGCACTGGCTCTCTAATATAGCATTCCACCTAGTCCCATTCCCCTGCCTTTCCCGTGTAACCTTGTAGATTCTCTCTTTTCAGGTAGCAATCCAATTCCCTTTTGAATACCTCAATCGAACCTGCCTCCACCACCCTTTCAGGAAGTTTTTTTTTCACAGACTCCAACCACCCTCTGGATGAAAAAATATTTCCTCACATCACATTTACTCCTTTTGCAAATTATTTTGAACCTGTGCCCTCTAGTTCTTGAAGCCCTCTCAACTGGGAACAGTTTCTCACTATTTACCCGTCTATACCCCTCAGGATTTTGAATACCTCTATCGTGTCTCCTCTCAGCCCTCTTTTCTCCAAGGAAAACAGTCCCAACCTCCCCAATCTATCCTCATAGCTTCAGTTCTTCATCTCGGGAATCATTCTTGTGAATTGCCTCTGTACTCTCTCTGTAGTCTCACATCCTTCCTCAAGTATAGCGCCCAGAACAAGTCGCAGTACTCCAGGTGAGGCCTAACTAGCATCTCATACAAGTAAATCTGCTAGGACAAAGGGTCCTGTAACCTCCCTTTCAATTCTAAATGATTGGGATATTTAGCAATCTTGGGGGCCCAGACAAGGAACACACGCTCTTGACAAAGACAACGTGGAGAGGTGGGAGACATGTGACATGGACCTCTAGTTTGTGAAACCAGTAATATTGCCTTGTGGAACTGTAAGCTCAGTCTGTTGTTTACCATCCTAAGAGCAGCCTCACAGAAAAGGGTCTCCGCCCAGGGTTGGACACCTGGTTCCCACCTACACTGCTACTACCAGGAATTCAGTACCATCGCTTACAAGGCTGACTCGTCTCCGCATTATGTGAACTCAACACCACTGGAAAAGTTTTCAGCCCGCTGGCCTCCGTGAAGGAATACCTCATAGGGCTTTGATTCTAGACTCTGGAACCCACGTGAAAATCTATGTCTTTTCTCTGTGGTATCTGCACTGTAAATTTATGTCCCTTTATGTCTCTTTTACTGTATGACTGCAATGGAGGCAACGCTATGACCCCCCAACCCGCCACCAGCATTTTGAGTTTGTGCAAATAAACTAACACATTGAGTTCATCCTACTTCAAGTTTGCTGTGGGTTATGAGTAGAAAATTTTATCACACCAAAACTGAAGGATTGGGAAATATATGGGGAAGCAAATAAAAAATGCTTTTCTGTTTACGGACGTGTGGTGAGAGGAGAAATTAGAGCTGTTTAAATTAATCCCCCTCCTGCCCGTACCATCATCATCATCTCACTACTGTCACAAGAGTTTTAGGGTCATAAGAACATCGGAGTAGGAGTAGGCCATTCAGCCCACGTGAGCCTGCTCTGCCATTCAATACACACAATATCCCCCTATCCCTTTATGTCACTGGTATTTAGAAATCTGTCAATCTCTGTTTTAAACATACTCAATGACTCAGCTTCCACGGACTTCTGGGCTAGAGAATTCCAATGATTCACAACGCTTTAGCAAAAAACTTCGGTGCTAAGTGACTTCCCCCTTATTTTGAAATTGTGTCCCCTGGTTCGAATCCCACTGGGGTAGATGGTGGAATTTGAGTTCAATAAAAATCTGGAATTAAAAGTCTGATAATGACCATAAAACCATTATCGATCATCATAAAAACCCATCTGGTTCATCAATGTCCTTTAGGGAAGGAAATCTGCCACCTTACCTGGTCTGGCCTACATGTGATGCCAGATCTGCAGTAATGTTATTGACTCTTAAATGCCCTCTGAAATGGCCTAGCAAGCCATTCAGTTGTATCGAACCACTAAAAAGTCAATAAAAAGGAATGAAGCCGGAAGTAGCACCTGGCATTGACCTAGGCACCAGAAACAACAACAGCAAACCCAGCCCTGACGACCCTGCAAAGTCCTCCTCACTAACATCTGGGGGCTTGTGCCAAAATTGGGAGAGCTGTCTCACAGACTAGTCAAGAACAGACTGACATAGTCATCCTCACAGAATCATGCCTTACAGACAATATTCCAGGCACCACCATCACTATCCCTGGGTATGTCCTGTCCCAGCAGCGGGACAAGCCCAGCAGAGGTGGCGGCACAGTGGTATACAGTGAGTTGCCCTGGGAGTCCTCAACATCAACTCCGGCCCCCATGAACTCTTGACCTCATCCTTACCAACCTGCCTGTCAAAGATGCATCTGTCCATGACAGTACTGGTAGGAGTGACCACTGCACAGTCCTTGTAGAGACGAAGTCCTGTCTTCACATTGAGGATATCCTCCATCATGTTGTGTGGCACTAACACTGTGCTAAATGGGATAGATTTCAAACAGATCTAGCAACTCAAGACTGGGCATCAGCAGCAGCAGAATTGTACTCAAACACAATCTGTAACCTCATGGCCTGGCATATCCCCCACTCTACCATTACCATCAAGCCAGGGGGTCAACCCTGATTCAATAAAGAGTGCAGGAGGGCATGCCAGGAGCAGCACCAGGCATACCTTAAAATGAGGTGTCAGCCTGGTGAAGCTATAAAACAGGGATACTTGCATGCCAAACAGCATAAGCAGCAAGTTAAAGAGCTAAGCCATTCCACAACCAATAGATCAGATCTAAGCTCTGCAGTCCTGCCACATCCAGTCGTGAATGGTGGTGGACAATTAAACAACTCACTGGAGGAGGAGGCTCCACAAATATCCCCATCCTCAAGAATGGAGAAGCCCAGCACATCAATGCAAAAGATAAGGCTGAAGCACTCACAACAATCTTGAGCCACAAGTGCCGAGTGGATAATCCATCTCAGCCTCCTCCAGATGTCCCCGGCATCACAGATGCCAGTTCCTCATCCAATCCGATTCACTCCACGTGATATCAAGAAACAGCTTAAGGCACTGGATACTGCAAAGTCTATGAACCTTGACAATATTCCAACAATAGTACTGAAGGCTTCTGCTCTAGAACTTGCCACACCCCTAGCCAAGCTGTTCCAGTACAGCTACAACACTGGCATCTACCTGGCAATGTGAAAATTCCCCAGGTGTGTCCTGTACACAAAAAGCAGGACAAATCCAACCTGGCCAATTATCACCTCATCAGTCTACTCTTGATCATCAGTAAAGTGATGGAAGGGGTCATGAACAGTGCTATCAAGCGGCACTTGTTTAGCAATAACCTGCTCACTGATGTCCAGTTTGGGTTCCGCCAGGGTCACTCAGCTCCTGACCTCTTTACAGTCTTGGTTCAAGCATGGACAAAAGAACGGAACTCCAGAGGTGAGGTGAGGTGAGTGTGGCTGCCCTTGACATCAAGGCCACATTTGACCAAGTGTGGCATCAAGGAGCCCTAGCAAAACTGTCAATGGGAATCAGAGGGAAAAGGCTCCGCTGGTTAGAGTCATACCAAGTACAAAGGAAAATGTGGCAGTTGGGGATCAGCCATCTCAGCTCCAGGACATCACTGCAAGAGTTCCTCAGGGTAGTGTCCTCGGCCCAACCATCTTCAGCTGCTTCCTTCCATCAGGAGTGGGGATGTTCGCTGATGATTGCACAATGTTCAGCACCATTCGTGACTCCTCAGATACTGAAGCAGTCTGTATCCAAATACACCAAGACCTGGACAATATCCAGGCTTGGGCTGACAAGGAGCAAGTAACATTCGTACCATACAAATGCCAGACAATGACCATCTCCAATAAGAGAGAATCTAACCATCGCCCCATGACATTCAATGATATTACCATTGCTGAATCCCCCACTATCAACTTCCTGGGGGCTATTGGTCAGAAACTGAATTGGACTAGCCTTATAAATACTGTGGTTACAAGGACAGGTCAGAGGCTAGGAATCTTGCAGCAAGTAATCCACCTCCTGACTCCCCAAAGCCTGTCCATCATCTACAAGGCACAAGTCAGGAGTGTGACGGATTAGTCTCCACTTGCCTGGATGAGTGCAGCTCCAACAACACTCAAGAAGCTTGACAACATCCAGGGCAAAGCAGCCGGCTTGATTGGTACCCCTTCCACAAACATTCACTCCCTCCACCACCAGCAACCAGTGGCAGCAGTACATACCGTCTACAAGATGCACTGCACAAACTCACCAAGGCTCATAGAAACATAGAAAATAGGACACAAGTAGCTCAATCGGCCCTTTGAGCCTGCTCTGCCATTCAATATGATCATCACTGATCCTCTATCTCAACGCCGTACCCCCACACTCTCCCCATACCCCTTGATGCCTTTAGAGTCCAGAAGTCTATTTCCTTCTTAAATATATTCAGTGACTTGGCCTCCACAGCCTTTTGTGGTACCACCACAGCCTTCCGTGGTAGATAATTCCATGGGTTCACCACCCTCTGAGGTGCTGCTTAGGCAGCACCTTCCAAACCCACGACTGCTGCCATCTAGAAATGCAAGGGCAGCAGAAGCGCAGGAACACCAACGCCTGGAAGTTCCCCTCCAACCCACTCACCATCCTGACTTGGAAATATATCGCCGTTCCTTCACTGTTGCTGGGTCAAAATCCTGGAACTCCCTAACAGCACTGTGGGTGCACCTACACCACATGGACTGCAGCGGTTCAAGAAGGCAGCTCACCACCACCTTCTCAAGGGCAACTAGGGATGGGCAATAAATGCTGGCCCAGCCAGCAATACCCAATTCCCATAAATGAATTTTTAAAAAACTCCCTCTATGGCAATAATATCCTTCCTTGGGTAAGGGGACCAAAACTGCACACACTACTCCAGGTACGATCTAACCAAGGTTCTATACAATTGAAGCGAGACTTTGCTACTCCTGTACTCGAATCATCTTGCAATAAAGGTTAACATTCCAGTAGCCTTCCTCATCGCCAGCTGCCCCTGCGTGTTACCTTTCAGTGACTTATTGACGAGGACACCCAGGTCCTTTTGTACATTGATACTTTCTAATCTCTCACCATTTAAGAAATACTCTGCACATCTGTTCCTCCAACCAAAGTGGATAACCTCATATTTTTCCACATTATATTCCAACAGCAATATTCTTTCCACTCATTAAGGGTGTCCAAATTCCCTTGAATCCTTTTTGCATCAAAATACCGAAAAATACCAAATATTTTATCAAAAATATTCATCACCTTGTATTATGAATCTTGAAATTTCTACCAAATCATTTCTTAAAACCCCGACTATTTGGTTCTAGTTTTGTCTAAATAACAAAGAGACAGAAATGTAAAAATGCACCAGAGGTGGCTGACAAATTAAGTGAGACGGTGGCTCAAGTGTAGCCCACACACACTGATAAACCGTTAACCGTGGGTTTGTGAAGTTGATGGGAGGAAGCACTGTAGAGCTCATTCGAACACAATGCAGATGCAGAACTCTAATACAGATCAGTCCACATCAGTACCCACAGACACTTCCAAAAATGGCAAGCATCAACACTTGCAGCCAACATAATCCAAAGGTTCCTGCATCCCTATCACATATCACTTTTCAAACAACCAGTCCTCTTGTAGCTTTGCTTACAGTTTAACAACGGCAAGGAAGTCACACCATGCAACTCACGAGGCATTAATCTGCTCCTGAAGTGGAGCTATTTTGAGGTTTATCTGACCCTTTATTTAAACAGTAGATGTTAAACTGCTGTTTGTAATAATTTTTTGTAGATTGGCAGATGCTTATATGTTTCCAGCTCCAGGTTCGGAATAAAATAGTAGAAGTGTTTTCATTTCTCCTCTTGGCACTTTGTAGTCTAAAAGCTGAACTGTGACATACCATGTGCGATAGATGCAAGGCTTATAAATAATACGTATATAATAGATTTATATCGTAGATGTGATTGATTTATTGATAATAGGTTGCATACAGAGGTGCGGGTGGATTGATTTCTCCAATCCAATTCTGCTGGATCTACTGATTCTTGCTGAATACGGTTTTCTGAGTGTCAGCAGCTCACTGATATTTGTCCAAAAGGCCTTTCTTCATATCAGAGTTTAGACATGGAATGTCGGCAGGCTATTCAGCCATGAAAGAAACCATTACAGACAAATCAATCACATAGCTGCATTTTCAATAAAGTCCACTGGATTGCAACTCGCAGCAGGAACCAAGGTTGATTCGCCTACTCCAGCCAAGGCAGTTCATAGCATGCAATGGCTGCTACATAAACCCTTGATGAATCAGATAAAAGACCAGAGATGTGAAAGTGGTACAGTGCTCTGTGTTTCAAAGTTTGATTAAATTGTTCAGCTGCCTTTTGGCAGCTATCCTTGGCCACTGCAATAATGCTGTGTCGAAAGAAGAGAAACATGGAACAAGGTCAGAATTGCACATCTGTTTTGCTGTATGAACATTTGGAAAAGGAGGATAGGAAAAGGCCAGCTGGTCATCGAGTTTCTTAAGTTCTGGCACAATACAACCTACAGACTTCATCATCCTTCCTGTCTCCTTGCGTCCTACAAGTTATTTTCTTCCACCCTGTCAGGACTGTACATCAGCACAGTTCCCTGCTTGAGCAGTTTGGCAAATGATTCATTGTTGGGCATCAGCTGTTGTTATTTTTCATCATATAGGTATTAACAGGAGAGGCTCTCCTAGAAACCAAGGCCCAGTTCAGATACTCACCATGTGAGAATGATGCATAAGCACATCTGTTCTGTCAGGAAGTGCACCTTATACAGTCTGGCTGCTCTCCTGCAGTGAGCCCAGTTACACAAAGGTGCCTGCAAACATCAGGTGAGATGAGGTCCAAATCTGTGGCACTGTAGTTGAAAAAATACTCTCCTTAGATTTCATTCGTAAAGCCTTTGTCTTACAGAGCCAGGGCAGTATTGGAGGGCCAGAATTGGCCTCAGCACCCTGAACTATGAAGGGGGGCTAGATGGAAAATACTCCAGACCATACCCAAGGACCCTGCTGGTGGCAAGGACAGGATCAGGCCTGGCTGTGGTACCTCTCCATGATCATTAAGTCAAACAATCAAAGGGCATCCACTGTCCCCAGTAAAGGTCAGCGCCTTCAGGGAAGGAAGAGACACAACTGGGAAACTGGATTAAGTATGTTCTGTTTGAAATTTTTTAAGCAACCTCTTTAAATAAAATCACAAATAGGACTTAACCATTGTCATTTAAGCTTCTATTTCCAATCCTACGAATATGTGACATATGATGGATTTTTTTTTTTGCTTGTCACAGAATAACACTGAAACCATGACAACGGAGCTTTCAGGACCAGTACTCTAGTTTAGTCCGAAAAAAAATTAAAATCAAGGATTATTCCACTATTGTACATTTCAATCTGCACTGCTGTAAGACCCTCCCTACTCAAGAATATGACAATTCGATATTCCTGAAACACTGGCAAACCCATTTGTAAGAAATTTATATTTATATAGCACCTTATCATATCTCAAGAGTCTCAACATTTCATATGATGAACTACTTTAAAATTCAGGTATTGGTTTTCAGCAGGCAAACATAAAAGCCATTTTGCACACAACAAACCTCACGGGCAGCAATGAAATGACTGAACAGTTAACCCAAAACAACTTAATTCTCCACTTTGCTCTCACGCTGACCTCTCCGTCCTCGACTTCTGCAATATTCCAATGAAGCTCAACACAAGTTCGAGGGAGAACGCCTCATCTTTCGATTAGGCACTTTAGAGCCATCTAAACTCAACATTGAGTTCAACAATGTCATGAAAACATAACACTTTTCATAATATTATTGTGATTTATTGTAAAGGTAGGTTAATAGTGGGGTTTGGATTAGTTTCTCTGTGTGTATGTGTGTGTGGGGGTTTAACTGAATCGCAGACAGCTAGTCTGGAGCTTTTGAGTTATCAAAAGAGAAGCTAGCCTTGAAATGCTAAATACGTAAACATGGCTGAAGTTTTAGAATGTGAAGTGTGAAGGACATTTGCATTTTTAGATAAGAGTCGTGAATTTCAGAGAGATGGTAAGGCCAACAAAGGCTAAGCCAAACAGTGTGTTTATCTTTCCCAAAGATTATTGATAATATGAGTACTATGGGAGATTTATATTATGGAAAAAGTAAAGTTGCAAAGACATACTGGAACAATGGGATTTACATTAAAAAGGGAGAAACCTATATAAGGGAGCTGAGGTTGTGTGCAAGGGAAGATCTAACAAGTGTGAAAAGCCCCCAGCCTCCAGGTATCAAGTTGCTGTCTCCAGTAACCGAAGTTAAGAAAACTCATTTTGAATATCACTGTCCAGGGTATTCTGTGCTTTGCCAAGGTCTGTTGAATTCTAATTTTGTTTTACTGTTGCCTTAACAGAGGTGTAACTGGGAGTCAGAATAATTAGAGGAGCTAGGAGTTATCATAGTAGTAATTTGCAGATCTATGTATGTGCTAAATATCTTTTCTTTTATTAATAAATGTCCAATTTAACTTTCTAAAAAACCTCTAAGACTCGGTGGACTTATTACTACTGAATTCAAGGTACATGTCTCGAAATAAAAATACAAATTGTAAAACAGTTGTGGCAGCAGTTTCAAGTTTCCCTCTGGGATTTTAGCAGCTCAGCATTTACCATTTGCTGTGCCATAACAAACAATTTCAGATCATAACCTCCGCCCTCCCCATTTTGTTTATTTTCCGTGCAGTTTTCGGTTTTATTCATTTTTCCTTTTTGTTCCTCTTCCCACACCAAATACTTCCCACCCACCACCCCTCCCACCTGCTTTCTCTTGCTTAAAACTTATCACATCTAGAATTTTTACCAGTTTTGATGAAAGGTCATCGACCTGAAACATTAACTCTGTTTCTCTCTCCACAGAAGATACCTGACCTGCAAAGTATTTCCAGCGTTATCTGTTTTTATTTTATGACTGAGCAGCTAACTCGGTATTAGTAGTGCTGATTATCCTTTAAGTGCTGCTAGGGGAACTTTTACACGTCTACTTGAATTCTTGGAGCAAGTACACAGGACCTCAGCCTAATGTTTCAACTGAAGGACAGTTCTTCAAACAATGCATTATCGCCCTTCCAACATGCAGCTCTCCCTCAGTAACACACCACTGACCAACATTGGCTCCAGTTCTGCAATGCCTCAATTTCAGAATTCTCATCCTTCTTTCTAACTACCTCCATGGCCTCAACTTTTCCATCTCTGTAATCTCCGCCAGCCCCACAACCTCTAAGATCTTAGTGCTCCTCCGATTTTGGCCTCTTGCACTCCTCTGATTTCCATCGCCTCACCATCGATGGCTGTGTCTTCAGTCGCCTCAGCCCTCAGCCCTAAACCCCAAAATTCCCTCCGGAAACATCTCTGCTGCTTTCATGACGTTCCTCACCACCAGCTTCTTGAGGGTAATTAGGGATGGACAACAAATGCTGCCCTTTCTGGCAATGCCCATATCCCATGAAAGAATAAAAAAGATACTTCTTTGACCTTTGGTTCTAGTATCTCCTTATGTGACAAAATGTCAAAATTTTTCCCCATTACACTCCTGTGAAGCACCTGGTATGTTTTTCTGGGTTAAAAGGTACCACGTAAATCCAAGAAGTTGTTGTCTTATGGAAAAAGAAATTGGAGTTCAAGTTTAAATCGTTTTCCTATCCAGCAAAATAACCTTTGTGCAACATGCAGGCTGTTTAGCCTTTGTGTATTATGATTGAATCAAAATAAAAATGAGACCCCCCCACCCTCATTTTGGTCAGAGGCTCCTTTTTGCAGGAAAAGGGTTGGTGCTGCAGCCATACCTCCCACAATTATGTGAAGTTCACACCTCAGAGAGCGCCACTGTCACCTCTGGACACTGCAAGGTATGAAGCATACCAGTCTTTTCCACTCTCCTCATTTGAAGACACCACATTATGAGAAGTGCTCATCCCACTCCTCACTGGAAGATGACGCAAGGTGGGTCTTTTCATTGGAGAATGCAATCCTACATGGAGTAGCTCAGACTGCACTGCCCTCACTACCAGAAAACATTGCTGAAAAAAGAGACATGTCTCAGCTTTTCATCTTGCACTCATCAGCACATTTCACAATAATGCTAATATAGAGCAAAAACATTTTTTTTTTAATTTATTCACGGGATGTGGGCTTCGCCGGCTGGGCCCGCATCACGGAATTCTGCAATTGGCCAACATTTACTAAGTAATCCTCAGTGTGCTAAGAATTACGCTGACAACCAATTTAAGATTGTCAGTAGTGCTCGCAGTGTGGCACATTTGCATGTGCTGGAAGCAACATATATTAATACACAGAGCCCTGTTCCTTGCAGACAGAAAGAACAAGTACACGCAGAGCACCTGTTTCAGCTCAACAAAATAAGTGACAGCCATTCGTTGACTCATTCCTCAGGACAATCAGGGTCAAGCTGCCTGGTTTAAATTTCCCAACAATGCTTGGCAATTAACTGTCAATCACCATCAGTGATGCATTCTCCACTGGCAACGCCACTTGCCAATCAATCAGTACTCTCTTCACATACAGTATGAATTGTTGTTTTCCCCCTATATTATATTCTTGTGAGGTGCCCTGATGAGTGCAATATGAAAAGCTTGGACACGTCTCTTTTTTCAGCAATACTCATGTTCTGTCCTATCAATGACTATTTGTACTGGAGAACAGTTCCCCACTCCTATAGGCCTAAAACAATTCGAATAATTTCTGCAGTAAAAGCACCACACTGTCCGGTAATTAGTTTTCCAGACTGGAAGGTTGCAGGTTCAATCCCCCCACCTGTGATCATTTACAGCAGCCAGGACAGCAGATGGGCAGCACAATTGGTCCTAACTGGTTAGCATCCAATTAGCTTGGGTTTCCAACCACATGAGTACTCAGTAAATCCCACTGGAAAGCATGTGTGTATGGGCATCAGGTAAGAGCAGTGCCACTGGTATGAACAACATCGCCCAGGATCAGACTCACATGAAGACTTGCCAGCTAGGCAAGCTCCCAGAGTACATCCCCACAACATCATGAGTCAGCACCTTCAGTGGGAAAATGGGGCAGGGCTGAAGAACATCCTGCGCTCTGAGAAAACAAATTCTAAGCAGGTGATTCTTTATTAAATCCAATTAGGAGATACTTGGTTTCTTCTGTAAAGAAGAATATTCATTCTTGGTTGACAATCAGTCAAATAAGGGTTCTGAATGAAATGAGCTGATCTGTGCTCTGTAGTACTGTTATGCTAAGATTTTCCTCCTCATTTAATTGCACAGCCTGATAATGCCAAATGACAAAGAATAAACAGTCGTTTTCTTTTTCAGCTCAGAAATCTAACAGCTCATCTCCCCACCTCATTCAACTGCTGTCGAACAGGCTGCCTACAAGTTGCTTCAAAATTAAATGAAGCAGTAAATCCTTTATTTCATCATGACTGATCTGAGAAAAGAAAAAAGAAAACAAATATTAATAAAGCTAAACCTTGGTAACAGGAATAGCTTGAATTCAAAGAGACTCTACAAAAGTCTAAGCACCCAAAATCCTGGACCATTAGCCAGTAGTGCACTTACACGGAGACTTGATGTCAAGGTTATGGGTCAGAAACAAACACTTCAAGTTCCTTTGATGCTCAGTTGGCAAGTGAACCGCACAGTATGGTATTGATCCACACAGACCAGGAAGATGTCGTGTTCAATCCCCAGTCTGTGCTGAATTAATTGAACAGCAGTTGGGATGCTATAAATAGCGGCAATGTTCCTGGAATGGGGAAGGAATAACAGCCAGGGTTCCTGCTCCTGACATCATCCAACAATTCCTACTGTAAAGTGCACATGTGCGAACACCTAATGCAGGCAGCATTTGGCTGCAGTGCAACCATCCTCTCCCTCTCCCATCCACAACAAATTAACATGCCTGCCAACATTTAGTATACAGTTCACATATTAAGAAAAACCACTTAGGCAGGTCTCAGAAGCTCAGCACCCTTGAACTTGACAAGTGCAGATTAATAAAAGGATGCCAGTACAGGTTTGTTAAAGGCAAATCAAGTGTAACCAATTGAAGTTTTTGATGAGGTAACAAAGTGGGTTGATGGGGGTAATGCAGCTTATGTGGTGCACACTGACTTCCAAAAGGCATTTGATAAAGTGCCACATAACAGGCTTGTCAGCAAAGTTGAAGCCCATGGAGTAAAAAGAGTAGTGGCAGCATGATACAACATTGGCCAAGGGACAGGAAACAGAGTAGTGGAACGGTTGTTTTTTTGGTTTGCAGGAACCTTATACTGGGGTTCCAGGATCACTGCTATTCTTAAGCTAGACTTGGGTGTACAGACCAATTTCAAAATTCGCAAATGACACAGAAGTTGGAAGTATTCTGAACTGTTAAAAGGATTATGATAGAACTCAGCAAGACAGACAGGCTGGTAGAATGAGTGGACATATGGCAGATCAAATTTAATGCAGAGAAGTGTGAAGTGATACATATTGGTAGGAAGAATGAGGAGAAACAAAATAAAAGAGTACAATTCTAAAGGGAGTGCAGAGGCAGAGTCACCTGGGGGTAAATGTGCACAAATCATTGAAGCTGGCAGGACAGGTTGAGAAAGCAGTGAATGTTGAATACACAAATCTGGACTTAATAAATAGGGGCAGAGTACGAAAGCCAGAAAGTGATAATAAACCTTTATAAATCCCTGATTCAACCTCAAGTGAGTGTAGCATCCAATTCTGAGACCCGCCCAATGTGAAGACTTTGGAAACAGTATAGAAAAGATTCATCTGAATGGTTCCAGGGGTGAGGAACTTCAGTTATGTGGATAGACTGGAGAAGCTTAATTAATAACTATTAAATTAGTTAACAAGCTTAAACAGGTTTTCAGAAGCTAGGTTCAAACAGCATAAAAGCAAGCCATCTTGCTTCCCCCTTACACCAAACTCCTTGCAGTCCTGAATTTTGTCTGCACTGTAGTGCTGTTTTGGGCTGCATTAGTGTGCTTCAATTGGAGTTTGGTGAGAGAGGGACTTTGAAGGGTTAATTTCTATCTAAAGACTAATCTTTCTTTAATTGAGCAACTAATGAAAAGTTGCCCTTTGGGTTGGGGGAAGGTGAGTTTTAGTCCAGCCTTAAAACGGGGACGAGACAGGCTCTGCTTGCTGCTGCAGCTTGTAAATAAGGTTAACGGGCTTGAGCAAGTTTCCAGAAGCTAGATTCAGACAGCATAAAAGCAAGCCATCTACAATGTGGCTCTTTGTCTGCACGGGAGTACTGCTTTAGGCAGCATAAGAGTGCTTCAGTTGGAGTTTGTAGACTCCATGAGTTGAGACTGATGTAGAGTCAGTCTGGGTGGAGCTAAAAAGCAACAAGGGACGGAAAATGTTAGTGGGAGTTGTCTATAGGCCTCCAAACAGTGGTGATAAGGTAGAGGACAGCATTAAACAGGAAATTAGAGATGCATGTAACAAGGGTGACTTTCAATCTACATATAGACTGGGCAAACCAAATTAGCAATAATACTGTGGCAGATGAATTCCTGGAGTGCGTACAAGATAGTTTTTTAGATCCACATGTTGAGGAACTAACTAGGAAACAACTTACCTATCCTAGATTTGGTATTGTGCAGTGAGAAAGGTTTAATTAACAATCTTGCTGTGTAGGGTCCTTTAGGGAACAGTGACCATAACATGATTAATTCTTCACTAGGATGGAAAGTGAAATACTCCAATCTGAAACTAGGGTCCAAAATCTTAACAAAAGAAACTACCAAGATATGAGGCATCAGTTGGCTAAGATAGATCGGGGAACTTCATTAAAAGGCATGACAGTGGATACACAATATCTAATATTTAAGGAGCGAATGTATGCATTGCAACAGTTATACATTCCTTTCTGGTGCAAAAACACAACAGGAAAAGGAGCCCAACCATGGCTCAAATTATGGGTAGTAACCAAAGAGGAATCATATAAAGTTGCTTCAAAAAGTAGCAAGCCCGGGGATTGGGAGCAGTTTAGAATTCGGCAAAGGAGGACCAAGGGATTGATTAAGAAGGGAAAAATAGAGTATGAGAGTAAACTTGCAAGGAACATAAAAGCAGGCTATGTGTATGTAAAAAGAAAAAGGTTAGTGAAGCCAAGTGTAGGTCCCTTACAATCTGAAATGGGAGAATTTGCAATAGAAAACAAGGAAATGGCAGAGCAATTAAACAGGTAACAGGGAAGACAAATGGAATGTTGGCCTTTATTTCAAAGGGAATGGAGTATAAAAATAGGGACATCTTGCTAAAACTATACAAGGCACCAGTTAGACCACACCTAGAATACTGTGAACAGTTTTGGTCCCCTCATCTAAGGAAAGATATACAGGCATTGGAGGCAGTCTAGAGAAGGTTCACTAGATTGATCCTGGGTATGGGATTTTCTTATGAGGGGAGGTTGAGTAGGTTGGGCCTGTACTCATTGGAGTTTAGAAGAATGAGAGGTGACCTTATTGAAACATATCAGATTCTTTGGGGCTTGACAGGGTAGATGCTTAGAGATTGTTTCCCTCTACAGAGTCTAGAACCAGAGGGCATAACCTCAGAGTAAGGGGTCACCCATTAAAAACTGAGGTGAGGAGGAATTTCTTTTCTCAGAGGGTAGTGAATCTGTAGAATTCTTTACCGCAGGGAGCTGTAGAGGCTGGGTCGTTAAGTATATTCAAGGCTGAGATAGACAGATTTTTAATCAGTAAATGAACCAAGGGTTATGGGGAAAAGGCAGGAAAGTGGAGTTGAAGATTATCAGATCAGACTGAATGGTGGAGCAGACGCGATGGGCCGAATGGCCTACTTCTGCTCCTACTTCTTATCGTCCAATTCTAGTCCTTTTCACAAGTTGGTTTATTCTTGAGACAGCTCTTCAGTGTAACACTTCCTAAAACCTCCCACCCCAGAGTGTTCCAGCTGTTATCTATTTATACTGTTTTGATGGGAAACCAATGCCCATCACCTGTTTTAACTAGCAATTGTCTTCAACAATGTAATTGCTATGCAACGTAATTACTGATACATTGACACCCTGGGCTAGATTATCAGGCCCTGGGGATTTATCGACTTTCATTCCTGCTAATTTCTCCAGCACTATTGTTTTGATAATACTAATTTCCTTCAATTGCTCCTTCTCATTTGACCCTTGGTTCCTTTGCATTTCTGGGAAGTTATTTGTGTCTTCGTCTGTGAAGACAGAACTTAAGTAGTTATTTAATTGCTCTGCCATTTCATTTTTTTTATTACAATTCTCCTGCTTCAGACTGTAAGGGACCTACATTTGGCTTCACCAATCTTTTTCTTGACATACTTATAGAAGCTTTTACAGTCCACTTTTATGTTCCTTCTAAGTTTACTCTCATACTCTATTTTCCTCTCTTAATCAATCTCTTGGTCCTCCTCTGCCAAATTCTAAATTGCTCCCAATCCTCAGACTTGCTACTTTTTCTAGCAACTTTACATGACTCCTCTTGGGATCTAATATTATTCTTCTTTTTTTTTTGTTAGCCTGTTGTGTTTTTGTGCCAGAAAGGAATAACTGTTGCAATGTATACATTCATTTCTTAAATATTTGTCATTGGCCTATCCACCACCATGCCTTTTAATGAAGTTCCATAATCTATTTTAGCTAACTCACACCTCATACCTTCGTAGTTCCCTTTGTTTAGATTTAGGACCCTAGTTTCAGATCGGACTGCTTCACTTTCCATCCTCATGAAGAATTCTATGGTGTTATGCTCACTGTTCCCTAAAGGACCCCGCACAACAAGATTATTAATTAACCCATTCCCATTGCACAACACCAAATCTAGGATAGCCTGTTCCCTAGGCAGTTCCTTGACATACTGGTCTAAAAAAAACCATCTCGTACACACCAGGAATTCATCTGCCACAGTATTATTGCTAATTTGGTTTGCCCAGTCTATACGTAGATTAAAGTCACCCATGATTACGGCAGCACCCTTGTTACATGCATCTCTAATTTCCTGTTTAATGCTGTCCTCTACCTTATCACCACTGTTTGGAGGCCTATAGACAATTGCCACTAACGTTTTCCATCCCTTGTTGCTGCTTAGCTCCACCCAGACTGATTCTACATCTAGATTTTCTGAGCCAATATCCTCTCTCACAATCACACTGATTTCATCCTTAACTAACAATACCACTCTACCTCCTTTTCCTTTCACTTTTGTCTGTCCATCCTAAATATCAAGTACCCTTGGATATTCAGTTCCCAGCTTTGGTCACCCTGCAGCCATGTCTCCGTAATCACAATTATATCATATCCGTTTACATCTATTTGCACTGTCAATTCATCTACCCTATTGCGAATGCTCCGTGCATTCAGATACAGTGCTTCAGACTTGCCTTTTTTAAACATTTTTACACTTCTTTTTGTGCTATGGTCCTACTTGCTGCTGGTCCTTGTTTCCTCTGCCTTCCACTTCTTGTTTTCTAATTTTCTGTCTTTCATTCCTATCTTTGTTTCCTCTCTTGTGTCTCCCTGCTCAGGTTTCCATCCCCCTGCCACTCTAGTTTAAACCCACCCCCACAGCACTAACGAGTACCCCTGTGAGGATATTGGTCCTGGTCCTGCTGGGGTGCAACCCGTCCAGCTAGTACAGATCCCATCTTCCCCAGAATCAGTCCCAATGCCTCAGGAATCTAAATCCCTCCCTCCTGCACCATTTCTCCAGCCATGCATTCATCTGGTCTATCCTCCTATTCCTGATCTTGCATGGCATTGGGGGTAGTCCTTTGTCATATTTAAAACTCTCCCAATCTTAGGCTTACTCCTTGGTAATATTAGAACTGGTAAGAGAAGGGTCAGGGATCAGAAAGATTCTTTGGACTACCAAAGCTTCTCACACAATTGCTAAGTCTCCTCCAATAGAATCAAACTTTTTAATAAGCCCTATATGTTTGCCTCTGTCGCAGTGATTTGAAAATATTAAGCCCTTCCTCAGTTCAGTGCTAGGTAAGCTCTAGCACAGGAGAAGACCCCATTTTCACCTTGTGAGGGCACAGCAGTGGCTGAAGATGTGCATATCACTCCACTGCCTGGTGGAAGCTGAAAGAAAAGCTTTCCCAGTATCAGACAGCCGTTTTTGACAGGAGGTTGAAGGACATTAGCAAATGCTTGGAATATTCACTACGCCCGAAATAAAATTATGGATTATAAATCTCGCCACACTCAAGTTTAGCAAACAATAATGTGTGTTCCGGGCAACTTATTTCTCAAGCAAAAGTGAAAAATTGTACACAAGTGAAAAATTCTAACCTGTTTTAATTTGTGATTTAAAATGTCATTTTTGGTTTTGGTCATAAACTCACACTCAATGGAAATTATTGCTTAGAACTGAAATGAAATGCAGATATGTCCGGAATATGCATTCAATTAGAATATGATATCAGCAAACAAAAAAACAGACAAATAATTAATTCAGATGAATAATTTCTTTTAAACAGCCCACAATTTTGTCTTTTGAAGTCCTAGCTGGTTTTATCTTCATGGTTTGCCCCTGATTTAGATCCAATGGGTCAGGTAACTTTACAGGGAGAGCAACAAACAAAAGAAAATAATGTGTAGACCAATGAAAAGTTATTCAGCCCAATGAACTTCACCTCCCACAGCGTATCTACCCCCATCATGAAGGAAAAATAGATCCACCCATGTCCAACGAAATAGATAAAACGACAGCATTAGATTAAAAGACCAGCTTGCATTACATTTGGGAGGGGTTTAAAAAGGGTGTCAGCTACGGCTCAGGGGTAGCACTCTTGCCTCTGAGTCACAAGCTTCCGGGTTCAAATCCCTCCCAGGCCTTGAGCACTAAAATCTATGTTAACACAGAAGCACAGTACTGAGGGAATGCTGCAGTCTCTGAGGTGCCATCTTTCGGATGAAATGTTAAAATAAGGTCCCAACTGCCTGCTTGGGGATGTAAAAATCTCATTTCGAAAGAGCATAGAGGAGTGATCCTTGGTGTTCTGGCTAATATTTATCCCTCAACAGACATCACAGAAACAGATAATCTGATCATTATCACATTTCTGTAAGTGGGAGTTTGCTGTGCACAAATTAGCTGCCCCGTTTCCTACAGTACAAAAGTGACTTCACTTCAAAAGTTCTTCATTGGCTGTAAAGTGCTTTGAGACGTCCGGTGGCTGTGAATTTTTTAACAGAGGCAAATATATCGGGCTTATTAAAAACAATTTGTTTAGCAGATTGAGCAGTTGTGTGACAAGCTATGATAATCCAAAGAGCCTTTCTGATCTTTGACCTTTCCATTACCAGTCCTATTTACCATTCCCTCTGGATGCAACATTATGGGTCCTTTTAAAGATCAGGCAGGGAGTTCCGGTTTAATTCCTAGAAACCACTGACCCGCACATTCATTAATTCAGATATAAGCACAGAATTGTGTAAATTATGACCAGACAGCAGCTCAGTTTCTACCTTATTCCTGGATTGTCGTCACTGCAAGGACTGCTCCTTAAGGCAGTTGAATTCTGCTGAATAGAACTGAAATGAACTGAGTGGGTTCAATTTAGTCTAAACAGCAATTTAAACAGTGATTACTTCAGCCAGCTCTCACTCATGCTGTTAACTGGTCACGTTTCTTTTCTGGCTGTTCAATCTAGGAGTAACCTTTTATTTACTGGAATTATAGTTTCAGGTAGTTCAGTTGTGATTAAATCTCCCAGTATTGAATTTACAAACAACACTTGCAAGGCTTTGAAACAACCTCGGTGACAAAATGGCACAGGAGCATGCAGTAAACTAGAACAGAATAAGCTTCCAGCAATGGGCATATGGCTGAGAGGAGTGAAAGGCGTACTCCTAACAATTTCCTCATTTTCTGCATTATCCGAATGAAAGAAGTGCTGCGGGCATGTTGATCTAACTGCACATTATCATGAACCCACCAGTGGGTCTCAGGGCCACATCTTCACCACTGAATGCCTGGACCGAAAATCATCCAATATCTTCAGTTGTCATTATTGCCTGTATGACTGCATTCCTCATCAGAACCAAAGACGTTTTAATCACTTGCCCCCAGGGCTGCAGCAATGGTTTAATCTGAATTAGTGCCCAAGATGTACAACCAACTGCAGCAATTCACCAGGACTGCCAGAATATATTATGGATGGACAGCATTTTAAAAAGAACAGAACAACGACAAGGGGGAGGTGGAAAAAAAAAATTCTCACAAAGAAAAATAATATCCTGCAAAATGCTCAAATCTGTAAGAGGATAATGTTAAATAGCTGAAACATAGAAGCATAGAAACTAGGAGCAGGAGTAGGCCATTCGGCCCTTCGAGCCTGCTCTGCCATTCATTATGATCATGGCCAATCATCCAACTCAATAGCCTGCTCCCACTTTCTCCCTAATCCTTTGATCTCTTTCGTCCCAAGAACAATATCTCACTCCTTCTTGAAAACATACAATGTTTTGGCCTCAACTACTTTCTGTGGTAGCGAATTCTACAGGCTCACCACTCTCTGGGTGAAGAAATTTCTCCTCATCTCAGTCCTTAATGGTCTACCCTGTATCCTCAGACTGTGACCCCTGGTTCTGGACTCCCCCACCATCGGGAACATCCTTCCTGCATCTACCCTATCTAGTCCTGTTAGAATTTTATAGGTTTCTATGACATCCTCCCTCATTCTTCTGAACTCCAGCGAATATAATCCTAACCGGCTCAATCTCTCCTCATTTGTCAGTCCTGCCATCCCAGGAATTAGTCTGGTAAATCTTTGCTGCACTCCCTCTATAGCAAGAACATCCTTTCTTAGATAAGGAGAGCAAAACTGCATACAATATTCCAGATGTGGTCTCACCAAGGCCCAGCAAGACATCCTTGCTCCTGTACTCGAATCCTCCCGCTATGAAGGCCAACAAACCATTTGCCTTCTTTACCGCCTGCTGCACCTGCGATTGGTGTACGAGGACACCCAGGTCTCATTGTACATTCTCCTCTCTCAATTTTTTAGCCATTCAGATAATAATCTGCCTTCCTGTTTTTGCTACCAAAGTGGATAGATAACCTAAAAAACAGAAACAGAAATACCTGGAAAAACTCAGCAGGTCTGGCAGCATCAGCAGAGAAGAGTACTGTTGACGTTTCGAGTCCTCATGACCCTTCAACAGAACTGTTCTGTTGAAGGGTCATGAGGACTTGAAACGTCAACTGTACTCTTCTCCCCCGATGCTGCCAGACCTGCTGAGTTTTTCCAGGTATTTCTGTTTCTGTTTTTGTTTTGGATTTCCAGCATCCACAGTTTTTTGTTTTTATATATGGATAGATAACCTCACATTTATCCACATTATACTGCATCTGCCATGCATTTGCCCACTCGCTCAGCTTGTCCAAATCACACTGAAGCATCTCTGCATCCTCCTCACAGCTCACCCTCCCACCCAGCCTTGTGCCAAATTTGGAGATATTACATTTAGTTCCCTCATCTAAATCAGGAATAGCTGGGGTCCCAGCACCGATCCCTGCGATACCCCACTAGTCACTGCCTGCCATTTGGAAAAAGACCCGTTTATTCCTACTCTTTGTTTCCTGTCTGCCAACCAGTTTTCCATCCATCTCAATGCACTACCCCCAATCCCAAGTGGCATAAATAGAAGACTATATAATAGAAAACCACAAAACAAAACTATCCCTAACATGCGCACACACGTACACACACACCCCATGTACAAGATTTGCAAAGAGCTCATTTAAAGAAAAACAAGTTCAAAACTTCATTTGTCTTTAGTGGTGACATATTGCACAGAACCCTCAGTAGTTGCACATTCTCCTTACTTTGCAATGGACCAGGTCCTCTAAGATGAGATAAGCCAGCTTTAAGGAGGTGAGTAGGCAGTTGTGACTGGGTAATACACACTGCTGTCACCAATAAAGCAGAGTGGGCTAAGACATGCGCTGAACTTTCCGTTCATCGGGCGGGTGGAGCTGACTCAATCGCGGGCGGGCGCGGACCGATCGGGGCCGCACCACCATTTTACGTGGGCGGGTCAATTAAGGCCTTCCCAGCGTGACGTCCGCAGGGAAGCACTATGCGCTCCCTGTGCGGGCGGGGGGGAAGCCCTAAAATCAAGAGTGCGCTTTTTCACGCATGCGCACAAAAGAGCGCACTCATCTCCCTGAGGCTAAGTGCAGCCTCAGGGAGATCGCCTCGACTTTTAAAAAATATTAAAAATAGAGAAAAAAAATTCCCTTACAGGTCCCCTCATGTGACAATGTCACAAGAGTTGGGACATGTTCATAATTTCCATTACAACTTTATGACAATTTTTAAAACCCTACATGAAACCTCATCCCGCCACTGGATGAGGTTTAATGTTTTTTCTAGTTGCCGCCAGGGCTCCTGGCCGACCCGCCAACCTTAAGGTTGGACGGGCAGGTCCTTTAATTGCTTAATTGATCCTGTCAATGACCTCAAGTGGCCATTGACAGGTCAGCAGGCCCGCAGCTGATTTTGCTGCGCTCCCGCCTTCCTGAAAATTTAAATGGGGCAGGATGACGTTGGGGTTCCGCTCAACATCATCCCGCGTCATTTTACACATCGGCGAGCGGGCCCCCCCCCCACGATGGTAAAATTCTGCCCATGATGTTTTGGAACTGAACGGAAGCAAATAAAAAAGCAGAGTATTACTTAAACGGAGAACAGCTGCAGAATTTTGAGGTGCAGAGGGATCTAGGTGTTCTGGTGCATGAGTCACAGAAAGTTAATATGCTGGGACAGCAAGTAATTAAGGCAGGTAATGGAATGCTATCCTTTATTACAAGAGGAATTTAACATAAAAGTAAGGACTTTATGCTTCAGTTATACAGGGCATTGGTGAGACCACATCTCGAATATTGTGTGCAGTTTCAGTCTCCTTATTTGTAAATGGGTTGGAGGCAGTTCAGAGGAGGTTTACTAGATTGATACCTGGAATGAGTGGGTTGTCTTAAGAGGAAAGATTGGACAGACTGGGTTTGTTTCCACTGGAGTTGAGAAGAGTGATAGGTGACTTGATTGAAGTACATAAGATCCTGAACAGCCTTGGCGAGGTGGATGTGGAAAGGATGTTTCCTTTTGTGGGTGAGTCCAGAATTAGGGGGCACTGTTTTAAAATTAGGGGCTGCCCTTTTAGGAGAGAGATGAGGAGAATTTTTTTCCTCCGAGGGTTGTGCGACTTTGGAACTCTCTGCCTCAGAAGGCGATAGAGGTGGAGTCATTCAATATTTTTAAGGCGGAGGTAGATTGATTCCCTTGCCTAACAAGAGTCTAAGGTTATCGGGGGTAGATGGGAATGTGGAATTTGAAACACAGATTAGCCATGATTTTATTGAAAGGCTCAAGGGGCTGAATGGCCTACTTCAGCTCCTATTTCATATGTTCGTAAAAGACAAGACACAGAGCATGTGTAAACAGCTTTGTCAAGGTTGGCATTTATTGTCCATCCCTAAATTGCCCTGAAAAGGGGGATAGTGGGCCTTCCCTTTGAACTACAGCAGCCATTCAGATGACGGTCCTCCTGCAATGCTGTTAGATTGGGAATTTCAGGATTTTGACCCAGCTACGATAGAGGAACAACAATATATGTTCAAGTTAAGATGGTGTGTGGCTGTTTTCCACAATATTGCTGCTCTGTTCCTCCTTAGTGATACAGGTCACAGGAAAGAGCTATGCTGTTTAGATAATCCTGGTGAATTGCTGCATTTGGTATGAGAACTGCTAATTCAGATTAAACTTGTGCTGCAGCTTTGGGGGAACTGATTAAAACATCTTCAATCCTATTAAGTGACTCTGTTGGTGACACTCTCGCATCTCACTCAGAAGGTTGTGGGTCCAAGCTGTGTTCCAGGAAGTTTCTTTTTTTAATTCATTCTTGGGATGTGGGACTCAGCCAGCATTTATTCCCATCTCTAGTTGAACTACTGTCTAATTAGTTTCAAGAGAAAATGAAGTTGGGAGTTTAAAGGATAGCTAATTAGCATTTATTTCTATTTGGATACAGAGTCCATGTGATTAATGTTGCCATGTAGGTGGGCTTGGGGGTGGGGATGCGTGTGAGCAGGGTAAGAGAGCACAGGAAGCCACTGTAGGATTGGGTTACAAGGCATTTTCTTTTAAAATATCACTGAATCTCACAGACAGTCTCAGTCTGTGAGAATCCAAAAGAGCTGACAGTTAGAGGCAGCAAGTCTCTAAGGTTCACAACTGAAGAATAAGGGTGGGGGCTGTGTTAAAGCATTAACAAGGGAATTTTTCTATAGTTTAAAGCATAATTTACATAAGAAATATTGTTTGGTCAATGTTGCTTTTAGTTTGTTACAGTATACGTCTTAAAACTTGAAATTTTGTTGTGCAATTCCTTTAAGCTGGCCAATGGGAATTTGAATTTCTTTTTAAAAGTTATCAACCTCCACGGGAAGTGTAACACCTCAAAATTACTTTAAACTTTGTAAAGCACTTTGGGACGCCCTAAGGTTGTTAAAAGCACTATATAAAAGCAAGTCTTTGTTTACCGTTCATAAGTGTTCCTGAGTTTGAAGCATCCATCCTTAAATAGGTATATATATATATATATATGTACATGACATGACAGGAAATAGATGGCAGGAACTATAATTTTTAGATAGATTTTTAAAAAAAGAACAGGAAACAGGGTTCCAGCGAGAATAACCCTCAAGAGTTCTTCTCATCTTTTACAACTTCAGTGTGTCTGGAGATTTGGTCATGTTCTGCAACAATTATTTCCTTCATTAACCCATCCAATACCATAACAAAGAGTAGAACAGTCTACTTCCAAAAACGAAAGGCAGTTTTTGGCTCAAAAAATGAGCGACCAATAATTTGAATTAAGCAATGTACTGGAATTCCCAGATTAAGATAATTAAGGATGGAATTTTATGGCCCTGTCGCAGTGGGGGCAGGGCTGTAAAATGCAGTGAGCCATTCGAATGTCCATGGACTTCGGCGGGACCGGAAGATCCTGAAGGCAGGAGGAGCCGTAAAATTCCATCCTAAGAGTCTGTACATGCTATGTCATATGCAGATCTAAACTTTCTTCTACACTATAATTTATATTTTGATAACCTATTGCAAGTTTCTGAAGAATAAGGCAGCTGCCTGATTTAAGCAACTTTCACTATATGGTAGACTTGTACTTTTTAAACTGTTGTCATATCAGTGTAAATGTACATAATTTGAACGTTGTAATGGTTTAGATGATGAAGCATAAAATCAGAATGTGAAGCAGAAAAACAGGAACTTTACTAGTTCAAATATCTACCCATTTTAAATAGGTATTGGAGTGTATCATCTCCACAATGCACTATAGCCTCAAGGCAAGAAAGACATTTCGGGGTAGATTTGAAATTTGTACTGCTGATTAGAAACTGGTGGTTAAAGCTCAGCCATCCATTTTATCCCCCCTCCCCCACCCACCTGACTTTCCTTTCATTTTGACATCAGTGGAACAGGAAAAGACCTGATATATAATGGGCTGACAGTCTGCTAACATCGTTTTTCACCGAGTGGGGAAGTTGGAGTTCACTCAATTGTTTCACTCCTCTGCCCACCCTCAAGGTGCTAACTCATAAATTATAGCTCCATGGCTTTGCAACTCTCGGAAAGACTCTATGAAAGGAAAGAGAACAGGAGGGGATGAGAGTGAGCGGAATAGAGGGGGAAAGGGGGGTGGAGGATGGAGGGGAGAGAAGGAAGGAAGTTGTGTTTATTTGCGACAATTGACAGCCTTGGGATGTCCCAGAGCACTTCAACTAGTGAAGTTCTTTTTGAAGTTGCAAAATGAGAAAACACAGCAGCAAACGTGCAAAGTGAGGTCCCATAAACAGCAAGGAGATAAATGACCAGATAACTTTATTCAGTGATGTTGGTTGAAGTATAAATATAGCATTAAGCATTTAAAGCAAAATAATCATTTAAAGAATTAATACATGGTTTACTACAAATATACATTCCTTTGCAGCACAAAATGAGCACAAGACGAAAAGCTTAACAAAAGTGTCTTCTTTTCAGCAATTCTATAGATTCTGGAATGATTCATGCAGGTGGAAAGGTAACAAATGTAAACCCACTGTTTAAGGAAGATTGGGGCGGGGGGGGGAAGGGAACTACAGACCTGTTATCCTGACATCAGTAGTAGGGAAAATGCTAGAATCTATTACAAAGGGTATGAAAATTGAACACTTAGAAAATAATGGCAGAATTAGGAAATCATGTTTGACAAGCCTGTTGGGAGTTTTTTGAGGACATAACTAGCAGGAATGTGGTGTGTTTGGATTTTTAGAAAGCTTTCGATAAGATCCCACACAGGAGGTTCGTGAACAAAATTAGAGCACATGGGACTGGGGGGTATTATACTGGCATTGATTGAGAATTGGTTAACGGACAGAAAACAGGGGATAAGAATAAACAGGTCGTTCTCAGGTTGGCAGGCCGTTACTAGTGGGGTACCACAAGGATTGGAACCTGGGCCCAGCTATTCACTATCTATGTGGCTGTGCGACCGAATGTAATATTTCCAAGTTTGCTGATGAAACAAAACTAGGTGGGAATGTGAGTTGTGCAGAGGATACAGAGAGGCTTCAAGGGGATTTAGACAGACTAAGTGAGTGGGCAAGAACATGGCAGATGGAATAAAACATGAAAAAATGTGACGTTATTGACTTTGGTAGGCAAACAGAAATGCGAGTTTTTCTTAAATGGTGAAAGTCTGGGAAATGCTGATGTCCAAAAACGACCTGGGTGTCCTTGTTCATGAGTCACCGAAAGCTAACATGCAAGTGCAGCAAGCAATTAGGAAGGAAAATGGTATGTTCACCTTAATTGCAAAAGAATTTGAGCACAGGGATAAGGAAGTCTTCCTACAATTGTATAGAGCCTTGGTGAGACCGCAACGAGAGTATTGTGTACAGTTCTGCTTTCTTTACCCAAGGAAGGGTATATTTGCCACAGAGGGAGAGCAACAAAGGTTCACCAGACCGATTCCTGGGATGACGGGACAGATTGAGGGACTGGGCCTGCATTCTCATAATAAGCATTTCAAATTAATACATGGTTTACAACAAATTTACATTCTTTGAAGTATAAAAAGCCAACAGGAAAGTGATTCAAGAAACCGATAAAGAGAAAATAGAATATGAGAATAAACTAGCGAGAAACATAAAAACGGACTGTAAAAGCTCCTATAGGTATGTAAAAAGGAAAAGGTTAGCAAAGACAAATGTGGGTCTGCTACAAGCAAAGAAGGAGAATATATAATGGGGAATAAAGAAATGGCACGGAAACTAAACAAATAGAGAGACAATCTCATTGAACCATACAAAATTCTTACATGGCACAATAACGTAGATGCAGAAAGGATGTTTCTCCTGGCTGCGGGGGTGTAGAACCAAGGGACAGTCTCAGGATAAGGGATAGGCCATTTAGGACTGAGACAAGGAGGAATTTCTTCACTCCAAGGGTGGTAAATCAGAGAGCTATGGAGGTTCAGTCACTGAATGTGTTCAGAGTAGAGGTTGATATATTTCCCAATCGCAAAGACATCAAGGGATATGGTAAAATGGCATTAAGGTAGGAGATCAGCCGTGATCTAGCTGAGCGGCGGAGCAGGCTCGAGAGCCAAAATGGCCTACTCCTGCTCCCATTTCTTACGTTCCTATGTTCCAATAAACAGGACACTAAGAAAACCACTCAGCTCTTCTTCAAATAGTGCCAAGGGATCCTTTACATCCACTTGAGGGAGTAATAGAGGCCTCAGCTGAACATCTCATCCAAAAGACAGCCATTTCTGATGAAGCAGTACTTCTCAACATTTCACTGAGCTGTCAGCCTAGAATGCTTGCTCTAGCCTCTGGACCAGGGCTTGAAGCCACATACTTTTGCCTCAGAAGTGAAAATTCCACCACAAAAGTAATTAAGGTAGTACTCATGTAATTCCCCCACACACTGTAAATGATAAAGATAAAGGTAAAATAAAGATAAAAAATGTTACACTCTCTCAACAACCAAGATTTAACTTTGATCTCTTTCTGGCTGCAAGCAGAGGAAGATAAAATTGAGTCAGAGACACAGGTATTCAGCCAGGTTTTTTTTAAGCAAAACCTGTCAAGACTAAGAAGTTAGAAATGCTGGAGGCCATCTTCCTGAAGTCAAGTAAGATGGGGGGTGGGGGGTGGGGGGAGAAGCATGGCATCCTCTAGATTTTGTATCAATTGAATAAATTAATCTTAACTGTTCTGCATGTTCATTTCACTTTCAAATAAAGTGGCTTTTTGATTAGCACCAGATTTGTTTCACAATGTGTTTGTTGAGTGCATCTTTGGGGAGTTTGAAGAAGCGCAAGTGTGCACTTCAGGGCTAAGTTATTTTGGGGTAGTTAGAGAGCAGTGTGAGCCATCTACTATCAAAATAAGAGGCTCAGGTTAGTTATGAGAGTAAACTCTTTGAACATAAGAGTTTTGTATGACAGTCTCAAATTTATAACAAGTATATGACTATACCAATTATCACATGAATCTCACACCATGAACTTCTAGAGTGTCTCCTGGCCATATTACACCAGCCATTCTGACACATAAGTGCAACTCCCACAGTTCACAGCAGATCAATAACTGCAGTCATTCATTTCAACAACAGTCTCACATGGTATCTTCGCCACAAAAGAGGCAGGAACTTTAAAACATGCAGAAGATACTTGTTTCAGAACTGGGATTAAATGCCATGCTGGTAGAGCGACTGACCCTTTCAGCATTGGTGGTGATGAAGCAAGCATTCTCACACAGTATAAATTCCGGTTATTGTGATGCTATCTTTGAAAGTTTCTATTCCTGTTTAATTACTAGTAATTATGATCATTTTGCTGAAATTGCTATTGAATTGCCAGTACGTTTTATTCACAGTGTGGCAGAGAGGTGGGAAAGGTTTTGTTTAATTTTCTCCTCCCCACTTTGGAAACTGAAAATAAAGCTGGCAGCATGTCACCACCTACCACCACCACCTCACTGGCGAGGAATATTTTAAACAGCCATGGTCTTCCACTTTGGACACTCTGTCCTGTTGCAGTTTTAACAGATTTTAACAAATGCAGCAGCCTGACACACTCCCACCTGGCTTCTATACACGCAGTTTTGATCATTCTTTTCATTGAGTGAGGTGCATTTTGCCCAGATAACAGGTGCTGTTTGCACAGCTTCAAATCACACACTGAGCAACTCTGGACAGTCATCGGGGCTGCTTAAGAGGAGCAAAAATAATAACATGCAAGATCCAAAACCCTCAAAATCAGGAGAACATGTTGACACACATTAAAATAACTACAAATAAGTCAGGCCGTGTAAATTCAACAGAAAAAAGAACCACAAACAAATGGATACATGCATGACCTTCAGTTAATACATTAATTGGCCTCATGACAATGTTGAAGGACAAATATTTTAAACTTATGCATTCTGCATATTCCACTGCTCCAAGGAGAACAGTCCTAACTACTGTACTGCGAATATCACACAATGATACAGCACAGAAGCAGGCCATTCAGCCCATGCCTTCTGCACATATAACAAGTATATGACTACACCAATTATCACATGAATCACTTCTTTTTAAAAGTACCAGGTACTATCCAATTAATCCCACTTCCCTGCTCTTTCCCACTATCTGTAAAGATATTGCCAGGCTAGTAGTAGTGTGAATTTGAATCGTCGTCTTGTGTTTGTATTGAGATCTTCCCAAACTATTTGTCTGCTGTAAGATAGGTCATTCTCTTGTTTAATAAATCTTTTATTCTTAGTGTGGAAAGTTCATCAGCAGACTCATGTGAATTTGTTCTGTGATTTTACTCCACGCTTTCTAAAACAAAATTAGGACCCATGATCAAGTCAGGTTTCACTCTGGGATCAAGCTTGTCCAGTATTATCAGCTGGGGTATGAAGGGGGTCCAACAAGGGACGGTGCATTGCTGGACCTAATTCTGGGGAATGAAGCCGGACAGGTGGCTGAGGTGGTGGTGGGAGAGCATTTTAGTGATAGCGACCACAACATGGTACAATTTAAGCTTGTTAGGGACAAAGAAATCGACAAGTTGCAAAAAATGTTTTGGATTGGGGGAGAGTGGATTTTAGTAAAATAAGGCAGGATCTGGCCAAGGTAGACTGGGAACAGCTACTTGTGGGGAAATCTACAGAGGAACAGTGGGGGGTGTTCAAAAAGGAAATGGGGAGGGTACAGGCTCAACATGTTCCCTCTAGGGCGACAGGAAGGAGTAACAAGCCCAGAGAACCATGGATGACCAGAGATATTCAGGATACGATGAGAAGGAAAAGAGAGGCTTTTAGCAGGTACAAGGGAAGCAAATCAGCGGAGGCATTAGTGGAATACAGAAAGTGCAGGGTGGAGCTTAAGAAAGCAATTAGGAGAGCAAAGAGGGGAAATGAAAACGCTCTGGCTGATAAAAGTAGGGAAAATCCCAAGATATTCTATAAGTATATCAATGGGAAGAGGATAACCAGAGAAAGAGTAGGGACCCCATTAGGGACCAAGGGGGCAATCTATGGGTGGAGCCAGAGGACATCAGTCAAGTGTTGAACGAGTACTTCACATCCGTCTTCACCCAAGAGAATGAGGATGAAGGTATCAAACTCGGGGAGAGGGACTGTGAGGTTCTTGAGCAAATTGATATAGGGAGTGACAAGGTATTGGAGGTGTTGGCAGGCTTAAAAGTGGACAAATCTCCAGGTCCGGATGATTTGTGTCCCAGACTGCTGAGGGAGGCAAAGGAGGAGATCGCAGAGGCTCTGACCCGAATTTTTAATTCCTCTCTGGCCACGGGGGAGGTACCAGAGGACTAGAGAACAGCTAATGTGGTTCCACTATTTAAGAAGGGTTGTAGAGATAAGCCAGGGAACAACAGGCCAGTGAGTCTCACGTCAGTGGTAGGGAAACTATTGGAGAAAATTCTGAAGGAGAGAATCTATCTCCACTTGGAGAGGCAAGGTTTGATCAGGGATAGTCAGCATGGCTTCGTCAGAGGGAGGTCTTGCCTAACAAATTTGACTGAATTTTTTGAGGAGGTGACCAGGTGTGTAGATGAGGGTAGTGTAGTTGATGTAGTTTATATGGATTTCATCAAAGCCTTTGACAAGGTCCCACATGGGAGACTTATAAAAAAGTCAAATGCACATGGGATACGGTAATTTGAGAAGGTGGATTCAAAATTGGCTTAGTTGTAGGAGACAGAGGGTGATGCTTTAGTGACTGGAAGCCAGTGTCCAGTGGCATACCACAGGGATCTGTGCTCGGTCCCCTATTATTTGTCATTTATATAAACGACAAGGATGACTATGTAGGGGGTAGGATTAGTAAGTTGGCGGATGACACAAAGACTGGCCGGGTGGTTAACAGTGAGGTTGAGTGTCTTGGGCTACAGGAAGATATAGACGGGATGGTCAAATGGGCAGATAAGTGGCAGATGGAATTTAAGCCTGAAAAGTGTGAGGTGATGCACTTTGGAAGGAGTAATTTGACAAGGAAGTATTCAATGAACGGCATGAGACTAGGAAGTTCTGAGGAACAAAGGGACCTTGGCGCATGTGTCCATAGATCTCTGAAGGCGGAGGGGCATGTTAATGGGGTGGTGAAAAAGGCATATGGGACACTTGCCTTTATCAATCGAGGCATAGATTACAAAAGTAGGGAGGTCATGTTGGAGTTGTATAGAACCTTGGTGAGGCCACAGCTGGAGTACTATGTTCAGTTCTGGTCACCACATTACAGGAAGGATGTGATTGAACTGGAGGGGGTGCAGAGGAGATTCACCAGGATGTTGCCTGGGATGAAACATTTAAGTTATGAAGAGAGGTTGGATAGACTTGGGTTGTTTTCGTTGGAGCAGAGAAGACAGAGGGGCGACCTGATTGAGGTGTACAAAATTATGAGGGGCATTGTCAGGGTGTATCGGGAGCAGCTGTTCCCCTTCGTTGAAGGGTCAGTCACAAGGGGACACAAGTTCAAGGTGAGGGGCAGGAGTTTTAGGGGGGATGTGAGGAAAAACCTTTTTACTCAGAGGGTGGTGACGGTCTGGAATGCACTGCCTGGGAGGGTGGTGGAGGCGGGTTGCCTCACATCCTTTTAAAAAGTACCTGGATGAGCACTTGGCACATTATAACATTCAAGGCTATGGGCCAAGTGCTGCTAAATGGGCTTAGGTAGGTAGGTCAGGTGTTTCTCACATGTTGGTGCAGATTTGATGGGCCGAATGGCATCTTCTGCACTGTGATTCTGTGGGATCGTAACACAATACATTCCAAACCCTAACCACTCGCTGCATGAAAATGTTTTTCCTCATATCACTTTTGCTTCTTTTACTAATTACTTTAAATCTGTACCCTCTCATTCTCAATCCTTTTATGAGTGGGAAGTTTCTCCCTATCTACTCTGTCCAGACCGTCGTGATTTTGAATGCCTTTATCAAATCTCATCTCAGCCTTCTCAAGGAAAACAGTCCTAACCTCTCCAATCTATCTTCATAACTGAACTTCCACATCCCTGGAGCCATTCTCGTGAATCCTTTCTGCACCCTTCTAATGTCTTCACATCCTTCCTAAAGTGCAGCACCAAGAACTGGAAGCAATATCCTTGCTCAGACCAAGCTAGTGATTTATACAAATTCAACATAATCTCGTGGCTCTTGTACTCCATTACTAAAGCCCAGGATACTGTATACTTTTTAACCGTTCTTTCAACCTGTCCTGCCACCTTCAATGACTTAGACACAGAAACACCCAGCCCCTCTGCTCCTTAACCTCCTTTCAAATTGTACCCTTTATTTCATATTGTCTCTATTCAGTCCATCATGCCTGTAGTGGCTCTTTGGAAGATCAGTCATGCTGGATCCTCACTTCTTGTCCATAACCCTCTAAGTTCCTCCTCTTCAAGTTCACGTTCAATTCGTTTTTACACTTCTTTATGGAGTCAGCTAACCACTACCTTCTCAGGCCAAGCAATCCAGACCCTGTCAATTGAGTCGAAAGGTTTCTCCTCATCTCTCCTCTAGGTATTTGGCCAATGACTCTGAATGTCTAATCTGAGTCACTTGACAGAGGAAATAATATTTTTCTCTCCTCCATCAAAACCTCTCATCATCTTGAACACTTATATTAGCTCATCTCTTATCCTTCAGTCTTCCAAGGAAGAACAGTCCTAACTTTGCCAAGTTCGCCTCAAAACTGAAGTCTGTCATCCCAGGTAATATCCTAGTAAACTTGTCCAGGCTTGTCCCAGTGAACTTGTCTTAGACATAGCTGCTAGACTGGGTCTGTGGCAGGTGGTGAGGGAACCAACAAAAGGGAAAATCATACTTGACTTCATCCTCACCAACCTGCCTGCCACAGTTGTATCTGTCCATGACAGTGTTGGTGGGAGTGAACCAATACACAGTCCTTGTGGAGACGAAGTCCCGCCTTCACATTGAGAATACCCTCCATTGTGTTGTGTGGCAATGCCACCAAGCTAAATGGGATAGATTTCGAACAGATCTAGCAACTCAAGATGTGACATCCATGGTGGGCCCTCAACAGCAGCAGAATTATACTCAAACACAATCTGTGACTCCATGGTATAGCATATCCCCCACTCTACCATTACCAACAAGCCAGAGGATCAACCCCGGTTCAATGAAGAGTGCAGGAGGGCAAGCGAGGAGCAGCACCAGGCATACCTAAAAATGAAGAGTCAGCTTGGTGAAGCTATAACACAGGACTACTTGCATGCCAAACAGCACAAGCAGCAAGTGACAGACAGCACTAAGTGATCCCACAACTAACAGATCAGATCAAAGCTCTGCAGTCCTGCCACATCCAGTCGTGAATGGTGGTGGACAATTAAACAACTCACTGGAGGACGAGGCTCCACAAATATCTCCATCCTCAATGGGGGAACCCAGCACATCGGTGCAACAGATGAGGCTGAAGCATTTGCTACAATCTTCAGCCATAAATGCCAAATGGATAATCCACCTCGGCCTTCTCCAAAGGTCCCCAGCATCACAGATGCCAGTCTTCAGCCAATTCGACTCACTCCACGTGATATCAAGAGACGGCTGAAGGCACTGGACACTACAAAGGCTATGGACCGTCACAATATTCTAGTAACAGTACTGAAGACTTGTGGTCCAGAACTTGTCACGCCTCTAGCCAAGCTGTTCCAGTACAGTTACAACACTGGCATCTACCCGGCTATGTGGAAAATTGCCCAGGTATGTCCTGTACACAAAATGCAGGACAAACCCATCGCAGCAAATTACCACCCATCAGTCTACTCTCCATCATCAGTAAATTAACGCATGGGGTCATCAACAGTTCGATCAAGTGGCACTTGCTTAGCAATAACTTGCACACTGATGCCCAGTTTGGGTTCCGCCAGGGCCACTCAGCTCCTGAACTCATTACAGTCTTGGTTCAAACATGAACAAAAGAGCTGAACCCCTGGGGTGAGATGAGAGTGACTGCCCTTGACATCAAGGCAGCATTTGACAGTGGAATCAGGGGGAAAACTCTCTACTGGTTGGAGTCATACCTAGCACAAAGGAAGATGGTTGTAGTTGTTGGAGGTCAGTCATCTCAGCTCCAGGACATCACTGCAGGAGTTCCTCATGGTAGTGTCCTCAGCCCAAACATCTTCAGCTGCTTAATCAATGACCTTCCTTCCATCTTAAGTTCAGAAATAGGGATGTTCGCTGATGATTGCACAATGGTTCAGCACCATTCGCAACTCCTCAGATACTGAAGGAGTCCATGTCCAAATGTAGCAAGACCTGGACAATATCCAGGCTTGGGCTGACAAGTGGCAAGTAACATTCGCGCCACACAAGTGCCAATCAATGAGCATTTCCAACAAGAAGGAATCTAACCATTGCCATTTGACGTTTAATGGCATTACCATCACTGAATCCCCCACTATCAACATCCTGGGGGTTACCATGGACCAGAAACTGAACTAGCCATATAAACAATGGCTTCAAGAGCAGGTCAGAGGCTAGGAATCGTGTGATGAGTAACTCACCTCCTGACTCCCCAAAGCCTGTCCACCATCTACAAGGCACAAGTCAGGAATGTGATGGAATACTCCCCACTTGCCTGGATGAGTGCAGCTCCCACAACACTCAAGAAGCTTGGCACCATCCAGAAAAAAGCAGCCTGCTTGATTGGCACCACATCCACAAACATTCACTCCCTCCATCACCGACGCACAGTGGCAGCAGTGCATACCATCTACAAGATGCGCTGCAGGAATTCACCAAGTCTCCTTCGACAGCAGTATCCAAACCCACGACCACTACCATCTGGAAGAACAAGGGCAGCAGATAGATGGGAGAACCACCACCTAGAAGTTCTCCTGCAAGTCATTCACCATCCTGAGTTGGAAATATATCACCATAGCTTCACTGCCACTGGGACAAAATCATGAAACTCCCTCCCTAACAGCACTGTGGGTGTACCCACACCACATGGACTGCAGCGGTTCAAGAAGGCAGCTCACCACCACCTTCTCAAGGGCAACTAGGGATGAGCAATAAATTCTGGCCCAGCCAGCGAAGCCCACATCCCGTGAATAAATAAACAAACCTGCTTTTTATCCAAGGCCTTGAAATTTTCCCTGAAGTGTCATGCCCAGAATCATAAGATGTAGGAGAAGTAGGCCAGTCGCCCCATCGAGTCTGCTCCGCTATTCAATGAGATCATTGCTGATCTGATAATCCTCAACTCCACTTTCCTGCCTTTCCCACATAACCCTTGATTCTCTTACTGATTAAAAATCTGTCTAACTCAGCCTTGAATATACTTAACGACCCAGCCTCTACAGCCCTATGCGGTAAAGAATTCCACGGATTCACTACCCTCTGATAGAAGAAATTCCTCCTCATCTCTGCCTTATATGGCAACCCCTTAATCCGAGATTATGCCCTCAGGTCCTAGATTCTCCCACAAAGGGAAACAATCTCTCAGCATCTACCCTGTCGAGCCCCTTAAGAATCTTTTAGTTTCAATAAGGTCACCTCTCCTTCTGAACTCTAGTGAGTACAGCTCCAACCTACTCAACCTCTCCTCATAGGAAAATCCCTTCATACCCAGGATCAACCTAGTGGACATTCTCTAGACTGCCTCCAATACCAGCATATCTTTCCTTAGATAAGGAGCCCAAAATTGTTCACAGCATTCTAGGTGTGGTCTAACTAGTGCCTTGTATGGTTTTAGCAAGGCTTTCCTACTTTTATATTCCATTCCCTTTGACATAAAGGCCAACATTCTATTTGCCTTCCCTATTAGCTGCTGAATTTGCATGGTAGCTTTTTGGGATTCATGCATGAGGACTCCCAAGTCCCTCTGTGTTGCAGCTTTCTGCCGTCTTTCTCCATTTAAATAACATTCAGCTCCTCTATTCTTTCTGCCAAAACACATAACCTCACATTTTCCTACATTTTATTCCGTCTGCCAAGTTTTTGCCCACTCACATAACTTGTCTATACCACTCTGTAGACTCCTTGCATCATCCTCACCACTTGCCTTCCCACCTATCTTTGTGTCATCCGCAAACTTGGCGATAGTCCATTCACTTTCCTCATCCAAGTCATTAATATATATTGTAAATAATTGTGGGCCCAGCACTGATCCCAGTGGCACCCCACTAGTTATAGGTTGCCATCCTGAAAATGCCCCCCTTATTCCAACTCTGTTTGCTATCAGTTAGCCAATCCTCTATCCATGCTAATATACTACCCCCAACACCACGGGCACTTATCTTATTAAATCACCTTATGTGCAGTACCTTAACGAACACCTTTTGGAAATCTAAATATATTACATCTACTGGTTCCCCTTTATCTATCCTGCTTGTTACCACCTCAAAGAATTCTAATAAATTTGTCAAGTATGATTTCCCCTTCATAAAGCCATGCTGATTCTGTTTGATTAGATTATGCATTTCTAAATGCCCTGCTATTACATCCTTTATAATAGATTCTAACATTTTCCCAATGACAGATGTTAAGCTAACTGGCCTATGGTTACCTGTTTTTTGTCTCCCTCCCTTTTTAAATAAGGGTGTTACATTGGCAGTTTTCCAATATTCTGAGGCTTCTCCAGAATCTAAGGATTATGGGAAAATTACTACCAGTGCATCCACTATTTTTGCAGCTACTTCCTTTAATATCCTAGGATGCAACCCATCAGGTCCAGGGGACATATCAACCTTTAGCCCCATTTGTTTCCCTGGTATGTTCTCTTCAGTGATAGTTATTGTATTTATTTCCTCCACCCCTTTTTCCCCTTGATTATTTAATATTTTTGGAATGCTATTAGTGTCTTCTACCATGACGACTGATGCAAAGTATTTATTTAATTCCTCTGCCATTTCCTGATTCCCCATTATTACTTCCCCAGCCTCATTCTCTAAGGCCTATGTTCACTTTGGCCTTTCTCTTCCTTTTTATATATTTAAAGAAACTCTTACTGTCTGTTTTTATATTACTTGCTAGTTTACCTTCAAAGTTCATTTTCTCCCTCTTTATTATTTTTTTGGTCATCTTTTGTTGGTTTTTAAAACTTTCCCAATCCTCTGGCTTACCACTAATCTTTACCACATTGTATGTTTTTTCTTTCAACTTGGTACTATCCTTAAATTCCTTGGTTAACTATGGTCGTTTATCCCCTTCCTAGAATCCTTCTTTCTCACTGGGATATATCTTTGTTATGAGTCATGAACTATTTTCTTAAATGTCTGCCATTATTCATCAACCATCTGTTCTGCTAAAACTCCTTTCCCATTCCCTCCAGCCAACTCTACCCTCACTCCTTTGTAATTACCTTTATTTAAATCTTGCACAGTTGTTTCTGACCCAGTTTCTCATTCTCAAACTGAATGCTAAAATTTGCCATGTTATGGTCACTGTTTCCGAGGGGATCTTTCACTGAGATCATTTATTAAGCCTGCCTCATTACACATTACCAGAATCCAAAATAGCCTGATCCCTAGGTGGATCCACAACATACTGTTCCGGAAACTGTCCCGAATACATTTTGTGAATTCTTGCTTGTGGCTACCTCTGCCAATTTGATTTTCCCAATCTACATGAAGATTAAAGTCACCCATGATTAATGTACTGCCTTTTTTTACATACCCTCATTATCTCCAGACTTATTTTTTGTCCAACAGTGTAGCTAATTATGGGGCTTATAGACTACTCCCACCAGTGTCCTCTTCTCCTTGTTATATAATAATAATCTAGTCGATGACTATCCAGTCATTTATAACGTGCTAGCATGTCCAGTCTCCTTTTCTTTGTCACATTCGCATTGTTTCTCTTTGCAATTGTTTGCATCTAAGTCCAACTTGTTTTCCAACTATTGGTGTCTCACTCGTTCTGCACACATATCCTCTCTTCTGTCATTTCTCCCTTCTCTATGTCTCAAATATTTTGTACATGTAATGCATATTCTTTAACGCATATGGTTGCATCAACCACATTTGTATTCCTTGAGCACAGAAAATTAAGGGGTGAATTAATTGATGGGTTTAAGATGATTAAGGGGTCCGATAGGGAAGAACTCATTTTGTCTGGTCGGAGAGCCCAAACAAGGGGACGTAACCTTAAAATTTGAATCAAACTCATGAAACACTTCTTCACACAAGAGGAGAGAAAATCTGGAACTCTCTCCCCCAATTGGCTGCTGAGGCTGCGGGTTATTTAAAAGTTTCTAAACTGAAATTAATAGACTTTTGTTGGGAAAATTATTGGGTAGGCAGGTAGATGACGTTAAGATACAGATCAGCCATGATCTAATTGAAAGGTAGAACAGACTGTTCCTATGATGCAGCAAGATGTCCATGAGGTTGGAGAGCCCTGGAAAGGAGCTGGTGGGCAGGAAAGGTAACAGGCTATTAAAGTCATTTTTAACAAGCCCCAAATGGAGAAGTCTGGACACTTGTGGGGAGATGATGATATACTGGGTAATGTCACTGGACTAGTAATCTGGATGCCAAGGATAATTTCCTGGGGGGTACAGGTTCAAATCCCACCATGGCAGCTGGTAGAATTTAATTAATGGAATCTGGAATTGAAAGCTCGTTTCAGTAATGGTGACCAAGGAACTATCATCGATTGTTCTAAAAACCCATCTGATTCACTAATGTCCTTTAGGGAAGGAAATCTGCCATCCTTACCCGGTCTGGCCTATATGTGACTCCAAACCCGCAGTGATGTGGTTGACTCTTAACTGCCCTCTGAAATGGCCTAGCAAGCCACTCAGTTCAAGGGCAATGAAGGATGGGCAACAAATGACGACCTTGCCAATGATGCCCACATCCCATGAAAGAATTAATTTTTTTAAAAACTGGGAGTCATAGAAGCACAGAAGGAAACCATTCTGTCCATCGAGTCTATAATAAAATCAAAAAACTGTGGTTCCTGGAGACCTGAAATAAAAACATTAAGTGCTCAAGTCTGGCAGCATCCATAGAGAGAGAAACAGAGTTAATGCTGAATCGAATATGGCTCTTCTTCCGAATGGAATCCATGCCAGCTCTCTGTAGAGCAGTTCAATCACAGTGCAGAAGTGGCCCTTCGGCCCATCAAGTCCCATATTCCTGCTCTATCCCCGTAGCCCTTCAAGTTTAGTTCCATCAAGTGTCAGTCCAATTTCCTTCTAACATCATTCTTAGAGTCTACTTCCACTTGAGCAGCAAATTTTGAAATGGAACTCTATATTCTAGTGTACAATTCACTTCTATAAATCACTGAGCCTTGGTAAACACCACTGTTTACCTCCCTCCAGTCTGAAAAAGAACCACTTACCACAACAACAACTTGTATTATATAGCACCTTGAACATAATGAAATGTCCCAACATGCTTCACAGGAACATTATAAAACAAAGTATGACACTGAGCCACAGAAGGAGCTATTAGGTCAGGTGACCAAAAGCTTGGTCAAAGAGGTACGTTTTAAGGAGTGTTTTAAAGGTGGAAAGCGAGGTAGAAAGCGATAAGGTCCAGGGCATTTTTGGCCAAAAATCACAGAGTCGACTTTGACAAAGAGATCGACTTTTCCCTGAGCATATGAAATATGAGTATATGAAATATAGATTTTAAGAAAGCCTTTGACATGGCTGACAAATTAAAAGGCTGATTAACAAAAAATTTTGGTTCATGGAAAATGAAGGTCAATCCTAGCTTGAATAAAAATTTGGCTTAAGGACAGAAAACAACAAATTGTGATATTTCCTCCTATTGTTCATCTACATGCTGCCCCTCAGCAACATCATCAGAAGGCACAGTATTTCACGTGTTCACCGACGACACCCAGCTCTACCTCACCGCCACCTCTCATTGAAGCACTGAATATATTCAAGGCTGAGTTAGATAGACTTTTGATCAACAAGGGCATTCAGGATTATAGGGGGGCAGACAGGAGAGTGGAGTTAAGGCCACAATCAGATCAGCCAAGTTCAATCGAATGGAGGAGCAGGCTTGAGGGGCCAAATGGCCTACTTCTGCTCCTATTTTTAAAAAAAAAATTATTATTCATTCATAGGATGTAGGCTTTGCTGGCTGGGCCAGCATTTATTGCCCATCCCTAGTTGCCCTTGAGAAGGTGGTGGTGAGCTGCCTTCTTGAACCGCTGCAGTCCCTGTGGTGTAGGTACACCCACAGTGCTGTTAGGAAGGGAGTTCCAGGATTTTGACCCAGTGACAGTGAAGGAACAGTGATATATTTCCAAGTCAGGGTGGTGAGTGGCTTGAAGGGAAACTTCCCGGTGGTGGCATTCCCATCTATCTGCTGCCCTTGTCCTTCTAGATGGTAGAGGTTGTAGGTTCGGAAGGTGCTGTCGAAGGAGCCTTCGTGAATTCCTGCAGTGCATCTTGTAGATGGTACACACTGCTGCTACTGTGCGTCGGCGGTGGAGGGAGTGAATGTTTGTGGATGTGGTGCCAATCAAGTGGGCTGCTTTGTCCTGGATGGTGTCAAGCTTCGTGAGTGTTGTGGGAGCTGCACTCATCCAGGCAAGTGGGGAGTATTCCATCACATTCCTGACTTGTGCCTTGTAGATGGTGGTTTAAAACATTTCTACACTTAAGTTTTGATCCATTTATTCAAATTATTGAAGTGCAAATTATGAATGACAAACGGTGTTGCAATTATTAATTAATTATCGCTCATAACTACTGTTCATTAAAGCCTTTTTTAGATTTTACTTGGGCCCAAATCATGTAGGTCAATGCCTCATAAACATTACCAATGACTTTTGGCCTAAAATATTAGTCTCAAAGCTTTGACTTTTACTCAAGTATGTACAGAAGACAATGTCCACTGCTTATTACCTTTCAAACATCTGTTACTTCATCAAAAGATTCAATTAGTCAAACATGATCTGCCTTTTACAAATCTGCACTGCCTTTCCTTAATCAACTCAAACCTCTCCAAGTACCTGTTGATTTTTTTCCCCAATTATTAAAACTTGACCCACCAGTGATGTTAAAGTGACTGACCTCTAGTTACTGGGGCTGTGCTTACACCCTTTCTTGAATAAGGGTGTCTGTCAGATTTTCCACTCTCCAATCCTCTGTCACCACCCCCCTCCCCTCCTCCTCCTCACCCCCCAACTCCTCCTCCTCCTCACCCCCCACCCCCCCCCTCCTCCTCCTCCTCCTCACGCCCCAATATCGAGAGAAGATTTGAAGATTATGGCAAGCCCTTTCACCATCTCAGCTCCCATGTCCCTTCGCAACCTGGGATACAAACCACCTGGCAACTTATCTTTAGACTCGAAAGGTATCAAGGGGTATGGGGAGAGAGCAAGAGAATGGCATTGAGATAGGGGATCAGCCATGATCATGTTGAAAGGCGGAGCAGGTTCAAAGGGCCGAATGGCCTACTCCTTCTTCTATTTTCTATGTATCTATCCACTCGAAGCATTGCCAGCCTATCCAGTATCTTCTCCTTCTCAATTTTCATCCTATCCATTGCCTCCACTATGTCCTCTTCCATTGATATTTTGTTAGCATCATCTTCCTTGTAAACACTGATACAAAATACTTAGCAAGCATTCTAACCTTGCTCCGTCCCTCTGAGCATAATCAGCTTCTTTGTTTTAAATCACCCCAAGTCTTACGACCCACTTACTATTTGGGAGATTTGAAAATTGGGATTATGAGAAAATTGCGAGTAGACAATAGGGTCTGATGAAAGTAAAGAACAGGTCTTGGGGCACTGCATAGGGCTATGATATGGGATGGTGAGAAGATAGCAACAAGGAGCACAGAAGAAAGGTGATAGGAATGCTCGTTGACACTTATGTTCATCCATTTTATTTTCCTCATGAACTCACATTTCGTATATCCAAAATAAAGTTTTAAAAAATCAAAATTATGAATTAATTCACAAGAACATGACGCTTCTATTAAAAATTTTATTTGAAGGCCTCAGCCACTCCCAGAAGAGTGAATATTTCACTCTGCAGCTGTGAGACTGTGACCTAAATTTAAACAGGAGTCTGTGTGCCAAATGCCCGAGGAAATACCAGCTTCAGACAGTCAGTTATACAAGGTAAGGGTGTGAGAAGAAAGGTAACAGAAACCGAGGGGATGGAGGGAATGAAAGCAAGGGGACCGACTGAAGGAAGCAATACGAAAGCAGCAGCTGACAGCCACATTTCCACCTGAATCAAATGAATACACCATAACAGTGACTGCCTCCCAGCCAAAAGGAAACAAAGATACAGACAAGCAGAGGAGAGAGACAGAGAACCAAGGCACAGAGAGGAGCAGCATAAAGGAGGCTGCAGAGGCAGCTAAGACAGAGACCAAATTCTCCAACTGAGTACAATGTCACAGGGGGTCAATTAGCAACATGTCAAAAGTTTTAATCTACGTGAACTGCCCGTCACTGTTATCCACTTATAAATTCTCACTTCCACATTTGGAACTGAAATTGCCTATGTAAACTAATCACACTGCAATTACACCCCCAGAAATGGAGGCACCGTAGCACCTCCACACTCCACAGGGTGTGATTACAACCTGACAAATGTACATAGGCAGCTTCCATTCTAAACCCCCATGTCTACATGTTTAATGTAATTTTGTAAAAATGAGAACAGAATGTATGATCTTAAACTGGGACTCAGTCATATGTGCTGTCTAGTTTAATTTCACCACCTTCAAATTCTTCTTCATAAGAATATAAGCCATAGGATCAGGAGTAAGCCAAATGGCCCCTTGAGCATGCTCCATCATTCAACAATGTGGCTGATCATCTACCTTAACTCCCAACCTACCATCAATTCTCTTACAAGAACAGAAACAGAAATACCTGGAAAAACTCAGCAGGTCTGGCAGCATCGGCGGAGAAGAGTACAGTTGACGTTTCGAGTCCTCATGACTCTTCAACAGAACTAAGTAAAATTAGGAAAGGGGTGAAATATAAGCTGGTTAAGGGGGTGGGGGGATTTGTTGGGACAAGCAGCCAGTGATGGGTGGAGATAACCAAAAGCTGTCACAGACAAAAGAACAAAGAGGTGTTGAAGGTGGTGATATTATCTAAAGGAATGTGCTAATTAAGAGTATAAGACAGGACAGATAAGGTACAGATAGCTCTAGTGGGGGTGGGGGATTACTAAAAGGTAGAAATAAACAATGGTGGAAATACATTTAAAAATAATGGAAATAGGTGGGAAAAGAAAAAATCTATATAAATTATTGGAAAAAACAAAAAGGAGGGGGAAGAAACGGGAAGGGGGTGGGGATGGAGGAGAGAGTTCATGATCTAAAATTGTTGAACTCAATATTCAGTCCGGAAGGCTGTAAAGTGCCTAGTCGGAAGATGAGGTGCTGTTCCTCCAGTTTGCGTTCAGCTTCACTGGAACAATGCAGCAGGCCCAGGACGGACATGTGGACAAGAGAGCAGGGTGGTGTGTTGAAATGGCAAGCGACAGGGAGGTCTGGGTCATGCTTGCGGACAGACCGAAGGTGTTCTGCAAAGCGGTCACCCAGTCTGCATTTGGTCTCTCCAATGTAGAGGAAACCGCACTGGGAGCAATGAATGCTGTAGACTAAGTTGAGGGAAGTGCAAGTGAAATGCTGCTTCACTTGAAAGGAGTGTTTGGGCCCTTGGACGGTGAGGAGAGAGGAAGTGAAGGGGCAGGTGTTGCATCTTCTGCGTTTGCATGGGGAGGTGCCATGGGAGGAGTAGCGGGTGATGGAGGAGTGGACTAGGGTGTCATGGAGGGAACGATCCCTACGGAATGCCGCCGGGGGGGGTGAAGGGAATATGTGTTTGGTGGTGGCATCATGCTGGAGTTGGCGGAAATGGCGGAGGAAAGCATCAACTGTACTCTTCTCCGCCGATGCTGCCAGACCTGCTGAGTTTTTCCAGGTATTTCTGTTTCTGTTTTTGTTTTGGGTTTCCAGCATCCGCAGTTTTTTGTTTTTATCAATTCTCTTATTTCACTAAAATCATCTGAAGGCTACACTCCCTTTGAGTAGGAGATCAACAGGGATAATATAAAAATCTCTAGAGCACTGATGCTGAAAATGACATGTATTTGTACAGTCAGCAGAAATTGCACTCAAAAATAAGAAACTGATCTAAAAAGCAGCCTATAGGCAAAGCTACACATATACTAACAGAAAAATGGTTAAACCCAACTGTAAAAGGTACCCCAGCATGATGGGCCAGTAGTCTAGAGATTTTGGCCATAAGTGAAAAGTGGATGATCCATCTCAGCCTCCTTCGGGGTCCCCAGCAACACAGATGCCAGTCTTCAGACAATTCGATTCACTCCACCCGATATCCAAAAACAGCTGAAGGCACTGGATATTGCAAAGGCTATGGGTCCTGACAATATTCCAGAAATAGTACTGAAGACTTGTGCTCCAGAATGTCCCGGGCCACTAGCCAAGCTGTTCCAGCACAGCAACAACACTGGTATCTATCCGGCAATGTGGAAAATTCCCAAGATATGTCCTGTACACAAACAAAGCAGTACAAATCCAACCCAGCCAATTACCACCCCATCAGTCTACTCTCCATCATCAGTAAAGTGATGGAATGAGTCAGGAACAGTGTTATCAAGCGACACTTGTTTAGCTATAACCTGCTCACTGACGCCCAGTTTGGATTCCGCCAGGGCCATTCAGCTCCTGGCCTCATTACAGCCTTGGTGCAAACATGGACAAAAGAGCTGTACTCCCGAGCTGAGGTGGGAGTGACTGCCCTTGACATCAAGGCAGCATTTGACCAAGTGTAACATCAAGGAGCCCGAGCAAAATGGAGTCAATGGGAATCAAGGGGAATACTCTCTGCTGGTTGGAGTCATAGCTAGCACAAAAGAAGATGGTTGTGGTTGGTGGAGGTCAGTCATCTCAGCTCCAGGACATCACTGCAGGAATTGCTCAGGGTAGTGTCCTCGGCCCAACCATCTCCAGCTGCTTCATCAATGACCTTCCTTCCATCATAAGGTCAGAAGTGGGGGTGTTCGCTGATGATACACAATATTCAGCACCATTCACGACTCCTCAGATACTGAAGCAGTCCATGTCCAAATGCAGCAAGACCTGGACAATATTCATCCTTAGGCTGACAAGTGGCAAGTAACATGAGTGCCACACAAATGCCAGGCAATGACCGTCTCCAACAAGAGAGTATCTAACCATCACCCCTTGGTGTTCAATGGCATTATCATGACTGAATCCCCCACTATCAACATCCTTGGGGGTTCCATTGACCATAAACTGAACTGAACTAGCCATATAAATACTGTGACGACAAGAGCTGGTCAGAGGCTAGCAATCATGCAACGCGTAACTCACCTCCTGACTCCCCAAAGCCTGTCCACCATCTACAAGGCACAAGTCAGGAGTGTGATGGAATATTCCCCACTTGCCTGGATGAGTGCAGCTCCCACAACACACAATGAGCTTGACATCATCCAGGACAAAGCATCCCGCTTGACTGGCACCACATCCACAAACATTTCCTCTCTCCACCACCGATGGACAGTAGGTGCAGTGTGTACCATCTACAAGATGCACTGCAGGAATTCACCAAAGCTCCTGAGACAGCACCTCCCAAACCCATGACCACTACCATCTAGAAGGATAAGGGCAGCAGATAGACGGGAACACCACCACCTGGAAGTTCCCGTCCAAGTCAATCACCATCCTGACTTGGTAATATATCGCCGTGCCTTCACTGTCACTGGGACAAAATCCTAGAATTCCCTCCCTAACAGCACTGTGGGTGTACTTACACCACATGGGCTGCAATGGTTCAAGAAGGCGGTTCACCACCACCTTCTCAAGGGCAACTAGCGATGGGCAAGAAATGTTGACCCAACCAACGAAGCCCAAATCCTATGAATGAATAAAAGAAAAATTAATATCATGTTCATTTTGAAGGGATGAAGTGTGGGTCTGAGACTAGTGTTTTAAACCTGAATAAGGGTATGAAAGCAGAGCTAGCTAAAGTGAACTGGAAGACGAGTTTAAAAGGTAGGAGATTAGAGATGCAGCAGCAGACTTTTAAGGAGGTATTAATAACCCTCAGCAAAGATTTATCCCATGAAGAAAGGAAGACTCCTTGCGAGGCTGCATCTTCCATAGCTGAATAAAATAGTTAAGGATTACATCAAATTAAAAGAAACACTGTACAAGTCTGCAAAGATTAGTGACAGGCCAGAAGATTGCTCAGATTTTAAGAACCAGAGAAAAAATGATTGAAAAAAAGAATAAAGAGAAAGGAGTATGAGTATGAGAAAAAGCTAGCTGGTAATATAAAAACAGATGGTAAGAGTTTCGACAAGTACTTAAATAGGAAGTGAATAACTAAAGCTGGTGCTGGTCCTCTAGAGAGTCAGTCTGGGGAATTGAGAATGGAGAACAAGGAAATGACGGAGATGTTGAGCAGGTATTTTGTGTCTGTCTGCACTGTTGAAGAGTTAGAAAACTTCCCAAAGATACTTCAAAATCAAACAGTGAATAGGAGGGAGGAACTTAAAACAATCATCATAAATGAGGAAAAGGTGCTGAGAAAACTATTAGAACTGAAGGTTAACAAGTTGCCAGGACCAGATGGTCTGCATCTTAAGGTCTTGAGAAGTAGCTACAGATTTGTTCTTTTATTCATTCATGGGGTGTGGGTGTCGCTGGCTAGGCCAGCATCTATTGCCCATCCCTAATTGCCCTTATTCAGAGGGCATTTTTAAAGAGTCAACCACATTGCTGTGGGTCTGGAGTCACATGTAGGTCAGGTGAGGATGGTAGGTTTCCTTCATTCGTGAACCACATGGGTTTTCACAACAATCGACAATAGGTTCATGGTCATCATTAGACTTTTAATTTCAGATATTTATTGAACTCAAATTCCACCATCTGCCGTGGTGGGATTCGAACCCGAGTCCCTAGGGCAATTACCCTGGGTCTCGGAAACACTGGTCCAGTGACAATACCACTAAACCACCATCTTCCCCAATATCGTAGATGCATTGGTGATAATCTTCCAAAATTAGTCAGATTATTGCTGAAAAAGAGACACACTCTAAACTTTTCATCCTGCACACATCAGGACAGGTCATAAGGTTACTAACAGTAAAGGGAACAAATTGTACTGCATGAGATGAGAATGCTCATTGAAACATAGAAACATAGAAAATAGGAGCAGGAGTAGGCCACTCGGCCCTTCAGGCCTGCTCTGCCATTCATTATGATCGTGGCTCATCATCCAACTCAAAAGCCTGCTCCCGCTTTCTCCCCTTTTCCTTTGATCCCTTTCGCCCCTAGAGCTATATCTAACTCCTTCTTGAAAACATACAATGGTTTGGTCTCAACTACTTTCTGTGGTAGTGAATTCCACAGGCTCACCACTCTGGGTGAAGAAATTTCTCCTCATCTCAGTCCTAAATGGTTTACCCTGTATCCTCAGACTGTCACCCCTGGTTCTGGACTCCCCCAGCATGAGGAACATCCTTCCTGCATTTACCCTGTCTTGTCCTGTTAGAATTTTATAGGTTTCTATGAGATCCTCCCTCATTCTTCTGAACTCCAGCGAATATAATCCTAATGGAGTCAATCTCTCCTCATATGTCAGTCCCGCCCTCCCAGGTATCAGTCTGGTGAACCTTCGCTGAACTCCCTCTATAGCAAGAACATCCTCCCTCAGATAAGGAGACCAAAACTGCACACAATATTCCAAGTGTGGTCTCACAAGGCCCTGTATAATTGCAGCAAGGCACCCCTGCTCCTGTACTCGAATCCTCTCGCTATGAAGGCCAACATACCATTTGCCTTCTTTACCAACTGCTGCACCTACATGCTTACCTTCAGCAACTGGTGTACAAGGACACCCAGGTCTCGTTGCACATTCCCCTCTCTCAATTTATAGCCATTCAGGTAATAATCTGCCTTCCTGTTTTTGTTGCCAAAATGGATAACCTCACATTTATCCACATTATACTGCATCTGCCATGCATTTGCCCACTCACTCAGCTTGTCCAAATCACACTGAAGCATCTCTGCATCCTCCTCACAGCTCACCCTCCCACCCAGCTTTGTGTCATCTGCAAACTTGGAGATATTACATTTAGTTCCCTCATCTAAATCATTAATATATTTTGTGAATAACTGGGGTCCCAGCATCGATCCCTGCAGTACCCCACTAGTCACTGCCTGCCACTAGGAAAAACACCCGTTTATTCCTACTCTTTGTCTCCTGTCTGCCAACCAGTTTTCTATCCATCTCAATACACTACCCCCAATCCCATGCACTTTAATTTTACACGCTAATCTCTTATGTGGGGCTTTGTTGAAAGCCTTCTGAAAGTCCAAATAAACCACATCCACTGGCTCCCTCTCATCAACTCTACTAGTTACATCCTCGAAAAATTCCAGTAGATTTGTCAAGCATGATTTCCCTTTCATAAATCCATGCTGACTCTGTCCGATTCTGCCACTGTTTTCCATGTGCTCAGCTATTAAATCTTTTATAATGGCCTCTAGAGTTTTCCCCACTACCGACGTCAGGCTGACTGGTCTATAATTCCCTGTTTTCTCTCTACCTCCCTTTTTAAATAGTGGGGTTACATTAGCTACCCTCCAATCTGTAGGAACTGTTCCAGAGTCTATAGAATCTCGGAAGTTAACCACCAATGCATCCACTATTTCTTGGGCCACTTCCTTAAATACTTTGGGATGTAGATTATCAGGCCCTGGGGATTTATCAGCCCTCAATCCCATCAATTTCTGCAAAACCATTTCACTACTAATACTGATTTCTTTCAGTTCCTCCCTCTCACTAAACCCTGTGTTCCCCAACATTTCTGGTATGTTATTTGTGTCCTCCTTTGTGAAGACAGAGCCGAAGTCTGTATTTAGTTGGTCAGCCATTTCTTTGTTCCCCATTATAAATTCCCCTGCTTCTGACTGTAAGGGACCTACATGTGTCTTCACCAATCTTTTTCTCTTCATATACCTATCGAAACTTTTACACTCAGTTTTTATGTTCCCCGCAAGATTACTCTCATACTCTATTTTCCCCTTCTTAATCAATCCCTTGGTCCTCCTTTGCTGAATTCTAAAGTGCTCCCAATCCTCAGGTCCGTTGTTTTTTCTGGCCAGTTTGTATGCCTCTTCCTTGCATCTAATACTATCTCTAATTTCCCTTGTAAGCCAAGGTTTGGCCACCTTTCCTATTTTACTTTTGCGCCAGACAGGAATAAACAATTGTTGCAGTTCACCCATGCACTCTTTGAACGTTTGCCATTGCCTATCCACCGTCATCCCTTTAAGTAACATTTCCCAATCCTTCATAGCCAACTTGCGCCTCATACCATTGTAGTTTCCTTTATTAGGATTCAGGACCCTAGTCTCAGAATCAACTACTTCACTCTCCAGCTTGATGCAGAATTCTATCATATTATGGTCACTCATCCCCAAGGGGCCTTGCACAACTAGATTGCCAACTATTCCTTTCTCATTACACACTACCCAGTCTAGGGTGGCCTGTTCTCTAGTTGGTTGCTCAACATATTGGTCCAGAAAACCATCCCGTATACACTCCAGGAATTCCTCCTCTGCGGTATTGTTACTAATTTGATTTGCCCAATCTACATGCAGGTTAAAGTCACCCATAATTACAGATGTTCCTTTATTGCACGCGTCTCTAATTTCCTGTTTAATGCCATTCCCAACATTACCACTACAGTTTGGGGGTCTATATCCAACCCCCAATAACGTTTCTTGCCCCTTAGTGTTTCTCAGCTCTACCCATAGAGATTCCACATCGTCGGAGCTAATATCTTTCCTCACTATTGTGTTAATTTCCTCTTTAACCAGCAGTGCAACTCCACCACCTTTTCCTTTTTGTCTGTCCTAAATACTGAATACCCCTGGATGTTCAGTTCCCATCCCTGGTCACCCTGCAGCCATGTCTCCGTAATCCCGACTATATAAGACCATAAGACATAGGAGCAGAAATTAGGACATTCGGCCCATCGAGTCTGCTCCGCCATTCAATCATGGCTGATAAGTTTCTCAACCACATTCTCCCGCCTTCTCCCTGTAACCTTTGATCCCCTTACCTGTCAAGAACCTATCTATCTTGGTCTTAAATACACTCAATGATCTGGCCTCCACAGCCTTCTGTGGCAATGAATTCCATAGATTCACCACTCTCTGGCTGAAGAAGTTTCTCCTCATCTCTGTTCTAAAAGGTCTTCCCTGTACTCTGAGGCTGTGCCCTCGGGTCCTAGTCTCTCCTACTAATGGAAATATCTTCCCCACGTCTACTCTATCCAGGCCTTTCAGTATTCTGTAAGTTTCAATCAGATTCCCCCTCATCCTTCTAAACTCCATCGAGTATAGACCCAGAGTCCTCAAACGTTCCTCGTATGTTAAGCCTTTCATTCCTGCGATCATTCTTGTAAAGCTCCTCTGGACCCTCTCCAGGGCCAGCACATCCTTCCTGAGATACGGGGCCCAAAATTGCTCACAAGATTCTAAATGTGGTCTGACCAGAACCTTATAAAGCCTCAGCAGCACATCACTGCTTTTATATTCTAGTCCTCTCGAAATAAATGCCAACATTGCATTTGCCTTCCTAACTACCGACTCAACCTGCAAGTTAACCTTAAGAGAATCCTGGACTAGGACTCCCAAGTCCCTTTGCACTCCAGATTTCTGAATTCTCTCCCCATTTTGAAAATAGTCTATGCCTCTATTCCTCCTACCAAAGTGCATGACCTCACACTTCCCCACGTTGTATTCCAGCTGCCACTTCTTTGCCCATTCTCCTAACGTGTCCAAATCCTTCTGCAGCCTCCCCACCTCCTCAATACTACCTGTCCCTCCACCTATCTTTGTATCATCTGCAAACTTAGCCGGGATGCCCTCAGTTCCTTCATCTAGATCATTAATGTATAAAGTGAAAAGTTGTGGTCCCAACACTGACCCCTGCGGAACTCCACTAGTCACCGGCCGCCATCCTGAAAAGGACCCCCTTATACCCACTCTCTGCCTCCTGCCAGACAGCCAATCTTCTATCCATGCTTGTACCTTGCCTCTAACACCATGGGCTCTTATCTTACTGAGCAGTCTCCTGTGTGGCACCATATCATACCTGTTTACATCTATTTGCGCGGTTAATTCATCCGCCAAAGGCTTGCCTTTTTAACATTGCTTGTCTCGTTCCCACTATTTTTCATTGAGGCCCAGTTTGATTCTTGCCCTTGATTTCTCTGCCTATTACTTTTCTTATTCCCCTTTCTGTCTTTTGTTCTTGTCCTTGATTCCCCCTCCTCTGACTCCTTGCATAGGTTCCCATCCCCCTGCCATCTTAATTTAAACCCTTCCCAACCACTCGAGCAAATAATCCCCCTAGGACTTCAGTCCCAGTCCTGCCCAGGTGTAACCCACCCAGTTTGTACTGATCCCACCTCCCCCAGAACCGGTCCCAATGTCCCTGGAATCTGAAACCCTCCCCCTCACACCATCTCTTCAGCCACGTATTCATCCGGTATATCCTATTTCTACTCTGACTAGCACATGGCACTGGTAGTAATCCTGAGTTCACTAACTTTGAGGTCCTACTTTTCAACTTACTTCCTAACTCCCTATATTCTGCTTTTAGGACCTCATCCCTTTTTTTTCACCTATGTCGTTTCTACTAATGTGTACCACGACCACTTCATCTTCCCCCTTCAGAATGTCCTGGAGCCGCTTTGAAACATCCTTGACCATAACACCAGGGAGGCACCATACCATCCTGGAGTCTCATTTGCGGCCACAGAAACGCCTATCTATTCCCCTTACAATTGAATCCCCTATAACTATTGCATTCCCACACTTTTTACTCCTACTCTGTGCAGCAGAGCCAACCGTGGTGCAATAAATTTGGCTGTTGCTGCTTTCCCCTGAGAGGCCATTCCCCTCAACAGTATCCAAAGCAGTATATCTGTTTTGCAGGAGAATAGCCACAGGAGATTCCTGCACTGCCTGCATCGTCCTCTTGCTCTGCCTGGCGGTCACCCATTCCCTTCCTGCCTGTGGACTCTTAGCCTGCAATGTGACCACCTCTCTATACGTGCTATCCACAATACTCTCCGCCTCGCGGATGGTCCACCGTGTCCCCAGCCGCCGCTCCAGCTCCAAAACCCGGGCTTCCAGGAGCTGTAGCTGGAGACACTTCCCGCACACATGCTGGCCCCCAGCACTGGAAATGTTCCCGGCTTCCCACATTGGAGGAGCACACCACGGCTTTGAGCTCTCCTGCCATGACTTACCCCTTTAAATTAAATTAAACCTTTTGGAAGATACTTAATGTCAAATAATATCAATTATTCTAGGGCCCTTCTTCCCTGCTCCTCGTTGTTACAGAATATAGCCCTTACAAACGATGAACCGCACAATAAGACCTTAAAAACTATGTGATAAAAGTAGTAAATACTTACCCGACCGTACTCACGGTACTCAACAATCACCTCATTCCCTCCTCACCGATCTCCCTCAGTCACCAAGCTCCAACTTAAGCACTCTACTGCAGCCCAAAGCAGCACTCCAGTACAGGCAAAGTCAGCACTGTAAGACGGCCTGTTTTTATACTCTCTGAACCTAGCCTCTGAAAACCTGTTTAAGCCAGTTATCTGGTTGGCTTACTTGGTTGGCAAGTGGACTCTGATTGGTAGATTACCACGGAGAATGCAGCAGGGAACAGTTACATGCCGAGCTTTTGTTTCAATTCAAACTAGGCAAGTCAACTCTGATTGGTAAATGAACCAGAGAATGGCTGTCCACCAAGCTTTTGTTTCATTGAATAAGGCGCAATGTGTGGACATGCTCCTTCTGTCTGCTAAGGACAGGACCTTGTATGTGAATCTATGTGGCCTCTAGCATGTGTAAGTAAGCCACACCGCGAGCCCAACTAATAATCTTAAATTGGTTTCGGTTTAATTCTTGGCACAATCGGGATTGTTTAGCAGGTGTTGACCAATCGTGGAATCACCTCTAACGTTGGACACTATGTTTGAGTTTTGTAAACACAGGCTGGTTGGTTATGGTCAGTACTTGGCCTGTTATTGGATGGACAGTTTAAGAATAAGAGGTCTCCCTTTTAACACTGAAATGAGAAGAAATCTTTTCTCTCAAAGGGTCGTTAGTCTTTGGAATTCTCTTCCTCAGAGAGCAGTGGAGGCTGGGTCACTGAATTTTTTCAAGGCTAAGTTAGACAGATTTTTGATAAACAGGGGACTCAAAGGTTATAGGTGCCAAACAGGAAAGTGGAATCGAGACTGCAACCAGATCAGCCATGATCTTACTCAATGGCAGAGCAGGCTTGCAGGGCTGAATGACCTCCTCCTGGTAAGTCCTATGTTCCTGTGTAAGCCCATAAGATGTAGGAGCAAAAATAGGCCATTCGGTCCATCGGGTCTGCTCCACCATTCAATGAAATCATGACTGATCTGATAATCCTTAACTTCACTTTCCTGCCTTTTCCCCATTACACTTGATTCTCTTACTGATTAAAAGTCTGTCTATCTCAGCCTTGAATATACGTAAAACACCGAAAATCTTTGGCGTAAAAGACCAAAATGTATGTTCTTCAGAATTTTACAATAACTACACCACACTTACCGAAAACATATAGCAAAAGCCAGAAGAGAGGCCAAATTAACATCAATTCAAAGTTATGTGATTAAAGAATGTGGAGGAAAACTTCAGGGGAGGTGTTAGGGTAATGTCACTGGACTAGTAATCCAGCAGCCCAGGTTAATGTTCCTAGGACAAGGATGCAAATTACACCACGGCAGAGAGGACCACCCTGGGACAGGCAGTCAGCAGCACCTAGAGGAGTGCGGACAGCTATAAAAACAGCGCGAAAAGCGGCGAGTGTTCCAGAGCAGAGGTGACTGATGGAGTTTGGTGAGGAGGGAGGAAGTGGTCCTTTCCTTTTCTACCTTTCCTCAGAAAGAAGAGCAGCGGCCTTGATAAGTAGGACCTGGTGAGTAAATTAGAAAAGTATAACACTTTTAAACAAATAACTTTACTTGGATCTAACTGAGAAGCGCCAGGAATAAGGGAAATTTAGGGCCAATATAATAAAGTACTATAAATAGTCCAAAGTAGAATAAAGTTAATGTAAGGGAAGTAAAGGTCAGGCACAGCAGGGCAGCTCAGTCAAGTGGAATACGTGTCCTATAATGTGTGCAAAGTCATGGACGCTACCGATGTCCTAGATGACCAGATGTGCAGGAAGTGCTGTCAGCTGCAGAAACTTGAGCTCCAGGCTTCAGAGCTCGAGCAGCGGCTGGAGTCACTGTGGCGTATCCATGAGGCTGAGAGCTAGGTGGATAGCATGTTCAGAGAGGTGGTCGCAACTCAGCTTCAGGGCCTGGAGACCGAGAGGAAAGGGTGACTACCAGGCATTCCAAGAGAAGTATGCAGTTGTGCAGGAGGCCCCAGGGGTTCCACTCACAAATTGGTTTTCCATTTTAGAAGCTCATGAGGGCGCTGGTTCCTCAGAAGAGTACAGTCAGAACCAAGATTGTGGTACCACGAGTGGCTCGGCTGTACAGGAGGGGAGGAAGAAGGAAGAGCTGTAGTTATAGGCGATTCATTGGTTAGGGGAACAGACAGGCATCTGTGGCCATAGACATGACTCCAGGATGGGATGTTACCTCCCTAGTGCCAGGGTCAAAGATGTCACAGAACAGGTGCAGGACATTAGAAGTGAGGTGATGCATTTTGGGAGGACTAACACGGCAAGGGAATACACAATGAATGGTAGGACCCTAGGAAGTACAGAGGATCAGAGGGACCTTGGTGTACATGTCCATAGATCCCTGAAGGCAGCAGCACCCTGAAGGTGGTTAAGAAGGCATATGGGGTACTTGCCTTTATTAGCCGAGGCATAGAAAAAAGAGCAGGGAGGTTATGTTGAAGCTGTATAAAACGCTAGTTAAGCCACAGCCGGAGCACTGTGTGCAGTTCTGGTTGTCACACAATAGGAAGGATGTGATTGCACTGGAGAGGGTACAGAGGAGATTCATCAGGATGTTGCCTGCGCTGGAGCATTTCAGCTATGAAGAGAGACTGGATAGGCTGGGGTTGTTTTCCTTAGAGCAGAGAAGGCTGAGGGGGTACCTGAGAGGTATTCAAAATTATGAGGGGCATTGACAGAGTAGATAGGAAAAAAACTTATCCCCTTGGCAGGGGTGTCAATAACCAGGGGGCATAGATTTAAGGTAAGGGGCAGGAGGTTTAGAGGGGATTTGAGGGAAAAATTTTTCACCCAGAGGGTGGTTGGAATCTGGAACACACTGCCTGAAAGGGTGGTAGAGGCAGGAACCCTCACAACATTTAAGAAGTATTTAGATGAGCACTTGAAACACCATAGCATATTGGCCTCGGGCCAAGTACTGGAAAATGGGATTAGCCAGCACGGACATGATGGGACATTCTGGGCTGTATAACTCTATGACTCCATGATATTCTTCTGGGGGAGGATGAACAGCCAGAGGGTGTGGTCCACATTGGGACCAATGGCTTAGGTAGGAAGGGGGATGTGCTCCTGCAATCAGAATTTTGGGAGCTAGGTAGAAAATTAGCAAGTAGGACCTCAGATGTGTAATCTCCAGATTACTCGCAGTGCCACGTGCCAGTGAGTACAGAAATAGGAGGATAAGGCATAATGCGTGGCTGGAAAGATGGTGCAGGAGGGAGGGCTTTAGATTCCTGGGACACTGGGACTGGTTCCGGGGGAGATGGCACCTGTACAAGCCGGACGGGTTGCACCTGAACAGAGCTGGGACGGAGTTCCTTGTTGTTCTAATGCCGTTGGAGGGCTTTAAACTAACTCGGCAGGGGTGTGGGAACCAAGAGAAAATATTAGACAAGGATACCAGTGTGCACAAAATACTGGGGGGTGGAGGGGTGGTAGATAGCACTAGTATAGAGAATAGTAAATTAATAGGTAAAGTTGGGGTGAGGGAGAAAGTAACAAAATCTAAATCAGGGTTACTATGCATGTACGTGAATGCACAGAGTATAGTGAATAAGATTGGCGAGTTACAGGCGCAGATTGCCATGTGGAAATGTGATGTTGTGGCGATAACAGAGACCTGGCTCAAGGAAGGGCAGAACTGGGTGTTAAGTATTCCCAGGTACAAGGTGTTCAGAAAAGATAGGAAAGGAAGGAAAGGAGGGGGGGGCTGGCCGTATTGGTTAAGGAGAGCATTGCAGTGCTGGAGAAAGAGGATGTCCCAGAGGGTTCAAGGACAGAATCTATTTGGATAAAGCTAAGAAACAAATAAGGGCAATTACATTGATCAATGTAGTCTATAGACCGGCAAATAGTGAGAAGGACATAGAAGAACAAATCTGCAGGGAAATTACAGAGAGATGCAAGCATTATAGAGTAGTTATAATGGGTGGCTTTAATTACCCGAATGTAGACTGGCACTGTGGTAGTGTAAAGGGCGGAGGGGCAAAAGTTCCTAGATTGTGTCCAGGAAAATTTTCTACAGCAGTATGTGTCCAATCCAACAGGAAAAGATGCATAGTTCTGTTGAAGAGTCATACGGACTCGAAACATTAACTGTATTCCTCTCCGCAGATGCTGTCAGACCTGCTGAGTTTTTCCAGGTATTTTTATTTTTGTTTTTGTTTAGGAAAAGATGCACTGTTGGACCTGGTTCTGGGAAATGAGGTGGGCCAAGTAGATCAAGTGTCAGTGGGGGAACATTTAGGAGAGAGTGATCATTGTATTGTATGTTTTAGGATAAAGATTGGAGATGACGATAGGCAATGCAGAGTAAGAATAATTAACTGAACAAGAGCAGACTTCGATGGGGCAAGAACAGAGTTGGGCCAGATAGACTGGAACGAAGGGTTGATAGGAAAAACTGTAGCTGAACAATGGGCTACCTTCAAAAAAGAATTGGTTCAGGCACAGTCAAGGTATATTCCATCGAAAAGGAAAGGTAGAGCTAACAAATCCAGAGCTCCTGGATGAAAAGGGAGATAGAAATTAAGAAAAAGTGTGCGTAGACATGTGTCAGGTAGACTGGACGAGATTCATCCAAGGATCTTGAAGAAGTGAGAGTAGAAATTGCAGGGGCACTGGCCACAATTTTTCAATCTTCCCCAGACTCAGGGGAGGTGACAGAGGACTGGAGAATTGCAAACATTACACCCTTGTTCAAAAAAGGTTGTAAGGATAAGCCCAGAAATTACAGACCAGTCAGTTTAACTTCAGTGGTGGGCAAGCTTCTAGAAACAATTACTCGGGATAGAATTAGTAGTCACCTGGAAAGGTATGGGTTGATAAGGAAGAGCCAGCATGGAAAATTGTGATCAACTAACTTGGAGTTTTTTGAAGAGGTAACAGAAAAGGTCAATGAGGGTAATGCTGTTGATGTGGTTTACATGGACTATCAAAGGGCATCTGATACAGTGCCACACAAAGTTATTGCTCATGGAATAAAAGGGACAGTGGCAATGTGGATACAAAATTAGCTGAAAAATAGGAAGCAGAGAGTAATGGTCAATGGATATTTTTCAGGCTGGAGGAAGGTTTGTAGTGGAGTTCCCCAAGGGTCGATATTGTGACCCTTGCTTTTCCTGATATATGCTAATGATCTAGATCTTGGTGTGCAGGGGACAATTTTAAAGTTTGTGGATAATGCAAAGTTTGGGAGTGTTGTAAACTGCGAGGAGGACAGTGTAGAACTTCAAAAGGACATTGACACATTGGTGGAGTGGGCAGATAGATGGCAGATGAAGTTCAATGTGGAGAAGTGTGAGGTGATGCATTTTGGTAGGAAGACCATGGACAGGCAATATGAAATAAGGGGTGAAATTTTGAAGAGGGTGCAGGAGCAGAAAGACCTGGGTGTATATGTTCATAGATCATTGAAGGTGACAGGATAGATGGAGAGAGCATTTAATAAAATCATAGTATCCTGGGCTTTATTAAGAGGGGCATAGAGTACAAGAGCAAGGAGGTTATGCTGAATTAATATAAGACACTTGTTAGACCTCATCTGAATATTGTGTTTAGTTCTGGAGGCCACATTATAGGAAGAATGTGAACACATTGGAGAGAGTGCAGCAAAGATTTACAAGAATGGTTCCAGGGATGAGAAGCTTCAGTTACGAAGATAGATTGGAGAGGTTGGAACTGTTTTCCTTGGAGAGAATTGTAAAGCTACTCTCAGTAATAGTGACCATGAAACCATTGTCGATTGACATAAAAACTCATCTGTTTCACTAATGTTCTTTAAGGAAGGAAATCAGCTATCTTTACCCAACATGTGACTCCATACCCATAGCAATGTGGGTGACTCTTAACAGCCCTCTGAAATGGTGTGGCAAACCGCTCAGCTCAAGGGTAATTAGGGATGGGCAACAAATGTAGGCCTTGCAAATGTCATCCACATCCCATGAAAGGATAAAAAAAACGTTGATACAGAAATAAAATAGTCATCAATAATTCAAGGGCCAAACTAATGATTACAAACAGGCAAAAAAAAAATGCCAGAAGGTCAACCACAGAACTGAAAGTTAGGAAAGCACTGATACCCAGCTCCCAGGGACCTGACACAAAGATGGGCCTACAAAAGTAAATTTTGCATTGGCAACACTCTGGAGACAACTGTATCATTCCAGCACAAATTTTTTTTTCAAACTGCTGCATATTCAGCTGGTGCCTGGGTCACAAGTAATATTGGCAGCTGGAACCACTTGATAAAAGAATGATCCAACAAATTGGCTGGAACTGCAGCCTCTCAATGAGAATTGTTTGTTTTAATCTGAGATCTACAGTTCGGCATATCAAAATGTTCAGTGCAAGAAAAATATGACTGTTTCAGATGTGTAAAATTGCCACCACAGATTCAATGTGGGACATATTGTACTCGGACTACATGGTGCCACTTTCTGCCCCATTTCTCCTCTGCCACAAAAGGACAGATTTTTGCGAGAATACTTTCAGCTCTCGTGGAACTCAAATCTGCTGACAAGTTATCGACCTGAAACTCTGCTTCGGTCTTCACAGAAGCTGCCAGATCTGCTGAGTATTTCCAGCATTTTCTGTTTTATTTCAGAAACATTCTGGTCAAAATGACTTTACACAGCATCTTTCACATCCTCATGGCACCCCAAAGGGCTTCACAGCAATTGAAGCAGAAAATATGTGGGAGCCAGGTTGTGCACAGCAAGCTCCCACAAATAGGAATAGGGTAAGTGACTGGATAACTTGTTTTCTTAATAGGAAAACTCCCCTGCTCCTCTTCAAATAGTTCCACAGGATCTTTAACATCAACCTGAACACACAGACCGAGCCTCTTGGCCATTCATTTAGAGTTTCATATGAATCATGGCATCTCCAACATTACAACGCTGCCTCATTATTCCACTGAAATATCAACAAAGATTATACTCTAGAGTGGAGCTCTGACTCTGCATCACTTCACTGAACCTTGGTTAAACCACACTTGTAGTATAAAATAGAAACCAAGTAGGGAATTCAGAAAAAACTGCTTTACCCAGAGAGTGGTAAGAATGCAAAACTTGCTACCACAGAAAGTGGTTGAGGCAAATAGCATAAATGCATTTAAAGGGAGGCTAGAAGAGTATGTGAGATGGAAGGGAATAGAGACTTTATGCTGATACGGTTGGATGAGGAAGAACAGGAAGATGCTCAAGTGGAGCACAAATGCTGGCATGGGCTGGGCTAAATGGCCTGTTTCTGTGCTGTATATTCTATGTAAGTTGTTTCATCACAACAGATATGTATTGTTAATTGTATCAATTGAGGTTAAGTATGTATAGGTGCAGGGCATTGGTCACATGGATATCTGAGCACATATAAAGAGACACTTACTGGAAAAGGGTGTGGGCTTTTTTTAAGTTTGTTCACAGGATGTGGGAATCGCTGGCTAGGCCAGAATTTGTTGCCCATCCCTAATTGTCCTTGAGGACGTGGTGGTGAGGAGGCACATACCTGTAATGTTCCGCACTGTGAATAAATCTATTCCAAGCCAGGACTGGTTCTGGTTTCTTCCTTTACCAAATACCTATCAGGAGTACAACATGTATCACACTCTGGCAGAACACAGCAAAACAATTTTTTAAAATATCTTCATTTTCTAGGTGCTGGATGTGTAACTTCCTGTTTCACTGCCTGCCATTGGTTGAGAGTTACCAGCCAGGACCTTAAGTAGCCACAGACAGCACAAAACAGCCACATCTATAGAAATCTGTTGTTGCGCCAGAAGCATCCATCATCACAGAAGTTAACAACAACAAACATCAAGCCATAGGCCAAACCCACAACAGAACTGCCCACTCCTTGATAAGTCAGTATGTAAACAAGGAAAACTGGAATTTACATCGTGCTTTTCACCACGGCCACGTCTGAAAGCATTTTCAGCCAATCAAGTACTTCTGAAGTGTAGTCACTATTAGAATGGAGGAAACAATGCGCAATGTCCTTCAAGCAACCATCCACAGCCTCAGAACAGAACGCACAAGAAAGGTCGTCACTATGCAAGGCCATGCCAAGGTTTAAAGAAAACACGACAGCTGCACAGCAAAGCTGCACACCAAACAGCGTTACTCAGAACAATACTGGGGGGATTATTCCTAAATTTGCTCCCCCTTGTTTTCAGTTCATGAACCAGTGCAAATAATCCTCTTAGATCTTTCAAAATTTTGAACGCTTCGATTAGCCCTCTCCTCCCAACTAACGCTCTAAGGCCAGTTGGATTTTTTTCAAGTTTCACACAGTATTCCTTTCCTGAGCATTTTACTGTGCTATATCCTCTCATTCTTGGTATATTGTAATGCATTATTTCCATGGCTACAATACTCTAACTAATGAATGTCTCATGTTGATTTCTCATCACATCTTTGCCTTTGTATTCCAATGTTTGAAACCCAAAATTTAATTTGCCCTTTTCAACTGTAATTGTGCTTTTAGAAATCTGCGCCCCATGCCATAAAACTTCTCTGTCCCTCCACTGAGAATTTTGATTTTCAAGTATATTTCCACACTCTATTTTTCAGAAGGAAGTTCTTCACATTCACCAATATGTGCCACATGGCTGCCAACTCTCCTTCCTATCTCTGTTCTACAGCACTTTTCACAGTCTTCCAATTTGATTTTAGCAAATTTAGATTTAGTTCCCTCTGTGCTCAGACCGGGACATTTATAAAGAGAAGAGGTTACAGCACAGCTCTGTGGCACATGCTATAAGACTCACTTTGCCCGTCTCAGAAAAATCTATCGACTTCTCTGCACTTTCTGTCGCTCATCAGCCACCAAATCTCTCTCTGCCATCACTTCACCTGAGTTTTGTATGCAGCATTTTATTATTGTACACATTTCTATGAGTCATTTGTAGCTCAGTTGTAAGCACTCTTGCCTCCTGAGTCGGAATATTGTGGATTCAAGTCCCACTCCAGGACTTGAGCACAAAAACCAAGGCAGACACTCCAGTGCAGTACTGAGGAAGTGTTATACTACTGGAGGTTCTGTCTTTCAGGTGCGACGTTAAAACGAGGTCTTGTTTGCCTTCTCAGGTAAACACAAAAAAAAAATCACATGGCACTATTTTGACAAAAAATAGTGGCAATTTCCCCAGTGCCTTGTCCAATATTTATCCTTCAATCAACATGCCAAAAACAGATTATCTAGCCTTTATCGCATTGCTGTTTGCAGGGTCCTGCTGTGAGCAAATTCGCAGCTGTGTTTCCAATATTATAATAATAATGGCACCTACCCAAATACGGCAAATTGCCCATTTCTGTCCTGTACACAAAAAGCAGGACAAATCCAACCCAGCCGATTACTGCTCCATCAGTTCACTCTCGATCGTCAGCAATGTTGGAAGGGGTCCTCGACATTGCTATCAAGTGGCACTTATGCAGCAATAACCTGCTCGCAATAAACCTGCTCCCTGATGCTCAGTTTGGGAGACTCCTGACCTCATTACAGCCTTGGTCCAAACATGGACAAAAGAACTGAACTCCCGAGGTGAGGTGAGAGTGACTGCCCTTGACACCAAGGTAGCATTTAACCGAGTGTGGCATGAAGTAGACCTAGAAAAACCAGAGTCAATGGGAATCGGGGGGGAAACTCTCCACTGGTTGGAGTCATACCCGGCATAAAGGGAGATGGTTGCGTTTGTTGGGGGTCAATCGTCTCAGTCCCAGGACATCACTGCAGGAGCTCCTCAGGGTAGTGTCCTAGGCCCACCCATCTTCAGCTGCTTCTTCAATGACCTTCCTTCCATCATAAGGTCAGAAGTGGGGATGTTCACTGATGATTGCACAATATTCAGCACCATTCGCAACTCCTCAGATACTGAATGCAGCAAGTCCTGGACAATATCCAGGCTTGGGCTGATAAGTGGCAAGTAACATTCACGCCACACAAGTGCCAGGCCATGACTATCTCCAACAAGAGAGAATCTATCCATCACTCCTTGACATTCAATAGCATTACCATCACAGAATCTATCAATATCCTGGGGGTTACCATTGACCAGAAACTGAACTGGACCAGCCATCTCAATGCTGTGACTACAAGAGCAGGTCAGGTGCTGGGAATTCTAGGGAGAGTAACTAATTTCCTGACTCCCCAAAACCTGTCCACCATCCACAAGCATAAGTTAGAAATGTGATGGAATACTCCTCACTTGCCTGGGTGCGTGTAGCTCCAACAACACTCAAGAAGCTTTACACCATCCAGGACAAAGCAGCCCACCAGATTGGCACCCCATCCGCCACCTTCAACATCCACTCCCTGCACCACCGACGCAGCAGTGGCAGCAGTGTGTACCATCTACAAGATGCACTTCAGGAACTCACAAGGCTCCTTCGACAGCATTTTCCAAACCTGTTACCTCTACCACCTAGAAAGGCAAGGACAGCAGATGCATGGTAACATCAGCACCTGAAAGTTCCCCTCCAAAGTATGCCGCTTCTAGCAAGCTTAAATGAACCACGTTACGAGCTTGACTGATCAACTTAAATTGGTTGTTAGTGCAGCTATTCAAAGAAGAATATGAAGACATTAGTGAGGGTGCAGAAAAAATTCACAAGAATGGTTCCAGGGATGAGGAACTTCTGTTTTGCAGATAGATTCGAGAAGCTTGGGCTGTTTCTCTTTCAATAGAAGGTTGAGAGGAGATTTAGAGGTTTTCGAAATCATGTGCAATCTGGAGGGAGTTTATTAGGTAGAAACTGCTCCCATTGGTGGAATGACCAAGAATCAGAGGACAAAGATTTAAAGTGATTGGCAAGTGTAGCAAATGGTTAGAATCTGGAATGCATTGCCAGAGAGTGTGGTGGAGGCAGATTCAATTGTGGCCTTCAAAAGAGAACTGGATCATTATCTGAAGAGGAAATATTTGCAGGGCTAGCTAACTAATAAAAGACAGAGAGTTGGTATAAGGGGGCATTTTCAGGATGGCAACCTGTAACTCTTGAAGTGCCACAGGGATCAGTGCTGCGGCCACAATTATTTACAATATATATTAATGACTTAGATGAGGGAAGTAAATGTACTATCACCAAGTTTGCAGATGACACAAAAATTGGTGGGAAGGCAAGTGGTGAGGATGACGCAAAGAGTCTACAGAAGGATATAGACAGGTTAAGTGAGTGGGCAAAAACTTGGCAGATGGAATATAATGTGGGAAAATGTGAGGTTCTGCATTTTGGCAGGAAGAATAGAGGAGCTGAATGTTATTTAAATGGAGAAAGACTGCAGAAAGCTGCAACACAGAGGGACTTGGGAGTCCTCGTGCATGGATCCCAAAAAGCTAACATACAAGTTCAGCAGCTAATAGGGAAGGCAAATAGAATGTTGGTCTTTATTTCAAAGGGAATGGAGTATAAAAGTAGGGAAGCCTTGCTAAAACTATACAAGGCACTAGTTAGACCACACCTAGAATACGGTGAACACTTTTGGTTCCCTTATGTAAGGAAAGATATACTGGCATTGGAGGCAGTCCAGAGAAGGTTCACCAGGGTATGGAGGGATTTTCTTATGAGGAGAGGTTGAATCGGTTGGGCCTGTACTCATTAGAGTTTATAAGAATGAGAGGCGACCTTATTGAAAGATATAAGATTCTTAGGGGGCTTGACAGGGTTGATGCTGAGAGATTGTTTCCCCTTGTAGGAGGATCTAGGACCAGAGGGCATAATCTCAGAGTAAGGGGTCAGCCATTTAAGGCAAAGATGAGGAGGAATTTCTTCTCTCAGGTAGTCAATCTGTGGAATTCTTTACCGCAGAGGGCTGTAGAGGCTGGGTCGCTAAGTATATTCAAGGCTGAAATAAACAGATTTTTAATCAGTAAGGGAATCAAGGGTTATGGAGAAAAGGCAGGAAAGTGGAGTTGAGGATTATCAGATCAGACATGATCTCACTGAATGGTGGTGCAGACTCGATGGGCCAAATGGCCTACTTCTGCTCCTACATCTTATGGAAAAGGATGGGGAATGGGACTCGGTGAGTTGTTTTTGCAGAGAGCCAGCACAGACACGATGGGCCGATTGGCCTCCTTCCTTGCTGCAACCATTCTATGAATCTATAAGTCACACACCATTCTGACTTGGAACTATATTGTGTCCTTCGGAGTCACTGGAACTCTCTTCCCAACAACACACCTACATACCAGCATGCCCACAACCACCTAGATTGCTGGGGTTCAAGAAGATAGCTCACCACCACCTTTTTAAGGGCAATTAGGGAAGAGCAAAAAATGCTGACCTTGCCATCAATGCTCACATCTCATGAAAGAAAAAGAAGTGACTATATTTAAAAGTATTTCATTAGCTGTAAAGCATTTTGGGACTTCCTGTGGTTGTGAAAGGTGCTATAGAAATTCAAGTACAAAAGAAAAATACAAGTCTTTCTTTCCTCCACATGTTGTTTTGAAATTTCCCATGTCTGCTGCAGTTTCTGTGCTGAATTGCTGAGTTTCTGCTGGAAGCTGGACAGGAAACAATCTGCACTGGATAAACTCTAAAGCTTCTGAGGTTAAGTATTATCAGCAGCAACAGCTGCGAGTGAATCAGATGTCTGGCAAATATGATAGAGAAAAAAATCTAACAAAATAATCCTATACCTGGCAGCTCAACTCATCAGGTACTGAACAACTCTGCAATGTACATCTGCAACATTAAGTCTCAAATGTCTCGTACTGGGTACAGCACTGAAGAAAATATCTAGAGCATATCACATGGCAGTGGACAATTATAAGATTTATAATATTTTTGTTCATAAATACCCCTGTATTTCTCAGGGAATTAAAACTTTGAAACGCACTTTATCCCACTCTTTCTTTAATCACTACCAATGATCACTGCTTCTTCAGCTTTCCTCTCAATTTCGAAACCACCCTGTTATACAGTACATTCACTGTTCAAAACAGTGGCCCAGCCAAACTCATCATTCTTTCCTCGAGCCTGAAACCTATGGAACTTAGCTCCCTCAGCCCTGCAATCGTCCAAGTAGATTTTCAAAACCAAAGCCTAGCTTGATCCAATCACTATTCCCAATTCACCTCATATCAAACCTCACTGGTTTCTACGCTGTCGATCCAGTCAACTTAGCTTCTCAAATGGTTTAGGACTCATCCCCACCTATCTCCACTTCAATAGTATTGAACATTCATTCCACCCACTCCAATTGCAGACCGGGTGGGAGTAGCAGGGAGAGAAAAAGAATGAGAAGGAAATGCAGTACCAGGTTCCATAAGCAGGCATAAACCAGAGCCAAAAATGGACAATGACATACATACTCTCTGGACCCTCCCAATAAAACAAAAGATAGGGTGCTGGGCAGCAGCAACGATCAAAATCATCCAGTTGAACAAACAGGACAGGTTCTGGACCCAAGATCCCACTACGCTATTCAAAAAAGAGCAGGTTAATTCTCCCAATGACCTAGTTAACATTTATTCCACAACAAACACAAAAAAACAGATTACTTAGTCAGTTATTTCACTGCTGTTTGTGGGATCTTTCTGTGTACAAACTGGCTGTTGAGTTTGCTAACAGCACAATAGCGGCTACACTTTAAAGTTAATTCATCGATGCAAGTTATTTTCCTTCCTTGCTGTGATCACAATCAAAATATAAATTGCACAAGAGGTCCCGTAAGTACAGAAAGGTCTGTTAACTGAGTGGATCTGCCAAGCCTATTTCTTATACCCTGTACTTTCCACCATTGCCCACCTGCTCCTGTCAATCAGAGAGTCTGTGAATGAACGGATAAAGGGGTTCGCTGCCAATCCAGGGTATCCACAGCAGGATTCTTCTCTCTTTCTAAAATATTTATCAAAGCGTTCCTGAGAAAGCAGATTTCAGAGGGGAGCAGGTCAACAGCTGAGGATATTTTTATAGTAAATTGTGCTGTTTAATTGGTGGCACTGCACATCTCTAAGATGTGACAGGCCAGTGCCAAGTTGCAAGAGGTACAGACAATGGGGTTCAACTACAGCTGGATACTGAAAGTATAGTTATATCACGGCCAGTATATCATGGCCAAGCTGCGCACTGTATCAGTAATTAAATAACTGAAGTAAAATAAAACCGTCATCTGTCAACCTGGTAGTGGTATAGAGAATGGAAGAGAGAAAGAAAGGAAAAGCAAAAGAGCAAAAAAGGATAATGAGAAAACGAGAAAAAGTAAAGAGAAAAAAGAAGAGATCAAAAAGGAGAGAAAGAACAGTACAAAGAGAGAGAAAGAACGAACTCATGTGTTCTCCTCCCAATAATAGCATGGGAGCATTTACATGCACAGGCACAGGAAGATGGGGCGTCAATTTAATATCTTATCCAAAATAAAATGCAGCTCACCCTCAGTAATGCACTGGAGCATCAGTCCAAATCAAGTCTGGAATAGGGCTTGAACCCACAACCACCTGACTCAAAGGTCAAGGAGTGACACTTAAAATAATCCATCCCACGGAGCTGGTGTACTTTATCTTAATATTTTACCAGATTAGGCAACCCAGAGTCATGACACCGATTTGGCTCAGAGTCCTGTCAAGAACTCAATGGGCCAAATGGTCCCCTTCTGTTCCTTAATGACTCTATCACATTAATATGAACCATGAAAAGTGCAAGGGTGCACAATTCAATCCTGGGTTTTATATAACCATAAGGAGGAGGCCATTTGGCCCATTGTATTTGTGCTGATCTAAGGAGACCTAACCAGGCTAATCCCACTTTCCAGCTCTTGGTCCATAGTCCTGTAAGTTACGGAACTTCACCTGCATAACCAACTATTTTTTCATTTGTACCTGATGCTCCAGTGCATTACTGAGGGTCTGAAAAGACGATATGGAATTAATTCATCTCAAAGCACCTACTGGAGGTCCTGTGATGCAGTGGGTAACCTCCCTGCCCCTGAGACAGAAGCTCCTAGTTCAAGTCCCACTCCACAACTTGATGGCCAAAGGACAGTGCGTTCATAACGCTGCCAAACAAATTGAGTATCAACCTGCAAATCCTTCCAACATACGCCAACAGCAGGCGTTAAGAGATTCTTGGTCAGCCATGTGATAGAAAAAACCTTGGAGCCACACCATCACTGTTCATAGCTACAGCATGCATGTCAAAGTGTATGTCACCACAGCAACTCAAGACTCCTTGGGGGACCAGTTAGCTCAAAGACAGTGTGGATCAGATGGGTGTCAACAGCATGGGTTCGATCCCTGTTCCGGCTGGGGTGGATCCTGGACCTGCCTCCTTGCCCTACCCATCGTGGAGGTCACGGTGAGTCAGACCAGCCTTCGGGCAGGAAACTGAAAAAGGAGAAGAAAGCACCTACTCCCAGCAAAGTTTTGGGGGGGGGGGGGGGGGGGCTGCGGCGGCGGTGTGTGCGCTGGTGGAGAAAGGCTGCAGAGTCCTGAAAAGTGAGCTGTATTACATCCTGTGGCTCCTGCAGAGGGAGAGGTTACTCTGTGAAACACTCTTGAATGTAGTCACTGCCATCATGTAGGAAACTTAGCAGCCAATTTGTGCACAGCAAAGTCCCACAAACCAATGTGGTAATGACCAGGTAATTAGTTTCTTCAGAGATGCTGATTGAATAATAAATATTAGGAAGAAGTTACTGTGTGATGTAGAATTTGAGGACAGGCTGCTGATTATGAGGAAGAAATCTGGCAAAGGTTTTAGTCGACTGGAGACTGGAGCCTGATGTTGGCTACAAGCACTGCTGCTGTGATCTCACTCCAGGATTGATCTAACAGCAAAGGAGCACTCTTCCCAAAACCATTTAACTTCCAATCATGGCCACACTCCAGGAACACCAGATCATGGAAGAGGGATGAATTCAGTCATTCTGCTTTGAAATAGCGGAAAAGACCAATTGCATCATTAGTCTGACAATGTTTATGGCGTGTCAAGGATTAAATGAGGATCACTGCTCCTCTCTGGAAAACAATACAATGACTGGTTCAATCTTGATGTTCAAGCTGCATCTGAGGCTGCATTTAACTAGCTGGCACAGACATGATGGGATGAATGACCTCCTTCTGTGCATACTGTTCTATAATTCTGAGATTTCTGCCTCTACCACACTTTCAGGCTTGAGGTCCAGACAGCAACCACCTTCTGGATGAAAACTCTCTCAACTGTCCTCTAATCTTTCACCAATTACTTTAAACCTATGCCCTCTTGTTATTGACCTCTCTGCTATAGGAAATAGGTCCTTCCTGTCCTATCTAGGCTTCTCAAATTTATACACCTCAATTAATTCCCCCCTCAGTCTCCACCGTTTCCTTAGAGATACTTTAGCAGATTGCTCAGGCACAGTGGACGAGTTTAATTCTTGTAGTACATTGAGGAGCGACGCAATTTGGAGCAAGATTTTGTTGGTCTGAGTATGCACGTGAGTCAGAAAGTTTAGAGTTTAAGTCTTCCTCCAGGAGTTGAGTAAATAATCTAGGTTGATAGCCCAGTGTAGTACTGGATCAGTTATTTCCTTGCTGGCCTTCCTTTTTCAACAATTCATAGTCTAGCTTGTCCATAACAAAGCTGCCATTATCCTACCATGTATAAAGCAGTCTTTGCTTATCACTCCCATCCTTACTGACTTCCTTGACCTCAGCACTTCAAATGTGAAATCCTTACCACTATCTTCAAAGCCCACATGGCTTGGCTCCACCCTACCTCGAGAATCTCCTTCAGATTTCATACAAACATAGGAATTAGGAGCACGAGTAGGCCACTCAGCCCTTTGAGCCTGCTCCTCCACTCAGTAATTTCACGGCTGATCTGACTGTAGCCTCAACTCCACTATCCTGTGTATCCCCAATACCCTTTGATTCCGTTGTTAGTTTGTTTCCAACTGCCTTCAACTCCGTGCAAACCCTCCCTTCACCCCACTCTGTAGCAAGTTTTTCAGCTGCTTGCAGCATCCTGCTTTCTACAAGAACTCGTTCCTCCTTCAAAATCCATGTCAAAATCCATTTTATTACCTAACTATACTCATCAAAGCATTTCTCTCAATTTCTTGCTTCCACTCCTCTTACAGGAAGGAAACCCTTAATATCCCACTCAATCTAAACCCACACTCCTGCTCACTCCCCGTGCCCTTTAATATCCCACGCAGTCTAGATGAGGAAACATGGGAAGAGGCTGGTGGAGCATAAACACCAGCATGGACTAATTGGGTTGAAGGACTGTTTCTGAGCTGTATATCCAGTAATCCAATGTAATTCCGTTACATTTTTTTATTGCTGAAATTATATCATTGATCATTATTCATCCCTTTTTAAATTTTTTACCATTTCATTGACCAGTGGAAACAATGCATAACAATTCACCTTACCGTCCATAATCTTGTGAGCTTCCATCAGGTTACCCCTTAACCATCTCAGCTCCAGCAAGATGAACCGTAACTTATACCATAACTGTATCCCCTCACCCTGATCTGTGCTATGTCATTTCCATTGCCTTCATAACCTTGCTTAATGGAAAGCCTAAAATTGCACACAATAACTAACTGCAAGTGCTTCTGGGGTCTTGGCGAACTTTCCCCACTTTACCAACAATATTTAAAACAACTTAACTGGTCATTGATCCCATTGCTGTATACAGAAATAGCTGTGAGGCCTACCTTAAATCACTGCACCTCAAAGCTAATTCACAATATGTGAAGCGCTTTGACACATTGCTGGGCAATGGGATGAGGAGCGACAGTTTATAAATGCAAGTGCAATTACTGGGCATTGGCAGTTCTGCTGGAGGGCTTTTATCCATCTTGTCAGCAGCGATAAACCTGATAGTATGTTAGTGGAAGTGGGTTTTGTTCTATCTTATCCTATACATTTCAGGCTGAAACAGTGTAAAATAGAACTGGGACTAACTGTTATATTGATGCTGAAATTTCCACAATTCAATGCAGTTCCCTCTTAAACTGAAATCAGTGCTGTGCTAGAAGAAAACTACGGTATGATTAATAAACCGAATAATGCTCCACAAGTAGAAGTATCAGCAAACAGCAAGGTAAGTCATCATTACTGTATCCAGCCTCTGTGAAGGCATCAGAGAGAGTGCAGAAAAGATTCATGGGAATGGTTCCAGGGAAAGAACATCAGTTATGTGGATAGGTTGGAAAAATTGGGACTGTTTCCTTGGAGGAGAGAAGGTTGACAGGAGATTTGATAGAGGTATTCAAATCATGAGGGGTCTGGACAGAACAGATCGGCTGAAACCGTTCCCACTGGTGGAAGGTTGTGATGACGTGTATTTTTTTTGTGTCACGTATATATTCTGTATAGGGGAAACTGTGCCTGTGTGCACCCAGGTTAATCAAAGGAGAGGTTTTTGGAGTCAAATTGTCTGTGGAGTCTAAGGGATGAAAGAGTAAAGGTGTTATCTCTTTGTACTTGTAATAAAACCTTATGGTGGGTTTTAATTTACAAGTCAACAGAGCAGATTTGAAATTTAAAAGCAAAATACTGCGGATGCTGGAAATCTAGAACAAAAATAAAAATACCTGGAAAAACTCAGCAGGTCTGACAGCATCCGCAGAGAGAGATACAGTTAACGTTTCGAGTCCGAATGACTCTTCATCAGAACTAAGGAAAAATAGAAAAGGGGTGAAATATAAGCTGGTTTAAGGGTGGGTGGGACAGGTAGAGCTGGATAGAGGGCCAGTGATAGGTGGAGATTGCCAAAAGATGTCATAGACAAAAGGCCAAAGAAGTGTTGACGGTGGTGATATTAGCTAAGAAATGTGCTAATGGGGACATTAAGGGTGGAAAGCAGGACGAGCAAGGGACAGATAGCTCTAGTGAGGGTGGGGTGGGGGGGAATCGAAATGGGCTAAAAGGTAGAGATAAAACAAAGGATGGAAATACATTCAAAAATAATGGAAATAGGTGGGAAAAGAAAAATCTATATAAATTATTGGAAAAGGGGGGATCGGAAAGGGGGTGGGCATGGAGGAGAGAGTTCATGATCTAAAGTTGTTGAACTCAATATTCAGTCCGGAAGGCTGTAAAGTACCTAGTCGGAAGATGAGGTGCTGTTCCTAGATTTGAAATTTACATTTGGGGTTAAGCAGTGAAACTTAATGTGTAGCTATTACATTTCAAGAGAGTTTCAAAAGTTCCAAGGAACATTTGCATCTTAAAAAGAGATTCTTGAGAAAACTGGGGCAGACATTTTAAATTTTATTGATCCAAAATGGAGGTAATGTAGGAACATAAAAGGTTTTATTATTTGGGGGACCTAAGTTTAAAGGGATTTGTGAAGACAATGGAAAACAAAGGTGAAAGGGAAAAAAAGTATTTATGAGAACAGATTTTCAGCTGGAGTGAGTTGCGATGGGGGATGTCTCACTGGCGGCCAGTCAGTTCTGTTGTTTTGGCTGTGAAAGGTTTTTTAACTGAAAAAAGCAACTAGAACGGGAGAATATTTGTCCTGTGAAACAATTCGCTTTGAATTTGCCTTTGGAAAACTACATCAGCGTGCTGTGGTTCTGGAGAGTCATGGATTGTACTTCTGCTTGCAGTGAAAGGCAATTTCCGGATTTAAGTAATATTTCCTGGATTTTACAGTTAAGAATCTATAAGGGCTGTTTGCCAAAATGATAATCTCATTGCGCACTCTTGGTAAAACATTTTTGCGGTTATTTTGTAAGATCTTTTCTAACTCTGTATTTTTTATCTTTCTATTTAAGTTTTATCTTCTTTTAATAAACCTTTAATTTATCGAATTTTAAAAGTTATCACTGAAGTTTCATGCTTTTGAGTCTAGTAGTTATCCCTCCTCATTTCTACAATACAAAAAAAACACATTACAATCAGCCAAAGCGGATTTCTATTGGACATCTGGCTTGCTCAGCATTACCATCAGCTGCAGTTGAAACAAGAGTTTTAAGGTAATTGGCAAAAGAAGCAATGGCAAAATGAGGAAAAGTTTTTCCACGCAACGGGTGGTTAGGACCTAGAATGCGCTGCCCGAGACTGTGGTCGAGGCAGGTTTAATTGAGACATTCAAGAGGGAATAGGACTGTTATCTGAAAAGGAAAAATGCGCATGGCTACGGAGAGAAGGCGAATGAGTGGCATTTGGTGAATTACTCCTTCGAGAGCCAGCTCAGACACGATGGGCCAAATGGTCTCCTTCTTCACTGTAACCATTCTGCGAATCTGAGTCAAATGATCACAATACAGGTTAATAGTCAGGGTCAGATGGAGCTGCACAGCTGTAATTGTAACAAGGAGCTCAGGTAACACCAGAAACAGTAACAAGCACCGTGAAAACCTGAAAGTTCTCCTATTCAAACACCATTTTATCTTAGACATCCACTGCCATTCTTTCATCATCAATGGAACAACCTACTTAACAGCATTGCAAGAGCACCTTCATCACGCACTGCAGCAGTGTAAAATTAAGATCCCGCACCTTCTCAAGGGCAACGAGGGAAAGGCGCGAGGTGCTAAGCTCACCAGTATCACCAACACTTCAAGAATAAGCATATACCATTCACCAAGTGTGAAGGGCAAGAGATCAATTGACAGTTTAGTAAGGATGGAAATACATCAACAACTTATATTTATATTGCACCTTTAACATAAGAACATCAGGAAAAGGAGGAGTAGGCCATTCAGCACCTCCAGCCTACTCCACCATTCAGTAAGATCATGGCTAACCTTATTGTGGCCTCATCGCCACTTTCCTGCCTGCCCTCCTTAACCGTCAACTCCCTTGTTGATCAAAAATCTGTCTAACTCAGCCTTGAATATTTTCAATTACATATTAAACCATCCCAATGCACTTCACAGGAGCATAACACAACAAAATTTAACACCAAGCCACATAAGGAGATACGAGGGAGAGAGCCAAAAGCTTTGTTAAAGAGTTAGGTTTTAAGGAGTCTAAAGAGAGGTGTAGAGATGGAGGTGATTTAGGGAGGAAACTCCAGAGCTTAGTGCCCAGGAAGCTGAAGGTAAGGCCACCAGCAGTTGAGTGACTAAAATCCATGATGCACAAGAGACCACAATTCAATAGGATCAGATATCTCAGAGGATTGTGGGGTCCAGAAGAACAAAGGAAGGTAGGGGAGATAGTCAACAGACACAACAATCACAGTTTATGTATTAGATAACCTGTAAGCTGCGAAATAGAAAACAAATGCTATACAACAACAATGAGATTAGCTGGACCTCGAAAAAGGACCAAAGAATGTGCAAATAATCGGTGGGGGGAGGGAGGAAGTGAAGACAGAGGAGAGATCCAAGTACAAATAAGCACAAGAAAAAAAGAGGAAAACATGAACATACGAACACACAAAATAGGAGCAGCAGTAGGCCATTCGCCCCCTCAAGCCTGCTTTGCCATTCAATAAGATCATGGCTGAATGAATTTTTAAAAATATGGCTGGTCCAGTTACTTTTCTGGTCAAAGGTAAGCCCCTAAATGTTGGTGCAGGGGGATTTAGCCATGGTAATGCTCTTAAACATCAAGGAAAGATGGTTAAATGCTCCCTTATTGGAAATGGTCATTGCCAGGCACTTGTGCTTTTTTTATTCATTCATGGGATGTGGATATCGCTGGCTGGGTCAGCACTTATTGCCCATCCCTAATTGCCCTTGTTCAGAGGGCATTTAAGAGGCAACCACATTGCTGAGAGTCTGGAGTCACATATAGGCCAGACCAGGTAAGGACAGCAGGTTTCCTTTCCTAAAGAACATTAGTGAACCAGATGGGTTTTTTACAACAATCAACAATGGTTCCATGGTCATCATTTAATTCCAGTGAATGTACAGAATGTGGTTAATAAGACTGGTGAGTTAACGGCACATATTGCCATGCGGAAATATGATGTTGTGGCTAAAACAGAGACCTGGCTCAAAGAAAGGCAGAATTGGGTGTTAAATATTCTTGGATGCAAACTGTTCTGGAAAGATCGGAAAGGAAGGAAAAGAGGAGGGGTGGTGGTATTGATTAAGGAGAGGATGGCAGTGAAGGAGAAAGAGGAGGTCCCAGAGGGGTCAAGGACAGAACCTATTTGGTTAGAGCTAAGGAACAAAAAAAGAGCAATTACATGGCTTTGTGTAGTCTATGGACCACCAACTAGTGGGAGAGATGTACAGGAACAAATTTGCAAGTAAATTACAGAGAGGTGCAAAAATTATCGAGCAGTCATAATGGGGGACTTAAACTATCCAATTATAGACTGGGATAGTATTAGTGTAAAGGGTAGAAAGGGATAAGAGTTCCTAGAATGTGTTCATGAAAATTTTCGACAGCAGTAGGTTTCCAATCCAACAAAACAGTGGGCACTGCTAGACCTGGTTCTTGGGAATGAGGTGGGTCAAATGGATCAAGTGTGAGTCAGAGAACAATTAGGAAACAGTGATCATTGCATCATAAGGTTTCGGCTGACTATGGAAAAGGGCAAAGGACAGTCCGAGTAAGAATAATTAATTGGGGGAAAGCCAACTTCAATAGGATAAGAACAGACCTGGGACAAATAAATTGGAGTCAAAGGTTGGCAGGGAATACGGTAGCTGGAAAATGTGCTACCTTCAACGAAGAGACAGTTCAGGCACAGTCAAGGTGCATTCCCTCAAAAGAGTAAGGTGGGGCAAACAAATCTAGAGCTCCCAGGATGACAAAAGATATAAATTAAGATAAACGAGAAAGTGTGTGCTTATGACAGATGCCAGGTAGAAAATACAACTGAGAACCAGGCTGAATATAGAAGGTTCAGAGGGGAGATGAAAAAACAAATAAGAGGAGCAAAGGCAGAGTATGAAAAGAGACTGGTAGCCAACATAAAAGGAAATCCCAAAGTCATCAACAAGCATATAAACAGTGATAGGGTGGTAAAAGGAGGAGTAGGGCCAATTAGGGACCAAAAAAGGGGATTTACACTTGGAGGCAGAGGGCACAGCTGAGGTATTAAATGGATACTTTGTATCTGCCTTTACCAAGGAAGATGATGCTATCCAGGTCATGGGAAAAAAGTTTTTTCACTCAGAGGGTCGTGAGTCTTTGGAACTCTCTTCCTGAAAATGAGGTGGAAGCAGAGCCTTTGAATATTTTTAAGGCAGAGGTGGATAGATTCTTGGTAAACAAGGGGGAGATAGGTTATCGGCGGTAGGTGGGATGCAGATTTGAGGTTACTATAAGATCAGCCATGATCTTATTAAATGGTGGAGCAGGCTCGAGGGGCTGAATGGCCTACTCCTGCTCCTTGTTCATACGTTTGTATGTTCGTAAGTTAAGACTGGTTTCCTTGGAGAAAAGGCAGCTGAGAGGTGGGATGATAGATCAGAATCATGAAAGGTCTGGGCAGAGTAGATAGGAGAAAACTGTTCCCATTCTTGAAAGGTTCAAAAACAAGAGGGCACAGATTTCAAGTGATTAGTGAAGAAGCAAAAGCGATATGAGAAGAAACTTTATCACACAGCGAGTGGTTAGGGTCTGGAAAGCACTGACTAGAGTGTGGTGGAGGCAGGTTCAATCGAAGCATTCAGAAGGGAATTAGACTGTTATCTTAAAAGGAAGAATGTTCAGGGTTATAGGGAGAAGGCAGGAGAATGGCACTGAGGATATTGCTCTATGGCTTCCTTCTGCACCGTAACAATTCTATGATTCTGTGATGAAATAGCAATTCCTTAGTAATCCACTGCTCCAAGTACAAGCTAGCTGCTGCTTATTCCATTCTATTTTACACAGATTTGGTTGTTCCCCACATTTTCAACTTAACCTCAGGTTATGCTACCGCTCACCGATCAGGGCCTCTACTTCATTTGCCTTCCCCTCTTGCTTTGGTTGGTTCTATAAAGGAACCCACCCCATTGGAAACCTGATGAAGGGTTTCAGCTGCTAATCCAGGTGCTTCAAAGCATTTCTCTACTTTTAATATATCAAGGTTTGATTCTGACTTGTGGAATTTCTAGATTGTTTTTGGCTCAAAGCCACTTAGTTCCTGCAAATCTTTGGGATCGTACAAAATGCAGCCCATCAACCAAGTAACCAGTACGAAGGCATTAAAAGATCATGTTTGCAGAGCAATGTATTCCATGCTTTTCCTTACTTCAAAACCCCTGCCCTAGATGCAGACCATTAGGACTACAAACAGAAGGTGAGAAGGGATAGTAAATCAGAGACGATTGCTTAGGTGACATCAAGTTTGAAAAAGAAAATGACTTGCATTCATACAGAAGCTTCCATAACCTCAGGACATCAAAAACTGCATTTTTTGTAACTTATTTGTTCATATGGGACGTGGGCATCACTGGCTTGCCCAGCATTCACTGCCCATGAAACGGTGGTGATAAGCCGCCTTCTTGAACCGCTGCAGTACATGTGGTGTACAGGGAGTGTTCCAGGATTTTGACCCAGCAACAGTGAAGAAACAGTAATATATTTCCAAGTCAGGATGGTGTGTGTCTTGGAGGGGAACTTGCAGGTGGTGGTGTTCCCATGCATCCACTGCCTTGTCCTTCTAGATGGTGCCGTTTGGGGGTTGGGAAGGTGCTGTTGAAGGAGCCTAGGTGAGCTACTGCAATGCATCTTGTAGGTGGTACACGCTGCTGCCAATGTGCTTCAGTGATCGAGGGAGTGAATGTTGAAGGTGGTGGATGAGGTGCCAATCAAGCAGGCTACTTGGTATCTGGTCAATGGTAAACCCCCCCCCCACCCACAGGATGCTGGTAATGGCTTTACAGCCAGTTAAGTGTTTTTGAGTGCAGACATTTAGGAATGCGGCAGCCAGTCTGGGTGCAGCAAGCTCCCACATCAGCTACGTGTTAATGATAAGGCAATCTATTTAGTGATGTTGCTTGAAGGAGAAATATTGTTTCAGTGTGTAGCGACAAGTGGTTACATGGCAGCGATGCCTTCTGGTAGCCAGTATTTCCTAAAATTGCTTAGAGCCCTGTCTATTTCTTGACTCCTTTACCGAGGGATTCTGGGCTACATCTCATTCAATCCAGGTGCCCTGCCAACATATCAGGTTTTGAGTTTCTTTACAATGCGTGCTTTTTTGATCTCTACCTATGTTGCAGACTACCGAGGCAGCTAGAATATTAACATACTGCATGCTGTATCATCTTCTGGAACCAATTAAAGCAAGTCATTTTATCACACTCCAGTGCACCCTGGTTAGGGTGCCACACCTCTCACTGTGTGAGGAAAACATTCTGGGCATTTCTGGGTCTGCCCAATTTAAACCAGGGTGGATGTTAAGGCATGATTTACAACCTCCCAGAATAGGCCTCCAACTGCTGCTAAATATGCAGAGACCCAGTGTCAACACTGATTCAGGAGGGAGATGAGAGACCGTGGCCATCACTAAATGCCCTGATCTTCATGCTGACTGGGTCCAAAATAATGACCAGTGCAACCCTGATCTGCAGCATCACCCCATGCAAGCTGTGATAAGTCTGCGTTTCAGTTCCTTCGATCCTTGCGTTTTGGGGAACAGCAGAAATTTCCACCAATTAAATATTGGGAAGACTGAAGCAATTGTTTTCAGGCTGTGCTCCAAGTTCCAATTCCTAGCTCCCAATTCCATCCCTCTACCTGGCAACAGTCTGAGATTAAGCTACTCTGTTCGCAACCTTAGTGTCATATTTGACCCTGAGATGAGCTTCTGACCACATATTGACACCACCACTAAGACTGCTTATTTCAACCTCTGTAACATCGCTCGACATTGCTCCTGTCTCAGCTCATCTACTCCCAAAACCCTTATTCATGCCTTCGTTACCTCTGGACTATTCTAACTCAGTCCTCACTGGTTTCCCATGTTCTACCCTCTGTAAACTCAAGATCATCCAAATGTTTGCTACCCATGTCTCAACTCACGTCAAGTCCCTGTCACCAATCACCTCTGTTATCTGTGACTCACGATTAGCTGCCAGTTAAACAATGCCTTAAGTTTAAAATTCTCATTCTTATTTTCAAATCCCTCCATGGGAAACCCTCTGTATCTCTGTCATCTCCTTCAGCCCCACAAGCCTCTGTGCTCCTCGAATCCTGGCCTTCCCCAGATTTTAATTAGTTCTACTGCTGGTGACCGTGCCTTTAGCTGCCAAGGTTCTGACCTCTGGGATACTCCTCCAAAACCTCTCCACCTCTCTTTTCTCCTTTATGGTGCTCCTTAGAACTTACTTCTTCGATGAAGCTTTTGGTCATCTACCCTATTACCTCCATATATGGCTTGGTTTCAACTTTTGTTTTAGAATGCTTATGTGAGGTGCCTTGGGACATTCAATTACATTAAAGGTACTATATAATACAAATTGTCGTTGATATTGAAGCTTAACATTGGCCACATGACAGATAACACAAACTGATCAGGTGAATTGAAACAATCAGCAGAGCAATTAATGATGTGTGAAATTCACCTGCACTATTCACAGCAGAACAACTCTCATACACCCACGCACACACAATGCAAGTGTGATTTGTACTGGAACTAACTCTATTATTACCTTCCAATAGAAAGCTTCCAAACAACTGCAAAGCTGTGCCATGCCGATGAGGGACGCAGGCTGGTCAGATGACAAATTCAAATCCATAACTGGCATTTGAGGCGGCGATTGGACATGCTGAACAGATACCTCCCAACAGGGAGGACCATGGAAAAAATGTACATACTAAGGACTAAAAATAGGTGGAGACTATCTCCAGAACCGTTCGCCTGTATCTTCAAGGAAGCAGACACCAGAATGGGATCGAGCAAGTCTCCAACCTTCTATTTCAGCCAAGGAACGGTCGCTGCATTCCTTGCATCCAAAGATAAAACCTGGCCACTGGAAAACGTACGGGCTTCTGCTGCTGCTATTGCCATTCCTGCAGCCATTTTTCAGCAGCTACACAGTGCTGTGCTCTCAGTCCATCTGCACGAGCCATCATTTTAAAATGCTTGACTTGAGCTCACTGCAACGCTCCACTTCAGCAAGTTGCAAAAATGTTACGGGATTCCAACGGTTAAATTATGAGCAGTAATGATATAAACTGGGATTTTCCACACTGCAATGTCGAAAGGTTGAGGGTTGAAGGCGATTGAGGCTTTTGAGATTTCAAAAGAAATTGATAGGGTAGATGGCAGGGGAGTCCAGGACTAGAAGACATAACATTGGAATCAGAGGAAGACCATTCAGGAGAGAAGTTAGGAATCACACCTTCACGCAAAGCATGGCACAAGCAAGGAACACGCTCTCACAAAAATCTGAGATCAGTAGATTTTACAGTTTGCCAAGGTTATTAAGGCATATGGAGCCAGGGCAGGTAGGAAGTTAGGATATAAATCGGCCATTGAAAGCCAGCTGGAAAGAACAGAAGTAGGCTGTCAGAAAGGAATCACAGAATGGAGTCACAGATGGTTACAGCAGAGGAGGAGGCTTTTTAAAAATTCATTCATGGGATGTGGGTGTTGCTGTCGAGGCCAGCATTTATTGCCCATCCCTAATTGCCCTTCAGAAGGTGGTGGTGAGCTGCCTTCTTGAACTGCTGCAGTCCATGTGGTGTAGGTACACCCACAGTGCTGTAAGGAAGGGAGTTCTAGGATTTCCAAGCCAGTCAGTTTAACTTCAGTGGTGGGGAAACTTCTAGAAACAATTATTCAGGATGGAATTAATAATCACCTGGAAAAATTTGGATTGATTCAGAAGAGTCAGCATGGATTTGTTAAAAGAAAATCATATCTAACTAAAGGTGTTTACTAAAACCCGCTTTCACAGCCATATTTCCTTCCTCAGTGACGGTCTCTGTCTCCGACTTACCCCATGTGGATTTCAACTGAAGTTCCATCCCTCATGTTTCGAACCCACCCAGGATTACAGGTATCTCCAGGACATACAACGCTCCTCGGACTGCTGTTCTAGTCGCATCCTGAGATCCAGACTTAGTGCCATGCGCCGCCACATGAACACACTCGACCTCTCCCTCCAGCAGCACCGCCGCACCCCATTTCTAAGCTGTCCGTGCCCCCAGTTTCATTTTATTCTTCGTCTCATCCGATGCCTCAACAAGAAACTTTGTCTCTTTCTATCAGGTGCAAAGGAACACAAGCTCCAACAACTCAACGACACCAACGCCCATCCAGGACCCTCCACCCCTGCCTGTCTCTCTGTCCCCATCCCGTCTTCCAATCCCAGCCCCGGCCGTGTATTCACCATACCCCCTGACCTTCCCCTCTCCAACGCTGAACATTCAGTGCTCAGCAAAGGACTTAGTTTCATACCCTTGCGCCCTCATCTCAATGTATTTCGGGCTCGGCACAATGCTGAACTCTTCTTCTGCCGCCTTCGTCTCCGTGCTCACTTCTTTGGGCAGGAGTCCTCTCCCCGTTCAACGGATCCTTTTACCCGCCTCCAATATTCTCCCTCCATCTGGACCCCTCCCTCTGGATTCTTACCTTCTCTTGATCTTTTCATTGAGAACTGTCGGCGCGACATCAGTCGTCTCAATTTCTCTGCTCCTCTCACCCACTCTAACCTGTCTCTCTCTGAACTTGCTGCACTCCGTTCTCTCAGGTCCAACCCTGACATTGTGATCAAACCTGCTGACAAGGGTGGTGCTGTTGTTGTCTGGCGCACTGACCTCTACCTCGCAGAGGCTGAGCGTCAACTCGCAGACACTTCCTCCCGCCTCCCCCTGGACCATGACCCCACCACTGAACATCAAGCCATTGTTTCCAGGACTGTTACTGACCTCATCTCCTCTGGAGATCTTCCTTCCACAGCTTCCAACCTCAGTCTCCCAACCTCGAACGGCCTACTTCTACCTCCTACCCAAAATCCACAAACAGGACTGTCCCGGCAGACCAATCATGTCAGCCTGTTCCTGCCCCACGGAACTCATTTCTTGCTATCTTGACTCCATTCCCTCTCCCCTTGTCCAGTCCCTTCCCACCTACATCTATGATTCCTCTGACACCCTACATCATATCAACAATTTCCAGTTCCCTGGCCCCAACCGCTTCCTCTTCACCATGGACGTCCAATCCCTCTACACCTCCATCCCCCACCGGGATGGTCTGATCGCTCTCCGTTTCTTCCTCGAACAGAGGCCCAAACAATCCCCATCCACCACTACTCTCCTCCATCTGGCTGAACTCTCCTTAAACTCTTCTCACTTCCTCCAAATAAAAGGTGTGGCTATGGGTACCCGCATGGGCCCCAGTTATGCCTGTCTCTTTATGGGGTATGTGGAACATTCCTTGTTCCAGTCCTACTCCGGCCCCCTCCCACAACTCTTTCTCCGGTACATCGATGATTGCTTCGGTGCTGCTTCATGCTCTCGTCTGGACCTGGAAAAATTTATTAATTTTGCTTCCAATTTCCACCCATCCATCATTTTCACATGGTCCATCTCTGACACTTCCCTTCCCTTCCTTGACCTCTCTGTCTCAATTTCTGGTGATAGACTGTCCACCAATATTCATTACAAGCCTACCGACTCCCACAGTTACCTCGACTACAGCTCCTCACACCCCGCTTCCTGTAAGGACTCCATCCCATTCTCTCAGTTCCTTCGCCTCCATCGCATCTGTTCTGATGATGCCACTTTCCAAAACAGTTCCTCTGACATGGCTTCCTTCTTCCTTACCGAGGTTTTCCACCCACGGTGGTTGACAGGGCCCTCAACCGTGTCCGGCCCATCTCCCGCGCATCCGCCCTCACACTTTCCTCTCCCTCCCAGAACCATGATAGGGTCCCCCTTGTCCTCAGTTATCACCCCACCAGCCTCCGCATTCAAAGGATCATCCTCCGCCATTTCTGCCAACTCCAGCATAATGCCACCACCAAACACATCTTCCCTTCACCCCCGCTGACGGCATTCCGCAGGGATCGTTCCCTCCAGAACACCCTGGTCCACTCCTCCATCAAGCCCTATACCTCAACCCCCTCCTACGGCACCTTCCCATGCAACCGCAGAAGGTGCAACACCTGCCCCTTTACTTCCCCTCTCCTCACCGTCCAAGGGCCCAAACACTCCTTTCAAGTGAAGCAGCATTTCACTTGCACTTCCCTCAATTTAGTCTACTGCATTCGCTGCTCCCAATGTGGTTTCCTCTACATTGGAGACACCAAACTCAGACTGGGTGACCGGTCTGTCCACAAGTATGACCCAGACCTCCCTGTCGCTTGCCATTTCAACACTCCACCCTGTTCTCATGCCCACATGTCCGTCCTTGGCCTGCTGCATTGTTCCAGTGAAGCTCAACGCAAACTGGAGGAACAGCACCTCATCTTCCGACTAGGCACTTTACAGCCTTCCGGACTGAATATTTAGATAATGAACTCTCTCCTCCATCCCCACCCCCTTTCCGATCCCCCCTTTTTTCCAATAATTTATATAGATTTTTCTTTTCCCACCTATTTCCATTATTTTTAAATGTATTTCCATCCATTGTTTTATCTTTGCCTTTTAGCCCATTTCGATCCCTTCCCCCCACCCCACCCCCACTAGGGCTATCTGTACCTTTATTACCACATTCCTTAGATAATATCACCAGCTTCAACACCTCTTTGTCCTTTTGTCTATGACATCTTTTGGTTATCTCCACCTATCACTGGCCCTCTATCAAGCTCTACCTGTCCCACCTTCCCTTAAACCAGCTTATATTTCACCTCTTTTCTATTTTTCCTTAGTTCTGTTGAAGAGTCGTATGGACTCGAAACGTTAACTGTGTTCCTCTCCGCAGATGCTGTCAGACCTGCTGAGTTTTTCCAGGTATTTTTGTACCATATCTAACTAGTTTGCTGGAGTTTTTTCAAGAGGTATCAGAGATAGATGATGAGGGCAAGGCCGTTGATGTGGTGTATATGACCTTCCAAAACGTGTTCGATACAGTGCCACAGAACAGAGTTGTGAAGGAGGTTATAGGTTATGGAATAAAAGGGGCAGTAGCAATGTGCATACAAAATTAGATGAGGATTAGGAAACAGAGAGTAATGGTTAATGGATATTTTTCAGGCTGGAAGAAGGTTTGTCGCGGAGTTCCCCAGGGGTCAGTAATGGGACCCTTGCTTTTCCTGATATATATAAATGATCTAGATCTTGGTGTGCAGGGAACAATTTCAAAGTTTGTGGACGATATAAAACTTGGGAGAATTGTGAACCATAAGGACAGTGTAGAACTTCAAAAGGGCATTGACTCATTGGTGGAGTGGGCAGACAGGCAGCAGATGAAGTTCAATGTGGAGAAGTGTGAGGTGATGCATTTTGGTAGGAAGAGCATGGACAGACAATATGAAATAAAGGATACGATTCTAAAGGGTGCGCAGGAGCAGTGAGACCAGGGTGCATGTGTACATAAGTTATTAAAGGTGGCAGGACAGGTAGAGAGAGATGTTTGTAAAGCATATGGAATTATAGGCTTCATTAATAGGGGCATAGATTACAAGAGCAGGGAGGTTATGATGAACTGAAATAAGACACTGGTTAGGCCTCTGCTGGATCATTGTGTCCAGTTCTGGGCGCCACATGATAGAAAGGGTGAGAGCGCATTGGAGAGAGTGCAGGAGGTGTTTACGAGAATGGTTCCAGGAATGAGGCGCTTCAGTTATGAGAAAAGATAGAAGAAGTTGGAGATGCTTTCCTTGGAGAGGAGAAGGATGAGAGGAAACCTGGATAGAAGTTTTCAAAATAATGAGGGACCTGGACAGAGTAGATAGGGAGAAAGTGTTCCCGCTTGTAAATGGATTGAAAACCAGAAGACACAGTTTTAAAGTGTTTAAAGAGGGCATTGTTTCTATTTAGATAATCATCCAATGTGCAAGGTTACGGGGAAAAGACAGGAGATTGGCACTAAGTTAAAATGCTCAGAGAGCCAGTGCAGACACGATGGACTGAATGGCCTCCTTCTACATCATAACAATTCTGTGATTCTGTGATTTTGACCCAGTGACAGTCAAGGATCGGCGACACACTTCCAAGTCAGGATGGTGAGTGACTTGGAGGGGAAATTCCAGGTGTTGGTGTTCCCATGTGTCTGCTGCCCTTGTCCTCCTAGATAGTAGTGGTCATGGGTTTGGAAGGTGCTGTCCAAGGAGGCTGCTTGCAGTGGATCTTGTAGATGGTACACACTGCTGCTATTGTGCGTTGGTACTGGAGGGAGAGAATATTTATGGATGAGGTGCATGTCAGGTGGGCTGCTTTGTCCTGGATGGTGTCAAGCTTCTTGGGTGTTGTTGGCGCTGCACTCATCCAGGCAAGTGGAGAGTATTCCATCACACTCCTGACTTGTGCTTTGTGGATGGAGGGCAGGCTTTGGTGAGTCAGGAGGTGAGTTACTCCATCGCAGGATTCTGAGCCTCAGACCTGCTGTTGTCGCCACAGTATTCATATGCTGGACCAGTTCAGTTTCTGGTCAATGGTAACCTCCCAGAATGTTGATAGTGGGGGATTCAGCGATGGTAATGCCATTGAAAGTCAAGGAGGCATGGTTAGGTCCACTCTTGTTGGAGATGGTCATTGTGTGGCACGAATGTTACTTGCCACTTCTCAGCCCAAGCCTGAATATTGTCCAGGTCTTGCTGCATTTGAACATGGACTGCTTCAGTATCTGAGAGTCGCGAATGGTGCTGAACATTGTGCAATCATCAGCGAACATCCCCAATTCTGACCTTATGATGGAAGGAAGGTCATTGATGAAGCAGCTGAAGATGGTTGGGCCTAAGACACTGCCCTGAGGAATTCCTGCAGTGATGCCCTGGAACTGAGATGACTGACCTCCAACAACCATAACCACCTTCCTTTGTGCTAGGTATGACTCCAACCAATGGAGATTTTTCCCCCTGATTCCCACTGACTCCAGCTTTGCTAAGCGCTCCTTGATGCCACATTCGGTTAACTGCTGCCTTGCTGTCAAGGGCAGTCACTCTCACTTCGGGAGACGATGGCGTAGTGGTATTGTTGATGGACTAATAATCCAGAGATCCAGGGCAATGCTCTGGGGACCCAGGGTCGAATCCTGCCACGGCAGATGAGGGGAATTGAATTCAATAAAAATCTGGAATCTGATGATGACCATGAAACCATTGTTGTTGTTATAAAAACCCATCTGGTTCACCAAGGTTCTTTAAGGAAGGAAATCTGTCCTTTGTGGTCTGGCCTACTCGCGACTCCAGACTTACAGCAATGTGGTTGACTCTGAAATGGCCTAGCAGCAGGAGCAGGAGTAGACCATTCGGCCCTTCAAACCTGCTCCGTCATTCAATATGATCGTGGCTGATCCTCTATCTCGACACCATATTCCCACTTTCTCTCCATACCCCTTGAAGCCCCTAATATCCAAAAATATTTCTATTTCTTTCTTGAATATACTCAGTGACCCAGACTCCACAGCCTTCTCTGGTAGAGAATTCCACAGGTTGACCACCCCCGGGTGAAGAAATCTTTCCTCATCTCAGTCCTAAATGGTCTGCCCCATATTCTAAGACTGTGGCCCCTGGTTCTAGACTCCCCAACCAGGGGAAACATCCTCCCTGCATCTAGTCTGTCTAGCCCTGTTAGAATTTTATGTGTTTCAATCAGATCCTCTCTCATTCTTCTAAACTCTAGTGGATACAGGCCTAGTCGAACCAATCTCTCTTCATACAACAGTCCTGCCATCCCCGGTATCAGCCTGGTGAACCTTCGCTGCACTCTCTCGATGGCAAGTACATTCTTTCTTAGGTAGGGAGACCAAAACTGCACGCAATACTCCAGGTGTGGTTTCACCAAGGCCCTGTATAACTGCAGTGAGACATCCCTACTTCTGAACTCAAGTCCTCTTGCAATGAAGACCAACATACCATTTACCTTCCTAATTTACTTTCATTGACTGGTGTACAAGGACACCCAGATCCCTTTGTACATCCACATTTCCCAATATATCACCATTTAAATAATACTCTGCCTATTTTTCACACCCAAGTATATAACTTCACATTTATCCACGTTATATTGCATCTGCCATGTGTTTGCCCACACAGACAACTTGTCTAAATCGCCCTGAAGCCTCCTTGCATCCTCCTCACAATCCCATCCAGTTTTGTGTCGTCAGCAAATTTGGAAATATTGCATTTGATTTCCTCATCCAAGTCATTTATATATATTGTGAATAGCTGGGGCCCAAGCACTGACTCCTGTGGTACCCCACTAGTCACCGCCTGCTACCCGGAAACGGACCCATTTATTCCCACTCTGTTTCTTGTCAACCAATTCCCAATCCATGCTAGTATTTTATCCCCAATCACATGTGCTTCTTATGTGAGACCTTATCAAAAGTCTTCTTGAAATCCAAATATACCACATCCACTGGTTCTCCCTTATCTACTCTACTAATTATGTCCTCAAAAAACTCCAGCAGATGAGTTAAGCATGATTTCCCTTTCATAAACCCACGCTCACTTTGTCTAATCCCGTTAATGCCTTCCAAAGTGTTCTGTTACCATTTCCTTTATAATAGACCCTAGCATTTTCCCCACTACTGATGTTAGGCTAACTGGTCTCTAATTGTGTTTTCCCTCCCTCCTTTTTTTGAAATAGTGGGGTTACATTTGCCACCCTCCAATCTGTAGGAACTGCTCCAGAGTCTATAGAATTTTGGAAGATGACCACCAATGCATTCAATACTTCCAGGGCCACTTCCTTTAGTACTCTGGGATGTAGATTATCAGGCGAAGGGGATTTTTCAGCCTTTAACCCCATTAATTTCTCTAGCATCATCTTTTTCACTAATATTGATTTTCTTCAATTCCTCCCTCTCACTAGACCCTTGGTTCCCTAGCATTTCTGGGAAATTATTTGTGCCCTCTTTTGTGAAGACAGAACCAAAATATGTGTTCAATTCTTCTGCCATTTCTTTGTTCCCCATTATAATTTTCCCCGTTTCTGACTGTAATGGATCTACATTTGTCTTTGCTAATCTTTTTTCCTTCACATATTTACAGAAGAACTTACAGTCAGTTTTTATGTTCCCTGCAAGTTTACTCTCATACTCCATTTTCCCCTTCTTGATCAATCTTTTTGTCCACTTTTGCTGAATTCTAAACTGTTCCCAATCCTCTGGCTTGCTGCTTTCCCTGGCAATTTTATATGTGCCCTCTTTAGATCTAATGCTAACAATAATTTCTTTTGTAATCCATGGTTGAGCCACCTTTCCTGTTTTACTTTTGTGCCAGAGAGGAATGAATAATTGTTGCAATTCATGCATAAGTTCCTTAAATATTAGCCATTGCCTATCCACCATCAACCCTTTTACTAAGGTGTTCCCCAATCCATCATTGCCAACTCACGCCGCAGGTATGTTTTTCCCTCTTGTTGGTTCCCTCATCAACTTTCGCAGTCCCAGTCTAACAGCTATGTCATTTAGCACAACATTTGTCATAGGGTGATGTTGGAAGGTACTACTAAAGATATAATAGCAGGGCACTTAGAAAAATTCAAGGCAGGCTCAACATTGTTTTGTGAAAGGGAGATCGTGTTTAACCAATTTATTGGAGTTCTTTGAAGGAGTCACAGGTGCCGTGGATAAAGGGGAGTTGATGGATGTTCTTTACTTAGATTTCCAGAAGGCATTTGAGAAGGTGCCACATCATGGTGTAGGGGGTAAAATATTGGCTAGCTAACAGGAAACAAAGCATAGCCATAAATGGGTCTCTTCTGGTCAGCAGGATGTGACAAGTGGTGTGCCACGGGGATCAGTGCTAGGACCTCAAATTTTTACAATTTACATAAATGCTTTGGAAGAAGAGATCAAAGGTATGGTTGCTAAATTTCCTGATGACACAAAGATAGGAAGGAAACTAAGTTGTGAAGAGGATGTGAGGAGGCTACAAACGAACATAGACAGGTTAAGTGAGTGGGCAAAGATCTGGCAAATGGAATATAATGCGGGAAAATGTGAAATTGTCCATTTTGGCACGAAGACTAAAAAAGCTCATTATCTAAATGGTGAGAGATTGCAGAGCTCTGAAATGCAGGGGGATCTGGGTTTCCTAGTGCATGAATTACAAAAAGCCAGTGTGCAGGTACAGCAAGTAATTAGGAAAGTTAATAGAATGATATTGCTGGGGTAATTGAATACAAAAGTAGAGAGGTTATGCTTCAGCTGTACAGGGCCCTAGCGAGACCATATCTGCAGTACTGTGTACAGTACTGCTCTCCTTATTTGAGGAAGGATATAAATGCATTGGAAGTGGTTCAAAGAAGGCTGACTAGACTAATACCTTGAATGGGCAGATTGTCTTATGAGGAAAGATTGGACAGGCCAGGCTTGTATCTGCTGGAGTTTAGAAGATTAAGAGGTAACTTGATCAAAACCTTAAAGATCCTGAGGGGTCTTGACAGGGTGGATGTGGAAAGGATGTTTCCTCTTGTGGGATAATCTAGGGGTCACTGTTTAAAAATAAGGGTCACTTATTTAAGACAGAGACGAGAAATTTTTTCTTTCAGTTGGTCGTGAGTCTTTAGAACTCTTCCTCAAAAACCAGTGGAAGCAGAATCTTTGAGGGGCCAAGTGGCCTACTCACGCTTCTAATTCGTTAGCTCGTATGTTCAAGTTATACTTGAAACGTTAACTTTGTTCCTCTCTCCACAGACACAGTATTCCAAGTTTGGTCTCAGCAAACTCCTTGCAGTTGTCACAAGACTTCCTTTTTCTACTACTACAATCCCCTTTAAAAAAAAAGGCCAAAGTGCCACTTGCCTTCCTATTTGCTTGCTGTACCTGCATGGTAACTTTTGGTGTTCATTGTCAAAATACACCCAAGTCCCTCTCAACATCAACATGTACAAGTTTCACGGCCTTTTAAAAATATTTTGCTTTTTAAATCTTACGATCACAGGGAATAATCCCGTACTTCTCCACATTATACTACATCTGCCAACTTGTTGCCCACTCACTTAACCTGTCTATATCTCTTTGCAGCCTCTTTATGTCTTCCTCTCAGGTAACATTCTCAACTGGCTTTGTAACAGCAGCAAACTTGGATACATTACTCTCCGTCTGCCTGAGCCCAAGTAGAACTCCCTGCTCCTCTTCCAAGATTTTTTATGATCACCTGAGAAGACAAGACGGTTCTTGTCTTATCTGCAACACAGTAACTCTGATGGTGCAAACTTAAACTAAATGGGTGTGACATATATTCCAACAGCTGAGGTGAACAATCAATCCTAAATGGGGGTGAAGCCTCTGTGATCTTTAACATTTCAGCCAGTGGATAATTTTGGAAAAAGCAGTGAGGCTTGGTGAGAACAGTACAAAAATGTAATTTTAAGTTATGAGTATTTTGGAGGCAACTGAAATTTCCCTTCTCCTACATACATGGAATAAACACACATTTCACGAGCAACGTTCCTATCTACAAGAGCCCTGGGGCTTCACTCTGCCTATTCTTGTTTCACTAGAAATTATGCACTTCTTTCCCATTGTGGGAACAAAAAGATTTAAATAGGATTCTAACTAGATGTGTTCCACAGATACTATAGCTGATCAAACGTATTTCCACAGTTCATGCGTTCAGTGGGTGCGAGTGTTGCTGACAAGGTCAGCATTAGGGAGGGAGATCCAGGGTTTTTACCCAGCGACAGTAAAGGAACAGCGATATAGTTCCAAGTCAGGATGGTGTGTGGTTTGGAGGGGAACTTGCAGTGGGTTGCCATGTGTCTGCTGCCCTTGTTTTTCTAGGTGGTAGCGGTCAGGGGTTTAGAAGGTGCTGTTGGTGAGTAGTTGCGGTGCATCTTGTAGATGGTACACATTGCTGCTACTGTGCATCGGTGGTGGAGGGAGGGAATGTTTGTGAAAAGGGAGCCAATCAAGCAGGCTGCTTTGTCCTGGAAGGTGTCAAGCTTCTTCAGTGTTCTTATTAAAGCAATTAAGACGACTAATGGAATGCTATCCTTTATTACGAGAGGGATGTGAGATCACATCTCGAATATTGCATGCAGTTTTGGTCTCCTTATTTAAGGAAGGTGAGAGTTCCATAATGAGAGGTAAAGACTCATAACAGTGTAAGAAATATGAGCAGTAGACTAATGGCCCCTTAAGCTTGCTCTGTCATTCATGGCTGATCCTCGGTCTCAGGTATACTTTCCGCTCCCCATATCCTTCGATTCCCTGAGACACAAAATTCTGTCTACTTCAAACTTTGTAGACTGTGCTCCCATGTCCTTGATCATCCAACTGTGGGAAACAACCTCTCAGGGTCTATCCTGTTCGGCCCCTTCGGAATCTTGGATGTTCCAATGAGATTTATTCTTCTAAACTTCAGACAGCACAGGTCCAGTTTACTCAGCCTCTTATCTAAAGGCAAGCTTCTTGTATCAGGGACCAATCTAGTATCTCGGATAATCTTCGCTGTACTGCCTCCAATGCAAGTACATCCTTCCTTCAATACGAAGATCAAAACTGCACACAGTATTCCAAGTATGAACTCACCAAAGCCAAAACAGGGAGTTGCTGGGCACAAACGGGAACAGGAAACCTGGCTCATTTCACCTTCCCTCACTCAAGGGCATTGAGTACACTCACAGTACAGACTGTGCATATCTATGACTCAGCAATGTACTGTGTAAACCAACGAAGCCATCACAAGAAGTCATCTAACCAATTCCTACTTGTGTTACAATCTGGTCAAATTCTGATAAATCTCCTCTGCACCCTGTCCAAGGCTTTGACATTCTTTCTAATGTGTGGTGCCCAGAGTTGGACACAGTACTGCAGTTCCAAATTTGCATATGGCACAACACTAATGACAGTGGTAGACTGCAAAGTTGAGGAGGGTAACGATGAGGGACTTCAGTTAATGTGGAAGGTTGGAGAAAGATGCGATTGCTCTCCTTAGAGCAGAGAAGATTAAAACAAGATTTAGTTAAGATGTTTGAAATCATGACAAGTTTTGATGGAGGAAATAAGGAGGAACTGTTTTCACTGGCAGGAGGGTCGGTAACCACAGGGACACAAATTGAAGATAATCAGCATAAGACCCAGAGGGGAGATGGGAATTCTTTTCACACAGTGAGTTGTTGTGATCTGGAATGTTCTGCCTGAAAAGGCAGTAGATGATGATTCAATAACTTTCAAAATGGAATTGATAATTACTTGAAAAGGATAAATTTGCCAAACTGGGGGAAGAGCAGCAGCATTGGCACTAATTGGATAACTGTTTCAAAGAGCTGGCACAGACATGATGGGCCACATGGCCTGCTGCTGCATAGTATAATTCAGTGAGAAGGTCACTGCAATTTATGTTTTATATTCCACATGAACATGAAAGTTTGACTTAAGTGGAGGTAAATCTAACTCCTCACGAGTTTTTGTAAGGGATGATATCCCAACCATGTAATGCTCAAGTTACGAAAAATGGAGTTTGGGATGAAGCAGAATTTCTTCTATCCTATCAATGAGAATGAAAAACTGGACAGACAATTCTCCTGCTTGAATAAGGAAGCTTGATCTAACAGTGTAAATGTGAGGAGTTAATGCTGGTGTACGCTCTCACAATCCAAACTGAACAAACTAATGTGAAAGTTTGCAACGCCTACAGGAACAGGTGGGTGGAATCCATCATAGTTGAGCTTACTCAGAGCTGTTAACTTATTCTTCTCACTTTCTCACCACTGAGGATCAAAAACCACTTGCCTGCCCACTGTCTCATTCAGTTGATCCTCCTTCAGAGGGAATTTACCTCGAGCGAGAGAGAGAAAGAGAGAAAAAGAGAGAGAGAGAGAGAGAGAATGTCTTCAGCGAAGAGTAACATCATCCCAATGGTTACAAAAGACAAAGAGCAAATTTGGGACCAGGATACTTTTGTGAGGAAATTTCATCAAAACTTCTTGGAAAATATCCTTAAATTCTGAAATAAAATGGGAGATTTTCAAGGAAATTGCACAGGTCATGATGTATGAAATAGTTTGGCAACTGGTAATTCCTAAAATAATGTACTGTTGTACAGTGAAAAATCAAAGAGGAAGCCATTTTCATGATTGAGCAATTTCTGGCCAATGTCTGTAGCAGGTTAAAAACTTGGATACAATTTCATTCCACTCCAACAGAATATTCAATTGACAATCCTTAAGAGTTCCACAGTCATTGCATTTAAATAAAAATTATATGAAAACCTCCAGAAGCTAGAGATAATAAAATAACTTTAGATAGTTTAGTAAAGCTGAAAGTTGATACGGCTCGAGGTCCATATGATATCCACCCAAGGATGATTAAAGAGATAGGGCATGCTCATATCTTCTATAGTTTAACAGTGCTCATATCTTCTATAGTTTAACAGTAGGGGTAGTTTCCTTAGACTGGAAGCTAACTCATGTAGTTATTACATTCAAAAAGGAGGACAAACATGATGCTGTGGCCATCATGAGTGCAGAACAGACTTAATGGACCAGCCGCACTTTTCTTTCCCATCCATTTTCCACATTCATGACCTGCAGCAGACAAGCTTCAACTGGTTCTAGTGCCCAAGAAAACTAATTCAAACAAGGTTACCACAATACAAAATCAAAATATTGCAGATGTTGAAGATTTAAAATAATTACTCAACATGTCTGGCAGAATCTGTGGAGAGAGAAAAACATAGAAACCTAGAAAATAGGAGTAGGCCATTCGGCCCTTCGAGCCTGCTCCGCCATTCATTATGATCATGGTTGATCATCCAACTCAATAGCCTGCTCTCGCTTTCTCCCAATACCCTTTGATCTCTTTCGCCCCAAGAGCTATATCTAACTACTTCTTGAAAACATACAATGTTTTGGCCTCAACTACTTTCTGTGGTAACGAATTCCACAGGCTCACCACTCTCTGGGTGAGGAAATTTCTCCTCATCTCAGTCCTAAATGGACTACCCCGGATCCTCAGACTGTGACCCCTGGTTTTGGACTCCCCCACCATCGGGAACATCCTTCCTGCATCTACCCTGTCTAGTCCTGTTAGAATTTTATAGGTTTCTATGAGATCCCCCCTCATTCTTCTGAACTCCAGCGAATATAATCCTAATCAACTCAATCTCTCCTTGTATGTCAGTCCCGCCATCCCAGGAATCAGTCTGGTAAACCTTCGCTGTACTCCCTCAATAGCAAGAACATCCTTCCTCAGATAAGGAGACCAAAACTGCACACAATATTCCAGGTGTGGTCTCACCAAGGCCCTGTCTAATTGCAGCAAAACATCCCTGTTCCTGTACTCGAATCCTCTCGCTATGAAGGCCAACAGACCATTTGCATTCTTTACCGTCTGCTGCACCTGCATGCTTACCTTCAGCGACTGGTGTACCAGGACACCCAGGTCTCGTTGCACATTCCCCTCTCTCAATTTATAGCCAATCATATAATAATCTGCCTTCCTGTTTTTGCTACCAAAGTGGATAACCTCACATTTATCCACATTATACTGCATCTGCCATGCATTTGCCCACTCACTCAGCTTGTCCAAATCACACTGAAGCATCTTTGCATCCTCCTCACAGCTCACCCTCCCACCCAGCGTTGTGTCATCTGCAAATCTGGAATTAATGTTTCAGTTCTGTGACCTTCAGAACTGATGAAAGGTTATCGACCTGAAACGTTAACACCATTGCCCTCTCCACATATGTTGACAGACTTCTGATCATTTTCAGCATTTTCTGTCCACATTTATGAAGGGTCATGAAGATCAGAGAGGATGTTCTTCCCATCTAGTTCATCCTCCAAAGAAACCTACAAAGCACCACATCCCTCCCACACCAATTCCAGAACCTAACTACCTCTCAAATGACAACATTTTGCCACCACTCAACTATCCAGAGAGCATTCCAGTTTTCGCTTGTTGCTCTGCAATGAATGGACAGGGTCGGTGTTGAGTCAGCCATCACTCCACATGTCTATCGAGGTCATCATATCCTCCATTTCTAATTCCAGCCTGCCAGATCTTAGAGAACCATAGAGTCATTTATGGCACAGAAGGAGACCATATGGCCCATCAAGTCCATGCTGGGTCTCCATGGAGCAATCCAGTCAGTTCCATTCCGATCTTGCACGTTTACCTGCCTTAGATCTGTCCATTAACCAATATGATCTGGGTCTGAGAGCCCATAACTGATGCCTCACCCAAATGACCAATTTACAGTTCTCATTCCAGATTACTGATGTCACCATCACTTCTATAATTAGCTCCTGCTGCTTCCCATCTTTCAACTTATTCCTTTTCACATGTCAGCTTGGCTCAGTGGGTAGCACTCATGCCTCTAAGTCAGAAGGTTGCAAGTTCAAGTCCCAATCCAGTGAGTTGAGTGAGCACACTTAATTTAGACTGACACTCCAGCCCAGTACTGAGGGAGTAATGCATTGCCAGGAGTGCCTTTTCTTTAATGCCATATTAAACTGAGGCCCCAGCTATCCTCACAGGTAGATGTAAAAGATCCCATGCCACTATTCAAAAAGCAGGGAAGCTCTTTCAAACTCCTGGTCATTATTTATCCTCATTCAACAGCAACAAAAAAAACAGATTATTTGATCACCTAATTCATTGCCGTGTGTGGGAGCTTAGAAACGTAGAAAGATTTAGGATACACCTCGTCCCTGCCAGCCGGAAACGAGCTTTCCAATTTAATCCTACTTTCCAGCTCATTGTTTATAACCCTGTAGCTTACAGCACTTTACCAAATGCCTTCTGAAAATCGAAATACAATACATGCACCATTTGACATCAAGGCAGCATTTAACTGAGTGTGGCATATGGGAGTCCAAAACTGGCATCAACCGGGATCAGGGGAAAAACTTTCCATTGATTGGAGTCATGACCAGCACAAAGAAAGACGGCTGTGATTGTTGGAGGTCAATCATCTCAGTTCCAGGATATCTCAGCAGGAGTTCTTCAGGGTAGTGTTCGAGGCCTAACCATCTTCAGCTGCTTCGTCGATTACCTTCCTTCCATCATAAGGTCAGAAGTGGGGACGTTCGTTGATGATTGCACAATGTTCAGCACCATTCGCGACTCCTCAGATACTGAAGCAGTCCAGGTCCAAATGCAGCAAGAACTGGGCAATATCCAGACTTGGGCTGACAAGTGGCAAGTAACATTCGCACAACACATGTGGCCAGGCAATGACCATCTCCAACAAGAAAGAATCTAACCATCGCCCTTGACGTTCAATGGCATGACCATCACTGAATCCCCCACTATCTAAACATCCTTGGGGTTACTATTGACCAGAAACTGAACTGGACTCATCAAATAATACTGTGGCTACAACAGCACGTCAGAGGCTGGGAATCCTGAGGTGAGTAACTCACCACCTGACTCCCCAAAGCCTGTCCACCATCTACAAAGCACAAATCAGGAATGCGATGAAATACTCACCACTTGCCTGGATGGGTGCAGCTCCCACAACACTCAAGTAGCTAGGCACTGTCCAGGAAAATGCAACACACTTGATTGGCACCACATCCACAAACATTCACTCCCTCCACCACCAATGCATAGTCCCAGCAGTATGTACCATCTACAAGATGCACTGCAGGAATTCACCAAGGCTCCTTAGACAGCACCTTCCAAACCCAAGCCCACTACCATCTGGAAGGACAAGGGCAGCAAATAGATGGGAACACCACTACCTGGAAGTCCCCCTCCAAGCCACTCACCATCCTGACTCGGAAATATATCACCGTTCTTTCACTGTCGCTGGGTCAAAATCCTGGAACAATCTTCGTAACAGCACTGTGAGTGTACCTGCAACACATGGACTGCAGCGGTTCAAGAAGGCAGCTCACCATCACCTTCTCAAGGGCAGCTAGGGATGGGCAATAAATGCTGGCCCAGCCAGCGAAACCCAAATCCCTTGAATGAATAAAAAAGAACCCTTCAATGTTCAAGTTCCAATCTATTCCATCCTGCAGCCATATCTTTGTAATGGCTATCAGGTCATACTTAAATAAAGGCAAAATAGATCTGTAGAAGTCATACAAAGTCATACCCCAAAACATTAACTCTGTTTTTCTCTCCACAGATGCTGTCAGACCTGCTGAGTTTTTCCAGTATTTTTTGTTTTTGTATCAGGTCATACTTATTTACTTCAATTTCACTATCAGTTCATCTGTTTTATTTAAAATGCTAGGTGCATTCAAATACATTGCCTTTAGTTTTGTCCTTTTATTATTTTTGTAATCTCCAGCCTTATCTGCTGATTTACTTTTAGATTTGTACCCCCTGTGCTTTCTGTCCCTTCCTGTCATGGTCTGTTTATCTTTACCACATTAATATTTTTCTCTCTTGCCTTGTCTCTGCTCTTTGATTTGCCACATCTGCCCATATTTGACCCCTTGTCCCCACTATTTAGTTCAAAAGCCTCTCTACTTCCCTAGTTATGCAACTCGCTAGGTTCAGGTGTAGACCATCCCAACAGTACAGCCCCCACTTTCTCCAGTACTGGTGCCAGTGCCCCACGACCCAAGCCCACTTCTCCCACACCAGTCTTTGAGCCACGCATTCATCTCTCTAAGTTTATTTACCCTAAGCCAATTTGCATGTGGCTCAGGTAATAATCCAGAGATAATCTTGGAGGCTCTGCTTTTTAATTTAGTGCCTAGCTCCTCATGCTCTCTGTACAGAACCTTTTTCCTAGTTCTGTTTAAGTTGTTGGTACCTACATGGACCACGACAATGGGATCCTCTCCCTCTCACTGCAAATTCCTCTCTAGCCTGAGCAGGTGTCCTGAATCCTGGCACCAGGCAGGCAACACAGCCATCTGGACTCTCACTCTTTGATGCAGAGAACAGTGTTAATCCCCCTCACTACGCTGTCCCCTACCACCGCTACATTCCTTTTTGCTCCCCCAAGTTGAATGGCTTCCTGTACCATGGTGCCATGGTCAGTTTGCTCATCCACCCTGCAATCCCCACCCACATCCAAACAAGCAGAAAGAACCTCAAACCTAAAGGATAATTGTAAATGCTGAGGCTCCTGCTTTCCTGCCCTCTGGGTCCCCTTACCTGTCTCACTTGCAGTTGCACCCTCCTGTCCCTGACCACTGACCAAATCAGAAGACACTATCCTAAGAGGTGTGACTGCTTCCTGGTACAAAGTATCCAGGTATCCTCCCCCTCCCTGATGTGTCGCAGTGTCTGCAGCTCAGCTTCCAGCTCAATGACTCTGAGCCAAAGCTTCTCAAGCTGCAAATACCTATTGCAGACATATTACTCCTGGTTTATACAAGCATCCAGCAGAGGTACTTGCAGGTAGTGGTGTTTCCATGCATCTGCTGGCCTTGTCGTAGGTGATCAAAATCATGGGTATGAAGGTTCATCAAAGGAGACTTGGTGAGTTGCTGCAGTGCATCTTATAAATGATGCACACTGCTGCCACTGAGTTGGTGGTGAATATTTAGGTTGGCGGATGGGTTGCCAATCAGTGGGTTGCTTTGCCCTGGATGCTGTCGAGCTTCTAGTGTTGTTGGAACTGCACTCACCCAGGCAAGAGTATTCCATCACACTCCTGACTTGTGCCTTGTTGATAGCGGACAGGCGTTGGGGAGTCAGGTAATGAGTTACTCGCCGCAAAATTCCTAGTCTCTGAACTGTTCTTGTAGCCACAGTATTTATATGGCTGGTCCAGTTGTGCTTCTGGTCAGTGGCAACCGACCCCCTGCAGATGTTGAGTGGATTCAGCAATGGTTCATGCCACTGAACATCAAACAAAGATGTCTCTTGTTGGACATGGCATCTCCCAGCACTTGTGGAGCCAAAATATTGCAACACCGACTAAAGGTCAAAAGTACATTGCTTACTTTAAGGGACTTGGGACAGCCTGAGATTGTGCAAGATACAATATAAATGCCATTCATTTCCCTTATCCATCTCCAAGTCACAAAAAAGTAATGAAATTTATTGAGACAGGATCTGACCAATCAGAAACCGTATTGCCTTTTTGCCAGTTAATGGGTTACTTTCTATGTGTACTTCTCAGCTTTCTTCCTAATAATCTTCTGTTAATTACAAATCTAAGACTGATGGGTTTGTTTTATTAATTCCTTGAATATAGGAGCATATTGGTTTCTTTTCAATCCAGTGGGACCTCCCACCTTACCTTACCTATCTAAGATGACTGTCAGAACAGCATCCATTTCATCCTTAATCTCACTGTGCCCTCAGGTGTATGACATTCAATTGTGAAGATTTATTGGTTTTTGAGCCCTTTAACCTGTTCAGAATGGGGCAAGCTTGTTTATATTATTTCCCTGTAGTCAGAGTCCTTTCTCAAGTGACTGCTTCCAGGAATTAATGATTTAATCTACACACTCATTGTTTTTATTCACCCTTAGTTTGAACCCCATTTCCACCTGTAAGGAATCTCAAATGTACTTTGCTGTTTGACTGGAGGAATTTCTGTTGTTACATTTGGTTTCTGCACTACACACTCTTGCCTTCTGACCACCTTTTACATATACTTTTTTAATACAACAGTTTCTGAATTCTTTCTAGTAGTTTTCCTCGCCATTATCCCTTTGTAAAGTTTGTTGTAATTATTTTTCCGTTTGTTATACTCATCTATTTAGAGTCATACTTCCTTAATTTGTCCTTTAATGATCTGTGGACATGGGGACTTTCTGTTTGTGTGACCTCCTCATTCCTTCTTTTCAATGTTTCAAGTAATTTTTCACCTTTCCATTCTGCCTCTCTGCGTTATGCACCATCTCAGCAAAAAGGAAGGCAACCAGCTTCTCAAAATCAAGTTAGACACTAAGAGATGCTCATAAGAACATGAGAAATAGGAGTAGGCCATTCAGCCCTTCAAGCCCGCTCCATCATTCAATGAAATCATGGCTGAAATTTTACATCAACACCATTTTCCTGCACTATCCTCGTATGCCTTGATGTTTTTAATTTGTAGAAATCCATCAATTTCAGTCGTGAACATACTCAACGACTGAGCCTCCACAGCCCTCTGGGGCAGAGAACTCCAAAGATTCACCACCCTCAGTGAAGAAATTCTTCCTCATCTCAGAACTCAATGACTTGCTCCTTATTCTGAGACTGTGTCCCCTGGTTCTAGACATCCCCAGCCATGGGAAACATCCTTGCTGCATTTACCCTATTCAGCCCTGTAAGAATTTTCTATGTTTGAATGAGGTCACCTCTCATTCTTCTAAACTCCAGAGAATAAAGGCCCATTCTATTTAATCGTTGCTCAATGCACAATCCCCCATCACAGGAATTATTTTAGTGAACCTCTGTTGCAAGTATATTTTTTCTGAGACACCAAAACTGCACACAATACTTCAGGTGCAGTCTCACCAAGGCTCTATTTAATTGCAGTAAAACATGTTAGAATCCTTCCAAACCCACGACCATTACCATCTAGAAGGACAAGGGCAGCAGATAGATGGGAACACCACCACCAAGAAGTTCCCCTCCAAGCCACTCACCATCCTGACTTGGGAATATATCGCCATTCCTTCACTGTCACTGGGTCAAAATCCTGGAACTCCCTTCCTAACAGCACTGTGGGTGTACCTACACCACATGGACTGCAGCGGTTCAAGAAGGCAGCTCACCACCACCTTTTCAAGGGCAATTAGGGATGGGCAATAAATGTTGGCCAAGCCAGCGAAGCCCACATCCCATGAATGAATTAAAAAATCCTCTCTGTCAAGACTGAAGTTTTCTTTTACAAAATGGAAGGTTTTGACACGATCTGAACATGTGGATGCCACATAGCTCATAAGTTCACCTTGGAACTGTAAACAAGCAGGCCTGCTCTTTATGGTACTTGAGGAAGATCTGTTGTTTGTTTAAACTGCAATCACTTTAATTGATGGGGGGAAAAAACTGAAGGTTGGTAACTTGCTGGAAATCTCATGGGAAAGAGGGAAAAAAACTTAAGTGGTGAAGCTGCTTTGGGAGGCAGTCTTGTTGGAGATCAAGCGGAGGAAAGAAGGCTCTTTCAACCTTGCCTAAAATTGTGTGTGGCCATCAACCAGTAGCCAGAGAACCCTCATCTGAGTGTAACTAGTCTACATTTGGACCTGCAAAGCTGGACAGTTGGGTGGGAACTTCCAGGCATTCACCGGGACCAGCCCCATCTGCACACGAGAGAAATCCAGGTCGACAGAGTCGAGACCCTGTGGACTTTCTCCTTTATTTTATGACGCCCATCCTCCAAAGCCCATCTCTGCAGATCTGTTTATCCTCCTTTGTCTATGTGTGTGTGTCTATGTGTTTGTGTAACTGTTTGTATGAACCTCTGTGCATGCTGGGGGAATTCTTTAGGAAGAGATAGATAGTTATACTTCCCAATTACAATTGTGTGTTAACCAGTGCTTGCAACTTGTTAAAAAGTGTTTTGTTTTAAAATTAAATTAATCATTCTGAGTTTTGAAAGAAGCCTGATCAGAGTCTCTTTTCTTCTGGGTGCTAGAGGTATAGGTACACAATTGGCCATTTCGATAAGAAAATTAAACATTTAAATTAATGGTACAGCCTGCGGAGTGGGCTTGATAATTCGCACACTCCTCCCATCCCGATCATAATAAACATCTTTACTCCTATACTCAAATCCTCTTGTATTAAAGGCCAACATACCATTTGTCGTCTTAACTGCTTGCTGTAACTGCACACTAGCTTTCAGTGACTCATGAACACTTCCCACCCTCTCACCATTTAAGAAATACTCTGTATTTCTGTTCTTCCTACCAAAGTGGAGATGCTCACATTTCTCCACATTGTATTCCATCTGACAAACTTTTGCCCACTTCCTTAGCCTCTCCAAATCCCCTTGAAGCATCTTTGCATCTTCCTCAAAACTCACACTTCCACCTAGTTTTGTGTCATCTGCGAACTTGGAAATACTACCTTTAATCCCTAAATCAAAATCATTGATATAGATTGTGAACAGCTGGTGGCCAAGCACTGATCCTTGCATACCCCACTAGTCACAGCCTGCCATCCTGAAAATGACCCACTTATTCCCACTCTCTGTTTTCTGTCTTTTAACCAGTTCTCAATCCATGACAGTATATCCCACCCCGCCAAATTCCATGTGCTCTACTTTTGTTTGCCAGCCTCGAGTGGGACCTTATCAAAAGCTTTCTGAAAATCAAAACATAGCACATCTACCAGTTCCCTCTTACCTATTCTGCTAATTACATCCTCAAAAGACTCCAACAGGCTTGTTAAACATGATTTCCCTTTCAGAAATCTATGTTGACTCTGCCCAATCCAAACATTATTTTCTATGTCTCCAATTATCACATCCTTTATAATAAATTCTAGCATTTCCCTACTACTGAAGTCAGATTAACAGGCCTGTCGTTCCCCATTTTCTCTCTCCCTCATTTCTTAAATAGTACGGTTATATTTGCTACCTTCCAATCTGCAGGAACCATTCCAGAATCGAGAGAATTTTGAAAGATCACCACAAATGCATCTACTATCTCTACAGCCACCTCTTACAACACTCTGGGATGTAGATCATCAGGTCCAGGTGATTTATCTACTTTCAGTCCCATTAATTTCTCTAGTACTATTTTTTTTTACTAATATCAATATCTTGCAGTTCCTCATTCACTCTAGTCCCTTGATTCTCCATTATTTCTGGGAGGTTTTTAGCATTTTCTTCCGTTAAGACAGACACAAAGTATTTGTTAAGTTTCTCTGCCATTGTATTCCCTGCTCTGCTTGCAAGCGGTTCAAGAAGGCAGATCACCACCACCTTCTCAAGGGCAACTAGGGATGGGCAATAAATGCTGGCCCAGCCAAAAACACCCACATCACGTAAAATTTTTAAAAATGGACCCCCATTTGTTTTTGCTATTATTTTCCTTTTTACATGCCTATAGAAGCTTTCACAGTCAGTTTTTCTGTTTCTGCTAGTTTACTCTCATATTCTATTTTCCCTTTAATCTTTTTCTTGGTCATCCTCTGCGGAATTTCAAAACGCTCCCAATTCTCAGGCTTATCATTTTTTTTGACATTTTCATACACCTCTTCCTTTGATCTAATGCAATCTTTGATTTCTTCCGTTAGCCAGTTAGAACATTTTCCTTGCGGGGATTTTATGCATTAAAGGGATGTATTTTTGTTGTAAACTATGTATTAGTTCTTTAAATATAGCCATTGCCTGTCTATTGCCATACCTTTTAACATAGTTTCCCAATCAACATATCCAATTTGCACCTCATACCCTCATAGTTTCCTTTGTTTAGATTTAAGACCCTAGTTTCTGATTGAACTCAAAGCCAGCCAAGGGCAATTACCTCTTGGATCTTCCCAGTCCATGGGTTAGTATTTGAATCCAGGTGTCCCTTTGCTCACAGTAGCACAGGTGAAATCACTCAGTATCTGCTTCTGGGATGAAACAAGGGCCCTGAAAAGTATAGTGACGGTATAGCAGCCTCATGGTTATGGTACCACATCAAACTAAAGGCTGAGAAATCAAGGCCTATCATTACAGAGTTTAATCTTCTTCTTTCAGCTTCTCCCATTTTACTTGGGATCTGCCACAATGCTGGGTGATCAACCTTCTCTATGCCTGTTATCAGAATTCAATGAATACGGACATACATACAAAAATACAAATTAGGAGCAGGAGTAGGCCATCCGGCCCCTTGAGCTTACTCTGCCATTCAATAAGATCATGGCCAATCTGACTGAGGCCTCAACTCGACGTTCTGCCCATCCCCGAAAACCTCTGACTTCCTTGTTCGTCAAGAATCTACCTACCGCTGCCTTAAAAATATTCAAAGACTCTGCCTCCACTGCTCTCTGAGGAAGAGAGCTCCAAAGACTCACAGCCTCCGAGAGAGAAAATTTCTTCTCATCTCCATCTTAAATGGGAGGCCGCTTATTTTTAAACTGTTTCCCCTATTTCGAGTCTCTCCCAAAAGGGGAAACATCCTTTCAGCATTCACTCTGTCAAGTCTCCTCAGGTTCTTCTATGTTTCAATAAGATCACCTCTCAATCTTCCAAGCCTGTCCAACCTTTCCTCACAAGATAATCACCCCATCCCAGGTATCAGTTGCGTGAACCTTCTTTGAACTGTTGTTCACACATCTATATCCTTTCTTAAGTAAGGAGACCAAAGTCGTACACAGTACTCTGGATGTGGTCTCACCATATGGACTGCAGCGGTCCAAGAGGCAGCTCACCACCACCTTCTCAAGGGCAATTAGGGATGGGTAATAAATGCTCGCCTAGCCAGCAATACATACACCCCACGAATGAATTTTAAAAAGACCCTATACCACTGTGGCAAAACTTCCCTACTTATATATTCCATTCCCTTTGCAATAAACGACAAACATTCCATTTCCATTCCTATTCATTTGCTGTACCTGCATGCTAACTTTTCCTGATTTATGTACCAGGACACCCAGATCCCTCTGTATCTCAGAATTCTGCAACCTCTCTCCATTGAAATAATATGCTGTTTTTCTGTTCTTACCAAGATAGGTAGGAAAGTAAGTTGTCGAGAGGATATAGACAGGTTAAGAGAGTGAGCAAAAAAATTGGCAGATGGAGCATAATGTGAGAAAATGTGAACATGTCCACTTTGGCAGGAAGAATAGAAAAGCAGTACACTATTTAAATGGCAGAAGATTGCAGGACTCAGTGGTACAGAGGAATCTGGGTGTCCTGGTAGATGAATCACAAAATTTAGTGTGCTGGTAAAGGAAGTGATTAGGAAGGCAAATTCAATGTTGGTGTTTATTGCAAGGAGAATAAAATATAAAAAGTAGGAAAGTTTTACTCTACAGGGCCTTGGTGAGACCACATCTGGAAGTCTGTGTACAGCTTTGGTCTCCTTATTTGATAAAAAATACAATTACATTAGAAACAGTTCAGAGAATATTCACTCGGCTGATTCCTGGGATGAAGGGCTTATCTTATGAAGAAAGGTTGAACAGGTTGAACCGATACCCATTAGAGTTTAGAAAAACAAGAGATGATTGAAACATATAAGATCCTGAGGAGATCTGACAGGGTAGATACCAGGAGGATGTTTCCACTGGTGGGGGAGACTAAAAGGAGGGGACATAATTTAAGAATAAAAGATCTCCCTTTTAAAGGGGAGACGAGAAGAAATTTGTTCTCTCAGGATCATTAGTCTGTGGATTTCTTTTCTCCAAAAAGCAGTGGAGGCTGGGTCACTGAATATACTCAAGGCCAAGTTAGATAGGTTTTGATAGACATAGGAGTCGAGGATTATGGGAGGCAGACAGGAAAGTGGAGTGAGAGCACAACCAGATCAGCCATGATCTCACTGAATAACGGAGCAGGCTGAATGGCCTACTCCTGCTCCCAAATCCTAAGTTCCTACTGCAGCAGGCATGTTCATATTTTCCTCCAACTGCCAAATTTTTTGCCCACTCACTTAACCTGTCTATGTCCCTTTGCAGGCTCCTTACGTCCTCTTGACAACTTACTTTCCTATCTATCTTTGTGTCATCAGCAAATTTCGCAACAATGCATTTGGTCCCTTTATCCAATTTGATTTAAATTGTAAAAGTTGCAGCCCCAGCATTGATCCATTCAGCACATCTTGCCAACCAGAACTGGCAGTGAATATTGGTTTGCTCAACCATGGCAATTCATGGACAAGTAAATGCATCCCATTTCAGATCCTACGAGTGGGAGCTTTCTTTTGTGAGCCTTATATTTTACACATTCCGATAGACGTTGAAGAGGGACGTGAGGTAATAAAGGACACTGTTCATATTATTGCACTGGGTCACTGTTGTTTGTCATTGCTCCTTTATATGTTAATTTTGAGTCCTGGCTCCCATCCAGAGCATTGTTGCTTGTCATCTTTACTTGAAAGTGAGCTTGAAGTTTCTTTGGGAGTTTCAGGATAATCATCTTGCTCATAGAGGGGCACTCAAAAGCAAGAAAGTTATGCTAAACTTTTATAAAGCTCTGGTCAGGCTGGAGTATTGTATCCAGATCTGGTCACACTTTAGGAAGGATGTGAAGGTCCTTGTGGGGGTGCAGAGGAGATTTACCAGAATGGTTCCAGCATTGGCAGGGACAGGGGGGTGGGGTGTTATTTACAAAATTAGATTGGAAAGGCTGGGGTTTTTGTTCTTGGAGCAAAGGAGATTGAGGGGAGAATTAATAGAGGGGGACAAGATTCCAAAAGGTTTGGATAAACTAGACAAGGGAAAACTCTTCCCATTGGCTAATGGTGCAAGGACTAGGCGATACAGGTTTAAAATTTAGGGCAAGAGACGTAGGGGGAATGTGAGGAAAAACCCTTTTATGCAGCGAAGATGATCAATGATTTCAGAAGGAAATTGGGGTGGTCACTGGAGTGGGAATACGACTAACTGAACTGCTCTGCGGGGAGCCAGCATGAACTCGATAGGCTGAATGGCCTCCTTCTCTGCTGTAACTGACTTAATGACTCTAACCCATTTTTCTCTGCTCTCTGTTTCATGTTAGCTAACCAATCCTCTATCCATGCTAATATGTTACCCCCTACACCTTGGGCTCTTATTTTGTTGTAGTAACCTTTGATATGGCACCCTGTCAAATGCCTTCTGGAAATCTAAATGCAGCATATCCACAGGTTCCCCTTTATCCATGTTACTTGTTACTTCCTGAAAGAAATCTAATAAGTTAGGCAAACATGGTTTCCCTTTCGCAAAACCATGTTGGTTTTGCCTGATGCAATGAGATTTTCTAAGTGCCCTACTATAACTTAATCTCCAAGCTAAAAACCCAACAGAGTCACAACATGCACTCTAATTTGATGGCCAGCTCTATCATCAGGGAAGGTAACCTAACACCCATGTCTATTCAGGCCTACTTGCAACTCTATTCTAATACTATGTGGTTGACTCTTATTGTCCTATGGGTAATAAATGATGGCTTCTAAAATTGCACAATTCTCAAGAACAATGTTTTAAAAAACAGGCACTGCAGGATTCAATTAATATTCCTGTCATTAGTTTCTACAAAATTATTAAATCTTCATGTATTTTAAAACTTGACCTTTTTTTTAAAAACAATTAGCACATGGCAATTCACTCAGAATAAGAGTTCATAAAAGTGCAACTTGATTACCTTTTTTAAAAAGGGAGATTGTATTTTGCTAAACAATGATAGGCTCTTTCTCCCCAAAGGCAATCAGGCATTAGTCTCCTCAGAATCATCAGCACTTTGTGCAGAAAACCAGCCTGTCAGCTTGTTTCAGAAGGCCTGGAGAAAGCTGCAATCAATTGTGGCCAGCTTTTCAGGTAATCCTAGATCCTCTAGGGTGGGCAAGGAACTTATATAATGAAGACATAATAATACAAGTGCAGTGACTTAAACTTTGTTGAAATTATTGAATAGTACAAAGATGACAGATTTAAGTCAATTGCATTTTGCAGGGGTATACCATGTGCAAAGTAGCCAGACATTAACACCACTGCACCGTCTCTGATACTATGGTCAGCTCTACCTAGATGTACCAATCTTTCTTTATATTACTTCAAAAGAATTGAAGAACAGATTTGTTCTAATGTTCATGCATGAGAGATGTTACATTCATAAACAGTCAAGTCAGATTTCAAAGAAAAAAAGAAGGCAGTGGCATAGTAGAATTGTCACTGAAACTAGTAATCCAGATACCCAGGTTAATGCTCTGGGGACCCGGGTTCGAATCTCACCACAGCAGACGGTGTAATTTGAATTCAATAAAAATCTGGAGTTAAAAGTTTGATGATGACCATTGCTGATTGTTGTAAAAACCCATCTGGTTCACTAATGTCCTTTAGGGAAGGAAATCTGCCGTCCTTGCCTGGTCTAGCCAACGTGTGACTCCAGACCCACAGCAATGTGGTTGAACAAGAGCAATTCGGGATGGACAATAAATGCTGGCCAGCAACGCCCACATCCCATGAATGAATAATAAAAAATAAATTAAAATGTTATAGGTACCAATGATCTCAGCCAGCGAACAGAGCAGTGTGTGAACTGGTCTCAGTTCCTCTAGGTCCAGGATTGAAAATAAACTAGGCAACGCTCTCTCTCCTGACTGCTGTCCAGTGGCTCAGTTTGATATCAAGTAAGGAAACGATCATGCTCAGTTGTGACATCCTCCATGTCAGAATAGCCTGTTTACACCTGTCCAAGTTCATAAAAGAACAGCCACTTAGATAAAGGACAACAGAGCAGCCAATGTTTAGGAGCCATAACATGCTGGTGCTTTGAGGTGCTGGAGGTGGAGAGAAGCTGTAGAAAACACAACCAGGAGGTGGGCGGACACAGCATGTGGCAGCTTAAGTCTCCAAAGACCTTAGCAGCAATAAAGCAGATTACATATTCAAAACTGGCTCCCGCACTCAGATGATTCTCCATCAGTCTCGATGGGCCCAATGCAGATGTATTGTGTTGTACTGACTGCACTGTTCCCAGTGTCTCTGACACACAGCACAGAACAAAAGCAGCCACAATCTGGCATCTACCTTGAGCTTACATCAGGTGAAAAAAAAGAAACACAATCTTAGCAGCAAAAGGCTACCATCCAGAATTTTATTTTTCCCAATTTAGCATTCATCTTCAAATGAGTGAAACAAATCAGTGATGCATTCTCTCATCAGTCACTCCTGTTCGTCAGTATTTGCATCATCTCCAGTACAGCCATACACATAAAATAAACAGGTATTGCACAATAGTCTTTTATATTTTAATTAGCTCCACTCTCCCCCTCAGCAAGTAGATGAGCTGAAGAAACAAGGAAATATTTACAGAAATACAGCTGAGAATGCGCAAGGGTCTCCTGCCAGTGGGACTGCACGCCATAATATAACCAATACAGCACAATTATCAGGCCATTGGCAGCATCACAACTCCAAAGACCTGGGTCCACAGATATGCTGGATTCAGGGTGCCACTTTCAGTGAAGTAGATAACAAGTTTTTGCTGCATCTGGAAATATTGAATGAGATGGGTCAAGTGGATCAAGGGTCAGTAGGGGAACAGTGATCACTGGATCATAAAAGATTAGATTTGCTATGGAAAAGGACAAGGAGCAATCTAGGGTAAAAACAGTGAATTGGAGGAGGACCAATTTCAATGCGGTAAGTACTGATCTGTCCCAGGTAAATTGGAAACAAAGTTGGCAGGCAAAACTATAACAGAAAAATTAATGAGGAGATAGTTTGGGTACAGTGGAGGTACATTCTCACAAAGTGGGGGGTTTGGGGGAGGAGGAGGGGGAAGATAGGACAACCAAACTCAGAGCACCCCAGATGATAATGAGATGGAAAGAAAGATGAGGCAGAAAAACAGTGTATGCCAAATGTCAGGTTGATAAGACAACTGGAAAATAGGTCAAATAAATAAAGATCAGAGGGGAAGTGAAAAATGAGAAGCAAAGAGAGAGTATGAGAAAAGACTGGCAGCAAAGATAAAAAGGAATCCCAAAGTCTTTGATAGACATTGACGCTCAGTTCAAGGGCAATTAGAGATGGGCAACAAATGATGGTCTTGCCAATGATGCCCACATCTCATTAAAGAATAAAAAATATGAATAGTATAAGAGTTATAGAGGATGGATGAGGCCAATTAGGTACCAAAAAGGGGCTCTATTCATGGAGGCAAAGGCAAAAACTGAGGTACTAAATCAGTACTTTGCATCTATCTTTACCAAGGAGATAATGGAAAGAGGCGATAGGTGAAATACTGGATTAACTAAAAATTGATAAGAAGGCTTATTAGAAAGATTGTCTGCACTTGGAAGTTGATAAGTCATCAGGACCGATGAATGTATCCAAGGATGCTGAAAGAAGGGTGGAAATTGAAGAGGTAATGGCCATAATCGTCCAATCCTCATCAGAGAGGGGTTGTGCCAGTGGACCGGAGGATTGCAAATGTTACACCTTGTTCAAGAAAGGGTGAAAGGATAAACACAGCAAATGATAAACCAGTCAATTTAACATTGGAGATGAAGAACTTTTACAAACAATAATCCAGAAAAAAATTAACAGCCACTTGGACGAGTGGGGATTAAGGAAAGCCAGCATGGATTTGTTGAAGGCAAATCTTGCTTAACTAACTTGATTGAGATTTTTATGAGGTAACAGACAGGGCTGATGAGGGTAATGCAGTTCATATGATGTACATGTACTTCCAAAAAGGTATTTGATAAAGTACTACACAACAGGCTTGCCAGAAGGTTGAAGCCCATGGAACAAAAAGGGAAAGTAGCAGCAAAGATATGAAGTTGGCTAAGTGACAAGAAACAACGAATAGTAGTGGAAGGTGGTAAACAGTACCCCTAAGGGTCACTAATTGTACCACTGCTTTTCTTGATCTATGTTAATAATATAGACTAGGGTTTACAGGGCAAATTTCAAAATTTGTCAATGACATGAAACTTGGAAATATTGTGAACAGTAAGGAGGATAGTGATAAACTTCAAGGGGACACAGACAAGCTGGTGGTATGGGCAGACACATGGCAGATGAAATTTAACGCAGTGAAGTGCAAAGTTATGCATTTTGGTAGGAAAAACAAAGAAAAGGAATATAAAATAAAGGGTACAATTCCAAAGGGGGTGCATAAACAGAAGGACCTTGAGGTCAATGTGCACAAATCATTGAAGGTGGCAGGACAGGTTGAGAATGTAGTTGAAAAGGGGCATATGATTCTGGGCTTTAGAAATAGGGGCCCACAGTACAAATGCAAGGAAGTTATGACAAACCTATATAAATCATTGGTTTGGCTTCAACTCGAGTAATGAATTCAATACTGCAGACCACGCCTTAGGGAAGATGTAAAGGCTTTAGAGAGGAGGCAGAGAAGATTTATGAGAATGTTTCCAGGGATGAGGGACTTCAGTTATATGGATAAACTGGAAAGGTGGATTGTTCTCCTTAGAGAAGGTTGAGTGGAGATTTGATAGAAGTGTTCAAAATCACAATGAGTCTACACGAAGTAGAAAGAAATTATTCCCATTGACAGAAAGGGCGAGAACCAGAAGACATTGATTTTAGGTGATTGACGAAAGAACCAATGGTGACATGAGGAAAAGCTTTTTTTAACGTAGCGGGTGGTTAGGATCTCGAATCCACTATCGGAGAGAGAGTGTAATGGAGGTAGATTTAAATATGGCTTTCAAAAGAGATAAACTCATGAATAGAATAAAATTGCAGGGCTAAAGGAAGAGGCTGCAGAGTGGGATGAGCTGAATTGCTCTTGCAGAGAACTGACACTGACATGATGATCCGAATGGCCTCCTTCTGTGCTAACTATTCCAAAAATCAAAATAAGTCAACCCAGTTAATTTCAAACCTCTCCCCATCAAATCAGGTGCCCTGTCCCATTGGTCAATGTAGCTGCTCTGTGTTGTATCCACTCTAATACCTGGGTGTGTTTCTCATAATAGTGACCAGAACTGGACCCTGTACACAGATGGCGAGACTAGTGTTCATTTCAAACCCAGGATCACTTCCTGATATTTGTGCTCTAGCAATGTGACTAACCCAACCATTCCAAGATTACAAATAAGGCAACCCAGTTCCAAGCATTCTAACAAATGCAGCACTCTGCACAGGTCCCAGATCAAGTAATAGACAACTTGAAGAGTAAAAGGGACAGAAAAATACATGGAACTGAGAAGTCTAGAGTGCAGATGGGTGTGCTACCAACAGCCTCAGGAAATAGATTAGAGCTAAGTTTCTGCTTTCAATTTTATCCAGTCACCACTGCTGCAAGTACTCCCACTGTTGTGCAGTAACACATGAAATGATAGCCACTTGGACAAAGTACCAGAATGGGGAAATGGGACTAACTGGGTTGCTCCACAGAAAGCCAGCACAGAATCGATGGGCTGAGTGGCCTGCTTCTGTGCTGTAATGACTATGACTATATAACTGTCAATACCCTGGTAACTGGATCCCAATAAAAAGCCAAAGCTCCAAACTACAATAGGGAGAGATAGGGATCACTAACAGCATTTTGAGTGTCGACGTCACCACAACATTCAAAATCTAACATACACCCAGCAGAGTGTGGACCTGCAAGAGGAATAAAACTGCAATTTCTCAGGCACTATCCCGATGGCAAAATACTTGCTCCTCCTTTTCCCAATCAACAATCCAGTTTGTATAAAAAGTTAAAAATAACTGTTTCTATAATATACAGTGGCAGATTTAACTAACATATAGTGCCAGGATTAGTTAAGAAACAGTACAAAACATTTTGTTACACCCAAGATTAAGATAAATCAGCTGAAATGTAGTCAGGGATTTGATTAGAAATTGTCAGCAATGGTTTCCATCTCTTTTAAAAGCACTGAGAGAAATGGGTCAAAAAACAATTCCATAATAAACAATTAACCACATGGGTAAAACTGGGAATAACAGGAGAACAAATCAGTCAGTATTAGTCCAGAGCCCCACAAGGAAATCTTTTATTGACTGAGTTTCACTGCGTTCAGAAGCTGTCGTGTACGAAAACTTAACAACTCCTCCAAGCTGCTTAAAAATTCACACGACAGCAACTGTTAGCAAACCACTTCGTTCAGTTTGTGACTGGATTCTGAGTGAGCACCGTCAGCACAGGAACTTTGGAGTGTAAAGAGCAGAAAAGGCTGTGACCCATCCAGGTTCTGGGGAATAATTATATTCTAACATACCTCATACCCCTGAATCAAGTTGTTCTCCAGGTACTGAGCAGTGGAGGCTGGCTCACTAAATATATTCAAGGCCGTGTTAGATGGATTTTTGATCAAAAAGAGTGTCATGGGTTATGGGGGACAGGAAGGAAAGTGCAGTTAAGGCCACAACCAGATCAACGATGACCCTATTGAATGGCGGAGCAGGTTCGATGGGCTGAATAGCCTACTCTTGCTCCTATTTCTTATCATCTTATGGTACAAGTCACTCTTGGTGCAATCAGCCTTCACTATCTCCCCAGATTCCACAAATTAATCATGTTGTGCATGAAGCAGTTACATCTGAAATACCTTTGCACCCTTCCACTTTCAAGTTTCAGGCTCAGCTCTCTTGGAGAATCTGAAAATTATCTTGTCTGCACCATTTAGGATCTTGAATACTTCAATATGATCATCCTGAACCTTTCCTGCTCTGGTGTAAACATTCCCAGCTTCCACAACCTTTCCTCGTCAAATCAGGTACCCTGTCCCACTGGTCAATGTAGCTGCTCTGTGTTGTATCCACTCTAATACCTGGGTGTATTTCTCATAATAGTGATCAGAACTGGACCCAGTACACAGATGGCGAGACTAGTGTTCATTTCAAACCCAGGATCACTTCCCGATATTTGTGGTCTATCAATGTCACTAACCCAACATCCTATTTGCTCACTTACAGCTGCCACACATTGCTTCAGCAAACTATCCATCAGTTTCTGAAAATCCCTCTCCTGTCGTTGTGCCCCACAGAATATCAGCTGTCTTATACTGCCACCATTTATCGTTCTTTGCAATCTGACTGCGCATTTGGGTATAATAAATAAAACCTGCCACTAGTTAGCCCAACTTTCCAATGAAAAGTGAAGTGAAAGTCGCCGTAGTCCCAGAGGACCATAGGCTGCTCTCTCATTAGAGAGAGACGAGTGGTGGTGAGTTTAACCTGAGGGCCACCACACCTCAGGCGAAGGGTGAGGTTGAGAAGGCGGGGCCTTCAAAGATGAGCTCAGCCGGTACAGGAGTTGAACCTGTGCTGTTGGCATCACTCTGCATCACAAACCAGCCATCCAGCCAACTGAGCGAACCGACCCCCAACTATCCAATGGAAAGACCACCACCTGCAAGTTCCCCTCCAAGTCACTCACCATCCTGACTTGGAAATATATCGCCGTTCCTTCACTGTCGCTGGGTCAAAATCCTGGAACTTCCTCCCTAACAGCACTGTGGGTGTACCTACACCACATGGACTGCAGCGGTTCAAGAAGGTGACTCACCACCACCTTCTCAAGGGCAATTAGGGATGGGCAATAAATACTAGCCTAGCCAGCAATGCCCATCCCCCGTGAGAGGATCAGGTTTGGCTGTGATGCCTATTGCAGTCAAACAGTCTGCCAACACTTGCTGTTAAAAATTATGAATGAAGAGTCGTCATTTGTGCACATACTGTGTGCAACAGACAGCTACAAAACCACACTTCACACTTCGGAGGTGAAGACAAAAAGCTGAGGAAAGATCTTGATTAAAGACAGCAGTTTAATTCAATTGAAAAGAACACAATCAGCTCCTATGTTTCTTCATAGAATCCTTACTGCTCCCCGATAAAAATACTTGGATTATAAATGATTCCAAATCATGGAATTGCAATACTGAAATTTTCTACTTCTCAGCTCAGCTCCTGCACCCTCAGCAAACATTTCCCCGTTTCCAACAATACAGTTTTATGGAGATTTGCACTCTCAGTGACTACATTTGTGCTGCCGTTCAGTCAGAAATCAGAAGAGGTTTCAGTCGTGAGCTGAAAAGTTGCCATGCACATTTCTGACAATGTGTCTGATACTGCAACAGATGTATTAATAAATGTCAGTTGCTGAGAATTTGACAAGATTCAGGATACATCATAAACACTGTGGACACAAGCACTTTACCCCGTATTACCAGGTTGAATAAGGATGCCAAATTTATTTGGCATCAAAGACAAAACAGGCACATACTTCTCCATCGCAATTCTCAAAGATGCTTGGTGGGTAAATGTACAGGGGAGGTGGTGGCCTAGTGGTAATGTCACTGGACTAGTAATTCAGAGACCCAGGCTAATGCTCTGGGATCAAATCCGGCCATAGTAACTGGTGAAATTTAAATTCCATCAACAACGCTGGAATATAAACTTAGTCTCAGTAATGATGACTATGAAACTATCATCAATTGTTGTAAAAACCCATCTGGTTCACTAATGCCCTTTAGTAAAGGAAATCTGCCATCCTTATCTTGACCCTTAACTGCCCTCTGAAATGGCCTAGCAAGCCACTCAGTTCAAGGGCAATTCGGGATGGGTAACAAATGCTGGCCTTGCCAGTGACACCCACATCCCATGAAAAAATAAAGAAAACATTTTACACAAACCAGGAAGTGCAGGCTCAATCCCCATCTTTTCAAAGCCTGGGCAGAATTGGAAAAGTTAAAATGAGTCTCAGCACTCGTAGGTCAAGGAGAGAAAAATAAAATCACCCATGATTCCTCCCCCTTCTCACTACCAGAATTCCTCGCTTAGAGTGCCAGGGAGTTACTGAGCCAATGGAACCATAACCAGGATAAAACAGTACCTTCAAGAGAGAAGCAGAAAAAATTAGGGAATAAAGATCCATGTTTAAAAAATCCTAATTCCAATTGCTGCTCATTAGCTGTTGCCAGCAGATATATCAGCTTGTACAGTCATTCAGCTAACATTTTCCCATGCCACTTAAGGCTTCCAAGATACAGTGCAGTCCTCCTTTCCCTCTGGGCTATTCATGATTAATTTAGGTGATCTATCTTCCATCGTCACATTCAGTTATTGACTATAAACTATGCATAGCCATCCTAGAGTTCCTTTGCTTACCAGCAAAAGAAAATCATCTTGGCACGTGAACTAACAACTCCAAGGTGCAATTTTCCCATCACCTGCCAAATATTAGAGGGGCCAAAAATATCCACAGATAGTGAAATGTCATGAATTGTACCAAATACCTTCTAGAGTTGAACCAATTCCTTCAGCTAACAATGCACAGAGCTTCCTGGAGTGAATCTTCCATTAAAGGCATGGATCTCTGATTAAACATCCCCATTATACCATTAAGAACCTGACCTTTTATAGATACAAAAAACCCCTTAAGAACAGGAGAAAAGGTCAGTTGGCCGAGAAGCCATCCCTTTTTGATGGCTCTCTTATCCCCATTCTGCTCTCCACCCAGAAACATTAAACATTCACTCCCTCCACCACTGGCCACAGTGGCTGCACTATGCTCTAGATGCACTGCAGCAACTCACCAAGGCTCCTTCAGAAGCACCTTCCAAACCCACGACCTCAACTATCTAGAAGGACTGGGCAGCAGACGCATGAGAACACTATCACCTGCAAGTTCCCCTCCAAGCCACTCACCATCCAGACTGAGAATTATATTGCCATTCCTTCACTGTCACTGGATCAAAATCCTGGAACTCCCTCCCTAACAGCACATGGACTGCAGCAGTTCAATATGGTGGCTCAATATTATTACTTTCTTGAGGGCAATTAGGAATGGGTAATAAATGTTGGCCTTGCCAGCAATGCCCATATCCCATAAATGAATTTAAAATCCACCCTATTTTCTCTTAAATCCACTAATATTGCCAACCATAATGACTTTTTCTGGTATGCTGTGTCCAGTAACCTGCTGATGAAAAATATGTCTGGATCAATTTAGTCATTTTTTAATAGGATCTTACCAAAACATCAATTAGATGACTTCAAAATCCCTTCTGTTCCAAAGACAGAAATCTAATACCGAGTCTTGGAACTCAGGCACTAGTCAAAATCAAAATGCATCACTATGCTTTGAAGAGAAAGCTGGGACTATAGTGCAAGTCTGTCAATATCTGAAAGATTTTGAAGAAGTCTGAATCAAACCTAGCTGTTTCAGGTGAATGGTCATACCTGGAAAGTCAGCTCATTTTTCTCTTTCAGAAGCTAACAAAAGCATTGAGCATTTCTATCAGTTTCTCTGTTAGTTTCAGATCCCCAGAATACCTGGCTGTTTTTCATCTCTGCCAGATTGAGTGCACGTGCTATGATACCAATAGCATTAATTATGGGCAAAGGTTTGTAGGTGGTTAGAAAAGAATGTTCCTCAGGTCTGTCAATAAAGACAGTGGATAATATACACACACATTCCATTCCTGAACTGAATTAAAATAGAAAGCCACAGCCAAAGTAGGGAGAGTGGAGGTGCTACAATTGGCCTCAACTCTGTGTAACTGAGGAAGGAAAAAATCTATCTGAACTACAGTCCCAAGTCATTATTCAGTGTATGCCTCACGACCGCTGCGCCCAACAAGCATCATCACTTGGGCATGGTACCAGAATGCAACTTGTGCCCATGAAAGCAACAGTAAGAACTTTGAGGAAAATGAAGAAATCAGAGAATACTCCACAACTCTATGACTAATATTAATTTTCTTCCTTCCCATCTCTTGCAAAAAGGATTCAATAAGAGTTTCTGGGTGGCTACTCCATTAGCTGAAAGACAGATATTAAAGCATTATTTCTACATGGCAGACTTAAAGTATTTCATTACATTCTGAACCACTTAGACCTGATATTCCTTTGTGAATTAATAGTGCTTTAAATCTTATCATGGTGAAATATTTTTTAAAAGTGCATAAAATCAATCATATTTCTCCAAAAGACATATTTCATTGACCCAAATGCACCTGAAACAGAAGCCCTAAAGATTAAATATTAGGCAATTACTGGGACCGTGGTCTTCAATCAAGGATCACATTCTGTAGATTAAGATAATGTGAATCTCACGTTTGTCATTACTTTGTGATATATTCAGATATTAATTTTCAGATGCTGCTGAAGGTATCACCTCTTCTTGTCCTACATGTACCCAATTTGCAGAACAGTTAACTGTGTTAATTAGAGTAGTGGGCTGGGAGCTCTTAATCGGAACAGGGCTACAATTCAAACTAGCACAGAACTGAAGAATCAGTCAGTGTTGTTTCTGGACTTTTTTCGTGTGCTAGCATGCTTAGGAAAAGCTGAATCTAGCCAAAAGACCTACAAAAATAAAAACAGAAAATGTTGGAAACCCTCAGCAGGTCTAGCAGCATCTGTGGAGAGAGAAGCAGAGTTAATGTTTCAGGTCTGTGACCTTTCACCACAATGGAGAAAAACTAGAAATGGGGAATAAGTTTTGGGCAAGTGAAAGGAGGAAGAAGGAAGGGAAGAAGAACAAAAGGGGATGTCTGTGATAGGATGGAGGGTAGGAGAGAATGACACGTTGCAAAGGCAAAGGGACAGATAACTCAAGGAGGGAAATTGAAAGCAATGAAGGTGGACAAGGTAAAAGAGACAAACGGAAATCCCGCCAGAAAGAAGTGCAGAACTTCAAGATGGGCATTCACCGCAACAAGTGCAGCACCATCAGCTCCCGGGAGATCCAGACCGCTGAGCGCATGCTGCTGTCCGGGGAAGTGGCCATGCATGCCATGTTGGAAGGTACACCAGCTCCAAGTAAAACTCCACAATGGACTGAAAAACATTCAACTTGTATTCATATATTGTGTAAAGCTTGTAATTTGTCTCCTCAAATTGTTCTCACCTGTGCGCACCAAGGAAAAGAGTCAGCCATGGCTCAGTAAATCTCAGGCCACTGAGTCAGAAGGCAGTGAGTTCTCACGGCAGAAACTTTTAGCACAAAAATCTAGGTTGATGCTAAAGCAGTTCTGCATTGTCAGGGGTGCTGTAATTTGAATGAGACGTTAAACTGAGGCCCTCAGGTGGACGCAAAAGATCCCATGGCACTATTTCAAGGAAGAGCAGAGAGTTCAGCCCTGTGTCCGAGCCAATCCCTCAATCAATATCAGTAAAAAAAAAAATGATTTGGTCATTATCATACATTACACTTTGTGGGAGCTTGCTTGCATGTGTTGGCTGCTACATTTCCTACAACAGTGACAATTCAAAAGTACTTCATTGGCTTTAAAGCAGGTGGGGATATCCCGAGGTCCTAAAAGGCAGTAGAGAAATCTAAGTCTTTCTTTCTTTCCACCAGACTTCCAGCACGATTTAAACAAAATCTGCCAAACCACACAAAAGATTGCAGAGTTTCAAAATTGATTCATGTAAATCAAGTTTCAGAGATCTTTTGCGCTACTTTAAAAAAAAAATGCATTAGAAGCTGGCCATGCCCACAAAACTGGCCACACCCCCGGGTCAAATTAATCACCATTGCAAGCTTCCATTTTTGCAAATTGCAACCATTTGTGTGCCTTCGCAGAGACTATTAAAATCAAGTTGGATATTTTGGATGCAAGGGCGTGAATAGTCACGTTTTAAAACTTTTTCAATAAATAATATTTTTCATTTGTTAGCAGTGGCCCAGTTGGTAGCATTCTTGCCGCTGAATCAGAAGATTCCGAGTTCGATGTCGAGGCTGATACTCCAGTGCAGTACTGAAGGTGTGCTGCACTGTCAGAGATGCCATCTTTCAGATGAGGTATTAAACCAAAGTTCTGCCTGCCCTCTCAGGTGCACAAAAAAGATCCCATGGCACTATTTCAAAGGAGAGCAGGGGGCTTCTCACCGGTGTCCAATAACCAATATTTATCTCTCAGCTAATATCAAAAAAAACGATTATCTGGTTATTATCACATTGCTGTTTGTGGGAGTTTGCTGTACACAAACTAGTTGCCCTGTTTCATAATCATAATACAACCAGGCAAAGATAACATGGCATTGTGAAAGGGAAATCATGTTTGACTAATTTATTCGAGTCCCTTGAGGAAGTAACAAGTAGAGTGAATAAAAGAGAACCAGTAAATGTGGTATATTTGGATTTCCAGGAGGAATTTGATAAAGTGCAACATAAAAGATTATTACACAAGATAAGAGCATAAAATTTTGGGGGCGATATATTACAATATTACAAGAGGTCTGGCTAACTAACAGGAAGCAGAGAAAAATGGATCATTTTTGAGTTGGCAAACTGTAACTAGTGGAGTGCCACAGGGATCAGTGCTGGGCCTCAATTATTTACAAATCTATATTAATGACTTGGATGAAGGGACTGAATGTATGGTTGCTAAATTTGCTGATGACAAAAAAGATAGTTTAGAAAATAAGTTGTGAAGAGAACACAGAGTCTGCAAAGAGATACAGATAGGTTAAGTGAGTGGGTAAAAATTTGGCAGATGGAGTATAATGTGGGAAAATATACGCTTCTCCATTTTGGCAGGAAGAACAGAAAAGCAGATTATTGCTTAAATGGAGAGAGACTGGTGAATGCTGCGGTACAGAGGGATCTGTGTGTCCTGGCACATGAATCACAAAAAGCTAGCACATAGGTACAGCAAGTGATTGGGAAGGTAAATGGAATATTGGCCTTTATTGCAAAAGGAATGGAATATAAATGTAGAGAAGCATTGATGCAGCTGTACAGAGCCTTGGTGAGACTGCACCTGGAGTACTGTATACAGTTTTGGTCTCCTTACTTAAGGAGAGATATAACTGCATTGGAAGCAGTTCAGGGAAGGTTCACTAGGCTGATTCCTGGGATGAATGGGTTGCCTTATGAGGAAAGGTTGAGCAGGTTAGGCTTATATCCATTGCAGTTTAGAAGAACGGGAGGTGATCTTGTTGAAACACACAAGACTCTGAGGGGACTTGACAAGGTAGATGCTGGATGTTTCCTGTTGTGGGGGTAGAACGAAGGGGCAGAGTTTAAAAATAAGGTGCCTTCCTTTTAAGACTGAAAAGAGGAGGAATTTCTTCCTTCAGAGGGCCGTCAGACTTTAGAATTCTCTTCTTCAGAGAACAATGTAGGCTGGGTCATTAAATATATTCAAGGCTGAGTTAGATAAATTTTTGATAGGCAAGAAAATGAAGGGTTATGGGTAGGCAAGCAGGAAAATAGAGTTACGGCCACAATCAGATCAACCATAACTTCATTGAATAGCAGAGACGGCTCATGGAATCAAATGGCCTACTCCTGCTCCTGTTTCTTATGGCCTTATGTTTCCTATAATACAAGTGTCTACACTTCAAAAAGTACTTCATTGGCTGTAAAGTGCTTTGAGATGTTTGGTGGTCCTGAAAGATTTGCATTTATCTTGCCTTTCTTGCTTTACTAAGAAACTGACTACTGTAGACCAACATAACTAGCAAATGATTCTGTCTAGTTTTTTAAAAATTCATTTTCATCGATTTAAAATCGGGTTACTTATAGGTGGTGGACCTGACCGATTAAAAGTGCTTCTTTTGTGAAAAATCCATTTTTAGCTGTTTTAATAAAATTGCACCAAGCTATCACTTAAATATATTAAGGAATATTTCTAAAGCAAAACACATGGTTTAAAAGTATTTTCTAAAACACTGCCTGATTGGACTGCTTCATGGCATATTTTGTGATACAATATACAATACGGTTGAGCAGAAACTTGCGAGGGGACTGGAGGGAATGCACTGCTCAAATCTAACACAATTTTACATGCAATTTGTGCTCAGCTCACCCACTGCATCCAAAGTGGCAACTCTACTCCCAGTACTTCACCCAATGTCATATACCTTAAAGTGCACTTAACAGAAACAATCAAAATCTGGAAGTCAAAGAGCTGTAATGGGGTTTGAGTATTTTTCACAATTCAGGTAGATACAGAATGAGAAATTCACACAGCCACCATTATACTTCACTAGTGACAACTCTATGTGAAGTATCAAAGTGACCAACATTCTCATCGATTTTAATAAGGGGATGCAGAAAAATGCTCCAGTACACACTAAAAGCCAGAAGGAGCTAGCAAAGTAGCATTTGTTTTTCAGGTCATGCAATATCAGAATAGAATGAAATGATAAATTTATCTTTAGCAATGCCATTTACTTTCTCTCTTTCAACAGCTCTCCCGCTCAGACCCCCAAATCAGAACCTTACCTTGGGGTTCTGTCCACACAGAACAAGACAGCGAGAGTAAGTAACAGAGATCACACACACAGTGAAATGCAAAGCAGTGAGGCTGCAGTGAACTCTCCTTCCAATTCATTCAAGTCCTGGGTTATGTCAAAAGTCAAACACTGCTGAGTATACTAAGCACCGAGTTGCACAGACAACACACTGTTCTCTTTACATAGACAACCACAGTATATGAGAAAGGACTATCGATTATTTGATGAGAGAGAGTATTGATAACAGTGCTTTCCTGGCAGTGTCATTAAGACTTTGGAAAAATAATCATCATCCAAATCCAAGCAAGCACCAGGAACCCTTTCAGATGTTCTCGAGGGAACAACACTGCAGGATTAAATCCCAATCTCAAACATTACAGGAGCAGCAGCCACAGCAGGAAGATTTGTAAAGAGCACAATACCCCTCAGAAAAATGCCAAAGCAATAATTGTGCACTCCTTCGACCATACAGCTAAACCAGTCTCGCACCACTGCACTGAACCAAACCCTGGCCCAAACCACATCAGTGGTCAGAGGAAAACATTTCAGGTGAACTGGAACCCAGACCACACCATGTCACAACCAGGTACACACAGGCTGTAGACAGTGAAAGAGTGAAACTGTCAGAAAAGATGCTGGTCTCAAAAGCAGATGTGAAACACCAACATATAAAGATGAGCAAAGCGAAAGAAATGATGATAACTGTTAATGCAAGTTATAAATTACTAAAGCATCTTCATTCTCACTGACAGCATATTTCGATAATTTAATTAAAGAGATAAATGCTGCAGCTGAATCCAGCAATTGGAAATAAAAACAGTGCTGGAAACAGTATCTGTGGAGAGAGGAAAGCAAGGATTATGACAAAGGTCATCAACCTTCCTCTCTCCATGGATGTTGCCTTGACCTGCTGAATGCTGATTCTAACATTTTCATTTCTTATTTGAAGGACTGACGTTCATCTCAGGTTCAGTATGAAACAGAATTACTAAAAGAGCCCTTCTCAATCTTCCAAGTCTATTCAAGCATATTTTCTTTTAAAACAGAAACACATTAATACTCTACACCCAAATTATTTTCCAACGTGCATTCAAACCAGCACTAACCCCAATGGTGAAATATCACAAGAGTCTAAATGCCCATTGTCTTAAGAAAGAAACGGGATCACATTATACAATTTCCCTTAAGACAAGTGAGATAATACAGGAAATGTAGGAGATCCCATTCCCTCCAGATAGGTTAGAAAACAACAACAACTTGTATTTTTATAACACCTTTAATGTAGTAAAATGTCCCAAGGCCTTTCACAGGAATGTTATCAAACAAAACTTAACGCCAAGCCATTTGGGCAGATTAAAGTGGTGGCTTTTAAACAATGTCTTAAAGGGGAAAAGAGAGGCACAGAGATGGAGAAGTTTAGGAAGTGAATTCCAGAGCTGGGGCCCAAGCAGTTCATGACATGGTCTCCAACGATGAAGCAAATAAAATCGGGGATTCTCAAGCGGTCAGGATTAAATGAGTGCAGATACCTAGGTGGATTGTATGGTTGGAAGAGATTTCAGAAATATAGGGGGAAATGGCCGTGGAGGGAATTGAAAAACAAATATGAGAGTTTTCAATGTGTTGCTTAATCAGGAACCAATGTCGCTTAGTGAGCACAGGGGTGATGGGTGAAAGGGACTTGATCAGAGTTGGAACACAGGCAGCAGAGTTTCAGATGATCTCAAGTTTATGAAGAGCAGAAGGTGGGTAGCCAGCCAGCAGTACGTTGGAATAGTCAAGTCTAGAAGTAACAAAGGCAAGGATGAAAGTTTCGGCAACAGTTAAGGTGAGGCTGGGATGGAGTTAGGCAATACTCCGGAGGTAAAAATAGCTGGTTTTTAGTGATGGTCCAGGTATGTGGTCAGAAACTCGTTCAGCTTGGGGTCAAATATGACCAAGATCCAAGGACTAATTCTTGGTCTGTGCTAAGCTGACTAATTTTAGCCAAAGCAGCACAATAGTAGGGAATACTGCACTCGGGGGAGGTGATGGCGTAGTGGTATTGTCGCTGTACCAGTAATCCAGAGACCCAGGGTAATTCTCCAGGGACCCGGGTTCGAATCCCACCATAGCAGATGGAGAAACTTGAATTCTATTAAAAAATCAGGAATCAAAAGTCTGATGACGACCATGAAACCATTGCTGATTGTCATAAAAACCCATCTGGTTCACTAACGTCCTTTAGGGAAGGGAATCTGACATCCTTACCTGGTCTGGCCTACTGTGACTCCAGACCCAGAGCAATGTGGTTGACTCTTAAAATGCCCTCTGAACAAGGGCATTTAGAGATGGGCAATAAATGCTGGCTTAGTCAGCAATGCCCACATCCCATGGACGAACTTTTTTAAAAATTGGCTTCAGTACCCGAGAAAATAAAAATCAGAAATAACATTTCATTAGAACATTTCATCACAGACCCAAAACGCTAACTCTGTTTCTCTCTCCATAGTTGCTGCCTGACCTGCTGAGTGTCTCCAGCACTTTTTGTTATTTCAGGTTTCCAGCATCTGCAGTATTTTTCTTTCGGGAAAAGAAAATCAGCCAAGGTTCCTGTTTATGACCACTTTCCAGTGACTCCTGTGAGAAAACAGCACTTTTGACATTGGTTGGAGTTTAGGTGTGCCCCATAATCAAATGGCACAGAAACAGTGTGTTGCCTCACATACTTGGGACCAAAGCTAGAATGTTCAGGAGGAGTGAGGAAAATAGTGGGGAAAATAATGCCAAAGACATGGGCAGACAACAACTTGTTTGTATTTTTAAATAAAAAACGAGGAAAAGTGGAACCTGACAATGGAAAGAGACACAAGAACAAGGCATCCACATGCAGTTTATCATAAAATTCTGTCAAGTTGCTTTGAAATCAGGACCCACTCTCACATTTGCTGGTCCTGTGCTAGTCACCCAGAAAATCCACTTTAGACTGCTGGATAGACTCCATAAATGATTGTGGTGCACATACGTACGTGCATGCATGTGCTCACAAATCCCTGAGTCAGATTCAGAATATTTAATCAGTCATCCAGCCAGCCTGTTTATTACAGTTACATTCTGAATCACAATTCAACATCAATACGCTCCTCCTTCAGTCCCCACTCAGTGAGCATCTGCAGCTTCTTCATCTGGGAATGAACAGATACAAAAAACAGAACTCATGATAACAATGAAGGATGAATGTGAAGACAAGTACAGATATAAGCAACATCAGTGCCACCTTCTCCAATATTAGTATGTGCTATGTATCAGCAAACTGAGTTTGCCCAATCTAGAAGAACTGATTTTTAGCTGCATCAGGAATACATGTAATAATTACCCAGTTCCCTAACTGGAGTTTAATTCTCTTGCTGGCAGTATGCATGGATCATGCTTCAATGCTGTTACGAAAACCAGACTTTGCTTGGTGTTGAGAGCTGAGGCCAAGAGCTACGCAGATGGCACGTACAGAGAGGTAGTCACATTGCAGCTTAAGGGCCTGGAGACAGAGGGGGAATGGGTGACCACCAGGCAGTCCAAGAGAAGTAGGCAGGTGGTGCAGGAGTCCCCTGGGGTCCCGCTCACAAATCAGTTTTCCGTTTTGGAAGCTGGTTCCTCAGGAGTGCAGTCAAAGCCAAGTTTGTGGCACCACAAGCGGCTCGGCTGCACAGGAGGGGAGGCAGAAGAAAGGAAGAGCAATAGTGATAGGGGATTCACTGGTTAGGGGAACAGACAGGCGTTTCTGCGGCCATAGGCAAGACTCCAGGATGGTATACAAAACAAAAACAGAATTACCTGGAAAAACTCAGCAGGTCTGGCAGCATCAGTGGAGAAGAAAAGAGTTTTCTTCTCCACCGATGCTGCCAGACCTGCTGAGTTTTTCCAGGTAATTCTGTTTTTGTTTTGGATTTCCAGCATTCGCAATAGTTTTTTGTTTTTATCTCCAGGATGGTATGTTGACTCCCTGGTGCCAGGGTCAAGGATGTTACAGAGCAGCTGCAGGACATTTTTCTGGGGGAGGGTGAACAGCCAGAGGTCATGGTCCACATTGGTACCAATGACTTAGGTAGGAAGGGGGATGTGGTCCTGCAATCCGAATTTAGGGAGCAAGGTAGAGAATTAGCAAGCAGGGCCTCTGATCTCCAGATTACTCCCAGTGCCACGTGCAAGTGTGTACACAAATAGGAAGCTAAGGCTGGAGAGATGGTGCAGGGGGGAAAAGGCTTTAGATTCCTGGGACACTGAGACTGGCTCTGGGGGAGATGCCACCTGCAAAAGCTGGATGAGTTGCATCTGAACAGAGCTGGGACTGAGTTCCTTGCAGGGCGTTTTATTAATGCTGTTGGGAAGGGTTTAAACTAACTCAGCAGGGGTGTGGAAACTGGGACAGAATGTCAGAAAGTAACACCAGGGTGCACGGAATGCTAGGAGAGGCAGATAACACTAAAATAGAGAATAGTAAGTTAATTGATGGAGTCAGAGTAAGGGAGCAAGTAATGAAGTCTAAATCAGGGTTACACTGCACGTATGTGAATGCACATAGTACAGTTAATAAAATGAGTCAGTTACAGGCACAGATTGCCTTGTGGGATTATGATGTTGTGGCGATAACGGAGGCCTGGCTTAAGGAAGGGCAGATCTGGGTGGTAAATATTCCTGGTTACATGGTGTTCAGAAAAGATAGGAAATGGAAAAAGGGAAGGGGGTGGCGTACTTGGTAAGGAGAGTGTTGCATTACTGGAGAAAGAGGACGTGTCTGAGGACTCAAGGACAGAATCAATTTGGCTAGAGCCATGGAATAAGAAGGGTGCAATTACATTGCGCGGAGTAATATATAGACCGCCAGCTAGTGGGAAGGATATAGAGGAACAAATCTGCGAGGAAATTACAGAGAGGTGTAAACAAGAGTTATAATGAGGGGCTTTAATTGCTTGTTTATAGACTGGGATATTGGTAGTGTAAGGGGCAGTGAGGGACAAGCATTCCTAGGTTGTGTTCAGGAGAATTTCCTACAGCAGTATGTATCCAATCCAACAAGAAGGGAGGCACTGCTAGACCTGGTTCTTGGGGATGTGGTGGGCCAAGTAGATCAAGTGACAGTGAGGGGAACATTTAGGGGACAGTGATCATTGTATCATAAGGCTTAGGACGATGGTGGAAAATGACATTGGTCAATCCAGACTAAGAATAATCAACTGGCAGACAGTTGGCTTCAATGGAGCAAGAACGGAGCTGGGCCAGATAGACTGGGACCAAAGGTTGGCAGGAAAACAGTAGCTGAACAAGGGACTACCTTCAAAGGGGAAATGGTTTGGGCACAGCCAAGATATGTTCCCTCAAAAGGGGCGGGTAGGACAAACAAATTCAGAGCTCCTTGGATGACAAAGGGGATAGAAGTTAAGTTAAAGTAGAAAAAGTGTGCTTACGACAGGTGTCGTAAGCAAATACAATTGAGAACCAAGCTGAATACAGAAGGCTTAGAAGGGATGTGAAAAAGCAAATATGGGGGAAGCAAAAAGGGAGTATGAAAAAAAGACTAGCAGGTAACAGAAAAAGGAAATCCCAAAGTATTCTATAAGCACATCAATTTTAAAAGGGTGCTAAAAGGAGTAGGGCTGATTAGGGACCAAAAAGTGGATTTACACAGAGGCAAGAGGCATGGCTGAATTTAAATGAATACTTTGCATCTGTCCTTACCTATCAGGCAGGTGATGCCCAGGCCATGGTGACAGAAGAGGAAACTCAGTCACTGGAAGGGTTTAAAATTGATAAGGAGGTGGTATTGGATAAGCTGTCGGTACTTAAAGTTGATAAGGCACCAGGACCGGATGAGATGCATCCAAGAATATTGAAGGAAGGGAAATTGCAGAGGCACTGGCAATAACCTTTCAATGTTTCCTGGATTCGGGAGAGGTGCCGGCGGACTGGAGAATTGCAAACATTACACCCTTGTTCAAAAAAGGTTGTAAAGATCTGCTCTACAATTACAGACCAGTCAGTTTAACTTCGGTGGTGGGGTAACTTCTAGATCAGGGATATATTATTCGGGATAGAATTAATAGTCACGTGGAAAAATGTGGATTGATTCGGAAGAGTCGGCATGGATTTGTTAAAGGAAAATGGTGTCTAACTAATTAGCTGGAGTTTTCTGTGGAGGTAACAGAGATGGTTGATGAGAGAGCTAGGCCATTGATGTGGTGTATATGGACTTCCAAAAGGTGTTTGATACAGTGCCACAGAACAGGCTTGTGAGGAAAGCTATAGGTCATGGAATAAACGGGGCAGTAGCAACATGGATACAAAATTGGCTAAGGGATAGGAAACAGAGAGTAATGGTTAATGGGTATTTTTTGGGCTGGAGAAAAGTTTGTAGTGGAGTTCCCCAAGGGTTGGTGTTGGGACCCTTGCTTTTCCTGATATATATAAATGATCTAGACCTTGGTGTGCAGGGGGCAATTTCAAAGTTTGCGGAAGACACAAAACTTGGAAGAATTGTGAACTGTGGGGAGAACAGTGTAGAACTTCAAAAGGACATTGACACATTGCTGGGGTGGGCAGATAGGTGGCAGATGAAGGTCAACTCGGAGAAGTGTGAGGTGATACACTTTGGTACAAAGAACCTGGAGAGACGATATAAAATAAAGGATACTATTCTAAAGGGTGTGCAGGAGCAGAGAGACCTTGGTGTACATGTACATAAGCCATTAAAGGTGGCAAGACAGGTAGAGAGAGTAGTTTCTAAAGCATACAGTGTTCTCGGCTTCATTAATAGGGGCATAGAGTACAAGAGCAGGGAGGTTATGAAGAAGTTATATAAGAGACTGGTTAGACCTTTACTGGAGTATTGTGTACAGTACTGAAGTTGGGACTGTTTTCCTTGGAGAGGAGAAAGCTGAGCAGAAGCTTGATAGAAGTTTTCAAAATCATGAGGGGTCTGGACAGAGTAGGGAGAAACTGTTCCCGCTCGTAAATGGATCGAGGACCAGAGGGCACAGTTTTAAAGTGTTTTACAAAAGAAGCAAATGCAAGGTGAGGAAAAACTCTCTCATGCAGTGAGTAGTTAGGGTTTGGAATATACTGCCTGGAAGTGTGGTGGATGCAGGTTCAATTGAGGGTTCAAGGGAGCATTGGATGATTATCTAAATAGAAACAATGTGCAGGGTTACGGGGAATAGGCAGGAGACTGGTGCTCAGAGAGCTGGTGCAGACACGATGGGCCGAATGGCTCCCTTCTACACCGTAACAATTCTGTAAGGTTGGAAATTCCAAATCCTGATAGACCTCAGAGTTTTCCCGCATGAGCAGACCGGGAGTGGGCGGCACATGCACAATTCAGCAGTCTAAGTTCTTTTGGCTGAGGACAGGCCCCTTGCTCCTGTGCTAAAAGGAAAATGGTGCAAAAACCAAGGTCAAGTAACCGGGAGCAGAGCATCATTGAAGATAATTGTCCTAGGCAGGGTACAGGGAGAGGGGACAGGGAGAGGTTCCAGTTAAACTAAAAGGTAGGCAAAGGGCTGCGGTTAGGATGTACAAAGGGACCTGGGTGTCCTTGTACTCCAATCACTGAACGCAATCATGCAGGTGCAGCAAGTAGTGGCAAATGGTATGCTGGCCTTCATTGCAAGGGGGCTTGAGTGTAGGAGCAAGGATGTCTTACTGCAACTGTACAGGACCTTGTTGAGACTGCACCTGGAGTATTGTGTGCAGTTTTGGTGTCCTTACCTAAGAAAGGATATACTTTCCATAGAGGGAGCGCAGCGAAGGTTCAACAGACTGATTCCTGGGATGGCAGGATTGTCATATGAGGAGAGATTGGGCCGACTAGGCCTGTATTCACTGGAGTTTAGAAGAATGAGAGGGGATCTCATTTAAACGTACAGAGATAGTGATCATAATACAGTTAGATTTAGCATCATGATAGAAAAGATAGAACAGGAGTAAAAGTTCTGAATTGGGGGGGAAGTCAATTTTTTACAAAGCTGAGAGGTGAACTGGCGAGAATGGACTGGATACAGCTATTAGAAGGGAAAATTGTGTCAAATCAGTGGCTGGCATTCAAAGGCAAGATTCTGCGGGCACAATGTAGACATGTCTCCACAAAGAAAAGGGGTGGTACTGCCAAATCTTGAGACCTCTAGTTATCCAGAAGCATATACAGTAAGATAAAGCAGTAAAAGAAAGCTTATGACAGACACAAAAGACTGTAAAAAGCCTAGAGGAGTATAGAAAGTAGAGGGGTGAAGTAAAAATGGAAATTAGGAAAGCAAAGAGGATATGAAAAAATACTGGCAGGTAAGATCAAAGAAAATCCTAAGATGATTTACCAGTACATTAAGAGCAAGAGAATAATCAAGGAAAAGGGTCGGACCTGTCAGAGATGCACATGGTAACTTGTGATTTGATGCTGAAGATGTGGGCAGGGTTCTCAATGAGTACTTTGTCTCTGTCTTCACTAAGGAGAGGGATGATACAGACTTTCTAATTCAAGAGGAGTGTGAAATATAGATACAATAAGCATTGTGAGAGAGGAAGTACTGGAGGGACTGGCATCCTAGAAGGTGGATAAATCACCAGGGCAGATGGATTGTACCCCAGGCTGTTGAAGGAAGCCAGGGAAGAAACAGCAGATGCTCCGAGGATCATTTTCCAATCTTCACTAGATACATGCGAGGTCCCAGAGGATCAGAGGTCTGCGGATGGTGTACCATTACTTAAAAAGGATGTAAGGGATAGGCCAGAAAATTGTAATCCAGTCAGTCTGCTTCAGTAGTGGGCAAACTGTTCGAAACAATTCTGAGAGACAGGATAAACTGTTATTAGAAAGGCACGGATTAATCAGGGACAGTCAGCATGGCTTTGTTAGGGGAAGATCATGTCTTACTAATTTAATAGAATTTTCTGAGCTAGTAACAAGGAGGATTGGTGAGGGTAGTGCAGTGGATGTTGTCTACATGGATTTCAGTAAGGCATCTGACAAGGTCCCACATGGCAGACTGGTCAGCAGATCTCGTGAGATACAGGGGAAGGTGTCAGGTTGGATCCAAACTCGGCTCAGTGACAGGAAACAAAGGGTAATAGTCAATGATGTTTTTGCGAATGGAAAACGGTTTCCAGTGGAGTTCCACAGGGCTCAGTGTAGGGACCCCTGCTGTTTATTTTATATTTTTATTTGCAGATTACACAAAAATTGGCTGTGCAGTTGATAGTGAAGAGGAAGGCTGTCAACTCCAGAATGATATCAAATGGTTAGGCTGAATCGGCAGAGAAGAGGCAAATGAAATTCAATCCAGAAAAGTGGGAGGTAATGCATTTGGGGAGGGCAAATAAAGCAAGAGAATACTCAATAAACGGAAAATTATTGAGAGGGGTTGAGGAAGTGAGACACCCTGAAGTGCATGTCCACAGGTCATTGAAGGTGGCAGGACAGGTGGACAAGATGGTAAAGAAAGCATATGTAATGCTTTCCTTTATTGGGCAAGATATTGACTACAAAAGCAGGGATGAAATCATGGTATAAAACTCTGGTTAGGCCACAGCTGGAACTGTGTACACAGTTCTGGTCATCACATTGCAGGAAGGACATAATTGCTCTGGAGAGTGCACAGAGGAGATTTACAAGAATGTTGCCAGAGTTTGAAAATTGCAGCTATGAGGAGCGATTGGATGGTCTGGGGTTGTTTTCCTTAGAACAGAGAGGGCTAAGGGTGACCTAGTTGGGGTGTACAAAATTATGAGGGGCCTAGATAGGGTGGACAGGAAAGACTTGTTTCCCCTAGCAGAGGGGTAAATTACCAAGGGGCATAGATTTAAGGTGATTGGTAGCAGGAATAGAGGGGACATGAGGCAAAACTTTTTCACCCAGAGGGCGGTGGACGCCTGGAATTCACTGCCCAAGTTGGTGGTTGAGGCTGAACTATTCAACTCATTTAAAAAGGTACCTGGATCTGCATCTGAAGTGCTGTAACCTGCAAGGCCACGGACCAGGTGCTGGAAAGTGGAATTAAAATAAGCAGCTAGTTTCTTATTTATCTTTTTGGCCGGCTTAGACACGATGGGCTGAATGGCCTCTTTCTGCACCTTAACTTTTTTCTGGTTGTATAAAATTCTGACAGGGATGCACGGACTGGATGCAGGGACATTGTTTCCTCGGGCTGGGGAAGGGGGGTCTAGAATAAGGGGTCATAGTCTCAGGATACGGGGTAGGCCATTTAGGACTGAGATGAGGAGAAACTTCTTCACTCAAAGGGTGGTGAACCTGTGGAATTCTCTACCACAGGAGGCTGAGTCACTAAATTTATTTAAGGAGGAAATAGATAGATTTCTAGACACCAAAGGCGTCAAGGTGTATGAGGAGAGCATGGAGGCATGGCTTTGAGATAGAGGATCAGCCATGATCATCCTGAATGGCGTCAGGCTCGAAGGGCCGAATGACCTACTCCTGCTCCTATTTTCTTGGTTTCTATGTAATTGAAGAGGGTTCACGTGAAGCCCTGGTAACCCAAGGAGGCAGCAGAAAGTTGGTGACTCCTTGGTGTGGGTACCCCTTTGGAGCAGCAGTGTTCTGCTCTGCACAACCAAAGAGATGAAGTTGTGCTTGTGAGTCGGTACTTTAGTGCACACTCAGGAATCCAAGGGAACGGAATCTCGGGAGTTGAGATTGCAACCCGACACGGTGGGCCGCCATTGGAAAGACTTGTGGAGAGAATTCCAGGGCAACACCTTCACAGGTGAATCTGTCGTGAGAGGGACGGAGTTTCAGAGAGATTGGTTGACTTAGTGTTTACTGACATCTGGATGGACTTTTGAGAAATCAGTGCACTCTGCCTTGGTTGCATCTGCAATTTGTTTGATCTGGTGTGTTCGTCCACAGTTTGCCGGTTAATTCACATTTACCTCATATTGTTAGAGAATAAGATAGATATTGTAAATTGTTTCATCTTTTTGACCTTGTCTGGTAAAGTTTATTTTTGTTTGTTCAAAACCTGTGGAATCTTGTGGCTATATTATATATTAGCAAGTTTTAACTTTGTCTACTTTAAACAAAACGTTATCATTCCCTAACCAGATCTTACCTACAACTTGGGGGTCTGGTCTAGCATCATAGCAATATGCAAACAAACCTCATATAGTCTTTCATCATTCCTCAATTTTCAGATGACCCTGATTAAACGTAAAGCAGAAATATGTAATTCATACTCTATTTTTTTATATAGTAATGACTACATGTATTGATTTTGTTTTAGCTTACACCACAGAATGAGCCACTGTCTATTCAGCACACATTGTGTCACTCTCATCTCTATTCAATTTCCATAATTCTCTTTTTTGAAATGTGCAGACAATCCGTTCTGTCGTAAGACCTCTATAAATGCCTCCGCAAACTGATCATGTGGCTAAGAACAGAAATGAACAACTGCAGGAACAAATTGTACTATCTGTCCATTTATTTAAAAATGAAATTATCCTCATCCCTTTAAAGGCAAATGGATAAAAATAGAAAGTGAATGTCCATGACAGCTCACAGGGTAACTGAATTGTCTGATGTGCTGTTACACCATCAAAACCAGGAAGGAGCAAAGTAGTTGAGACATAGGCCAATGCATCCTTTAAGAGAAAAGCGGATAAGCTTTAGTAGAGCAAAATACAAGGATGTAACGAAAGCACAGGGCAATTTTGGATTGCTTGGAAAAGGCACAAGAAGCCAAAGAGCTTATAATTTTGCACTGTTCACATCTATAGTTGGTCTAATATTTCTGTTGTTAGCCAATCTCCAGTGTGGCAATGATCAGTGCATAATTGGCCATAATAGTCCTCAAATAGTGAAAGTGGTAGATAAAAAAACAAGGATTTCTGTGTCTCAATTGTTCTCCAGTGACAACTGATGCTGGATGGAAAGATGATCAGATTAAGCTATTAGGATCACACAGTAAAATAGTTTACAGGAAAGCATCCAGTTAGGATTACATAGCATATACAGAACAGAAACAGACCATTCAGTCCAACCAGTCAGGTGTTTATGCTCCACTCAAGTCTCATCCCATCTTTCCTCATATAAATCTAGTGTTGTAAACCTCTATTCTCTTCTCTCTCAAATGCTCATCTAGCTTCCCTTTAAATGCATCCATACTATTCGCTTCAACTACTCCATCTAGTACCAACTTCCGCAACATTACCACTCTTATGTTAGGCTTGAGTGGTGGGAAACAGCGAGAGCAGGACAGGGTTATTGCCACCACCAAGAGCCAGTTTGTAGGTTCAAAGCCACATTCAGAAATAAAAATCAGGATGTGACATCACAGGGAAGCAAGTAGGTGATTGGCTTGAGAGTGTTTCTTATTTACCGTATCTAAACGCGCTAAGTAGCTGGTGAATCTAATTTTTTTTAACTAAATATACCTTGTCAATAATAGTAAGCCTAAGTTTTATTAGGGTTTATCAGTATTAGTCAGGTTTATTAGTCTTGGTAAGGTTCATTAATAACAGCAAGGTTTATTACCAGTAGTAAGATTTATTAGTACTGGTAAAGGTTTATTAGCAGCAGCAAGGTTACTAACCAACAGATAGAGGAAGGGCAGGGATGCTCCATCCTAAGGAATGCACATCCTGTGCTATGTGGGAACTCCAAGACGCTTCCCATTTCCTGGATAACCATTTGTGCAGGAAGTGTCGTCAGTTGCAACAGCCTGAGCTCCAGCTTTCATAAAAACATACGATCATGGAGCAGGAGTAGGCCATTCGGCCCCTTGAGCCTGCTCTGACATTTAATAAGATCATGGCTGATCTGATAGTAAACTGAAATCTGCATCCCACCTACCCCTGATAGCCTATCACCCCCTTGCTTAGCAAGAACCTATCCACCTCTGCCTTAAAAATTTTCAAAGGCTCCCCTTCCACCGCCTTTTCTGAAAGAGTGTTCCAAAGACCCTCACCCCTCTGAGAGAAAAAATTTCGCCTCATCTCCGTTTTAAATGGGCAACCACTTATTGTTAAACAGTGACCCCTAGTTCTAGATTCTCCCACAAGCGTAAACATCCTCTCCACATCTACCCTGTCAAGACCCCTCAGGATTTTATATGTTTCAATCAAATCGCCTTACTCTTAATTCCAGCAGATACAAGCCTAGCCTTTCCAACCTTTCCTCATTAGACAACCCACCCATTAGGCTGGTAAACCTTCTCTGAACTGCTTCCAACACATTTACATCCTTCCTTAAGTAAGGTGACCAATACTGTACACAATACTCCAAATATAGTCTCACTAGTGCTCTGTATAACTGAAGAATAACTGCCCTACTTTTGCATTCAATTCTCCTCGCAATAAATGATAACATTATTAGCTTTCCAAATTACTTGCTATACCTGCATACTAGCCTTTTGCAATTCATGCATTAAGACATCCAGATCCCTCTGCATCTCAAGAGCTCTGCAAACTCTCACCATTTAGATAATAAGCTTCTCTTTTATTCTTCCTGCCAAAATGGACAATTTCACATTTGCCCACATTATACTCCATTTGCCAGACCTTTGCCCATTCACTTAACCTATCTTTTGTAGCCTCTTTGTGTCCTCTTCACAACTTACTTTCCTACCTATCTTTGTGTCATCAGCAATTTTGGCAACCATCCCATCCATCCCTTCATCCAAGTCATTTATATAAATTGTAAACAGATGAGGTCCCAGCACTGATCCCTGTGGCACACCCTTCGTTACACCTTGTCAATCTGAAAAAGACCCATTTATATCTACTCTCTGCTTCCTGTTAGCCAGCCAACCTTCTAGAAAAGAAAAGTTCTCAGTGGTCCTGCGTGGGGAAAAAAGGCATGAAAAGCTGATCAAAGGATCCAGGAGTGGGGCGCCATAGCCAGAGAGGAGTCCCAGGACAGGGAGAGGTCCCAGAGAGAGAGAGAGAGCAAGCACGAGAGCAAATGCAAGAGCAAGAGAAAAAAGACAGAACCAGGGAAGGAGCCAGTGGAGAAGAGCAAAGAGGCATCAAGCAGTAAAAGTGATGCAGTTGGCAGGCTCCAAGTAGTGAGGGTTCAGGTGAAGCCCTGCAGAGTGAAAGGGCAGCTGAGAGTTGGTAACTCTGTGCTGTGTTGGGATATAAGTAACCCTATAGAGCAGTGGCATTCTGTTCGGTGTGGCTGTAAACCTGTAGTTGTACTTGTGAGTTGGTGCTGCAATACAGACTCAGGAATCCAGGAGAATGTAGTCTCAGGAGATGAGATTAAAACCCTGCGAGGTTAGCAGTTGTTGAGGCAGTCCAAGTAGGAGTGATTTTTGGCGGGAATTCCAAGGTTAGATGTTCCAAAGGGAAGAGCGACGACTCGCAATCCTCTTAAGGGATACAGAGTTTTAACAAGATTGTGTAAGTCATGGTGAATGGGTTGCTGAGAAATCTACAGGATCTGTCTTGGTCATACCTGCCATTTATTGTGCAGTGTAGGGTGTTCGACCACAATTTGCCTGTTAATTTATATTTACCTCACATTAATCCTGAATGTTAGAATATATAATATAGAATATAGAATATAAGGAAGATATTGTAAATTATTTTATCTTTCTGAACTTGTATAGCAAAGTTTATTTAGTTTGTTCAAAACCCGTGGAATCTTGTGGTTTGATTCTCTTGCTGAGTACCTGGGATCTCAAACTTTGTCTACTTTAAACAAAAAGTAAATGTGGAAGGTTCAGATGGGAAGTGAAAAAGCAAATAAGATAAGCAAAGGAGTATGAAAAGAGACTGGCAGCCAAAAAAAAGGGAATCCCAAAGTCTTCTATAGGTATATAAATAATAAAGGAGAGTGGTAAAAGGAGGAGTCAGGCCGATTAGGGACCATAAAGGGGGTTTACACTTGGAGGCAGGGGGCATGGCTGAGGTGTTAAATGAATAATATAAAAGCAAAAAATTGCAGATACTGGAAATCCAAAACAAAAACAAAAATACCTGGAAAAACTCAGCAGGTCTGGCAGCATCTGCGGAGAGGAACACAGTTAACGTTTCGAGTCCGAATGACCTTCAACAGAACTAAGTAAAAAAGAAGAGAGGTGAAATATAAGCTGGTTTAAGGGGGGGTGGGACAGGTAGAGCTGGATAGAGGGCCAGTGATAGGTGGAGATAACCAAAAGATGTCACAGGCAAAAGGACAAAGAGTTGTTGAAGGTGGTGATATTATCTAAGGAATGTGCTAATTAAGGGTAGAAAGCAGGACGAGCAAGGTACAGATAGCCCTAGTGGGGGTGGGGTGGGGTGAAGGAATCTAAAAAGGCTAAAAGGTAGAGATAAAACAATGGATGGAAATACATTTAAAAATAATGAAAATAGGTGGGAAAAGAAAAATCTATATAAATTATTGGGGGAAAAAAGGGGGAGGGATCGGAAAGGGGGTGGGGATGGAGGAGAGAGTTCATGATCTAAAATTGTTGAACTCAATATTCAGCCCGGAAGGCTGTAAAGTGCCTAGTCGGAAGGTGAGGTGCTGTTCCTCCAGTTTGCGTTGAGCTTCACTGGAACAATGCAGCAAGCCAAGGACGGACATGTGGGCATGACAGCAGGGTGGAGTGTTGAAATGGCAAGTGACAGAGAGGTCTGGGTCATGCTTGCGGACAGACCTATGGTGTTAAATGAATACTTTGTATCTGTCTTTACCAAGGAAGAAGATGCTACCCAGGCCATGGTAACAGAGGAGTTAATTCAGTTTCAGGGAGGGCCATGGTGACAGAGGAGTTAATTCAGTTTCAGGAAGGGTTTACAATTGAAACAGAAACAGAAATACCTGGAAAAACTCAGCAGGTCTGGCAGCATCGGCGGAGAAGAGCACAGTTGACGTTTCGAGTTCTCATGGTTCTGTTGAAGGGTCATGAGGACTTGAAACGTCAACTGTGCTCTTCTCTGCCGATGCTGCCAGACCGGCTGAGTTTTTCCAGGTATTTCTGTTTCTGTTTTTGTTTTGGATTTCCAGCATCCGCAGTTTTTTGTTTTTATCTCAGAGTTTACAATTGATATGGATGAGGTATTAGATAGTCTGTCCCTACTTAAAGTAGATAAAGCACTCCCTCTTTGCTTCTCTTATTTGTTTTTTCACTTCCTCTCTGAACTTTCCATGTTCAGCTTGGTTCTCCATTGTATTATCCACCTGACTCTGTCATAAGCAAACTTATTCTTCTTCATCTTAATCTCTTTTTCTTTTGTTATTCAAGGAGCTCTGTATTTGTTTACCTTACCTTTCCCCTTCAAGGGGATATCCCTTGTCTGTGCCCAAACTCTCTCTTTATCAACTGGATGAGATACATCCAATGATACTGAGTTAAGTGAGAATGGAAATTGCAGAGGCACTGCTGTAATTTTTCTGTCTTCTTTGAACTCAGGGGTGGTTACTGAAGACTGACGAACTGCAAACATTACACCCTTCTTCAAAAAAGGGTGTAAAGATAAGCCCAGCAACTAAAAGCCAGTCAATTTAACTTCAGTGGTGGGGAAACTTCTGGAAACACCAAGTTGGAACAAAATTAATAGCCACATGGACAACCGCAGGTTAATTAAGGAAAGCCAGCATGGGTTTGTTAAGGGAAAATGATGTTCAACTAACTTGCTGGAGTTTTTGATAATAACAGGGAGGGTTGATGAAGGCAATGCTGTTGATGTGGTGAATGTGGACTTCAAAAGACCATAGAACCATAGAAATGTTACAGCGCAGAAAGGGGCCATTCAGCCCATGATGTCTGTGCCAGCCAGAAAAAGATAAAAAAGAAATTAGTCGCTCATTTTAATCCCACTTTCCAGCACCGTGTCCGTAGCCTTGCAGGTGACAGCGCTTCAGATGCAGATCCAAGGACAGTGAATTTCAGACGCCCCTGCATTCCCTCCCTCCGCCCCCCCCCCAACCAACAACCCCGCACTATAGTTCTTCCATTCTTCTTCCTCCCCTCCAGAAAACTGAGCTGCTCATGGTGCCACAAACTTGGCTCTGACTGCACTCCTCTGAGGAACCAGTGCCCTCACCAGCTTCCAAAATGGAATTCTGATTTGTGAGCGGGACCCCAGGGGTCTACCTGCTTAGTTTTCTTGGACTGCCTAGCGGTCCCTCTCTCCCTTCAGGCTCCGAAGCTGCAGTGTGACCATCTCTCTGAACGTGCTATCCACATAGCTCTCAGCCTCACAGATACGCCACAGTGGCTTCAGACGCCACTCGAGCTCTGAAATCCAGAGTTCAAGGTTCTGCAGCTGGTGACACTTCCTGCACAGGTAATCGTCTAGGACATCGGGAGCATCCATAACTTCCCACATATTACAGGGCACGCATTCCACATGACCGAGCTGTCCTGCCATGGCTCCATTTACATCTTTTATGCTTACTTTATTTTACTTTTGTTTATTTCTATTAACTTTATATTACTTGGCCCTACTTAATAAACCTCACCAAAAGTACAGTTCCTACTTTATTTTAAACCTTAGGAATAGAATAAACCTTAAACACATACTAGATACTAGATACTCACCATACTCACCAAACAGCTAGATTCTTCTCCAACCAATCAAATTGCTTCTTTGCTGTGATGTCACAATTTGTCTTTTTTCACTCTGCTTTTGAACTCTGTGGGTTGTACCAAGCAGCTGACAGATGCACCTCTCCAGCTGCTCTTCCCGAAGATGAGTGATTTACGGAAAGGCGGGGTCATTGAATATTTTTAAGGCAGAGGTAGATAGATTCTTGACAGGCATGGGGATCAAAGTTTATCGGGGGTAGATGGGAATGTGGAAATTGAAACACAAGATCAGCCACGATCTTTTTGAATAGTGAAGCAGACTTGAGGGGCCGAATGGTCGACTCCTGTACCTATTTCTTATGTTCTTATGAATGTAGGCCATGCTCCCCGGGCTGTATTTATTCTCTCCCCACTCCGTGCATCTCCCGCAGGTCTGCCTCTCCAACTGGTCTTCCCGAAGGTGATAAAGTGCCACACAATAGAGTTGTGAGCAAAGTCATAGCTCACGGAATATAAGGGAAAGTAGCAACATGGATAAAAAAAACTGGCTGAGGGAAAGGTAATAAAGAGTCATGGTTAATGGGTGTTTTTTGAGCCGGGAAAAGATTTGTAGTGGAGTTCCCCAGGGGTTAGTGTTGGCACCTTGCCTTTGCTGATATATATTAATGACCTAAACCTTGGTGTACAGGGCACAATTTTAAAGTTTGCAGATGATAAGAAACTTGGAAGCATTGTGAACTGTGAGGCAGATATTTTAGAACTTCAGAAGGACATAGGCAATTTGGTGGAATGGGCAGACAAGTGGCAGATGAAGTTCAATGTGGAGAAATGTGAGGTAATTCATTTTGGTAGGGAGAACATGGAGAGACAATATGAAAGAAGGGGTACAATTCTAAAGGGGGTACAGGAGCAGAGTGCATATGTGCCTAAGTCATTGAAAGTGGCAGGGCAGGTTGAGAGCGTGGTTAATAAAGTAGATAGTATCCTAAGTTTTATTAATAAGGGCATAGAGTACAAGAGCAAAGAGGTTATGTTGAACTTGTACCAGTTCAGCCTCCACTGGAGTACTGCATCCAGTTCTGGGTGTTGCACTTTAGGAAAGATGTGAAAGCATCAGACAGAGTGCAGAAAAGATTCACGAGAATGGTTCCAGTGATGATGGACTTCAATTATTAACATAGACTGGAAAAGTGGGACGGTTTTCCTTGGAGAAGAGGAGATTTGACAGAGGTATTCAAAATTGTGAGGGGTCTGGACAGAGTAGATAGGGAGAAACAAAAGCAGAGCTGAAGAAGGGTCATATGGACTCGAAACGTTAAACTCTGTTTCTCTCTCCACAGATGCTGCTAGACCTGCTGAGTTTTTCCAGCATTTTCTGTTTTTGTTTCAGATTTTGAGCATCCGGTGTATTTTACTTTTATCTTAGCAGATAGGGAGAAACTGCTCCCACTTGTGAAAGGATGGAGAACGAGAGGGCTCGGATTTAATGTATTTGGCAAAAGAAGCAAAAGCGACAGGAGGAAAAACTTTTCCACACAGCTGGTGGTTGGACTCTGGAATGCACTGTCTGAGCATGTGGTAGAGGCTCAATCAGAAGAGAATTAGGCTCCTATCTGAAAAGGAAGAATGTGCCAGTGCAGACACAACTGGCTGAATGGCCTCCTTCTGCCCTGCAACAATTCTGTGATTCTCTGAGTGAAGAAGCTTCTTCTAAATTCCCAATTGGATTTCTTGGTGACTATCTTACATCGATGGCCTCTAGTTATGCTCTTCCTCACAAAATGAAACATTCTCTTTGGATTCATTCTACCAAAACCTTTCATAATTTTAAAGACCTCCAGGAGGTCACCCTTCAGCCTTCTTTTTCCGAGAGAGAAGAGACCCAGCCGGTCAACCCTTTCCTCATAAGTAAACCCACATATTTCTGGTATCATCCTTGTAAATCTTCTCTGCACCTTCTCCAATGCCTTTATATGTTTTTGTAATGTGGCAATCGGGACTGCACATAGTAAGCGTAGTCTAAATAAAGTTCAATACAGTTGTAGCATAGCTTCTCTACTTTCCAATTCTAGTCCTCTCGAAATAAAACTGAGTGCTTGGTTTAAAGACGAGCCATGCCCAACAATCTTATGAATTTTAAAGTAGTGGATAGCAGCAATTGTAAGGCCCAAGAACAGAAGCACAAGAGATAAAAGCAAAATACTGCGGATGCTGGAAATCTAGAACAAAAAAAAACCTGGAAAAACTCACCAGGTCTGACAGCATCTGCGGAGATGGACACAGTTGACGTTTCGAGTCCGTATGACCCTTCATCAGAACTAAGACATATAGAAATGAGATGAACAACTGTTTCCCCTGCTACCCCTGTGATCCTTCAGGGAGGAATAGGCTGGATCAGAAGGAAGAAGAGTGGAAACAAACAGAAGAAATACAAAGGACATTAAACTGGGACAAAATAGGAAAAACACTTAAGATGTCAATGAGAAAAGTCTGGATTATTTAGGTATTTTTATTCCTCTCAACATGTGGACACCGCTGAAAAGAACAGCAAGGCCATGGTGGTGAGCTGCCTTCTTGAACCGCTGCAGTCCTTGTGGTGTCGGTACACCCACAGTGCTGTTAGGGAGGGAGTCAACATCCCACTTTTGACTTTATGATGGATGGAAGATCGGTGATGAAGATAGTTGGGTCTAGGTCACCGTCCATAAGGAACTCTCGCTGCAGTGGCTTGGAGCTGAGTTAATTGATCACCAACAACCACAACCATCTTCCTTTGCATTAGGTGTGACTCCAACCCATCGAGAGTTTTTCCCCAATACACATTTCCTAATGGATTCCTCATCATAGTCTAAAAGATGTATCTAAATCACCAATGCCAATATTCGTATCATTACTGAAAGGTCCCTGACCTTCCCGCTTTTTAAAAATCAAACCTCAAAGTAGCCATCATATTCAAATAATTTATTTAAATTGGTACCATGTCCCTGGCTCAAACCATACATGGCTTGTCACAAACATTTCCCTAAGAACAAGTAAAACTTGAACAGCTTTTAGCTCTTAATATTCTGGTGGTTGAAGCAGAGTCACATTGGGTAAAATTATTGGCTTTGAGGCCAAATACTGAAAATTCATATCTGAAATTTCAGTTTAAAAGGGCACTTAATGCAGACTTTCAGCACACCTCTATTAAATACTACACTGTCCAAAATTAACTTCATCCCTGATTACCACAAATGAGGTTTGGCCTCTGGAGTTGACCACCAAATATTCTGGCATGCAAGTAAAATTGTGACTTGCCAAACAAATTGAAGTTGGAGTTCCGTAGCAACAGTTTAAAAGATTATGGCTGTAGGTGGAAAGCTGCACTTTGACAAAGGACAACAGGTCCACTGCGCTCAGGCTAAAGTTCGGTAAAGCAATATAAAGCTTAACTCCCAACATTCAACATAATGTCTTCAACAGAAAGCCAGAGCAGAGTCTGGTTCACGAGCTGACCTGTAACAATGTCTACATCTACACTAACCCCTTATAGCTCCTAAAGTTCATGCACATTCTCCATCGTAGGTCAGCTAAAAAAAAGTTACATTGCCACCGTGAAGTGTTGGAAAATTTCTTTTAAAGGAAGGAACGACTGAATGTTTCCCCATGGTTCAGCAGGTTTCTCCACTCATTAGATGAACCATAGAAACCATGCAATCTCAGGTATAATTCTTAGCACATGGTGACTTTGCTGATTTTAACCAAGGTGTCTGTGAGTCAAGTACAGTTGGCCTCCATTCTGACGTAGGGTCATGCTTGAAATAACAACCTGTCACTTCTCTCCACAGGTGCTGTGCCCGACTTTCCAAATGCTTCCAGTATTTTCTATGTTTAGCCTCAATTCTGCTGGAAAGGGAGGGGCAGGTGCAAAAATGAACCTGGGTTCCCATTCTCAGAGACTCATAGACATCTACAGCAAAGGAGGACACCATTTGGCCCATCATGTTCATGCCGGTCAATAAAGATCTGACTACACTAATTTCATTTTCCAGCACTTGGCGCATAGCCCTGGAGGTTATGGTGATTATCTAAATGCTTCTTAAATGTTACGAGAGTTTCTGACTCAACCACCCTTTCAGGCAGTGGGTTCCAGACTCCCACCACCCTCTGAGTGAAAAGGTTTCTCCTCAACTCCCCTCTTAGCCACACCCTCATAATCTTATACACCTCTATCAGATCCCCTCTCAACCTTCACTGCTGCAAGGAAAATAACCCCAGCCTATCTTTCCTCATAGCTCAGCTGGTAAATCTCCTCTGCACCCTCTCCAGTGCAATCACATCCTAACCAGGCCTAACAGTATTATACAATTCCAGCATAATCTCCCTGCTCTTGTATTTTATGCCTCAGCTAATAAAGGCAAGTATCCCATATGCCTTCTTAACCACCTTATTTACCTTTCTTATGCATTCATGGGGTCTGCGCATTACTTGTCACATGTAGGCCAGACCAGGTAAGGACAGATTTCCTTCCTTAAAGGGCTTTAGTGAACCTGATAGGTTTTTACAACAATCGACAATGGCTTCATGGTCATCATTCCAGGTTTTTACTGAATTTAAATTCCACCATCTGCTATGGCAGGATTACCCTGGGTCTCTGGAATACTAGTCCAGTGACAATACCACTATGCCACCATCTACCTGCCCTGCTACCTTCTGGGACCTATGGATATGCACACCAGGGTCCCTCTGATCTTCAGTACTTTCCAGGGTCCTACCATTCATAGTGTAATCCCTTGCCTTGTTAGCCCTCCCCAAGTGCATTACCTCACACTTCTCCAGGTTTAATTCCTCTAACATTGATCGGTGACCACTTCTGGAAGTGATCATGTAACAGCGTTAGGTCAATGCAAGCTCAGCTGTGATGTCTGTCACAGACAAATAGCCTGTCAAAGTTCAAGGGCAAGCTTTATGCATAAGTGATAACCATTTCAGCAAGTTACCAGAAATATCCAGCATCCATTCCCAGCACAAATTCAATGCCTCCAAAGAGGACGACTAGGGATAAAGTTACCAACAATAAAAGATCAACATGATACTTCCAGGTATTAAGTGCCAATAAAACTAAGCAAGTTTTACAGTTTTAATTTTTAGGTAAAAATTCTGCCAAAGAACACATAATGAATTAAGTATTTTAGTGAAGAATCTGAAGACATACATCACCAGATACAATAAATAATCAAGTAACAAGGTGGCACAAACTGGGCATTACTTCCCAAACCCCCAAGTTCCTTCACCTACAAAGACAAGGACAACGTTGTGGAAACATCACCACCTCTAGGTTCTGCTCCTGGTCACATATCATCCCTACTTCATCGGAGTTGGATCAAAATTCTGGGGCTCCCTATTCAATACAAAAAAGCTGCCCCACCACCTCTTTCTCAACCAAGAAATGCCAACAAATGGGACCTTGCTAGCAACACAGACAAACCAAGTGGGGTTTTAAACTAGTTGATGCATTCCACTGGTCTGAGATCAGAGGCTTTGCAAACCTCATCAGAGAAGAGAATTTGCCAGGTCTGTGTATCAGTTGGTAGCGCTCTCGTCTCAGAGTCAGAAACTTGTGGGTTCAAATCCCATTCAATGAATCCAAGCACAAAAATCCAGGCTGATGACACTATGCAGTACTGAGGGGCTGCTGCACTTTCAGAGCTGCCTTCTTTCATGAACATCAAACTCCCTCAAGTGGATGTGTAAAAGATTCTAAAGCACTACTCTGAGCAACAGCAGAGGGTTTACCTCTGATGTCCTGGCTAATATTTATCCCTCAATGAACAGATTGCCTGGTCATTATCACATTGTTGTTTGCGGGACCCACTGTGTACAAGTTGGCTTCAGTGTTTCCTACATTACAACAATGACTGCACCTCTAAAGTACTTTACCAGCTGTAAATGCTTCCGGACATCCTGAGGTCATGAAAAGATGAAAAATAAAAGCATGTTTTTCTATGAAATTAGCGGAAATCTTCTATATTACTTACTGCTGCTAAAGGGAGCTCTATCATTGCTCTCAGGCCATAAGCGTAGCAAAAACCTACACCACATTGCAACAGTAATTGGATGCTCTAGAAGTGCTCAAGGGCAGCTCAGAGGCACAGCAACTGCGTACCAGCACACTTCATCACAGAACAAGGCGATACATTGAACTCCAGTGTCAGAAGCGTGCTGAAGAAGAAATGGCAGCTCAGTGGTTAGCAGATTGGACATAGAACCAAGAGGTCATGACTTCAAATTCCACCACTGCAAGTGTTGAAACTCAATTCAATAATCAGTAATTTATCGGCTGACAGCTGAAATGGTGCAATGAAAGTTGCTGGTGCACTAATGTCCCTCAGGAAGGCTCTCACCTGCCTAACCTTATCTGATTTACATGTGATTCAAGTCCCAAACTATGTGCTTGCTCTTAACACCCTCAAAAATAAATGATTTTTAAAAATTGATTGACAAGATGCACTGTCCTTAGCAAGGCCAGCATTTACCACATCACTTATTGCCCTCAAGGTGGTGGTAGGCCTTATTCTTGAACCACTGCAGTCCGTGCGGTGCAGGCATTCCCATAATACTCTTTTGAAAGGGAGTTCCAGTATTTTGACCCAGCGACAGTTAGCAGGCAATGTGCAAGTACACGTTGCTCGTCAGCAACTCCTTCAATCACTTTGCAGATGATCGAGATTGGACTGGTGGGATGGTAATTGTCAAGATTGGATTTGTTCTGCTTTTAGTGGACAGGACATATCTGAGCAACTTTCCATATTGTCAGGTAGATGCCAGTGTTGTAGCTGTAGGGGGATAGCTTGGCTAGGGGGCACAAGACTTCAGCACTTCAGCCAGGATGTTGTCAGGGCCCATAGCTTTCACTGTACCCAATGCCTTTAGCCATTTCTTGATGTGACGTGGAGTGAATTGATTTGGCTGAGGGCTCTGATGGCGAAGTACATATGAGGAGGCCGATATGGATTACCCACTCAACGCTTCTGGCTGAGGATGGTTGCAAATGCATCGGCCTTTTCTTTTGCACTGATATGCTGGACTCCTCCATCCCTGATGATGGGAATGCTCATGGCACCACCCGTCCTGTTAGTTGTTGAATTGTCCACCACCACTCATGATTGAACATGTCAGGACTGGAGAGCTTTGATCTGATCCATTCATTGTGTTATCACTTAGCTCTGTATGTAGCCTGCTGCTTCCGCTGTTTTCCACTATTTTCATGTTGTAGCTTTGCCTGGTTGGCACCTTATTTGTAAGTAAGCCTGGTGCTACCTCTAGCATGCTCCCCTACACTCCTCTTGAACCAGGGTTGGTTCCCTGGCTTGGTTATGGTAACAAATAACAGCCTGCCGGTGTTGTCCATATCCCAAGAAAAAAAATCTGAAAGAGAGACAGAGCACGGCAGGGGGGACAAAAAAAGTAAATGCCAGTCTTCTTGCGCACCTCTGATGGTCTGGGTAGCCTGAACAGGCCACCTACATATAACTGCCAAGTGTTTGAGAGAGCAAGAAAGGAGAATGCATTGAAAATAACAAAAACATTATTCTCAAGATGGTCATCCAACAATAGAAATGAGGCATAAAGTTCATCCATGCAAGTAGCACCAACTAGAATGACAGCTGCGCTGAAAAGCACTGTGATCAGTCAACTAAAATAAAATACACGTCAGTAACAAGTCTGAAACTAGGAAGTAATGCTTTCCTTAGAATACTTTTTCAGATATTGTGGTATGCAGTGACTGCAACCAGCTTAAAAATTCTGAAGAGAAGGGAATGAAAAACAATAGCTGCAACACAGCACCAACACAACAGCTGCTTCCTGAAAATATTCCCTGAAAGCCCACAGAAGGCTGCAGGAACAGCACATGCTGTTCCTTAGCTTCAAACCATGTGTGCAACATCCTTAATAAAGACTTAAATAGAGTATCCAACACACTTAAAAGACCTCCAACTCCAAGCGATGCAACCATTCAGCGCAAGACTGCAAAGAAAAAGAGGCAGAGTACTCACCAAACATTCAATGGATTTGACAAGAAACTAAACAGAAAACCTTTTCTCATGATAGTAACAAAGGAAATGTTCAGAGGACACGATACTGTCGTGTCTGAAAATGAATCATCCTCAAATCTTTTCCACCAGTACCCTAACATTATCAACAGGTCAAGATGGTAAAAAAAATCAAACTATAATCAGTGACTTCTTCCCTCTGGATGGTGTTAGCTTCCAGGTCTGGATCTTCCTCCATTATGACACAGCTCACCACCAAGAATTCAATGAGCTGAACTAACCTCGTGTCATCCTCTTACTTCAATACAGCATACTCTCCACTTTTGACTTTTTCCCCTCAATCTTCTTCCTCCCTACTTTGTAGGAGATGTATTCTTGCTGGGTACACTGAGTGCCAGCAGATTCACATGCTCAGACCTTGTGCTGTTGGCCATTTTTAAAGAGTGTTTGCAAGTTAATATCAGACTGTGAAGAGCATCTTGCCCAAAACCAATCCTGCCCTCTCGTACCAAGTACACCTGGACTTTCTTGAAAGGTCACTCAGTAGCAATCAAAAGCACAGACCTTGGTTGATTTGCTTCTGCTCAGAAGCACTGTCCCAACTGAAGTTAACTAACCATACACAAATGAGGGATCAAACTTGGGTCCATCCGCTCCATGTGGTTTAGTATTTCTAAATGCTATGGCCACTAGGCCTTCTAGGAAATCAAATTGATGAACTGATAATTGAGGATTATCCTTCAGATGAGACATTAAAAACCAAGAACTTCCTGTTCCAGTGGACCTTAAAGATTCCATTACACCTAAAGAACCAGGCCAGTAGCTCGATCAATATTTCTCCCTCCATCACCAATAATAGATTAACTGGAAATTCATCTCACTGCTTTTTGTGGAACCTTAGTACATATAATCTGGCTGCTACATTTACTCACAGCATATTTGTAACTGCAGGCCTGACAGCAACTGTGGAGAGAGAAACATAACGTTTCTTCAGCTCTGAAGAAGAATCATACAGACGCCAAACATTAACTCTGTTTCTCTCTCCACAGATGCTGTCAGACCTGCTGAGTTTTTCCAGCATTTTCTGTTTTTATTTCAGATTTCCAGCATCCACACAGTATTTTGCTTTTATATCTTTATACAATTGTAACTACACCAGGTCATTTCTTGTATTTGAAGCATACTGGAATCTTTATGAGAAATGTGCTAACGAGCTCTCTAAATGCAAGTTTATTCTTCACCAAATCCAAATTGTTCATGGGGACCATAACATCCTACTTCTTGTGTGCAGATCATTCCAGCATCAGTGCTCTCCAGTCACTTAATCTCTTTCAGAGTTTTGAAAATTAAACTGGAGAAAAGTTATTTCCTAATCTGAAATGTAAGGCTTTGTTCTGGGAAAAGGTTTATGCCACAAGGAGTTCCAACACACTTAAGGACACTGCCCATTATAATATTCAGTATTTCATCTTAATCTAGTTCCACTGTCCCAGATCATCCCAAACCAAATCTGATCACCACAAAGTTTCTCATGAGAATAGCAGCTTTATTATTATATAAACCCCACTGCCGGGACCACAGGCACACACCAAGAAACCAAGTCAAACACAATGCCAAGACCTCAAAACATGCACCCAAGATTCCAACAAACCGTAACAATCAAGAAGCTATTTTTAAATTTCAACCTTTCATTTTGGATTTGTTTCTTATCATTGCTACCACCTAGCAGCATAAAATTTATATTCGCTGTAAAAGCTGAGAGACTGGAACATCCCTCGTCGCAGTACATATCAGCTGAAAATCATTACCGCATATATCAGTACAGAGTCCAACCCCGACCTATCACCGTTCAAGTCAATATCCTGCCAATCGTCACCTATCAGCGCTTTTGTTACCAAGACAACTCTATATAAATCAGCTCCAAGTCCTTTTCCAAATTCACCAGAGCAATCAGCAACTAGCAACGACGTGTTTACATATGAATACAAGTAGGCCACTCAGTACCTTAATCTTGTTCTGTTATCTATTAGGTCATGGCTAATATCTACCTTCACTCTATTAATTACTCAGACTGCTATGATGTTTCACCAAGTATTGGCAGTCGACTTATAAATGGACGATTCAGCTGGATGGAGCAATCATTTCCAAACTTTTCCGGATAGGACATTCCCTCCATATTCCTTGACAACTCCTTCCACTACTAGCCTCTGAAAGGCAGTGTCAGCTAACCAATGACAAGCAGTCTTATCACTGAAGCCAACATTTGTTTTATTAGTATACAACTGCAGAAACATGGCAGATAATAAGAATTCAGACTGTAAAATGCAGACCATGGAAACTTGCAATTGCAATAACCACTATTTTCCATCTCTTATATTCTCACAATACAGCAATCAAAACAAAAAATCCTGATTTGACAACATTTTAGCAAAGCAACTGCCGAGCCTAATCCTGTCTTCACCACGCATCACAAGCCACTGGATAATGGTCAGAGGCAGGAATCTTGGACGATTTGCCCCTCCCTAGTGCACTCCACAGCTGCCTTGACTGAGATCAGCTGGTTCAGTGTAGACTGGGTCAATTTTATTTTTGACTATCCATTTTGTATCAGAGTTAATTTGTTCCTGATTCGCTGGTCAGCTTCACTGTGCTGCAAGTGTTACCTTAATAGTTTTATAGCTACAAGTTCTAATGAACACATAGCCTAGCATGAGACACTTCAGCATTGACAGAAAGCAAAGGGAGACATTTCAGGGGAAAAAATGAGCTGATCTATGCTTTGAGCACGAACCCCTTTATCATTAGCATCCCAGGCAGGTGATAATATAGACCCAGACTGAATGAGACACCAGTTTCCAGTTGATAATTTGGCCTTAGAAATGGGTGCAAAGCAGCTGGTGCTAGTTTTCAGCACACTCCAGAACTCCCTGTAACATTTCCTCATCTATAATGCAAACTGCTCCAGTATACACAGATACCTTTTTAAAATCAGATTTGGCAAGATAGGGGAATAGGATAGGTAGCCATGTTAAAACAGGTTTGTATAAATCAAAACATCATAATGAGGATAGCTCACAAATAGAGGGTTATAAATAATGTGAGGTGAGAGCAAAAATAAACAGTTTTTGTTTATTAATTGGAAATTAAATTTCTATTTTTACTTCTTGCTTAGCATACTTTACACTTTTAATGCAGTGGAACCTCCTGGTAGATAATGGAAATCTGTAGCTAAGTTTAGTGCCAGATTTCACTTTCAGGGGGAACAGCACATGTACAAAACAAATAATAAACTTAACATATCTCTGAAATGCTCACAAAAACAAAGTGATGAGGAGGCAAAATGCAGCAGTTTATAGCACAAATGATATCAGTCTACTATACTGTACTGGTAGAGGTGCCAGCTTTCAGGTGAGATGTCAATGTTCATACTGACTCCACCCTACCTATATTAGTAGGACCCCAATACCGGATTTTAACTCTGATCTCCCTCCTCAAATCCCCCATTCTCAGGATTTTGCGTCTCTTATTAACTGCTACGTAACCAGGCCTACATAATTGAGTTTTCCCTGTTTCATTCACATGTGTATTTTGGCTGTCACTTCAAACCAGAGTCCATCACTTCTATTTCCATATTTTTTTAAAGCCTTTTCCCTTTACCCTTCATAAACTCTCTTCAATCGTCATGCCTCCTTTCACTTCTCTCCTCTCAGGTACTCTGCCCTCCCAGTTCTCTTTAGTAATCCGCGACCTTCCTGCTCTCTTGCCACCATTCCAGACTTTACGCCCTCTAAGGTTAGCCTACAGTTTCCCTCTTCGCCTCTCTTGGCATCCTTGGAAGGATTCATTGAGACAGACACTCAACACTGGCTCATTATAAGCAGCAACTCCAATTGCCCAGTCCAACTAGCTCACCAAATTCTTGCCCAGTGCCTCCGCAAGGGGATATTCTTGCCAATCTCCTCCCTGTCCAACTCATGCCTCCCATTGTTGGCCCTGTGAATTAATCAGTTCTCACCACAACTCCTGCCAGATTGTCTGTCCACTAATCAATAAGGATCCTGCAATACATGGGTTTACTGTGGATGATTGCATGGTCATCATGGCTATGATGGAAAGCTGCCCAAATGGTGCTGACATATTCTGGTAAATGAAGCCTCACTGCCTAAATAGACTTTCTACCACTCACCCCATCAAGACCGTGGCAGTGGTAGTGTGGCTCTTCCGCAAATCACACCTTGGCCTGGCACCAAATTTATCTTTGGCCCGGCACCAAATTTATCCTTGGCCCCTCCTATTTCTCATCTATATGCTACTGCTCAGTAACATCACCTGGGTTTCACTGTACACTGACAACACCCACCTCAACATCAACTTGCTCGACTCCTCCAGGGTTGCTATATTATCAGATTGCTTATCCAACATCCAGTACAGGATGAGCAGAAATTTTCTCCAATTTAATATTGGGAAGACTGAAGACACTGCCGTCACTTCCCTCTGCAAACTCTGTTCCTTAGCTACGAACTCCAATTGCCACCTGGGCAACTATCTAAGGCTGAACCTGACTATTTGCAACCAAGGTGTAATACTCAATCCCAAGAAGAGTTTCCAATCATATTTCTATGCCATCATCAAGACCGCCTATTTCCTCCTCCATTAAATGACCCAACTTTATCCAGGCCTCAACTTCATGTGCTGCTGAAACACTCCTATGCCTTTGTTACCTCAAGATTCGAGTATTCCAACACACTCCTAACATTTGAGGTAATCAAAAACTCTGTTGCCTGTCTTAACTCCCACCTGATTGGTCAAGTCATTGCCCTAAGGAATGAGTCAGCGAATGGCTGTCACTTAGTTTGTTTAGCTGAAACAGGCGCTATGCGTGTACATGTTCTTTCTGTCTGCAAGGAACAGTGCTCTGTGTATTAATATACGTAGCTTCCAGTACATGCAAATGCGCACACTGCAAGCAGGACTGACAATCTTAACTTGGTTGTCAGCATAATTCTTAGCACACTGAGGATTATTTAGCAAATGTTGTCCAATAGTGAAATCACATCCAATGTTGGACACTGTGCTTCGAATTTTGCAAGCATGGGCTGGTTGGGTATGGTCTGTACATTGCCTGCTGCGAACAGCGGAACGGACATGCTGTTCAATACAATCCACCTAGCTTTGAGATGTATGGCCTATGTATCTAGCATCATACTGGCACTGAAATTCATTTAGCACATTACCTATTTGTATGATAGGCAAAACGTCTTTTTTGGCTTGACAGCAGCATCCTGTTAGTGGCGAATACCACTCGTGTTGCTACTGCATAGTAGCAGTGTGAAACAGGTAGCTTCACTTGTTGCTCAAATGTTTGAGATGCCTTACCCTTCCAGGGTAATCTGAGATAGACTGGGCACTTTTCTGGGTCGAATGTGACAGCCTTGGGCCCGTTCATGAGTTTGCGCGATATACATCGTGAAATAATCTGACCAGGTAGCCAGATCCACTGAAAAGTACTCAGTCTACCTCAGATTACCCTGGAAGGGTAAGGCATCTCAAACATTTGAGCAACAGGTGAAGCTAGCTATTTCACGCTGCTACTATGCAGTAGCAACACGAGTGGTATTCGCCACAAACAGGGTGCTGCCGTCAAGCCAAAGAAACGTTCTGCCCATCACACAAATGAGTAATGCAGTAAATGAATTTCAGTGCCGTGTGATGCTAGATATGTCGGTCATACATCCCAAAGACTGGCAGATCGTATCAACAGCATGTCCCTTCCGCTATTCACAACAGGCAAGGTACAGACCATGCCCAATCAGCTTGTGCTTGCAAAACTCAAAACACAGTGTCTAACATTGGATGTGATTTCGCGATTCGACAGCATTTGCTGAATAATCCTCAATGTGCTAAGAATTATGCTGACAACCAGTTTAAGATTGTCAGTCAGGTTCACAATGTGGCACATTTGCATGTACTGGAAGCTACATATATTGATACACAGGGTCCTGTTCTTTGCAGACAGAAAGAACACGTACACACATTGCGCCTGTTGCAGCTAAACAAACTAAGTGACAGCCATTCGCTGATTCATTCCTCAGAGCAATGACTTGACCAATCAGAGTCAAGCTGCCTGGTTTAAATTTCAAACTGTGCTTGGCAGTTAACTGTCAGTCACCACTAACTGGTGTATTCTCCACAGCAACGTCTCTAGCAATCAGCGTCCACTTGACAACCAGTCAACACTCTCTTCTCATGCAGTATAAAGTTATTGCTTCCCCTGACGTAGGTATTCTTGCGATTGCCCTCATGAGTGCAAGACAAAAAGCTTCAACAAAATGTCTTTTTTCAGCAATACGCATCATATTGCTGTACATGGGAGCTTGCTGTGCTATGTTTCCTCCTTTACAACAGTGACCACAATTCAAATGTATTTCATTGGCTTTAAAACACTTTGGGACTTCCTGAAGTAATGAAGGACACTATGGAAATGCAAGACTTTCTTTTTCTTGTACCTTTTATATCCTTCTTGAAACACTTATCCAATTCCCTTTGAAATGATGTTAAAGCTCAATAGCCACTTGTCTAATCTTCTATTAACTCCCCGGGGAAAAAAAAATTCTAACTTCCAAAAGGTCAGAGTGCTGATCATACCAGAATCAATTTAGAAAGAAATCTAACTCGACAATCACGCGGACATGCACGTACAATCCTGTAAAGTAGCAGTCCTGTGCAAAAACAGTACTAGGACCAACTTTACACTGAGGCCACAAAATATTTCTGCCAACAGAGTCTCACAAATGAACCAAACATTTCCTTTATCCTCACACTGGGTTTACAGAACTTACAGTCAACCAACACATCCATAAACACTTGCCAAATAACCCACTTTGTTCCCCTTATTTACATGTAAATTGCACGCACTGAATTGTTGCTTCCAGTGGCTTCGTACAAGTGAGAAACAAAGTTAGCGTTTCACATCCGTATGACTGAAGAAAAGTCATACGGACTCGAAACACTAACCCTGTTTCTCTCTCCATAGATGCTGCTGGAACTTCTGAGTTTTTCCAGCATTTTCTGTTTTTATAGCAAATAACCAATCTTTGTAATCCTTCAAGAGTCTGCAGGATCCCTCAAATTAAGGCCAGAGTAGGGTGGGAGGGATTGGGGTGGCAGTGGGGTGAAGAGAATTAAAGGTAGTTTGGTAAACGGAAAAAATCCACCCAAGGATCCCTCTCTTAATCAGTGGTGGTGCTCATGATTAGGCATGAAACATTTGGAAAACAAACTGACAGGTGTTATTTCCGCTCACATATTAGATATGGACCGCTGATCGAGGTATTGGAGGGCACTCCAGAGTCCAGGAAACCATTAGCCAGTCAAACCACTGTGTTCATGAGTGGAAAAACCTGGGGGAAGGACAAATCACCATGCATATGTATCGTGCTTCACACAGCTACAGCTGCTGTTCAGAAGACAATGGAACTAACCTGGAGCTAAAATTGCCTAAAAATAAATTTATGTTGCTCTGGGAACAGAAATATAAGCTTGCATATTCGCATAAATTACTCAGCACCCAACCTCCACTTCTCATGCCATGATAATTTATCTTGGTTTCAGGCTGTGGGCACATTTTGCTATATGCAATCTGCATGAATCGAAGACCTCTGTACACCATTTTTATTCTTGTAACTGAACATAGATCCCACAAGTGAAAGATGATGTTAAACAACTAAAGCAACCAAGACCCCAGAACAATATTTTTATAATAGAAAGGAAGCAGTCAGAATATCAAATTGTTACAGAACAAAGCTAAACCATTTGAGCCCAAATCAGTGCCAGTGTTTTTCTACACCTCTTCTTATCACTCCTCTCCTGCTTTCTCCCATCACTTCAATGTCCCACCCAATCTAATCCCACTCCCCACACACTTTAATACCCCACCCATTCTAATCCCTCTCTCCTGCTCACTCGCTACATCTTTTTGTGCAAGGCAAATCATGTTTAACTAATTTATTAGAGTTTTTGAGTAAGTAACAAGCAAGGTGGATAAAGGGGAACCTGTAGATGTGGTGAACTTGGATTTCCAAAAGGCATTTGATAAGGTGCCACATCAAAAGAAATTACACAAGATAAGAGCACATGGTGTAGGGGCTGACATATTAGCATGGATAAAGGATTGGTTGGCTAAAGGAAGCAGAGAGTAGGGATAAATGGGTCTAATGGCGTGTTCACAGGTATCAGTGCTGGGGCTTCAACTATCTACAATCTATATCAATGACTTGGGTGAAGGGACTGAATGTATGGTCGCTAAATTTGCTGATGACACAAAGAGAGATAGAAAAGTTTAGTTGTCAAGAGGAGGTAGTGAGTCTGCAAAGGGATATAGACAGGTTAAGTGAGTGGGCAAAAATTTGGCAGGTGGGGTATAGTGTGGAAAAATGTGAACTTGTCCATTTTAGCAGGAAGAGTAGAAAATATTATTTTAATAGAAAGAGATTGCAGAACTCTGTAGTACAGGGGGATCTGGGTGTCCTGGTACATGAATCACAAAAACTTAATATGCAGCTACAGCAAGTGATTCGGAAGGCAAGTGGAAGGTTGGTGTTTAATGCAAGGGGAATGGAATATAAAAGTAGGAAGTTTTACTGCAGCTGCACAGGGCCTTGGTGAGACCACATCTGGAATACTGTGCACAGTTTTGGTTTCCTTATTTGAAAAAAGATATAATTGCATTAGAAAAAGTTCAGAGAAGGTTCACTCAACCCATTCCTGGGATGAAGGGCTTATCTTATGAAGAAAGGTTGAACAGGTTGGGCCGATATCCATCGGAGTTTAGAAGAATGAGAGGTGATCTTATTGAAATGTATAAGACGCTGAGGGGACTTGACAGGGTGGATGCTGAAAGGATGTTTCACCTTGTGGGGGAGACTAGAACTGAGGACATAGTTTTAAACTAAGAGGTCTCCCTTTTAAGACAAAGATAAGGAGAATACTTTTCAGAGCGTTGTTAGTGTGTGGAATTGTCTTCCCCAGGAAGTAGTAGAAGCTGGGTTTTTTAATTTATTCAAGGCTGAGTTTGATAGATTTTTGATAGACAAGAGAATTAAGGGTTATGGGGGAAGACAGGAAAGTGGAGTTGAGACCACAACCAGATCAGCCATTATCAGGCTGAATGGCGGAGCAGGCTCAAAGGGCCAAATGGCCTCATCCTGCTTCCAAGTCCAATGTTCAACTTTTCTTTTCACGCGACTTTCTAAATCCTTTTCAAAAGGATATACGGACACTATATTTTATTATTTTGTGACTGAGAACTGCACATTCTAAAATAATTTCTTTCTAGCCTCCCTTTAAAAATTTTGATTATCTTAAATTTCTGCCGTGTTACCATTTTGTTGAGCAGTAGAAAGAAGTTATCATTATTACTTTCTCAAAATCTTGTGTGTGCTTGATGAGTTCTATCAGCTTTTCAGCTGCAGTGAAGAACCTTAACTTCTAACATCACTTTTAACCCCTTTATCCCCACTAATATCCTGGTAAATCTACACTATGCCATTTGCATTACTTTCATATTCTTCTTAATTTGTGTTTCCCAAAACAGGAAACAATAATCTAAATATGGCCTAAGGTTTTGCACATTAGAGGCAACAGAATCACAGATGTTTACAGCATAGGAGGAAGCCATTCAATCCATTGTGTCTGAATGGGCTCTTTGGTACAGCACACCATAACAAATCCCACTGCCTCGTTCTCTCCCCAATAGCCATGCTTCTTTCTCTGCTTCAAATACTTACCCATGATTTCCTTAAAAAGGTGAAGTATTTTCTGCCTCAAATCATTCCATACTCCAACAACCCACTGGAATACATTTCTCCCAAACTCTTCTTCACTCTCAGTGACAGTTTAAAATTGATGATCCTTCATCACTGATCCTCCAACAAGAGGAAACAGTCTTTCCCTATTCACTCTATCAAAAGCCTCAACCATTTGTTTTTTAAAACCTCTTAAATCACTTGGCACACTCAGCTCCTATGAAAATAGTGTGAACATGTTTCAACTCTCTTCTCATAAATATGGTTTCACACCCCTGTCTTATTTCTGCTGAATCCAAGATGTGCATTCACCATGGCCTTAATACCCTCTCTTTAAGGGTATCCCCAAAACTGCACATAATATTTTGAGCCTGACCAAAGCATAATTTAGAGTCATAGAGTCATTTACATCACAGGAGGCCATTCGGCCCATTGAGTTCATGCCAGCTCCCTGCAGAGCAATTCAGTCAGTCCTATTCCCTGCTTTATCCTCGTGTCTCTGCAATTTATTTCCCTACAGTGACCACCCCAATTTCCTTTTGAAATCATTGATCATCTCCGCTTCCACTTCATCTTCACTGCATAAAAGGGTTTTTCCTCACATTCCCCCTGCGTCTCTTGCCCTAAATTTTAAATCTGTATCGCCTAGTCCTTGCACCATTAGCCAATGGGAAGAGTTTTCCCTTGCCTAGTTTATCCAAACCTGTCAGAATCTTGTCCTCCTCTATCAATTCTCCCCTCAATCTCCTTTGCTCCAAGAACAACCCCAGCCTTTCCAATCTAATTATGTATATAAACTTCTCCCTCCACCACCCTCCCTCACCCAACTCCCCCCTCACCCCATTCCCCCCGCCAACTCTGGAACCATTTTTATAAATCTCCTCTGCACCCTCACAAGGACCTTCACATCCTTCTTAAAGTGTGACCAGATCTGGATATAATACTCTAGCCTGACCAGAGCTTTATAAAGGTTTAGCATAACTTCCTTGCTTTGAGTGCCCCACTATGAGCAAGATGATTATCCTGAAATTCCCAAAGAAACTTCAAGCTCACTTTCAAGTAAAGATGACAAGCAACAATGCTCTGGATGGGAGACAGGACTCAAAATTAACATATAAAGGAGCAATGACAAACAACAGTGACCCAATGCAATAATATGAACAGTGTCCTTTATTATCTCACGCCCCTCTTCAACATTTATCGGAATGTGTAAAATATAAGGCTCACAAAAGAAAGCTCCCACTCGCAGGATCTGAAATGGGATGCATTTACTTGTCCATTAATTACCATGGTCGAGCAAACCAATATTCACTGCCAGTTCTAAATTCCTGGGACACCCACACAATCTACTACAACTGTTACAATGCTGCATTAGAATTAATGTTTGGTTCATACACTTTGAGATACAGTTCTAAAGAACAGAATCCTATTTAAATTAATTGTTTGATATAATCACAGTGCTGCCTACCACAGTGCAGTGTTTGAACAGCTGGGAAACTAATAATGCAACAGAGCTGTCAATTCAATGAGGTCTTCATCCAGATTGCAACAGTGTCACACAGCACCACAATGTGCTTACTGCACATTTTACGTCCATTTTTCTACCATGTCCAGTCCTGACCATGCTCCAGAACAAGAACAGATACACAGCATTCGGTCAATTTCAACACACTTTTTTTTCATAAGTGCAGCAAGATTGCTCAATTCTTCAAGAATAGAGATAGAAACTGATTGATAACCTGCAGTCTAAATAACCTAAGTCCCTGAAGTAACACTCATGATCAAACTCGCCTCTTCCTTGAGAGTAAACTGGTCCCTATTATAGCTTTAAAATAAACACTACACTGACTGGGTACAGAATGAAAGCAAGATTAATCTGTTTATCTGTATCAGCAAAGGGCATATTATCTTTCTTACTCAGTAAACATTGCAACAACAAGAATCACTATCCAAATGACAGAACAGGGAGCAGGAATCATATCTGGGAGTGCCACATCTCATCCCCCTAAATCCATATATTTTATGGCAAAGCATATCTTAACTGCTAATATGATATTCCCTAATGTTTATGAGGACGAGGTATTTAGTGACGATAAGCCATCAACCTGAAACGTTAACTCAGTTTCTCCTTCCATAGCTGCTGCTTGATTTGCTTGAGTGTTTCCAGCATTTTCTGTTTTTAAATGGAACATCCATCTCAACCTCATGTCAATAAGTACGTGTTAAAGAGATATAAAACTTAAATGAATGGATACAGAGTCAAGCAAATGCTTACAACCTCGCTGTCCCATACAAACATAACAATTTATATGTGCTGTTGCATTTGAATCTCACAATTGTCCTAAACGTTGTGATCATGATCATTTGTATAGTATGTGAATTGTACTAAAATAAATAAATTAGTTCAATCTATGCTCAGTACTGATAAGGTCAGTGACATGATCAAATAATAATCCACTTCTGTTGATTAGCAAAATCTTAGCATGAAGTTGATCTTTATTCTTCAATATGCAAGTTATACAATCTCAAACATGAGATTAAAGATACAAAATTAAGTGATCAGAATTGTCCAAGATACTCATTAATCTCACAGGCTACCTGTAAACAAAGCAGAACTGATATCCACCTAGTCCCCTACACACTCATCTAATAAGCAGTGTTCATCTAGAAGAAACATTACTCAGAAACATTGCATTCTTTGCCTTCAGTTTTCATATGTCCCAGTATTAGCCAGCACCGTATTTACCACAATAAAGACAGGTTTTCAGATAACTTGGCTTTTATTTGAACATTCAGCATCTGTTTGAACGGACCTCAGAATGTAAAAGTTCCTCATTTATAATAATTATAGCAAATCTTCTCAACAATGTATCGAACAGAATATTTAAGGGGAATTTTTCAAAGCACATCTGTATAGCATTTACGAAAAGTAGATTTATTCTCAACGGTGGGAATTTACACATATCGCCATGTAACACGTCCCAGGCGATATCAGTGCAGATATCTCCTGTCATATCGATCCGAGATCCGATTGTAATCGGTGTTGAGATGCCCAGCGAGCAGTTTGGTATCGATCCGATGTTTGCAATGATCGCGCGTTCCTACCTTCGATGCTGATGACATGCTCCCGGATCTGGTTTTGCAGCCCCATGTCCTCGATCCTCTCGATTAAATCGTAAATGGCGTAGATGTTGGGATGGACGCTCTCGAAGCGCTGGATCTCGGCTCGGATAGCCGCCGAGTTGGACAGCACCAGCTGCTGAGCCTGGGCTGGGGAGGTGGCCGAGTTGGAGCCGGAGTGAGACAACACCGGCATGGAGCCCGAACCCGAGCCGCAGCCCAGACCCAGAGCCCCGCCGGGAGGTCCCAACACCGACACCGAGCCGCCCGAACCCCCCGAGCCAGAGCCCGGGGAGCCGGCATGAAGAGACGGCTGAGACTGGAAATTCATGGCCAGGAGGCCGGGGTGAGGAGAGGGGAGAGGGGGGGGGGGGGAGGGGGGGGTTGAGGGGGCTGGGGGTGAGGGGTCAGGGGGGGTGAGAGGTCAGGGGGGGTGAGAGGTCAGGGGGCTGGGGGTCAGCAGAGCTCGGGGCTCGGGCTCGGCCGGATCCTCCTCAGCTCCGATCACAAAAGGAGAGTCCGTTAGTTCAGAGCCTGGTGCCCAGAAGGCCGCTGCCAGCCTGCTGCCGGAGCCCGTTACTGTCCCGCTCCATCCTCCTCTCTCTCTCTCTCTCTCAGATTCGGATGATTATCGATGAGGATTTTCCTCAACCCTGCGACTTTTTACATTAAAATCTCCACACGGACAGCTCAAGCCGCACTCCCTCACCGCCAACAGCGTACGTGCATCACGCACCACGTCATCACGCCGGGAGCCTGGTCCCACCCATGGGTCCGCATGTCCCCGCCTCCGCCCCTGGCCCCGCCCCGGCACAACCTTGGCCCCGCCTCCTTCACGCCTTCCTGTCTGCGGCCCCACTTCTGACAACGACACAGTCCCCGCCCCCTCCTGGCCCCGCCTACTCTTCAGGATCCGCCCCTCTCCTGGCCCTGGCCCCGCCCCCGCTCCTCGAATGGCCCCCTTCCCCGCTCCTGGCCCCGCCCCTCACACGGCCCCAGCCCGCTCCTGACCACGCCTCTCTCATGGCCCCACCCCTGCTCCCGGTCCCGCTCTTGACCCCGCCCCTCTCGTGGCCCCGCCCCGCCCCAGACCCCGCCCACCATCTGCCCATGTGCTCCGGGCCTCTGCCTTGACCACATGTTCATTCATTCAGGCCTTGCCTGGAGATAGGGGCAGGATTGATCCTGGAACTTCCAGTGGTAACAGATTTATTGCCAGCGAGAGGGGCGGGGTTTTTGAATGCTTTATTAATTATAGAATGAGGATGTTTGACAGGAATCTGCAGACTGAAGCGTTGTTTCCCTTTCCAGTTGCCTGGGAAAGAGCAACACATGGATCAAAGAGACGTTACAGTGGGACAGGGGCTGAAGCTGGGGCAGGAGCCTGGGAATGAGAGCAGGAATGTGGGGGCATGTAGAAGAGGAGGCGGGGTGTGGGAATGATGGTTGGAACAGGAGCAGAGGAACAGAAGTGGTGCATCACTTACAAAAGAACAAGGAAATGATCCCGGTCAACATTCATTCCTCAGCCGTCACTTTAATGTCTCCCTTGTGTCTCAGTAACCAGAACTGTACACAGAGCCCAAGATTCATTCTGACGAGAGTTAATGCACAGCTTGATTGTTACTTTCACACCAGAGATTCAAGTCCATAATCCAGGCTGATTCTTTGAGTGCAGTATTGAGGGAGTGCTGCACTGCCAGAGGCTTTCAGCTAAGCCTAAAGCCCCAACTGCCTGCTCTTGTGGTTGTTAAATTTCTCATGACACTATTTGAAGACCTGCGATAAAGTTCCACATTTCCCTACCCTCTGTAATCTCTTCAGGTCATACAACCTTCCCTAAACTTTCTCTTCCCCTGATTCGGATCTGTTGCCAATCCCCTCGTGGGTGAGGCAGCACTAACATTAAAGGCCAAGATACAAATGCTGGAAAGCTAGGATCTCGAATATGAGCAAGGCGATGCCATTCTTACTGGATTCTGATGGCAAAGGCGTTGCACAATAAAGGGAAGAAATGAAAGCACAACAACAATTTCTCTGGGACCGGGATCATGCCTGTTGTGTAAGAAAGACCGTATAAGATAAGGACTAAAGAATTGAGAAAAGTCCATTGCTATCCATCCTATTCCATTTTAAGAGATTCTCAAAAGCACTTTACAGCCAAGTACCTGTGAAATGCAGACATCATTGTAATAGGAAAATAGGAACAACTGGATGAAAAAGACCAGGTCTGACAGTATCTGCGGAGAGGGATACAGTTAACGTTTCGAGTCCGTATGACTGTTCAACAGAACTAAGGAAAATTAGAAAAGAGGTGAAATATAAGCTGGTTTAACGGGGGGGTGGGGGAGGGTAGAGCTGGATAGAGGGCCAGTGATAGGTGGAGATAACCAAAAGATGTCATAGACAAAAGGATAAAGAGGTGTTGACAGTGGTGATATTAGCTAAGAAATGTGCGAATGGTGACATTAAGGGTAGAAAGCAGGACAAGCAAGGTACAGATAGCTCTAGTGGGGGTGAGGTGGGGGGAAGGGATCGAATAGGCTAAAAGGTAGAGATAAAACAATGGATGGAAATACATTTAAAAATAATGGAAGTAAGTAGGAAAAGAAAAATATATATAAATTATAGGAAAAAGGGGGATTGGAAAGGGGGTGGGGATGGAGGAGAGAGTTCATGATCTAAAGTTATTGAACTCAATATTCAGTCCGGAAGGCTGTAAAGTGCCTAATCGGAAGATGAGGTGTTATTCCTCCAGTTTGCGTTGAGCTTCACTGGAACATTGCAACAAGCCAAGGACAGACATGTGGGCATGAGAGCAGGGTGGAGTGTTGAAATGGCAAGCGACAGGGAGGTCTGGGTCAGGCTTGCAGACAGACCAAAGGTGTTCCGCAAAGTGGTCACCCAGTCTGCGATTGGTCTCTCCAATGTAGAGGAAACCACATTGGGAGCAGCGAATGCAGTAGACTAAATTGAGGGAAGTGCAAGTGAAATGCTGCTTCACTTGAAAGGAGTGTTTGGGCCCTTGGACAGTGAGGAGGGAGGAGGTAAAGGGGCAGATGTTGCACCTTCTGCGGTTGCATGGGAAGGTGCCGTGGGAGGGGGTTGAGGTGTAGGGGGTGATGGAGGAGTGGACCAGGGTGTCCCAGAGGGAACGATCCCTGCGGAATGCCACCTGGGGGGGGTGAAGGGAAGATGTGTTTGGTGGTGGCATCATGCTGGAGTTGGCAGAAATGACGGAGGATGATCCTTTAAATGCGGAGGCTGGTGGGGTGATAACTGAGGACAAGGGGGACCCTATCATGGTTCTGGGAGAGAGAGGAAGGTGTGAGGGCGGATGCGCGGGAGATGGGCCGGACACGGTTGAGGCCCCTGTCAACCACCGTGGGTGGAAAACCTCGGTCAAGGAAGAAGGAAGACATGTCAGAGGAACTGTTTTTGAAAGTGGCATCATCAGAACAGATGCGAAGGAACTGAGAGAATGGGATGGAGTCCTTACAGGAAGCGGGGTGTGAGGAGCTGTAGTCGAGGTAACTGTGAGAGTTGGTAGGCTTGTAATGGATATTGGTGGACAGTCTATCACCAGAAATTGAGACATAGAGGTCAAGGAAGGGAAGAGAAGTGTCAGAGATGGACCATGTGAAAATGATGGATGGGTGGAAATTGGAAGCAAGATTAATAAATTTTTCCAGGTCCAGACGAGAGCATGAAGCAGCACCGAAGCAATCATCAATGTACCGGAGAAAGAGTTGTGGGAGAGGGCCGGAGTAGGACTGGAACATACCCCATAAAGAGACAGGCATAACTGGGGTCCATGCGGGTACCCATAGCCACACCTTTTATTTGGAGGAAGTGAGAGGAGTTTAAGGAGAAATTGTTCAGTGTGAGAACAAGTTCAGCCAGACGGAGGAGAGTAGTAGTGGATGGGGATTGTTCGGGCCTTTGTTCGAGGAAGAAGCAGAGAGACATCAGACCACCCCAGTGGGGGATGGAGGTGCAGAGGGATTGGACGTCCATGGTGAAGAGGAGGCAGTTGGGGCCAGGGAACTGGAAATTGTTGATATGATGTAGAGTGTCAGAGGAATCGCGGATGTAGGTGGGAAGAGACTGGACAAGGGGAGAGAGAATGGAGTCAAGATAGCAAGAAATGAGTTCCGTGGGGCAGGAACAGGCACTGAACAATTTCTCCTTAAACTCCTCTCACTTCCTCCAAATAAAAGGTGTGGCTATGAGAAGGTGATGGTGAGCTGCCCTCTTGAACCGCTGCAGTCCATGTGGTGTAGGTACACCCACAGTGCTGTTAGGGAGGGAGTTCTAGGATTTTGACCCAGAGACAGTGAAGGAACAGCGATATATTTCCAAGTCAGGATGGTGAGTGACTTGGAGGGGAACTTCCAGATGGTGGCGTTCCCATCTATCTGCTGCCCTTGACCTTCTAGATGGTAATGGTTGTGGGCTTGGAAGGTGCTGTCGAAGGAGGCTTGGCGAGTCCCTTGTTGAGCAGTACACACTGCTGCTACTGTGCGTCGGTGGTGGGGGGAGTGAATGTTTGTGGATGGGCTATCAATCAAGTGGTCTGTTTTGTCCTGGATGGTGTGAAACCTCTTGAGTGTTGTTGGAGCTGCACTCATCCAGGCACATGGGGAGTATTCCATCACACTCCTGACTTGTGTCTTGTAGATGGTGGACAGACTTTGGGGAGTCAGGAGGTGAGTTACTCGCCACAAGATTCTTAACCTCGAACCTGTGCTTGTAATCACAGTATTTATATGGCTAGTCCAGTTCAGTTTCTGTCAATGGTAACCCCCAGGATGTTAATAGTGGGGGATTCAGTGATGGTGATGCCATTGAATGTGATGGGAAGATGGTTATATTTTCTCTTGTTGGAGATGGTCATTACCTGGCACATATGTGGCACGAATGTTACTTGCCACTTGTCAGCCCAAGTCTAAATACTGTCCAGGTCTTGCTGCATTTGGACATGGACTGCTTCAAAATCTGAGGAGTCGTGAATGGTGCTGAACATTGTGCAATCATCAGCAAACATCCCCACTTCTGACCTTATGATGGAAGGAAGGTCATTGATGAAGCAGCTGAAGATGGTTGGGCCTAGGACACTACCCTGAGAAACTCCTGCAGTGATGTCCTGGAACTGAGATGACTGACCTCCAACAACCACAACCATCTTCATTTGTGCTCGGTATGACTCCAACCAGCAGAGAGTTTTTCCCGATTCCCATTGACTCTAGTTTTGCTCGGTCTCCTTGATGCCACACTCGGTCAGATGCTGCCTTGATGTCAAGGGCAGTCACTCTCACCTCACCTCTGGAGTTCAGCTCCTTTGTCTATGTTTGAACCAAGGCTGTAATGAGGTCAGGAGCTGAATGGCCCTGGCAGAATGCAAACTGAGTGTCAGTGAGCAGGTTATTGCTAAGCAAGTGCTGCTTGATAGCACTGTTGATGACCCCTTCAATTACTTTACTGATGACGAAGAGTAGACTGATGGGTTGGTAATTGCCTGGGTTGGAATTGTTCTGCTGTTTGTGTACAGGACAGTCCTGGGCAATTTTCCACAATACTGGGTATTGTATTGTATTGTAGCTGCACTGGAACAGCTTGGCTAAGGGCACGACAAGTTCTAGATACTCAGCACAGGTCCTGTCTCAAATTACTCATGTTAGGAAATGTTGCATCCAATCAGCACACATCAAGATCCTGCAACCAACAATGTGACTAAAACCTCCGCCCTTATCTTCAAGCCTGAGGGACCATGACCATTTCCTAGATAATCTGTTTTAGTATTGTCGGGTAAGAGTTAAATGTTGGACCCACGAACCAAGGAGAAGAGCGAGCAAGAGAAATCTTTTTACACAGAGGATTGTGAGGCTGTTCACTACGAGAGTTGGGGATCATATCAATTTTTAAGAATGAGCATTTGAGAATAAGGAAAACAAAGAGAAGTTGAAGGAAGAGGATGGGTACATTGGATTAGAGTACATGTGGAGGATAAACATGGATGGTTTTTGTGTTGTAAATTCTGTTGCGAAGCCTTCCATTGAGTCAGTGGATAAGTCTCTGTTGCGATGGCTCTGCTGATGGGACAATAGCCCAATCCTCAGTGCACATATATAGTCCTTGTAATTCTGTGACAGATGAGATGATACATGTGGGAAGTTGTATCTGCACAAAGGGATCCAAGAAAGAGACAAAGAGATGCATTGCTGAGACCGGAAGCGTCTCAGAGAGATACAACAGTGTGAAACAAGAATCCAGTGCACACTTCTGTGCAAAGCCAAGGGCTGGACAAAGATGAGAGGAGTATCTTTGACATCACTAAGGAGGAAGCGTGGTCAAAATCCTGGAAACCCTTCCGAGCAGCACTGTGGGTGTACCTACACCACGGGAACTACAGCGGTACAAGAAGCTGCCTCACCTCCTCAGGGTAATTAAATCTGAACTTGCCAGCATTGGCTGCACTCAGAGAATGAAGAAAAAAATGCATTAACAAATCGTGTTACAGTATGAAGATTGTGGTGGATAGGCCCCAAATGGCTGGAGATTGGTGCCTCATCGTTTAGGGAATTGTAACTCAAGCAGAAAATGATCACTTTAATAGTCACCAAGGTTGTGATGGTGACATTACCAACAGGAAACTGAACAGAATGAAAGGAGGGAGGCAGATGGAGGAGTTGGCCAAGGATCTGTGCAATCTATGTCTATACTCTGACCTGAAGTATATCATCTTCGCAAAAGCCACTGATCTGTGAGGGTTTGAACTGTAATGAGTCGAAGAGCAAGCAATGCCTTGAGATAAATTTGGTATATTTTACTTATGAGAATAATAAGTACCTCTTTAGTCAACTCCCAAATTAAATAACTAGTAACAAACATGTAAAACACAATCTAATTATTGCCTGATTAAAATCTTATTGTCCCAAGTTCCCTGGTAGCTCAGTGGATAAATGTCCTGCTACCCATGCACAACACTAGCCCTGTCTGTACTGCCTTTCCTCAGAAGTTTCCCTGGCCGGTTCCTTTCGCTTATCCCTGAAATTACATCTTTCTATAGTTTTTCTGTTATCACCCTTCATGCTCTCTCCAAGCTTGTCTTCTCCATGAGACTCATCTCTTGTTCCCTCCATCCTCTCTCACTAAACTGCTGACCATCCAACTTCCCCACCTGGCCCCCATGTTAGCCAATCTCATTGACAGTTCTCCCTCTTCAGGTTTTTTTAATTTATCCGTTCAAGGAATGTGGGCTTCGCTGGCTAGACCAGCATTCATTGCCCATCCCTAGTTGCCCTTGAGAAGGTGGTGGTGAGCTGCCTTCTTGAATCGCTGCAGTCCATGTGGGGTAGGTACACCCACAGTGCTGTTAGGGAGGGAGTCCCTGGATTTTAACTTGTGGTCCCCTAATTCTGGCCTCTTGTGCATCCCCGATTTTAATCACTCCACCATTGATGCCCATGCCTTCAGTTGCCTGGGCCCTAAGTTCTGGAATATCCTCCCTACACCTCTCCGCCTCTCTACCTTGCTTGCCTCCTTTAAGACACTACTTAAAACACCTTTTTGATCAAGCTTTCAGTTATCTGACCTAATATCTCCTTATGTGGCTCATTGTCATACTTTGTTTTCTAATGCCCCTGTGAAGCACCTCGGAATATTTTATTTCATTAAAGGTGCTATATAAATATAAGTAATAAAAACAAAAAATGCTGGAAATACTGTTCTGATGAAAGATCATTGACCTGAGACATTGGGTGCAACTTTCCCATCCCGGGTTTCATGGCGGGCGGGAGCGGAGAATCCAGCGCCAGGCAAAAAGTCAGGAATCCACCGGCATAAAAATAGTTTGCAATTCCCGATGGTGGGTTTATGGTGGGTCAGTTATCACGCCGACTAGTGGTGTGAAAGCCATTTGCATTCATTAACATCTCATGAATGCTCATTTAAACAGCTGCTCACCGGAACCTTCCAATCCTCCATCACGTCAGCGGGAAATTACATCGGCCTCAAACCCGTTTGAAAAGGGGACGCGTGCACAAGTCAGACCTCAGTTCACTCGTAACTTCAAGGGAACATTCATAGCCTAGCCGCCATAGCGCTGTGCCAGTCTTGTTGTGATGAACACCACATTGCTGGGGCTGTAGGGTTGGTCTGCTCCTGCTCTTTGCCTGTGTTGTCCCGAGGAACACCGCCGTGCTGTGGTGCTCATGCGGGCCTCCACTTTCAGGCAGTGACCAGTCCTGCAGCCGGGGCTGGAGAGTGTGGGGGGTCTTCTACTCCCAGTGGCTGAGACCGTTATCCACAAGGACATCACTGTGTGGTGGTAGTCAATAAAGGTTAATTTAGTTTCATAAGAAACCTATAAAACTCAGTGGTCTTATTACCACTGAATTCAAAACCCACATCATGAAATTCATACAAATTGAAAATAGGTGTGGCAATGGGAAGGAAGGGCTGTGAGGGGGAAGGGTGAACACGAGGGGGCCTTTCCAGGATCACCCTCTAACTTGTTGCCGCAAGATCAAACAGGAGTCTGCTTAGAAAGAACGGAGGAAGACCCCCTTGCGATGAAAACCACTGAAAGCCAATGGCTTCATTAGCACTGTTAAAGGGATACTCAGAACTCAGTAGCTGCATCTCAAGAGTGACACACAGGAATTGAGAGTGTGGGAATGCAGGCAGCAGTGAAGGAGACGCAGCTGCTTCATATACTGCATCCCATCAGTGAAGACCTGTCACATGCTCATGTCAGGAAGATAGAATCATTTTCATGATGTTATTGGAATTTATTGTAAAGTAGAGCAATAGTGGGATCTGTGTCTGTGTCTGTGTGTGTGTGTGTGTGTGTGACTTAATTGAATTAAAGGCAACTGGTCTAAAGGCTTTGATGTATCAGAAGATAAGTTGGGTTTGAAATGTTAAGTAGGTAAACATGGGGGAAGATTTGGAATGTGAGGTGTAAAGGGAACATTTGAATTTTTAAATAAACCAGACTAGCTTGAATTCAAAAGAGGGGGTGAAAGGTTTCACTGAGCCAGGAGAAGTTGAGAAGCAGTGGGCTGAATTTTGCCCTTGACAGGCGGGCAGCCGATCGCCACCGCCGAAACGGGCCACGCCACCAATTAAGGCCCGCCCGGCGGGGTACCGACTCCCGTGTTCATCGGGAAAATTAAATCAGCGGTGGGCGCGTTCAGACCACCGGTTCCAATGGGGAACCGGCAGTCCGTATGGCCAGGCAGCCTCCTTTAGGCTGTTCACTGTGGCCACTCATAGGGAAGGTGATTTGAGGGCAGAGGAAGAGGAGGGGGGGCAGGCTGCAGGATAGGCCAGCGGGGGAGCAACTGTGCGCCTCGGTTCTCAGATGCCTGCCTTGCTGTCCTCCTCCAGAGGATGGGAGGAGGAGGGCCCCCCACGTCACCAGGCAGGTGACAGAGGCTGTAAGCTCCCATGATGATGTGGGGCGCACAGGAACGCAGTGCCACAAGCGCTTCAATGGTTTGCTGCGCTATGGAAGGGTGAGCACCATGTCAGCGTTGGCCATTTGACCCAGCAGGTAGCCTTAGCCTTTGAGGCCTGACCTCCCCCCCCCCATGCCCCACTCCACCACCCCCCACGTCTTACTGTCGTTACTGCATTGGGCAGTTGGCGCACGCTGGGTGGGCAAACAGATAGTGACCATGCTTACATCAGCCTTGGTGGTTGAGGAGAAGATGGGTTCTCCCTGCAGCAGATGTTGGTGTTTGTGGCATTTGAGTAGTCTGGGGGCAACCTGCAGGGGAGGCAGCTCAACACATACTCAGAACTCCAACACATGTCTTATTGATGGTGATGAGATGGTGAAAGGGGAGCCTCAAGGTGTGGTGGCCAAGAGCCATCTGCTGGCCTGGGCACCGCACCTAGTTGCGCCTCCTTGCCATGGGCGCTAAGACCTGTGTGTTATTCAAAGTGATGGACGCCGAACGTGTCCAAGGTGTCCATTGGGGGAGGGGGTTGGGACCAGCCGTACTATCTTCTGGGAACTGATCACCAGTAGTGTGGACAGGAGCCGCTGGAGGCTTCAGATGGGCCACTGTGGTTGGGGTGTGGCGTGCGCGTGCAGAGTACATGAGCAATCAGCCCCAATAAATCCTCTTCTCTGTTCTGCAGGCAAAAACACAGCACAATATGAGGGAGCGGCAGAGGACTGATGGTGACTCCTATGAGGAGCAGGTCATGGAGCTGGGGAGGAGGCAGGCGGCCAGGTCGGCAGGTGTCGGTGAGGCTGGGGTGCAGCAGCCAGGTATTTGAGGGCCACAGTCTCATCCACCCTGTCTCCCCACCATCCAAACCACTGATGGTTGCTGCAATCGTTAATGCAGCAACACTGCTCATTCACAGACTGATACAGTCAGACGTGTGGGTCATACACAAAGGTCCCTCATTCCCTTGAGGATGCGCGTCTCTAGCACCTCCCAAAGTCGCCTTATCCCATTTGTGACCACTATCCCCATGGCCTAACATGCCATGGAATCACTGCTGCACAGCCAAAGACTTATTGCATCTCAGGAGGGTTTGTACTTCCACCACCCTTTCAGCCAGTGTGCCCCACATTACTCTGTCCAAAAGGTCCTCAGCACCTCACCTGTCAACCTCATGGCACTCAACTTAAATAAATGTCACCACGTTACTCATCCCTGCACCTAGGGGAAATGTTGCCCTCTGTCCACCCATTCTATGCCCTTGGTAATGGTATGAAGGTCAATAATTTGACCTGTCAATCTCCTGTGCTCCACGGCAAATGTCGCAAGTGTTTGCAATGTTTCCTCATCACTCCAACTCTCCAGGCCAGCATGCATCCAGGTCAGGAACCTCTGCACTCTCCCCACTCCAATGCCATCCCTCCCATGAAGCGCAGGTCACAACTGAACGCAGAAGTGTAGATGTGGCCTCGACAGCGTTTTCTGCACTTGCAACATGATCTCCCTTTTCCTACATTCTATTCCTCGGCTAATAAAGGCAAGTCTGGCTTTGACCTTGTTAAACGCCTTATGTTCCTGTTCTGCTACCTTAATGGGTCTGCCCAGCAAGGTCCCTGTAATCGTCATGAGTTCCCACGGTCCCACCATTACTCATGTATTCCCGTACCTTGCTTGTCTTGCCCAAGTGCTTAACCGAACACTTATCCACATAACATTCCATGTGGCATTTCTTAGGCCATCGACCAGCCTGTCTGGATGCGCGTGTAATGTTTGGGCCTCCTCTTGACTCTTTTCCACCCCACCAATGTTCGTCTCCTTAGGTTCTTGAAGGGTGAGCGACTTATGAGGCTGGGGGGGAAAGGGATGAAAGGTGTTACTGACTGAACGCTAACTGATGCACTGTCCTTGTTAATTTCAGCATCACCACCGCATGGCCGCACCCAAAGATACCGCAGCCCCTCCCTCCACACCTGAGGGCCAAGACTTGCAACTTGCGTCACATCATTTCAGCCAGCCAGGCACCAGCGCAGACACAAACACTTCGGTGGGGAATTTATCGTCGGCTAGTGTCCCGGGTCACAGTGGAGAGAGCACTTCACAATCACTGGAGGAGATGGCACGGACAGAGAGTGCCGATGGTGCCAGCAGCTGGAGGACTGCAGGGGACCAGGCACATGCTGAGTCCGGCAGTGATGATGTGCCTCTGGAGATGTCACCAATGCAGCAGCTGCAGGACAAGCGGCAGGATGTGTGTAGCATCTGGCAGGGTTGCATGAGAGTGTGCTTCACTTGGTCTCTGTGGTGGAGGAGTCCAGGCAGAGTGTCAGTAAAGGCATGAACCTCAGGACAGAGCTTCAGGCTTCCTCCATTGAGAGATTGGCGACTCTCATGGAGAGGGGCTTCGATCGGATTGAGAATCTTCTGATTGGGTTACGCTCTGACCTGCAAGCCCTCACAGTGGTAATGGCCACAGGTGGTCATTCCCAATGTGGGAGATGTTCTGGGCACCAAGTGTCGCCGCTCGGTGCCCATCCATCTGCGGTGAGCAGAGAGGTTCAATGTGTCCTCACGTCGGCGCAGCAGCTGCCTGTTGTTGCTGCGGGCTCCTCTCAGGGCGCTCCGGATGAGGGCGGCAGCTCCTCCGCCCCTCTGCCAGTGACCGTTGCATCCGTTGAGGCTGCGACAACTGGGCAGGTGCCAGTTCTGGAACTGGCCACTCCCTCCCAGGCAGGGCCAGCACAGGCTCCACGGGCCAGAGGACGCCCGCCAAGGTCATCGAGGCCAACAGCACAGCAGAGTCAGCAGGCTGTCTCACAAGCCACTCCGAGTGATGGGGCGGCACCTAGACGTAGCACCCGAAATCGTAAGCATAAGGCACGTTAGGCACTCCACGGGTATGTCACTGGTGATTTTGTGTTGGCCTTAGATTAGGGAAAATATATTTATGTTCGTCAGAGCGACGTTTGTGTTTTATTTTGGATGGAATAAAGTCCACTTTTCTGACCATGGCTGAGGGTGTTTCCTTTGTGCTGCATTTGTATTTTTCACAGACATCTCATGAGTGTTTGAGTGGACATTGATGTTTCTGTACTAAGCCCTTAGTTGCAGCTGATGAGATGGAAGATGTAGCACCTAAGTGCATGTGTGGAAGCGCCAGGCAATGCTGGTCCTGATGATCCATGTGTGTGGAGCTAGCTGAAGGTTCGTGTGATTAAATTGTCCCGGGTGTCCCTGCCTCCTTGGTGTAGTAGCGGGTCAGCGTGCTGCCCCTCATCATCGCCCTGTGCTTCCTCATCCTCTGAGCCACTGCTGGATTCATCATGTGCAGCCTCATCCAGTGCGTCAAGGTCATCGTCAACTGCATCCACTTGCTGGAGCTTTGATGGCCACATGTGTACAGTCTATAGCACCCTGGACACGGGGGAAGCCAGCAATGGCCGCGAAGCCTCTGGCTCGCTGTGTCTGACGTGCCTGGTCCCAGCGGAAGTGGATGAAGGTCAATGCCCGTCTGAACAGAGCGTCTGTAACCTGCTTGACACAAGTGTGGACAGCTGATTGGCAGACACCGCAAAGATCACCCACTGAGCCCTGGAAGGAGCCAGAGGCCAGAGGAGTGGAGGGCAACTGTGACCTTCAGAGCCGCTGGCATGGGGTGTCTGCCCACACAGTTAGGGGAGATCTCAGGGCCAATCATCTGACAGATATAGTTGACTGTCCCATTTGACAGACAGAGCCTCCTTCGCCACTGCACCACAGTCATATTGAGGTAGCTGCTTTGCTGCCTGTAAACCCTGGCAGCAGGATAGTGGCGTCTTCTGCAGCCCCTTCCATCTTGGACAACCTCTTGGCCCTGCGCCCCTTGTGCCTGCGCCTGGCCTCCCAAAGGTGCCTCCCCTGGAGGCTGATTGTCCACTCCTGGCCTCCTCCTTATTCTATCCATCCCTTCCTCCTCAGAGGAGCTGCCTCCAGTGGAGATGTCAGAACCCATACCCAGGCTAAATGGGGGCCTCCAGAAAGCTGCAGGCCCGATAAAGATTACTGTCTGCAGACTGGTGAGCTGAAGGTTCAAAGTACAGAGAAAGCTATTGGAAATCGATCTGAACAGCTAACAATCACACAGGCAAGTTTAAAACACTTTCTGCATTAAATACTTCAGAAAAAATATGAATAACCCCTCTGAGTCCACATATCCCGTCCGTGGATGAGGTTTGTTAAAAAATCAGTTACCCACCTGCTCGTTGGGCCTGTGCACCGAGCCAAAGTTCACACGGGCTCCTCAAAATCAGCTTCAATTGCCGAGTTAAGGGCCTTAACAAGGCCTTTAATTAATGGCGGGTGCGCATCGCGCTTCATAGCGCCCGCCCAGTGAAATATTGCGATGCAGCGCGCTGACTTCGGGATGCTCGCATGACGTCAGCACACGACATTTTAAGCGCTGATGTGCGGGCTCCGCCACCCATGCGTCAGCCATAAAATTCAGCCCAGTGTGTTTATTTTTCCCAAAGACTACTGGTAAAATTGGTACTATGATGGATTTTTTTTATTATTAGAGAGGTAATGTCCAAAGACATAGTGAAACAATAGTATTATGACACAGCCAATGGTAAAGGCTGAGTTGTTCAAATCCCAAAGGGAAACTTAAAACAACTGTCATAACCCATTTTTGCAATTTGTATGTTTCAAGATGCAGGCTTTGAATTGAGTAGTAATAAGACCACTGAGTCTCAAAAGGTTTTTTTATAAAACTAAATTAAACATTTATTAATTAGAGAAAGATTGTAAACACATACATATGTCCACAAAATTACTACTATAATAACTACAAAAATCCCTGAATTAATCTGACTCTCAGTTACACCCCTGTTAAGGCAACAATAAAACTCACAGATTTTAAAAGACACCAGGCAAAGCACTTTTGACCTTACGAATTCAAAAGGAGGTTCCTTGCAGACACGGTTGCGGGCATATAGGCTGGTTAGATCTTAAATGCTTCTGACTCACACACACAAACTCCTTTCTATTTATACCTAGCTTTTCTTTTGAATGTAAATTTCCCATTGTATTACTAGGGCTTTTAACATCACATCTTCTAACAATAACATTTTCATCCCACTAATTTTATTAGTAATATAAACACATTGCTTGGTGTCTCCCGGCTCGGTGCAAGATTTTACTCCCACTCTTGAATGCTTTATTCAACAAATGCAAATTTACACTTTTACCTTCTATCCTCCTTAGGTTTTATCTAATTAACACTCAAAACTACGAGACATCAAAGCAGACAGACTAGCTGGCTTTAACCCAATTAAAACAAACACAGACACATACATAGACACAGACCCCACTACAATTTCAGTAATATTATAGGCATTAATATCTCTTCATGACAATGGGAATTTGCATTCAAAGGGGAAAATATGTTTAAAGGAGAGAAGGTTGTGTGTAAGGGCAGGCATTCTAAGATCTAACAAGTGTGAAAAGCCCCCAGCATCTAAGCCTCAAGCTGTTGTCCGCAAGGAACTAAAAGCTGAGAAAACTCACTTTGCATTTAACTGTTCAGGGTGTGCGCTTTGCCTGAGTCTGTTTAAAATCTATGTGTTTTACTGTTGCCTTAATGAAAGTGTAACTGGGAGTAAGATTAATTAGAAGATTTACAAGTTATCATAATAGTAATTTATAGATCTATATGTGTGCTTCAAATCATTTTTTCTATTAATAAAGGTTTAATTTAGTTTTGTAAGAAACCTATAAAACTTGGTAGTCTTATTACCACTGAATTCAAAGTCCACATCTCGAAATACATACAAATTGAAAGTAGTTGTGGCAGCTGCTTCAAGTTTCCCTCTGGGATTTGAGCAGCTTAGCATTTACCATCCGCTGTGCCATGAAAAAGTTGGGGGCTCTTTGTGGGATCTGTTTGAAATTCCTTGATTGGTGAATCTTAAGGTAACAAGTACAAGAAGCACTTTGAATTCAGGAGCTGGTGTGAGGTTTTTTTTTAGGGGTGAGACTGCAACATGGCTTTGACAGTTGCTAAGACTTGTCTAGGAGTTGGAGTTATAACTTTGGCTGGTTTACAAAAGGTAACTAAAGTTAAGTTACTGGAATTGGTGAATAAGTTACAATTGAGATTACCTGCAGGGGTTGGGAAAGCAGACATAATTGAAGGTATAGCACAGCATTTAAAGTTAGAGGTGACACCTGATACTCGTGAGTCACAGCTGGAGATAGTGAGACTTCAATTAGAAATGAAGAAGCTTAAACTTGAACAAGCAAAGGAACTGAAAAACCTTGAGTTAGAGACAGCAGAAAAAAAAGGGCTAAGAAAGAAAAAGAAAGAGAAAAGGCATTTCAAAGGGAGCAAGCGGAAAGGCAGGAGTAAGAAAGGAAGCTGGAACTGGAATTCCAGGCAAGAGAGAATGATAAAGAAAGAGAGACAAGGGAAAGAGAGAAGGAACAAGAAAGGGAATACCGGCTTAAAAGGCTGGAAGTTAAAAAAGAGATCTCAGATTCTGAGGAAAGTTCTTACGATGAAAAATCCTTTAACCTAAAACCCAATGGGGAGATGTTTAAATTTGTACGAGCTTTTCCAAAGTTTGGGGAAAGAGATGCTGAAGCATTCTTTATTTCATTTAAGAAGATAGCAAAACAGGTTGAAATGGCCACAGGAAAACTGGGCATCATTGTTACCATCCAGGATGGTGGGTAGAGCACATGAGGTTTATGCTTCACTGTCACTGAACTATGATGTGGTAAAAAAAACAGGGTATTTTGAGTGCACATGAGTTAGTTTCTGAGGCATACAGGCAGAAATTTAGGAATATGAGAAAACAGCCTGGGCAGTATATTGGGTTTGAGAGAGTAAAACAAAGTAATTTTGACCCGTGGATACGGGCATTATAGGTAGAGATGACATATGCAGCTCTTAGGCAGGTAATTCTTTTGGAAGAATTTTAAGATTCAATTCCTTTGGTAGTGAGAACTCATGTGGAGGAATGGAGGGTTCAAACAGTAAGATAAGCAGCAGAGATAGCTGATGATTACAAGTTAGTTCATAGAGTTAAATCTTTTTTTGTCACGCTTTTAAATCAGAAAAGGACAGAAAGTGGGAAGGTGAAAGGAAGGTGGGTAGCCAGGGAAGAGAAGGAGTAGGTGGAAATTCCCAGGAAGATATTTCTCAGAATAAAAAGGAAGGTGCTGAGGGTAGAAGTGACACTCGAAAATTGAGGTGTTTTCAATGTAATAAAGTTGGATACACAAAGTCAGTATGTTGGAAATTGCATAGAAAATCTGTTGGAATTATGGGGGTGCAGAAAAGTACTGGAAGTAAAAGTACTGTGGGTTCTGAGGTTCAGGCACAGGAGAAACCAGTGGTTTGTGTACAGATTTTTAAAAAATTAATCCATGGGATGTGGGCTTCGCTGGCTGGGCCAGTATTTATTGCCCATCCCTAGTTGCCCTTGAGAAAGTGGTGGTGAGCTGCCTTCTTGAACCGCTGCAGTCCATGTGGTGTAGGTACACCCACAGTGCTGTTAGGGAGTTCCAAGATTTTGACCCAGCGACATTGAAGGAACGGCGATATATTTCCAAGTCAGGTTGGTGAGTGACTTGGAGGGGGACTTCCAGGTGTTCCCATCTATCTGCTGCCCTTGTCCTTCTAGGTGGTAGTGGTCATGGGTTTAGAAGGTGCTGTCGAAGGAGCCTCAGAGTTCCTGCAGTGCATCTTGTAGATGGTACACACTGCTGCTGCTGTGCATCGATGGTGGAGGGAGTGAATATTTGTGAATGGGGTGCCAATCAAGCAGGCTGCTTTGTCCTGGATGGTGTCAAGCTTCTTGACTGTTGTTGGAGCTGCACTCATCCAGGCAAGTGGAGAGTATTCCATCACACTCCTGACTTATGCCTTGTCGATGGTGGACAGACTTTGGGGAGTCAGGAAGTGAGTTACTCGTTGCATGATTCCTAACCTCTGACCTGCTCTTGTAGCCACAGTATTTAAATGGCTTGTCCAGTTCAGTTTCTGGTCAATGGTAATGCCCAGGATGTTGATATTGGGGGATTCAGTGATGATAATGCCATTGAACATCAAGGGATTATGGTTGGATTCTCTCTTGTTGGAGATGGTCATTACCTGGCACTTGTGTGTCGTGAATGTTACTTGCCACTTGTCAGCCCAAGCCTGGATATTGTCCAGGTCTTACTACATTTGGACATGGATTGCTTCAGTATCTGAGGAGTCGCGAATGGTACTGAACATTATGCAATCATCAGCGAACATCCCCACTTCTGACCTCATGATGGAAGCAAGGTCATTAATGAAGCAGCTGAAGATGGTTGGGCGTGGGACACTACCCTGAGGAACTCCTGCAGTGACGTCCTGGAGCTGAAATGATTGACCTCCAACAACCACAACCATCTTCCTTTCTACTAGGTATGACTCCAACCAGTGGAGAGTTTCCCCTCTGATTCCCACTGACTCCAGTTTTGCTAGGGCTCCTGGATGCCACAATCAGTCAAATGTTGCCTTGATATCAAGGGCAGTCATTCTCACCTCAACTTGGGAGCTCAGCTCTTTTGTCCATATTTGAACCAAGGCTGTAATGAGGTCAGGAGCTGAGTGGCCTTGGCAGAATCCAAACTTGGCATCAGTGAGTAGGTTATTGCTAAGCAAGTGCCGCTTAATAGCACTGTTGATGACCCCTTCCATTACTTTACGGATGATGGAGAGTAGACTGTGGGGCGGTAATTTGCTGGGTTGGATTTGTCCTGTTTTATTGTGTACAGGACAGACCTGGACAATTTTCCACATAGCCAGGTAGATGCCAGTGTTGTAGCAGTTAAAACAGGAAGAATCAGTGATAGGTAAAGAAGTGGGAATGTGTTCATAATTTACCTAAGAGAATTCTGAGGAGCAGTTTGCAGAAATGTTTAAATGTATGTGAAGGGAGTGTCTTTCCATGTGTACAGGGTGGACTAGGTAAAGATGTTAAAATTCTAAGAGACACAGGGGGTAGTCAATCCTTAATGCTGTTGGATAGTGACATTTGTTGTTCAGAGGGAGTGTTGCAGGAACAGGTGATAATAAGTGGGGTTCATGGAAATGCTAAACCTATTCCATTGAGGAAGGTAAATTCAAAGAGTAAGTGGAAAACAGGTAAGATAATTTTTGGAGTAGTGGAAAAATTGCCCATTGCAGGGTTTCAATTTATTTTGGGTAATGATATAGCTGGGTCCCAGATGTGAATGATGCCTATGGTAGTTGAGCAACCAGTAGAAGAGTCTTCAACAGAAGCAATACCTTTGTTGCAGAGGGAGCATCCTGGATTGTTTCTAGATTGTGTGATAATGAGATCATAGTCTCATAAATTGAAACAAGAAGAAGAGGATGTTCAAAGGCAGAGAGAAAGTGTAGAAGTCCAATTATCTGACACTGTGTTTGATAACATTGTTCAGGAGGAAAGAGCAGAGGACAATGCAGCTGAGGTGTTTAACTCAAGACAATTAGTGGAGCTACAGAAAGAGGATTTGCAAATAAAACAGTTATATCAGGCAGCTTATTCAGAAACAGGCTAAATGTTTTCCAGAATGTTATTACCTTAAGGATAATGTTTTAAAGAGAAAATGGAGGCCTTAATCATGCTTCAGCAAATGGAAGCTGGAGGGAGGTGCATCAGATTGTAATACGATTTGCATATAGTAATGAGATTCTGAGGATAGCTCATGAAATTCCAATGGGGGAACATTTAGGAATTAGAAAGACACAGGCGAAAATACAAAAACATTTTCTTTTGGCCCGGATTGCAAAGGCGTGTAGTCAAATTCTGTAGAACATGTCACACATGTCAGGTGATAGGGAAACTACAAGGAGTGATTACACCGGCTCCTTTAATTCCCATTCCAGCATGTGAAGAACCTTTCACTTGGGCCATCACTGATTGTGTAAGACCCATCCCTAAGACTAAAAGTGGAAATCAGTACTTACTGACAATAATGGATGTGTCTACCAGGTTTCCTGAAGCAATACCTTTGAGAAATATTACAACAAAGAAAATTGTGGAAGAGTTAATTAAATTTTTTACAAGGTATGGTTTACCTAAAGAAATACAATCAGATCAGGGTTGGAATTTCATGTCACAGCTGTTTAAGGAAGTAATGTGCAGTTTGGGCATGAAACACTTGAAGTCAACAGCTTATCATCCTGAGTCATGAGGGGCTTTGGAAAGATGGAATCAAACTTTAAAAGTTATGATGAGGATGTATAGTCAGGATTATCCACAGGATTGGGATGTGGGAATTCCATTCTTGTTATTTGCTATTAGGGGTGCTCCTAATGCATCAACTGGTTTTAGTCCTTTTGAACTCGTTTAGGGTCATGAGGTAAGGGGACCACCAATATTGATTCATGAGAAATTGTTGGGTCAAAATTCAGAAACTACTCTCCTGGATTATGTATCAAATTTCAGAGAGAGATTGGACAGAACATGTGAGTTGGTTAGGGAACATTTAAAGATATCACAGCAAGTGATGGAAGTGAAGGCAGACAGGAAAACTACAGCCCGCAGTTTTGTTGCGGGGGAGAAAGTGTTAGTTCTGTGACCAGTACTGGGTGACTCGTTAAAGGCAAGGTTTAGTGGACCTTCCCGGATTGATAAGAAACTGAGTGAAGTAAATTATTTGACAAATGCTCCGGACAGAAGGAAGAAGCAGTAGGTGTATCATGTAAATTTGCTTAAGAAGTACTTTGACGGTGAAAAGGACCAGAAGGAGGTATTGTTGGTGGTAGGTAATAAGAAAGTAGAAATGCAGGATTCTGAAACTGATTTTCCTCTAATCAAATTGGATAATAAGTGGGTACTTGAAAATATAAATTTAATATTGTTACCTTCCAGACAAATGTCAAAATGATTTGGAGAAGCTATTGCAGTCACACAAATCTATTTATGAAAGGAAATAAGCTGGGAAAGACAAATTTAGCTATACATGATGTGTCTGTAGAAGTTTCATCTTCGCTCAGGCTCCTTATAGAATAAACCCGGCAAAGTTATCACAAGTACAGAAAGAAATCAAATTCATGCTTCAAAACGATAACATTGAGTCTAGTTGCAGTAACTGCAGTTTGCCTATTCTGCTGGTCCCAAAACCGGAGGGAACACAAAGGGCAAAATTTTTAGCTCGGGGGATGGGCGTGTGCCCAACCCGTTCGAGTGTAAAATGACGTGCGTTGATGTCGGGTGAGCATCCTGATGTCAACGCGCAGTCACACGATATTTCGTTCGGTGGGCGCACGCTGGATTCTGCAGTGCACCCATTGACAATTAAAAGAGTTGTTAAGGCCATTAAAGAATCAATTAAATAGAATTTTCCGCTGCCCGTACAACCTTACAGTTGACGGGCAGGTGAAAAGGCCAAGCAGCCTTTGCACATTTTAGGAAACCTCATCTATGGGCGGGATGACGTTTCCTAGAGCAAATAAAAATACAATAAAAAATTTAAAATTTAATTAATAACATGTCCCCTCATGTGACAGAGTCACATGAGGGGACGTGTTTTATAACATTTTTAATTTCTTTATTTTTTTAAACTCTTCATCTCCCTGAGGCAGCTCTGTGCCTCAGGGAGATTTTGAAACACTCACTCAGGCACATGCCCGAAGTTTGTGCTCGCCCTGCTGGCACTCACCCCCGCCCCCGCCCTCAGAGGCAGCACAGAGTACTGCCGCTCGCGTTTCACGCTGGGCGGGCCTTAATTCGCCCACCAGCATGAAATCGCCTTCCGGCCTCTATCGCGGGTGGCGGTCAGCTTCCCGACTGCCCCCACCCAGCCTGCCTGCCCCTGCTAACCCCACCCGACAAGGGTGAAATTGTGCCCAAAGACTGCCTGTGGATTATCGAAGGTGAATGTGGCGACAGAAACAGATTCCTATCCTCTACCAGATTGTATTGAGAAAGTAGGACAATCAAAATTTATCACAAAGATTGATTTGTTAAAAGGATATTGGCAGGTACCATTATCTGAGAGAGCAAAGGCTTTTGTGATGCCAGATGAACAATATCAGTTTAAAGTCACGCTGTTTGGTATGAAAAATGCACCTGCAACATTTTAAAGACTGACAGACAAGGTAATTGCAGGTCTGGGCAATTATGCCGTGTATATTGGCAACTTGATTGTCTTCAGTCAGACTTGGGAGGAACATTTACAGCATCTGGAAGAATTATTTACTTGATTACAGGAAGCTAATTTGGTGATGAACTTGGCTAAAAGTGAATTTGTAAAAGTGCAAGTTACGTATCTAGGCCACACCATTGGACATGGTAAGTTGGCTCCGAGAGATGTGAAAGTCACGGCTATCGTAGATTTCCCACTGCCTAGAACAAAATGAGAAGTTTTGAGATTTCTGGGCATGAGTGGATTTTATTGGAAATTTGCACCAAATTTTAGTCAAGTGGTCACTCCACTGACTGAACTATTAAAAAAGAACAAGTTTTGATGGACACAGGAGTGTCAGAGGGCATTTGACAGTTTGAAAACTGTATTAATTACGACACCAGTTTTAGCAGTACCAATTATGTCAAGCAATTTAAATTGGCCATTGACGCAAGTGATTTAGCCATTGGGGCTGTACTGTTACAAGAAGATGACACTGGAATTGAAAAACCAATAGGGTATTTTTCATGGAAGTTGAATGTACAACAAAGAAGATATTCAATGATGGAAAAGGAGGCTTTGGGTTTTGGTGTTCGCATTGCAGCATTTTGAGATTTATGTTTTGCAAACAATTCATCAGAAACAATTGTTTATACAGACTACAATCCTTTAAAGTTTCTGGACAGATTTCAAGACCGAAGTGCAAGGCTATTCAGATGGAGTTTATTAAGGCAACCATTTAATCTACAGATTATACATGTGGCTGGATGAGAAAATCTGATTGCAGATGCTTTATCAAGCTTTGGAAGCTTAAAGGGAAAATTGGATATTTAAAAACCTGGACACTGGACTAGAATGATTTCTGTTGATACCAAGGATTTGTTGCATATATTATTATATTATTAATGCATGCATCCGGTAATGTAAAAGTGTAATAAGTATAGGAAGTAATGTAAGATGGGTTCAGAAAATGAAGCCGTCTTTTTTAAATTATGACTGTTCATTTTTATTAATAAGGGGGATGTCAGGAAGATAAATAATTTTCATAATGTTATTGGAATTTATTGTAGAGTAATAGTGGGGTTTGTGTCTATGCCTGTCCTTGTGTGTGTATGACTTACTTGAATTAAAGGCAGCTGGTCTGAAGGCTTTAATGTATCAGAAGATAAGTTAGGTTTGAAATGTTCAGTAGGTAAACATGGGGGAACATTTAGAAAGTGAGGTGTAAAGGGAACATTTGCGTTTTTAAATAAACCTGATGAGCTTGAATTCAAAAGAGGGTGAAATATTTCACTAGCCAGGAAAAGTTAAGAAACAGTATGTTTACTTTTCCCAAAGATTACTCGTAAAATTGGCACTATGATTTTTTATATTATTAGAGAGGTGAAGTCCAAAGACATAGTGAAACATCGGAAATTTGTATTCAAAGGGGAAAATATGTTTAAAGGAGAGAAGGCTGTGTGTAAGGGCAAACATTCTAAGATCTAACAAGTGTGAAAAGCCTCCAGCATCTAAGCCTCAAGCTGCTGTCCGCAAGGAACTGAAGCTGAGAAAACTCATTTTGAATTTGATTGTCCAGGGTGTGTGCTTTGCCTGGGTCTGTTTAAAATCTATGTGCCTTTCGCTTTAACAAAAGTGTAAATAGGAGTTAGATTAACTAGAGCATTTAGGAGTTATAGGAGTAATTTGGAGATCTATGTGTATGCTTCAAATCATTTCTTCTATTAATAAAGATTTAATTTAGTTTTGTAAGAATCCGATAAGACTTGGTGCTCTTATTACTACTGAATTTAAAGCCCACATCTCGAAATACATACAAATTGAAAATAGTTGTGGCAACAACGTCAAGTTTCCCCCTGGGATTTGAGCAGCTCAGCATTTACCATTGGCTGTGCCAAAACAGTTCACCAGATCTGACATTCCTAATGAGCCAAAGAGCATCCACTCATTGACCATGAGTGACTGACTGGTCATTAATTTGCCACATCGGAGATTGGAGCACAGAGCTAGGTTGGATCACTCATCACAATTAAACTTTAGCATCCCATGCAGGGCTCAAGATGTTATATATCTGTGATGCCATCTTGGTCACCTCGATGTGCGTGTTAGTGTCTCAGGGTCAAGGCAGCAGCAGCCACTATGCAAGTGGGGCAGGAAAAGGTATGGACTTACAGTTTCCATTCTTTCATCTTCTGAGCTTTGCTTTCTTGCCCCTTGAATCACTAATGTCTTCAATGTTTCCTTTCAGAGAAAAGGCAAAAGCACATAGGGGTCCAAGGCTCAATGCTGCCTTTGTCAGGGTCCTCATGCAATGGAGGAGATGAAGAAGGGAGAGACAATGCCATGCTGAGCTCCAGCAGGAGGGACATGGTCGAGCAGAGCCAGAGCATGAACTGGAGGGTCAGGAGGAGAGACCCAGACAACTGGGGCAACTCGCCAGACCTAGGCTTTATCGCAGAAGAGCCTCATATTTACAAATGAGTGAGAGGCAAAGCCATACACATCTGCCTTGCCCCGAGTTCTGGTACATCACATATGCCACATTCTTCATGAAGACCTGATGCCACGTGGAGTTGGCTTTGAAGGTGACTGCAGCACTCAATTTCTTTGCCTCTGGGCCTTTCCAAGGCTCAATAGGGGACCTGTGTAGCACCTCTCAGTCCACAACACATTGATGCATAAAGGAGGTCACAGATGCCCTTTACAGGAAGGCCCATCATTATGTCAAGTTTCCTCTGGATGAAGATAGCCTGGCTACGAGATTCACTGCCCTCTCAGCTTTCCCGAGAGCGCAGGGTGCAATAGACTGCACCCATGTGGCTATACGGACTCCATGGCAGCAGCCCCTAGTGTTTATAAACCGCAAGGGCTATCATTCCATCAATGTACAACTGGTGTGTGATCACCGGGAGCACATACTGCACGTTTGTGCACAGTACCCTGGGAGTTGCCATGACCCCTACATCCTGAGTCACTGCCACCTGCCTGAGATTTTCGAGGGGCCATTACATCTTCAGGGATGGCTGCTTGGGGATAAAGGGTGCCCACTGGAACCCTGGCTGATGATGCCAGAGCGCCTCCCTCAGAGTCCTTCCGAGGTGAGGTACAATACTGCTCACAGCTCCACATGCTCTCTCATTGAGCAGGCCATAGAGCTTCTGAAGATGCGCTTCAGATGCTTGGACCACTCAGGTGGCTCACTCCAATACACTCCCAACAGGGTTTCCCGCATCCTCGCAGTGTGTTGCACACTTCACAATCTGGCGATGCAAAGAGGTGACCCCCTCTCAGAGGATGAGGATCCGGAGGCCCAGGAATCTCAGGAGGCTGCTGAGGGTTAGTATGAGCGCAATCACACCATGGAGGAAGGAAGACATGGGGGACGTGCCTGTGATATGTTTATTTCTGACAGGTTCCATGAAGAGTAAAGTTGAGTGAGTGCATATAGTCACATCTCTCCTTGCCCTCAATGCCATTTTCTTTCATCTTAGGGGATGTCCAACACTTGCATTAAGAACGAGACCTGCATTCACACTTATGCGTTCTGGCCTCATGAATCTCCAGGCCATGATCCTTGTTTTGGTGAGTGAGCTCACTCTGGGAACTGAAAGTCACTGAGGAATAAGAGCGATGTTAGAGAAGACTTGAACTCTTCGCCACTATCTAATGATGTAAGCACTGCTCCGACTGAGATGTGGACATGCCGAGAGATCTCCTCCTCCCGTGCATGTCTTGTCTTCTGCCACTACCACTGAGGAGATAAATGCTGCTAGAATATCAATGCTGATGAGCTACCCTCACTCAATGGTGTTCCTTGGGGAAGAAGGATTAGAAACACTTACATCACACTCTTCAAATAAAGATTTAAACACATCTCCCTGGCATCACACAAGGGTGTGGAGACTAGTTCAACTGAGGTTGACATCACAGGAATGTAAATCTTACAGTGGGATGATGGTTTAAACTCGAAATAAGAGGATTCCAAAGAATAAAATTACAATGCCTTCAACTGACCAAAACATGCACATAACCATCAAATGTATTCACAGGAGTGCAATTTCTTTACATGTATAGCACACCCATGACAAAAGTGACATCAAAATTTCTGAACTTTCCTAACCTGGTCATTACGCCTGGGAGCAGCCCTGACATCTGCAGCAGAGGTGGAGGCAGCCTGCTGACTGCTACGTCCTGAAGTCTGTGATGAACTTGGTGCATGTTCTCTGGTGGCCCGAGGCCTGGGGGGCCCAGCCCTGACTCCTGCAGGAGATGGTGCACCCAGAGGGAGGTCAAGCGGTCTCGTCCCCATGTCGCCTACATCTTGATGGTGCCCACCAGGGTGTGTGGCCATGGTGCTGGACCGAGCACAAATCTGGCAATACCTGCTGGACCAAGGTCTCCCTGGTGGTTGCCAGCCTTCCCATGGCGACCTTGAGGCCACGACATCAGACAGAACGTGGACAGACCTCTCCATCATTCACTCTAGTCTGCTGAGTGACTGTCGAATCTCTGCCTGATGTTCCTCCGCCTGTTGTTGCATCTCCAGCATTGAGTTGACGGCCACGTCCAGAGGCTCATCATCTGACTCGGAGTGAGAGGTGGCTGGTCTCCAGCAGCCCTCCGAGTGCTGGAGACGTGGCCTGTCCTTGCCTCTGACTGCTGTGGGGATGTGTCAGTGAGGTGTTCTCCAGAAAGTGAACCTGAGCTCAATCTATAGCTGTGCTCCACCAACGTGTGTGTCTCTGAGCTGGTGGAGGGTGCATGTATCGTAATGGTTCTTCCAGAGCTTCCTCTTCAGACATGGTCTAGGGGCTCAGACTGGTGCTCGACTGCTTTGTGGGCCTCGATCTACTGGTGCCTAGAAAATATAAAATAGAGTTTCAGTTGACGAGCATGAGCTATAGAAGACTACACGTGAGTCACTGTGATTGTCAGGGTTTGATGAAGTGATGGAGCTGTGATCTGTACTAGGTTGCTGGGAGAGGCCGATCTCCCCTTCCCCACAGGAGCAATCCCTGTCCTCCTCAGTCAGCTCGCTGCATCCTTCTTGAACTCAGTGAGGGCAATGATGTCAGCCGCTCCTCCCCTGGTCTGCGCTCTCTCGCGGCGGTTCTGCGCCCGCTTGGCCTGTACGAAGAAAAAAGAAAGGCATGCGATGAGAAGGGATGGAGCAGATGTTGGGCAAGGTGCATGTCTCCTGTGCGTGGTGAGCCCTCCCAAGAAGGGCCAGAGAATGGAGTGTAAGCAACATGATAGATGTGATGGTGGTGATGTGAAAGACTCTGTGAGAGAATGAGTGTTGATATATCTCCCCCGCCAATTGTTGTGTGAGACCCCTGAAGAGAGTAGCTGTTTGAGTGTATGATGCCATGATGAAAGTTTGATATTAGAGGCAGTTGAAGGGTGACTTACCCTGGTGGAGCAGATGAGACCATTCATCCTCTGCCTGCACTGGATAGCATTTTGGACATAGTTCACTTGCTAGCGTGCTGACCTGCTCTGCGACAACTTCCCAGGCTGGAGACGTGAGGCCACTGTGCTTCCTGGAGGCATCTCTGGGATACAGGACATGCCTGTGTGCCTGCACTCCTGGTCAAGGCCTGGAGGGTCTGGTGGGTGAAGTGGGGTGCTGCTTGAGGCTTTTGGCTTTTTTCTTGTGGATGGAAGACATCTCTACATGCTGTACGGAACCTAGCTTTTTATCTTCTTTTGGACTATGGATTTGAATTATAATGGCTGCAGTTTAAAGGACATGTCCACTGGAACAGGTTGAGAGATATATACAATATTGCATTCCTGGAACAGAGCGTGCCATGAAAGACAGGATGGTGCCGGAAAGCAGTTCTGGACCAAGGGAGCTGCCTGACAACAGCATTTTAATTGGCTCCTGACCAGGTAACCAGGGTTTTGTGTGGTAGCAATGCAGCAAAAAGCTCCTGGCCTGCAAAGTGAAAACATCTAAAATCTCTTTTCTTCATATCTCTATCGCCTGCTCTCTCTCTCTGAGGAAAAGAGAAAACTACTGTTAGAGACATTGAAAAGCAAGTTCTCAACCAGTGAAGTAAATACTGAAAGTGCTGGAAGCCCTCCTCGTGTCATAGAGTCATAGAGGTCTACAGCACAGAAAAAGGCCCTTTGGCCCATCAAGTCTGCGCCGGTCAAACAAGTATCAAACTATCCTAATCCCATTTTCCAGCATTAGGCCCATAGCCTTGTATGCCATGGCATCGCAAGTGCACATCCAAATACTTCTTAAATGTTATGAGGGTTTCTGCCTCTACCACCCTTTCAGGCAGTGAGTTCCTGATTCCCACCACCCTCTGGGTGAAAAAATTCTTCCTCACACCCCCTCTAAACCTCCTGCCCCTTACTTTAAATCTATGCCCCCTGATTATTGATCCCTCCACCAAGGGGAAAATTTCCTTTCTGTCAACCCTATCTATGCCCCTCATAATTTTGTACACCTCAATCATGACCCCCTCAATCTCCTCTGCTCCAGGGCAAATAACCCCAGTATATCCAATTTCTCCTAATAACTAAAACTCTTCAGCCCAGGCAACATTCTGGTAAATCTCCTCTGCACTTTCTCTAGTGCAATCACATACTTCATTTAATGCAAATTCCAGAACTGCATGCAATTCTCTAGCTGTGGCCTAACCAGCGTTTTATACATTCCAGCATAATCTCCCTGCTCTTATATTCTATGCCTCGGCTAATAAAGGCAAGTATCCCATATGCGGTCTTAACCACCTTATCTACCTGTCCCTCTACCTTAAGGGACCGGTGGACGTGCACACCAAGGTCCCTCTGATCCTCCGTACTTCCCAGGGTCCTACCATTCATCGTGTATTCCCGAGACTTGTTTGTCCTGCCCCAGTGCATCACCTCACACTTATCCGGATTAAATTCCATTTGCCACTGATCAGCCCATCTGACCAGCCCGTCTATATCCTCCTGTAATCTAAGGCTATCCTCCTCACTATTTACCACCCCACCAATTTTCATGTCATCTGTGAACTTACCGATCAACCCTCCTACATTCAAGTCTAAATCGTTTATATATACCACAAACAGCAAGGGACCCAACACCGATCCCCGTGGAACCCCACTGGTCACAGGCATCCAGTCACAAAAACACCCCTCGACCATCACCCTCTGCTTCCTGTCACTCAGCCAACTCTGGATCCAATTTGCCAAATTGCCTTGGATCCCATGGGCTCTTACCTTCGTTATCAGTCTCCCATGCGGGACCTTATCAAAAGCCTTGCTGAAGTCCAAGTAGACTACGTCAAATGCATTGCCCTCATCTACACACCTGGTCACCTCTTCGAAAAATTCAATCAAATTGGTCAGACGTGACCTTCCCTTAAAACCATGCTGACTGTCCTTGATTAATCCCTGCCTCTCCAAGTGTAGATTAATTCTGTCCCTCAGAATTGCTTCCAATAGATTCCCCACCATTGAGGTTAGGCTGACTGGCCTGTAGTTCCCTGGTTTATCCCTTCCTCCCTTCTTGAATACAACATTGGCTGTCCTCCAATCCTCTGGCACCTCTTCTGTGGCCATCAGCAAGAACTGAAAAGAATTTGGAAGACATCAATCAAAATCAAGCCATCATATCCTGTACTCCAGATTGGTGCTATTGAACTGTTTTATCCACCCTTAAAATCCATATTTTGTGTGTCTTATGTGTCTTTGTGTGTGTGTGTGTACAGGGATTTAAAAGGGGGTGGAGTTTAAGTTATACTGTTAGAAGTTAGCAATTCATATTTCTTTCTTTTGCCATTAGTTAAAGACAATTTGTTCAATAAACAGTTATTTACTTATTAACTTTACAAACCTGGTGCTCGTATTCTGTTAACCTAAATTAAACAGTTTGGTAGAATTGACGCAATCTGGTGGTTTGGTCAAACTTTTCACATTTGTTGTGGCTCAGGGAACAGTGGGACTTGTTATTACAGCGCACTGTCCCCAGTGAGTCGTTACAAAGTTTGGGGGCTCGTCTGGGATATTTTGGAACAAAAGAAAATGATGATTTAGGTGTAGATTTAGTAAGTAGTAAAAGCTGAAAGGAAACAGGATTATAAGGTGGCAATGGAAACTTCTAAATCATTCCTGCAAGTGGAAGAGATGTCCCTGACGATTTTACAAGGGATCCTAAAAGCCAGGTAAATTGAATTGGCAAGTAAATTAAGAGTAGGATTGCCTGCCAAAACTAGGAAGGCAGAGTTAATCGAGGAGATGGCACAGCATTTAAAACTGGAAGGAGTACCCGAGATTCTCCAAAGGGTGGTTTATTGGAATGGCTCAAATTTGGTTGCAAATGGAAAAATTGGAACTAGAGGCAGCAGAAAAAGAAAAGGGAAGAGAAAGGGCATTTCAAAGGGAACAGGCAGAAAGGCAGGATTGAGAAAGAAAACAAGAAAGGGAATTAGAAATGGCGAGGTTACAAAAGGAGGAAGGAGAAAGAGAGAGAGTGAGTTCCAGCTTAAAATGCTGGCAGTTAAAAAGAGACACCAGGAGGTGAGGCAGGACTTATTTCCAGATCAGAACCCAGTGGGGAGATGTTTAAATTTGTACAAGCTCTTCCAAGGTTTGAGGAAATGGATGTTGAAGCATTCTTTATTTAATTTGAGAAGATAGTTAAACAGATGAACTGGCCAAAGGAAAACTGGACATTGCCCATGCAGAGCTAATTGAGAGATAGATCACAGGAAGTTTTTGCTTCACTGCCAGAGGAGGTTTCTAGGGGTTATGATGTGGTGAAAAAAGCCATTTTTTGTGCATATGAGTTGGTCCCTGAAGCATACAGACAAAAGTTTTGAAATTTAAGGAAACAGCCTGGGCAAACTTACATTGAATTTGAAAGGATTAAGCAAAGTAGTTTTGACAGGTGGATACAAGCAATAGGAGTTGAAACTACCTATGAAGTTCTCAGAGAGACCATTCTCTTCGAAGAATTTAAAAACTCCTTATCTTCTTTAATAAGAACCCACGTTGAAGACCAAAGGGTTGCAACTGCTGGACAGGCGGCAATAATGGCTGACGATTATGAGCTGATCCATAAAACTAAACTTTTTTTCCATCACCCCCCTTAATTTGAAAAGGATAGAAAGTGAGAGAGTGAAAGGAAGGCAAGTAGCCAAAGTAAAGAATGGATAGCTTCCAGATCAGGAAGGAAGGAAGGTACTGAGGGTGGTGGTGAAACTCAAAGACCTAAATGTTTCCATTTTAATAAAGTGGGACATATTGGTTCAGAATGCTGGAAGTTGCAAGGGAAACCCATGGGACTTATTGGAGTTCGTCAGTGTGAGTCCAAAAGAGAACCCAAAAAGAAAATGCCACTGCTCTGAATGCAGGTGAAGTGAATAAGGTAGATGAGAGATATAAAGGATTTTTATCTAAAGGAAATATAACCCCTTTTTCATCAAATGATGCAGCTAAACCCATAACTATATTAAGGGACACAGGAACTACTCAAACTCTTTTGCTGGAGAAGGGCCTAGTTTTCCCTCCAGAGGGTTTAATGAAAGCTAAAGTATTGGTAAATGGGGTAAGTGGAGAGTATATCCCGGTTCCACTGTACAAAGTACAACTGGAATGTGATTTGTTGTCTGGATTGGTGGTTGTAGAAGTGGTTAAGAAATTACCCATGGATGGAGTTGATTTACTCCTGGGGAATGATTTAGCAGGAGTGAAAGTTACAGTTTTGCCCATAATTACAGAAAGTCCGAGAGAGGCTAAAGAGATGGAGCAGTTACAAGGACAAGTTCCTGGTATTTTTCCATCGTGTGAGGTGGCCAGAGCAATGGCTAAACAAAGTCCATCACCAGAGGTCAAAGTAATACAATGAGCAGATGTTAGAGTAGGCGAAACTTTCTTTAAGGATGATGATAATTCAAAAGAAGTGTTTGGCATGTTTGGGACTTTGAAGATTTTTGAAGAATTTTTGAAGTTTTTGAAGAACCATTCAATCGGATATCAGTTGATTGTGTAAGACCATTACCCAAAAGGAAAGCAGGACATCAGTATATCATCACAATCATGGATATGACAACCCAAGTCCCAGAAGTTATTCCTTTCAGGACAATTACAGTTAAGGTGGTAGTGGAAAAGTTAACTCAGTTTTTCACTCTTTATGACCTACCAATTAAAATACAATCTGACCAAGGTTCTAACTTAATGTCTAAAATTTTCCAGGACATAATCAGCAATTTGGGTATCAAACAACTAAAGTCTACTGCCTATCACCCACAGACACAGGGAGCTTTAGAGAGATACTATCAGACTCTCAAAACCATGAGTAAGACCTATTGCCATAAATACCCAAAGGACTGGGACAAAGGATTAGATTTCTTACTATTTGCTACCAGAGATTCTCTGAATGAATCTACTGGATTTAGCTCATTCGAATTGATCTATGGTCAAGAAATAAGAGATCCATTAAAAGTGATCAAGGAAAAGTTCCGAAAGCAGAAAGACAAATCCTCCATGTTGGATTACGTGTCCATGTTTCTAGAAAGACTCATGAGCACGTAAAGTAGCACGAGAGCACTTAAAAATTTCCCAAGCCAAAATGAAAGAATGGGCAGACAAACAGAACGTTCCAAGCAGGAGATGAAGTATTGGTATTGTTAACTTTGCAGGGTGAACCCCTGGAAGCAAAATTCAGTAGCCCCTATGATAGTTAGGAGAGTTAGTAAAGTGACTTATCTGATAGATACTCCTGAGCGTAGGAGGTAGAAAAGGTTACGTCACATAAACATGTTGAAGCAATATCATCGCTGGGAAGATGATAAAACACAGCAAGTGTGCCAGGTGGTAGGAATAGTGGAGGATGACACAGACAATAAGGGTAAGGTAGAAGGAGAAGTGTACAGTGTCCAGAGTGAACCTCCTACAATTCGACTAGCCAATATGACAATACTGGGACAGGTATTTAGAGGAAGGACCAAGGAAAGATCTAATAAGGTTACTTGTGAAATATAAAGGAATTTGTAGGGATACACCTGGATATGCTACGTTAGCCAAACATGATGTGGGCGTAGGAGACTCAATGTCGATAAAACAACATCGTTATCAGTTGAGCCCAGAAAAACAAAATCAGTTAGAAAAAGAAATCCAATATATGCTGGACAATCAATTGATTGAGCCTAGCCAAAGTGGCTGGAGTTCACCGATATTATTGGTTCCTAAGCCAGATGGATCCACTAGGTTTTGTGTGGACTACCAGAAAGTGAATGTAGTAACGAGGACAGATTCGTACCAAATTCCTCGGTTAGAAGATTGCATCGATAGGGTGGGCAGTGCCTCATTTCTTTCTAAAATTGATCAGTTGAAGGGGTGTTGGCAGGTGCCATTACCATCAAGGGTTAAAGATATATCCGCCTTTGTTACACTAAGTGGGTTGTATCAATGTCTAGTCTTGCCTTTTGGATTTAAAAACTCCCCAGCTACATTTCATAGACTTATGAATCAAGTTGTAACTGAAGTACCTAGCTGTATGGTTTATTTAGACGATGTCATAATATATAGTAACACATGGGAAGAACATGTAAAGCAATTAGAGGACCTGTTTAAGCAATTGCAGTTGGCTGGCTTAGTCATAAATCTGGCCAAAAGCGAATTTGCAAAAGCAAGGGTAACTTGCCTAGGTCACATCGTCGGACAAGGGCAGGAGAACAGCAAAAGTGAAAGTTCTAATAGAATTTCCCATTCCTAAAACTAAAAGAGAAATCCTGAGATTTTTGGGAATGTGTGGGGCTTATAGGAAGTTTGTGCCTAAGTTCAGCACAATAGCTGTACCTCTCACCAATTTGCTAAGAAAACAGGCAAAAGTGGTATGGTCAGCAGAATGCCAAGCAGCCTTTGAAAAGCTGAAGGCAGTTTTAATAAATGAACCAGTGTTGGCCACCTCTGACTTTACCAAACCTTTTAAAATGGCAATTGATGCTAGCAATTTGAGAGTCGGTGCAGTCCTATTACAAGATGATAAATTAGGAATAGAGAAGCCAGTGGGGTACTTTTCCAAGAAACTAAATCAATATCAGAGGAAGTACTCTACAGTGGGAAAAGAAACTCTAGCATTGTTGTCGTCTCTTCAACAAATTGAAGTTTATGACCGACGTGATAACAAAGAAACAATAATCTACACTGACCATAATCTGCTGGCATTTATTGAAAAGTTTAAAACTCGCAATGCGAGACTGTTTAGATGGAGACTATTGTTTCAGTCATTCAATGTAAAAATTGTTCGCATTGCCGGTAAAGATAATATGATTGCGGATGCATTGTCCCGGGTGTAAAATACTAAAATAAGTAAAGGGGTAAAGAATTCTGAAGATTGTATAAGATTGTATAAGGGGGAGGAAGGATGAATGAAAGTCAGTCTCATGTTTTGTTGTCCATGTGTCACATACCTTGTGATGAAACACATTTTTGAAATGGCGTTTCATCTCTTTTAAGGGTAGAGGCATGTAAGGAACATATCTTTTAATTTCTGTTGGACTGTTGTAAAGGACATAACTTTTTATTTTATGTTGGACTGTCAAATGACAATGGCTGCAGTTTAAAGGACACGTCCACTGGAACAGGATCAGAGATATATACAATGTTGCAGTCCTGGAACAGAGCGTGCCATGAAATACAGGTACCGGAAAGGAGTCCTGGACCAAGGGAGCTGCCTGTCAACAGCATTTTAATTGGCTCCTGACTGGGTGACCAGGGTTTTGTGTGGTAGCAATGCAACAGAAAGCTCGTGGCTTGTAAAGAGAAAACATCTAAAATCTCTTTTCTTCATATCTCTACAACCTGCTGTCTCTCTGAGGAAACCCCTGTAAAAAGGAAAAGGGGAAAATTGCTGTTAGAGACCTTAAAAAGCAAGTTCTCAACCAGTGAACTAAATACTGAAAGTGCTGGAAGTGCACCTCATATGATCAACAGGAACTGAAAGGAATTTGGAAGACATCGATCAAAATCAACCCACCGAATCCTGTGCTCCAGAATTGGTGCTATTGAACTGTTTTATCCCACCCTGAAAATCCATGTTTTGTGTGTTTGTGTGTCTTATGTGTTTTGTGTGTGTGTATATATAGGGATTTAAGAAGGAGTAGAGTTTAAGTTATAGAGTTAGAAATTGGCAGTTCATGATTTTTTTCTTTTGCCACTAATTAATGACAATTTGTTCAATAAACAGTTATTTACTTATTAAGTTTACAAACCTGGTGCTCGTATTCTGTTAACCTAAATTAAACAGTTGGGTAGAATTGGGGCAATCTGGTGGTTTGGTCAAACTTCTCACATTTGTCGCGGCTAAGGGAACAGCGGGACTGATATTACAGCGCACTATCCCCATTGAGCTGTGACAATGTGTCTTGAAGACAGGTGGGCTGGAGAGAGTGAGTGGTATGTTATTTTGCTTTTATCTTAGTGTTTAATTTGACTGCCACCTCTCTTCAAGAAATGCCTACCTTGAAGAAGTATTGCTCTTCTCTCCGACAGGATTTCCGTATCTCTCTTTTGACATGTTCACCTTCATTGCTTTCCATTTCTCTCCTGGTGTTTGACAAGGTGTTTACTAAAACTCGCTTTCACAGCCATATTTCATTCCTCATTGACTGTCTCCGTCTCCGACTTACCCCACATGGCACCACCGTCAACACCTCTTTGTCCTTTTGTCTATGACATCTTTTGGCAATCTCCCCCTATCACTGGCCCTCTATCCAGCTCTACCTGTCCCACCGCACCCCCTCCCTTAAACTAGCTTATATTTCACCTCTTTTCTATTTTTCCTTAGTTCTGTTGAAGGGTCATTCGGACTCGAAACGTTAACTGTGTTCCTCTCCGCAGATGCTGTCAGACCTGCTGAGTTTTTCCAGCTATTTTTGTTTTTGTTCCAGATTTCCAGCATCCGCAGTATTTTGCTTTTATCTTAGTGAGCTGTACGTGTTGGACTGGCATTTAAATGTAGCACCTGGACCTTTGACCCCGCCAGCAGACAAATCAGCTCCCGATCTGGCAGGTGATTCAGCCTGATCCTCGCCTGTGCATAATTAATGAGCTTCCAAGTGCGGAATTTCTTGCCATTCTGGCCAGGGGGTGAATCTGCCTTCCACTGCACTGAGCTTCATAAATGGAACATTCTGCCCATTAACTCTGTTTCTCTCCACAGTTGCTGCCTGACATGCTGAGTATTTCCAGAACTTTTTGTTTTTATTTCAGATTTCCAGCATCTGCAGTATTTTGTTTCTCTATTCGTGTTTTTATATAAATATAAGTTGTTTCTGTTGTCCTGTTCTACTCCTGTCCAGCCCTGTGCTAATTGTATACTAATTATGTTTAATTGTGTGTAAGTGGTGGACATTAACTGGGGATTCACTTAAGCTCCTGCAAGAGGTGTCAGCTGTGGCTCAGTTCATAGCACCCTCGCCTTTGAATCAGAGGGTTATGGGTTCATGTCCCACTCCCGGAAAACCAAGAACTGTGATTGTACTCGAAAGAGTTGCAATCTGTGACTGTTGATAACTCGAAAGAGTTTGAGCTCCTGCAAACAGACACAGACTGAAACTGTGATTGTTGGATTAGGAGGTGCATGTTTGTAATGTAAAACTCTGTAAATATGTATAAAAGTGTGTAAAGATTGGTCCCAGTTCTCTCATCACCAACTAGCCTTCTGAAATAGAATACCCCATCATTCCCTTACCTTTTCCTGCCCTGTCTGATAATGTTCTGTGTCTGTCATGGACGGAGACAGGGGGGAGAACAACCTTTCTCAGGTTCCTGTCCTTCTTTTAACTAGAAGGTCTTCTTGGGACTTCCTCCTGAACTGCTAATTTCTACTCCCCTGGATTTGGGACTTTCTTCTTTAGCTTGGGACTTGCTATCTATCCCCTTTGCTCCAGTCTCTCCCTGGCTGCTACTTTCAACCAACTTTAGTTTGAGACTGGTGATCTGCTTCTACTAAGTTGCTTCTGCCTGGCAGCAGTTTTCAAAACTGAACTCAAAACTGTTTTTTTTTTCTCTTTAGTTTGTGTGTGTGTGTGTGGGTGGGGCCTGCCACTCTGGACACCTGTTGCAAAGCAACAGCTCAGTTTTTTCTGCTCTTGTGTTTGCTTAACATCTCTTAGAGTCGTAAACTCTCATTAGAAATGCAGGCACATTTTAAAATGAAACTAAAACTCAATTTGACCTTTCCTTAACACACAGATACAGAAATACAAATCAAATTTAAATATTAAAGCTAAAGCTCATCCCTAACACCCACAAATACCAATATAACTTATTTAAACTATCTCTATTTCCTAACACAAGTGACAGAATGAATGGCTTCAAGACATAAAGTGGGAGTATAGGGTTAATATTCAGAGTGACGGGACGTGGGAAGTGGTGTTTCACAAGGGTTAGTGCTGGGTTAACTGCTGTTCACAATTTACATTAACAGGTTGGACTTTGGCATCAAATACATAATTTCTAAATTTATGGATGACACCAAATTTGGGGGGGAGGCATGGATGGGGAATGGAGATTGTCAATTTTGAAGATGACTGCAACAAATTACAGGAGGATATTATTAAACTTACAGAATGGGCAAATAATTGGCAAATGTAGTTCAACAAAGATAAATGTCAGGTAAGTGCATTTTGGTGGGAAGAATTGGGAGGTCACTTATCGGTGCGAGTCTAGGTTGGGTAGAGGAACAAAGGGATCTCTGAGTCTCAACGCACCAATCACTAAAAGTTGCTGGTTAGCAAGGCCATAAAAAGAAGCAAACCAAGAGGGATAGAATTAAAAATTAGGAAAGAGATGTTAAACCTAGATTGAATCTTGGTTGGACCATACCTAGAGCATTGTATGCAGTTCTGGTCAGCACATTATAAAAAGGATATAGAGGCACTGGAGAGGGTGTAGAAAGATTTACAAGGATGAAACCAGAAATGTGTGGGTTTACATATCAGGAAAGGATTGACAGGTTGGGTCTCTTCTCTCTTGAAAAAAGACTTAGGCATCACTAACAGAGTTCTTTAAAATGATGAAAGGTTTTGATCGAATGGATACAGAGAGAATGTTTCCTCTTGTGGGAAAGAGCAAAACTAGAGGCCATCAATATAAGGTAGTCACCAAGAAATCCAACAGGGAATTCAGAAGAAATTTCTTTACTCAAGAGAGTGGCGAGAATGTGGAACTCATTACCACAGGGAGTGGTTGAAGTGAATGGTATAGATGGATTTCAGGGGAAACTAGACAAGTGACTGAGTTTGAAGGGAGTAGAGGATTACAATGGTAGATTTAGATGAGAAAAGATGGGAGGAGGCTCAAGGGGAGCATAAACATCAGCATGGACTGGTTGGGCTGAATGGCCAGTTTCTGTGCTGTATATCCTATATAATCATATGTACGTGAAAACTAATTATATAAAGCTGTCACACTGTAACTACAATCGTCCACAGTGCAGTAAGAGCTTGGGAAGGAGGGGCACAGCCTTTGGTGGGAGAGTTAGAACCGCAGCACTTTACAAGATACTAACAGGTCATTCAATCCATCCTGGACAGTAAAGCATTACAAAGCATTCCATATTTCAACAGCTGTCTGGGTAAAGAAATTTCTCCTAACCTTTTAACTCACCCTCTTAATGATAATTCTAAATTATTGTCCCCTCATCATTGCATTCCCAACGACAGGAAATAATATTTCTCAATTCAATCTACCAAAATCCTTCATATTTTAAACAAGATCATTACATTTCCTGTTAGCCACCCCTGTGAAAGGTAAATGTCATTTTCATCTTTTACTTTCTGGAGGCCTTAGACAGACTCTTCAATTTGAGCCAACCAGGGTAAGAAATACTATCATCACCAAGCAAATTCAATAGCTGTCTGTAGTCAGTCAAATAAGTGTTTGTGGCAATCCTATCAGGATGCTTGTGTTTAAATTGAATGGCTTGACCTTCTCTCAGAAACCTGCCTGAAGCAAAATACTAAATTCCACAACTACTTGTCAGCAGGGCTGAATTTTAAAAACCAATATGTACCGTGAAAGAATTAATGAGAGGTGTGTCTTTAGCCTGTACAAGTTGAACATCTCTAATACTTGCTCTTAGCTCAGCCATTTACATTGTTCTTCTCCTGCTCACCCCTTCTAATCCTTGCACACAGTTTGCTCAATGCATTCTATAAGCTCTGTACCTTGGCCTCTATAGGTCTGTCTATTTATCTCTTCATCATCTTGGTCTAAACTGGCAGATGTACAACAACACCAAGCTGCATTTCAATAGCACCTTCACAACATGGTAAAACATCTAAAGATGCTTCACAGGATTACTTATTCAACAAAATGTGACACCATGCCACATATGGTGATATTTGAACAGGTGACTAAAGCTTAGTCAAAGAGGTAGGTTTTAGGGAGCATCTGAAAGGAGGAGGGAGAGACAGAGATGGAGAAGAAGAGATATTTAAGGAGGGAACTCTCCATCCCCTGATTTCTCCTCTTTCCACTTACTCTCCCTCAGCATTCTCTCTCTTCTCAAGAATTACTTTTCTCCAAATGCATTCACCTCCTCCCCTTCACTCCTCATGCGAGCTTTCCACCCCCAGCATACAGAAGCTACAATCCTGGCCACTGGTGCTCAGAGTGTGTGAAGAGACAGAATGGAGACTGAAAACATTGATCCAATCTCCAAAACACTGACCTGATTCCCAAAAGAGTGACAAATCAGTGGTGGTGCTGTAGTGCTGTCACTGGTGGGAGTGTGTGGTTACAATGTGACAAATTTACATAGGAAATTTCAATTATATAGAAATGGGAATTTATAACACTAAAAACTAACAGGGTATGCATGCAGATGTTTGCAGATTAACTTGAAGAAAGGTAGGCTCTCTCTCTCACTAACCCTCAATGTCTCTCACTGTCCCTCTCTCTCCGTCTCGAATACTCCCTTTGTCTCTCTCTGTCTCTCCCTCTATGTCTCTCTCTCTCTCCCTGTGTCTATCTCTCTCACTCTCTTACTCTCCCCCTCACGTTCTATCTTTATCTCTTTCTCTTTGTCTCACTTGCTCATTGTCTCTGTCTTCCTTTCTTCCTGACCCCAGCCCCTCTCTGTTTCACAATTTCTCACTTACATACATTTATAAAACACAAAACAAAGGCAACTATATATAATGTGATCAAAACATTCCCACTTTCTCTCTTTCACACACACCGCTGTTAACTGCTCCCTTAACCTGGACTTAACCTGACCTGACACCTTTAATGACTTTTGCACATATACATGCAGGTCCCTCTCTCCTGCACCTCCTTTAGAGTTGGGCCCTTAATTTTATACTGAGTCTCTATATTTTTTCTATCAAATGCATCACCTCATACTTCTCCACATTGAACTCCACCTATCTGCCACTCCACTAACTTGTCTATGTCCTTTTGAAGTTCTACACTGTCCACCAACAAGTTTAAAATGCTTCCAAGTTTGTTTCACCCGCAAATTTTGAAATTTTTCCCTATACACTAAGATCTAGATCAGAAAAAGCAAGGGTCCCAATACTGACCCCTGGGGAACTCCACTACAAACCTTCCTCCAGCCTGAAAAGCATCCAATAAACATTACTCTCCGTTTCCTATCCCTCAGTCAAATCTGTATCCAGGTTGCTACTGTCCCTTTTATTCCATCAGCTAAACTTTTCTCACAAGTCTATTGTGTGGCACTGTATCAAATGTCTTTTGGAAGCCCATGTACACGACATCAACAGCATTGCCCACATCGCCCCTCTCTGATGCCTCTTCAAAAAACACCAGGCATTAGTTAAGCAGGGATTTCCCTAAAGAAATCCATGATGGCTCTCCTTAATTAACCCGCTTTTATCCATGTAATTATTAATTTTCTCCCAAATTATTGTTTCTAGAAGTATTTCCACCACCGAAGTTAAACTGACAGGCCTGTAGTTTCTGGGCTTATCTTTACACCCTGTTTTGAACAAAGCACCACCCCTGGGTCTCAGGAAGACTGAAAGATTTTACCCAGTGTTCTGCAATTTCCACCCTCTCTTCCCTCAGTATCCTTGGACGCATCTCATCCGGTCCCGGCTTTATCCTGGAGCCTTTCCAATTCCTGCTCCTCATCAATTTTAAACCCTTCAAGTATCTGAATTGCCTCCTCTTTCACCATGGCCTGGGTAGCATCTTGTTCCTTCATCAAGTCTGAATTATATGAATTTGTCAAACATTTTTTATTTTGGTTATTTTGGAACTTATTTTAGTTCCCAAGAGAAAAATTTGTTTTATTAATTCACAGGATGTGGGCTTCGCTGGCTGGGCCAGCATTTAATTCCCATCCCTAGTTGCCCTTGAGAAGGTGGTCGTGAGCTGCCTTCTTGAACCACTGCAGTCCATGTGGTGTAGGTACACCCACAGTGCTGTTAGGGAGGGAGTTCCAGGACTTTGACCCAGTGACAATGAAGGAACGGCCAAGGATCTAAGGATTCTTGGAAGATTACTTCAGGTGCATCCACCATCTCTGTAGTTTCCCAATACTTTTTCTCTAGTGATAGTTATTGTATTTATTTCCTACCCCGCTTTTGTCCCTTGATTATTTAGTATTTTTGGAATGCTATTAGTGTCTTCTACCGTGAACACTGAATTTATTCAACTCCTTTGCCATTTCCAAGTTCACCATTATTACGTCCCCAGACTCATTCTGTAAGGGCCCTATGTTCACTTTGTCCTCTCTCTTCCTTTTTATATATTTAAAGAAGCTCTTACTGTCTGTTTTTATATTACTTGCTAGTTTACCCTCAAAGTTTATTTTCTCCCTCTTTATCATTTTTTTCATCACCTTCTTTTGGTTTTTAAAAAATCCCAATCCTCTGGTTTACCACTAATCTTTGCCACATTGTATGTTTTTTTCTTTCAATTTGATACCATCCTTAACTTCCTTGGTTAACCATGGTTGGTTCATCCCCTCCCTAGAATCCTTCTTCCTCACTGGGATATATCTTTGTTGTGAGTCGTGACCTATTTTCTTAAATGTCTGCCATTGTTCATCAACCATCTTTTCTGCTAAAGTCCTTTCCCAGTCCACTCCAGCCAACTCTGCCCTCATTCCATTGTAATTACCCTTATTTAAGTTTAGCACAGACGTTTCCGAACTAAGTTTCTCAATCTCAAACTGAATGCTAAATTCCACCATGTTATAGTCACTGTTTCCTGGGAATCTTTTACTCTGAGATCATTTATTAAACCTGCCTCATTACACATTACCAGATCCAAAATAGCCTGATCCCTGGTTGGATCCACAATATATTGTTCTAGGAAACTGTCCTGAATACACTCTATGAATTCTTGCTCGTGGCTACCTCTGCCAATTTGATTTTCCCAATCTACGTGAAGATTAAAGTCACCCATGAGTAATGTACTGCCTCTTTTACATGCCCTCATTACTCCTGATTTATTCTCTGTCCTACAGTATAACTACTGTTCGGGGGCCTATAGGCTACTCTCAACAGTGTCTTCTTCCCCTTATTTCTTACCTCCTGCCATATGGATTCTACATCTTCTGATCCATGATCATTTCTTGCTATCGTACTTATTCCATCTCGTACTAACAAAGCTACCCCACCACCCTTTCCATCCTGCCTGTATTTTCAAACGATCACAAACCCCTGAATATTTAGTTCCCAGCTTTGATCTCCTTGTAACCACTTCTCCATAATAGCTACAAGATCATACCCATTAATCTCTATTTATGCTGTTGATTTATTTATTTTGTTGCAAATACTACGTGCATTTAAATAAAGAGCCATTACTTTTGCCTTTTTACTGTTTTTTTCCCCCTTTGACCCTATTTTCTGCTTTTTTTTTAATGCTTCTACACTCTGTCCCTTCCTGTCACACTCTAGGTATCGTAGTTGCCCTGCAATGCTGCCATATCCTTTTGCTTTGTAAGCCTATTCATCTCCTTTCCAGAACCCTCCCCCACTCTATTTAGTTTTAAACCCTCTTTACAGCCCTAGTTATTCGATTCGCCAGGACACGGGTCCCAGCACGGTTCAAGTGAAGCCCGCCCCACCGGAACAACTACCGTCTACCCCAGTACTGGTGCCAGTGTCCCATGAACTGAAACCCATTCCTCCCACGCCAATATTTGAGCCACGCATTTAACTCCTTGACTTTATTTACCCTATGCCAGTTTGCCTGTGGCTCAGGTAGAATATGATCTTGGAGGTTCTGCTTTTTAATTTAGCTCCTAATTGTTCAAATTCTTTCAGCAGAGCCTCCTTTCTAGTTCTATCAATGTTGTTGGTACCAATGTGGATGATGACAACTGGATCCCTCCCCTCCCACTCCAAGTTCCTCTCCAGCCCTGAGGAGATGTCCTTAACCCTGGCACTGGGCAGGCCACACAGCCTTTGGGACTCACGCTCACAGCTGCAGAGAACAGTATCTATCCCACTAATTATACTGTCCCCTATCACTACTACGTTCCTATTTCCTCCCCCCACTTGAATGTCTCCCTGTACCACGGTGCTGTGGTCATTTCGCTCATCCTCCCTGCAGTCCCCGCTCTTGTCCACACAGCTTGCAAGAACCTTCTAACTGTTGGACAGTTGCAGGGGCTGAGGTTCCTCGAATGCTACCCCCTGGGTCCCCAAACCTGCTTCACCTGCAGTCACACCCTCCTGTCCCTGATCATAGACCAAATTTGAAGTACCTAATCTGAGGGGTGTGACCGCCTCCTGGGGCGAAGTGTCCAGGTAACTTTCCCCCTCCCTGATGTGGCGCAATGTCTGCAGCTCAGACTCCAGCTCCTTAACTTGGATCCGAAGTTCCTCGAGCTGCAAACACTTAATACAGATGTGTTCGCTCTGGATCATCTTGGTGTCCAGCAGCTCCCACAAGCTGCAGCAGCAACACATCACCCGTCCCTGCCATCACCATAATATTTTATTTAATGTATTTATTAATTACTTTTGTATCCCTTCTCTTTATACTTGAAGAATCCCTGGCTCTTTACACTTTATTGTAATTAATTATTTTACACCAGTACCGATCTTATACTTAACAAGCTATTTTTAAGAAAAAGAGAGAGCAAAAAAAGACTGGAGACCTAAACACAAACGAAAGACCTTACTTTATCGTTAAAGACCAGAAATACTCACCGATCCTACTCACCAATCAGCTGCTTTCCCTGTGCTTGCCTCACATTGTGGTTCGTGACATCACTCCGCTGCTGGTTTCATTGCAGGTAGGCATCTCAATCCATAACTTTTATCCTCTCCCACTCACCTCTCGCTCAAAATATATTATTTTGAGCGTTAGGAATAGAATAAACCTGAATCAGTGACCAGATACTCACCAATTAACCAGCTTCTTCTCCTGGAGCAGAGCAAGAATCAATTCCTGGAGGCTGAAAAGATTTAGGCAAAAGCAACCAAACACCTCTTTCCCTTCCTCTGCCTACCTCCCTGAAGTGCTCAACTCTGGCATTTTAGAGTGCCTCTATATTACAAGAGGATTTGAGTACAGGAGTAGTTAAGTCTTTCTTCAAATGTATAGAAGCTTGGTTAGACCGCATCTGGAGTACTGTGTGCAGTTTTGGTCCCCTTAGCTCAGAAAGGATATTATATACACAGAGGGAGTGCAATGAAGGTTCACTAGAAATGTTCCTGGGATGGTGGGACTGTCTTATGAAGAGAGATTGGGGAAACTGGGCCTGTATTCTCTAGAGTTTTGAAGAATGAGAGATGATCTCATTGAAACCTACAAAATATTTAAAGGGATAGACAGGGTAGATGCAGGTAAGATGTTTCCCCTATTTGGGGAGTCCAGAACCAGGGGACACAATTTCAAAATAAGGGGGAAGCCACTTAGAACTGAGATGAGGAGTTTTTTTTTTATTCAGAGGGTTGTGAATTTTGGAATTCTTTACCCCAGGGGGCTGTGGAAGCTTAGCCACTGAGTATGTTTAAAGCAGAGATTGACAGATTTCTAAGTACCAATGACATAAAGGATATGGGGATAGTGTGGGGAAAAGACATTGAAGTGGATGATCAGCCATGATCATATTGAATGGTGGAGCAGGCTTGATGGGCTGAACGGCCTTCTCCTGCACCTGTGTTCCTGTTTTTCTGTCTTCCTACTGAACCTACGACAGTGCGGCAGCCTCTCAGTACTGATGCTCCCACAGTGCGCACACCCTCAGTACTGACCCTCCTACACTGTGGCACGCCCTCAGTACTGACCCTCCGACAGTGCTACACGCCCTCAATACTGAGCCTCCCATGGTGCAGTGACCCCTCAGTACTGACCCAATACATGTGCATACCCTCGGTACTGACCCTTCGACTGTGCGGTGGCCCGTCAATACTGACCCCCCGACAGTGCAGCGCTCCCGCAGTACTGACCCTCCTACAGTGCAGTGGCCCCTTAGTACCAAACCTCCAACAGTGTGGCACGCCCTCAGTGCTGCACTGGAGTGCCTACAATATGCTGAAATCCATGGAATGGAACTTGCACCCATGACCTTTGACTCAAAGATCAAAAGTCTGCCTATTGAACCAAGCTAATGCTAGATTTGTGCACAAGAACTTTCTGTGCTGTTGGCTAAGCTGTTCCAGTACAGTTACAACACTTATGTCAAGAAGATATAATAATGTTATTGTAAATTATTTTAAAATAGAATTCTAGTATCTATGGGTGTGTCTGTGTGTCTTAATTGGATTAAAGCAGCTAGTCTGGGTGCTTTGATGTAGAGTAGTTTTGAGATGTTAATTAAATGTGAGGAGGGTAGGAGGTAAAGTGTAAATTTGCATTTGTTATAAGAAACCATTTAAGATTGCAGGTGAAATCTTACACCTAGCTAGAAGATGCCAGGCAATGTATTTTTTTTTTCAGCTTACTAATAAAATTGGTGGGATGAAAGGATGTTATTGTTAGAAGAGGTAAAATTAAAAACCTAGTGCTACAATGGAAAATTTATGTTCAAAGAGAAAGATATGTATAAAGGAGAAAGGAGATTGAGTGTAAGGGAGAGGCATTTTAAGATCCACCAAGTGTGGGAAGCCTCCAGCCTGTAAGCCCCAAGTCTACCTGCAGGACCCAGAGCTGAAAGAAACTCATTTTGAATGCGACTGTCCAGGGTCTGTTAAATCCATGAGTTTTACTGTTGCCTTAACGGGGGTGTAACTGAGAGTCAGATTAATTAGGAGATTTTTGTAGTTATTATAGTAGTAATTTTGTAGACATTGGTATGTAGTAGGGGGGAGGTGATGGCGTAGTGATACTGTCGATGGAATTGTAATGCGCTGAGGACCGGGGTTTGAATCCCATCACAGCAGATGGTGGAATTTGAATTCAATAAAAAATCTGGAATTAAAAGTCTAATGGTGACCATGAAAACATTGTCAACATTGTCGATTGTTGTAAAATCTCATCTGGTTCACTAATGTCCTTTAACAGAGGAAATCTGCTGTCCTTATCTGGTCTGGCCTACATGTGACTCCAGACCCACAGCAATGTGGCTGACTCTGAAATGGCCGAGCCAGACACTCAGTTGTAACAAACCACTACAAAGTCACAAAAAAGGAATGAAACTGGACAGACCACCCGGTACTGACCTGGGCACCAGAAACGACAACGACAAACTCAGCCCTGTTGACCCGGCAAAGTTCTCCTTACCAAAATTGGGAGACTATTCAAGCAATAGCCTGACACAGTCATCCTCGCGCAATCATATCTTACAGACTACCATTACCATCCCAGCAAAGATGGCGGCACAGTGGTATATAGTCGAGAGGGAGTTCCCTGGGGGTCCTCAACATTGACTCCGGATCCCATGACATCTCATGGCATCAGGTCAAATATGGGCCAGGAAACCTCCTGCTGATTACCACATACCGCCCTCCCTCAGCTGATGAATCAGTGCTCCTCCATGTTGAACACCACTTGGAGGAAGCACTGACGGTGACAAGGTCGCAGGATGTACTCTGGGTGGGGGACTTCATTGTCCATCACCAAGAGTGGCTCGGTAGCACCAGTATTGACCGAGCTGGCCGAGTCCTAAAGGATATAGCTGCTAGACCGGGTCTGTGGCAGGTGGTGAGGGAACTAACAAGAGGGAAAAACATACTTGACCTCATCCTCACCAACCTGCCTGCTGCAGATGCATCTGTCCATGACAGTATTGGTAGGAGTGACCACCGCACAGTCGTTGTGGAGACCAAGTCCCGCCTTCACATTGAGGATGCCCTCCATCGGGTTGTGTAGCACTACCACTGTGCTAAATGGGTGGATTTTGAACAGGTCTAGCAACTCAAGACCATTACCATGAAGCCAGGGGATCAACCCTGGTTCAATGAAAAGTGTAGGAGGGCATGCCAGGAGCAGCACCAGGCATACCTAAAAATGAGGTGTCAACAAGCTACAACACGGGACTACTTGCATGCCAAAGCGGCAAGTGATAGACAGGGCTAAGTGATCCCACAACCAACGGATCATATCTAAGCTCTGCTGTCCTGCCATATCCAGTCATGACAGGTGGTGGACAAATAAACAACTCACTGGAGGAGGAGTCTCCACAAATATCCCCATCCTCAATGATGGGGGAGCCCAGCAGATCAGTGCAAAATGTAACGCTGAAGCATTTGGTACAATCTTCAGCCAGAAGTGCTGAGTGGATGATCCATCTCGGCCTCCTGCAGAGGTTCCCAACATCACAGATGCCAGTTGTCAGCCATTTCGATTCACTCCGCGTGATATCAAGAAATGGCTGAAGGCACTGGATACTGCAAAGGCTATGGGCCGTGACAGTATTCCGGCAATAGTACTGAAGACTTAGGCTCCAGAACTTGCCGTGCCCCTAGCCAAGCTGTTCCAGTACAGCTACAACACTGGCATCTACCTGGCTAAGTGGAAAATTGCCCAGGTATGTCCTGTACACAAAAAGCAGGACAAATCCAACCCGGACAATTACCGCCCCATCAGTCTACTCTCCATCATCAGTAAAGTAATGGAAGGGGTCATCAACAGTGCTATCAAGCGGCACTTGCTTAGCAATAACCTGCTCACTGATGCCCAGTTTGGGTTCAGCCAGGGCCACTCAGCTCTTGGCCTCATTACAGCCTTGATTCAAACATGGACAAAAGAGCTGAACTCCCGAGGTGAGGTGAGAGTGACTGCCCTTGACATCAAGGCAGCATTTGACTGAGTGTGGCATCAAGGAGCCCAAGCAAAACTGGAGTCAATGGGAATCAGGGGGACAACTCTCCACTGGTTGGAGTCATACCGAGCACAAAGGAAGATGGTTGTGGTTGTTGGAGGTCAGTCACCTCAACTCCAGAACATCACTGCAGGAGTTCCTCAGGGTTTCTGAGGACAATTAGGGATGGGCAATAAATGCTGGTCCAGCCAGTGAAGCCCACATCCCATGAATGAATATTTAAAAAATTGTGGCCTCCACCAAACCATCTTCTGCTGCTTCATCAACGACTTTACTTCCATCATAAGGTCAGTATTGGGGATTGTCACTGATGATTGCACAATGTTCAGCACCATTTGCGACTCCTCAGATACTGAAGCTGTCCATGTTGAAATGCAGCAAGGTCAGGACAATATCCAGGCTTGGGCTGACAAGTGGCAAGTAACATTCATGCCATACAAGTGTCAGGCAATGACCATCTCCAACAAGAGAGAATCCAACCATCGCCCCTTGAAATTCAATGGCATTACCATCACTGAATCCCCCACTGTCAACATCCTGGTGGTTACCACTGACCAAAAATTGAACTGGACTAACCATATAAATACTGTGGCTACAAGGGCAGGTCAGAGGCTAGGAATCCTGTGACGAGTAACTCACCTCCTGACTCCCCAAAGCCTATCCACCATCTACGAGGCACAAATCAGGAGTGTGATGGAATACTCCCCACTTGCCTGGATGAGTGCAGCTCCCACAACACTCAAGAAGCTTGACACCATCCAGGACAAAGCAGCCCGCTAGATTAGCACTAAATCCAGAAACATTCACTCCCTCCACCACAGACACACTGTAGCAGCAATGTGTACCACCTACAAGATGCACTGTGGGAATTCACCAAGGCTCCTTCAACAGCTTTAAAACCCACGACAACTACCATCTAGAAGGACAAGGGCAGCAGATAGATGGGAATACCACCACCTGGAAGTTCCACTCCAAGTCACTCACCATCCTTATTTGGAAATATATTGCCGTTCCTTCACTGTCACTAGGTCAAAATCCTGGAACTGCCTTCCTAACAGCACTGTGGGTGTACCTACACCACATGGACTGCAGCGGTTCAAGAAGGCAGCTCACCACCAGCTTCTCAAGGGCAAGTAGGGATGGGCAATAAATGCTGGCCCAGCCAGAGAAGCCTACATCCCGTGAATGAATTAAAGAAAGATGTGTTTACAATCTTTCTTGTATTAATAAGCGTTTAATTTAGCTTTCTAAAAAACCTCTTGTGACTCAGTGGTCTTATTACTGAATTCAAAGCCTGCATCTCGAAACATACAAATTGCAAAAATGGGTTATGACAGTTGTTTCAAGTTTCCCTCTGGCTATGTCATAATACTGGCATCTACATGGTAATGTAATTGCCCAGGTATGTCCTGTACACAAAAAGCAGAACAAATCCAACCCGGCCAATTCACGTCCAATCAGTCTTGTTTTTATTCTTTCGCAGGATATGGACGTCGCTGGCTGGGTCAGCATTTATTGCCCAGCCCTAATTGCCCTTGAGAAGGTGGTGGTGAGCTGCCTTCTTGAATCATTGCAGTCCATGTGGTGTAGGTACACCCACAGTGCTGATAGGAAGGGAGATCCAGGATTTAGACCCAGATCAAGTCTACTTTCTATCATCAGTAAAGTGATGGAAGGGGTCATCAACAGTGCTATCAAACGGCATTTGCTTAGCAATAACCTGCTCACTGATGCTCAGTTCATGTTCAGCCAGGGCCACTGAGCCTCTGATCTCACTTCAGTCTTCATCGAAACATGGACGTACAGCTGAATTCCAGAGGTGAGGTGAGACACCTCTGGAATTGACATCAAGGCAGCATTTGACCAAATGTGGCATCAGAGGACCCGAGAAAAATGAATTCAATAGGAATCAGGGGGAAAACTCTCTGCTGGTTGGCATCATACCTAGCATAAAGGAAGATGGTTGTGGTTGTTGGAGGCCAATCATCTCAATTCCTGAACATCGCAGCAGGATTCCTTAGGGTAGTGCCCTAGGCCCAACAATTTTCAGCTTTTTAAAAATTCATTCATGGGATGTGGGCATCGCTGGTTAGTCTAGCATTTATTGCCCACCCCTAATTGCCCTTGAGAAGGCAGTGGTGAGCTGCCTTCTTGAATTGCTGCAGTCTATGTGGTGTAGGTACACCCATGGTGCATTTGGGAGGGAGTTCCAGGATTCTGACCCTGTTATGACGTGGCAGATGATGTGTGCCGGGTGGACCAAATCCACAAGGGAAACTTGGTCACACTAGCACAGCAGTTTTGCAATTTGTATTTATTACAAGATGTGTGCACTGAATTCAGAAGTAAGAAGTCCACCAAGACCTTCAGAGATTTAAAAAAATTAAATTAAAATATTTATTAACAAAATGAAAGATGTCAAGCACACACATGAGACTACAATTACTACAATAATAACTCCTAAAATTCCTAATTAACTTGACCCCCAGTTACACACTGTTTAAGGCAACGGTCCAAAAATAGATTTTAGATTTAAAATAAACTGAGCAAGTTAACACAATACCCTGGACAGTGGAATTCCAAATAGCATTTCCCCCACTTCAGTTCCGTGGCATACCAGACTCATGCTCAAATGCTGGAGGCTTCATTAAGGCTATTGCTCACACTTCTGTTCGATCTTACATTGCCTTCTCCTCTCACATAGCCTTTCATTCTCCTTTATATATGTTTCTCTCTTTTAATATGTAAATTCTATTGTTCCATATGCCTTTGAAACTGTATCTTCCTCATGACATAAAAACTTTCATGTTGCCAACGTTGCCAGTAACCTTTGGGAAAAATAAACACATTCCTTAGGCTTGCTTATTTGGCTAGTTGTAAACAGACTGGGGTCTATTTGAAATCCAACAATCCCTCCATTTATCTAATAACACAAATGTCCTTCACACTTTACATGCTAAGCCAGCATCCATGTTTACTCATTAGCATGTCAAGCAGCTGGCTTCTATTGATGATTTAAAGCTTGCAGTCTGCTTGACTATAAAATGTAATTAAATCACAAACAAACAGACCCAACTATACTTATTCCCATTAACCTACTTCACAATAAACCAGAAAAATATTATGAAAATTATATGTTAGTTTCATGACACCTCCATCCTTATGAGAAAATGAACCATCACTATTTTAATAGGCGGCTTCATTTTCTTAACCCATTTTGCACTACCTTCTATATTTATTTATATACCCACAATATTATATTACCTGATGCAAGCATCAACATAACGATATATACAAGTTCTTGGTATCAAGAGAGGTCATTTCAGTCCATTGTCCAGGTTCTAAATGTCCAATTTCCCTTTGAGCTTTAAACTCTCGACAATGCATCTGCAATTAGATTTTCTCATCCAGCCACATGTATAATCTGTAAATTAAATGGTTGCAGTAATAAACTCCATCTGAATAGCCTTGCACTTCGGTCTTGAAATCTGTCCAGGAACTTTAAAAGATTGTTGTCTGCATAAACAATCATTTCTGATGAATTGTTTGCAACATAAACCTCGAAATGCAGCAACACTAACCAGACCCAGAATCTCCTTTTTGATCATTCAATATATTCTCTGTTGTACATTCCATAAAAAATACCCTATCGATTTTTCAATTTCAGTTTCATCTTCTTGCAACAGTACAGCTCCAGTGCCTAAATCACTCGCGTCAATGGCCAACTTAAAGTGCTTGGTATAATTGGGTACTGCCAAAACAATACAGTTTTCAAACTGTCAAATGCCTTCTGACACTTCTGTGTCCATTGAAACTTCTTGTTCTTTTTTACTAGTTCAGTCAATGGAGCAAACACGCTGCTAAAATTTGGTACAAATTTCCAGCAAAACCCACTCATGCCCAGGAATCTCAACATTTCTAATGGGGAAATCCATGATGGCTTTGACTTTCACATCTCTCAGAGCCATGTTACCATGTCCAATGGTATGACCTAGATCTGTAACTTGCGTTTTTGAAGACTCACTTTTAGCCAAGTTCACCACCAAATTAGCTTCTTGCAGTCGATTAAAAAATTCTTGCAGATGTTGTAAATGCTCCTCCCATGTTTGACTGAAAACTATCAAGTCGTCAACATAAACAGCACAATTGCTCAGTCCTGCAATTATTTTGTTTGTCAGTCTTGTTGTCAGAAATGTTGCTGGTGCATTTTTCATACCAAATGGCATGACTTTAAACTGATATAATCCATCTGGCATCACAAAAGCGATATCTCCTTTGCTCTCTCTGAAAATGGTACTTGCCAATATCCTCTCAGCAAGTCAATCTTTGTGATAAACTTTGATTGCATTGAGAAAGTGGGACAATCTTCCAACCATGGTATAGGATATGAATCGGCTTTTGTCACTGCATTCACCTTTCAATAGTCCACACACAGCCTTTGTGATCCATTTGGTTTTGGTACAATCACAATATGCAAACTCCTGTTACTGCAACTAAACTCAATGATGTCATGTTGAAGCATAACTTTGTTGGACTTATTCTATAAGGATGTTGCCTTATTGAAGATGAATCACCTACATTCACATCATGTGTAGCTAAAATTTGTCCTTCCCAGCTCATTCCCACAAATAGCTTTTTGTGACTGCAATAGCTTCTCCAAATCACTTTGACGCTTGTCTAGAAGATAACTCAATATTACATTTAAAGTTTTTTAAGTACCCCCTCATTATAAGACCATAAGACGTAGCAGCAGAAGTAGGCCATTCAGCCCATTGAGTCTGCTCCACCATGCAACAAGATCATGGCTGATCTGATAATCCTCAACTCCACTCTCCTGCCTTTTCCCCATAACCCTTGAATACCTTACCGATTAAAGATTTGTCCATCTCAGCCTTGAATTATTCAATTTGATTTGAGGAAAATCAATTTCAGAATCCTTCATTTCTAACTCTTTCTCTTTATCTACCATCACTAATATCTCCTTTTGGTCCTCTTCCTTGTCAAAGTACTTTTTAAGCATATTTGCATGACACACCCACTGCTAATTTCTTCTATCTGGAGTATTTATTAAATAATTTACTTCACTCAGGGCAGAATTTTCCCTTTGGCGTGCGGGGGCGGGCCCCACACACCGACACGTAAAATGACGCGTGGTGACATTGGGGCCAGTTCCACGTCTGGCATCTCCCCAGTCGTCACAGCCTCATCGGATGCAATGGTCACTGGCAGAGGGGCGGAGGAGCTGCTGCCCTCATCCGGAGCACCCTGAGGGGAGCCCGCAGAGACAACAGGCAGCTGCTGCACCGACGTACGGTCACTTTGGATCTCCCTGCTCACCGTGGATGGATGGGCACCGAGCTGGGATACTTGGTGCCCAATCCATCTCCCATACTGGCACTGACCAGCTGAGATCAATCCGCTGTGAGGGCTTGCTGGTCTTGCGCATCCCCAGGAAGCCCTGATTGGTCTCGTGGAGGAGCCTCTCCACAAGAGTCACCACTCTCTCCATGGAGGTAGCATGGCACTTGGCCATGAGGCTCATTGCATTGGCAAGGGTCTGCGTGGACTCCTCCACCACAGAGACCAAGCCAAGCATAGCCTCATGTATCTCCGCCAGATCCTCCCACACACCCTGCTGGACTTCCAGCATTTGCTGCTTCAGGGACGACTCCAGAGGCCCATCATCAGCCACTGACTGAGCCTGTGCCTGGTTCTCCTGCAGTCCTCTGACTACTGGCGCCATGGGCATTTTCCTTCTCCGCCAGCTCCTCCAGTGGCCGTGAAGTGCCCTCACCGCTGTGCCCCAGGACACTAGCCAATGATCTAATTCCCACTGAGGTGCCAGTATGTACGCTGGTGCCTGCCTGGCAGAGATGTTGCGATGCTGGTGGGTCAGAGACTTCAGGACTCTCAGGTGTGAGGGGGGGCCTCTGCTGCTCCTCCTCCCGGCCCTGCTCCGCTGATACTGAAAGGAAGAACAAGGACATTTGATTAGTTAACGTGGAGACAATGTCAATGTGCATCCTTGTCCCCCGGATCATTATGTGCTCATCCTTCCATAAGCAATGGTCAAGCCATGTTGCAAACTTCAATCACTGAACATTCAGCAGTGTCAACATTCCCATGGCTGGGAGAACAATGCTGACCTCAGTGCTGGGCTAACAAGCCTGCCTGTGGCACCCCAGCCTCACCGACACCGGCGGACCTGGGCGCATGCCGCCTCTCCAGATCAAGGGGCTCCTGCTCGAACCTAGAAATGATGGCCAGCTGGGCCGGCCCTACGCCAGTCCTCAACCGCTCGGCAGCATTATGAATATTCTTCTACTGAAAAGGAGAAAAGGGCATTGATTAGTGCAACTTGTACATGGAATCTCTTCACTGCCATCCCACCCCAACCAGACTGGAACATTGCAGGACTCCAGTGCCTCCTCACCCCGCAGCTGCCGCACACTCACACAAAGATGCCAGACCTGTTCCCACTCCCCCTGCCCCCACCCCACCCTTGGCCAAATGCAGCCTACATCATATTTGGCACCACACAGTCCGCAATCAGGTTCGCGCCCACCCACGCCCACTCCTGCATGGCCCGTCCAACAAGGCAGAAAATTCTGCCCTCAGTTTCTTTTCAATCCTGTAAGGCCCATTAAACCTTTCCATTAATGATTCACTTAGTACTGGTAACAAAACTAACACTTTCATCACTTGTTGTGATATCTTTAAATGTTCACTAGCCAACTCACATGCTCTGTCCAATCTTGCTCTGAAGTTTGATACATAATCCAGGAGACTAGTTTCCGAATTTTGACCCACTAATTTCTCATGAATTAACTTTAGCGGTCCCCTTACCTCATGACCATAGACTCATTCAAAAAGACTAAATCTAGTCAATGCATTTGGTGCGTCCCTAATAGCAAATAACAAGAATGGAATTCCCACATCCCAGTCCTGTGGATAGTCTTGACTGTAAACCCCCATCATGGTTTTTAAAGTTTGATGCCATCTTTCCAAAGCCCCTTGTGACTCAGGATGATAAACTGTTGGCTTCAAGTGTTTTATGCCCAAACTGTTCATTACTTCCTTAAACAGCTGTGACATGAAATTCAAATCCTGATCTGATTGTATTTCTTTTGGTAAAACATATCTTGTAAAATATTTAAACAACTCTTCCACAATTCTCTTTGCTATAATATTTCTCAAAGGTATCGCTTCCAGAAACCTTGTAGACACATCCGTTATTATCTGCAAGTACTGATTTCCACTTTTAGTCTTAGGGAGGGGTCCTACACAATCATTCATGACTCTAGTAAAAGGTTCCGCAAATGCTTGAGTTGGAATTAAAGGTGCTGACTTAATCACTGCTTGTGGTTTCCCTATCATCTGACATGTGTGACATGTTCTACAGAATTTGACTACATCTCTTTGCAATCCAGGCTAATAAAAATGCTTTTGCATTTTCGCCTATGTCTTTCTAACTCCTAAATGTCCTCCTATTGGAATTTCATGAGCTATTCTCAGTATCTCATTTCTATATCCAGATGCAATTCCACCCATTTTTCACCTGTTGAAACTTGATATGGTCACCACTTCCTCATTAACACATTACCTTCATGGTAATAACATTTTGGAATACATTCTTCCTCTGTTTCCGAGTAAGCTGTCTGATATAACTGCTTTATTCATGGATCCTTTTGTTGTAGCTCTACCAACTGCCTTGAGCTAAACACTTCAACTTCATTCTCTTCCATTTACTCTTCCTGAATAATTTTATCAAAAATGGCATCAGCAAATTGAACTTCAACACCCTGTCCCTGCCTTTTAACTTCCTCTCCATCCTGTTTCAACTTGCGAGCTTGTGATCTCATTACTACACAATCTAGAAACAATCCAGAATGCTCTTTCCACAACTTCTGTTGAAAAACCTCTACATTCTGTTCAACTACTGTAGGCATCAACCACATCTGTTAACCAGCAATATCATTACCTAAAATAAATTGAACCCCTACAATGGGAAATGTTTCCACCACTCCAACAATCACCTTACCTGTTTTCCACTTACTCATTAAATTTACCTTCCACAATAGAATAGGTTTAGCATCTCCATGAACCCCACTTATTATCACCTGCTCCTGTAATATTCCCTTTGAACAACAAATATCACCAACCCATAACATTAAGGATTGTCTAGCCCCTATGTCTCTTAAAATCTTAATATCTTTACCTACTCCATCCTGTACACATGGAAAGAATTCCCCTTCACATACAAAATCTTTAAACATTTCTGCAACCTGCTCCTCAGAACTCCCTTGGGTAAATTGTGAACACATTCCCACTTCTTTACCTATCACTGCTTCTTCCTGTTTTACCTGTACACAAACCATTGTTTTTTTTCTGTGCCTGGACCTCAGAACCCACAATACTTTTACTTCCAGGACTTTTCTGTATTCCAAGTATTGTAACAGATTTTCCCTGTAATTTCCAATAAATTGACTTCTTGTGCCCAACTTTATTATAATGAAAACACCTCAATTTCCGAGTGGCACTTCAGCCCTCAGCACCTTCCTTTTTAGTCTAAGAAAAAACTTCCTGGGAATTTCCACCTACCTCTTCTCTTCCCTGATGACCCACCTTCCTTTCACCTTCCCACTTTAAATCCTTCTATGATTTAAAAGGGTGACAAAAAAAAAAGGTTTAGCTCTATGAACTAACTCACAATCATCAGCTATCTCTGCTGCTTGTCTTGCCATTTTAACCCTCTGTCCTTCCACATAAGTTCCCACTGCCGAAGGAATTGAATTTTTAAATTCTTCCAAAAGAATTACTTCTCTAAGGGCTGCATATGTTGTCTCTATCTTTAATGCCCATACCAACCGGTCAAAATTATATTGAGCTTGAGAGAGCAAAACAAAGTAAGTTTACACAGGCTGTTTCCTTATATTCCTAAATTTCTGTCTGTTTGCCTCAGGAACCAACTCATATGCACTCAAAATAGCCTTTTTTACTGCATCATAACCCACCGACTCTTCTTCTGACAGCGAAACATAAACCCCATGAGCTCTACCCACTAACCTAGACTGTAAAACAACATCCAGTTTTCTTGTAGCCATTTAATCGGTTTAGCTATCTTCCCAAATGGAATAAAGAATGCCTCCACATCTCCTTCTTCAAACTTCGAAAGAGCCTGCACAAACTTAAACCCCACTGGGTTTTCGGTTGAAGGATTTTTCATCATCAGAACCTCCCTCAGCACCTGAGGTCTCTTTTTTAAAGCTCAGCTTTTTAAGCTGGTATTCTGTTTCTCCTTCCTTCCCCCGCTCTGCCATTGTAAACTCCCCCCCCCACACTCCCACCCCCCCACCCCACCCCCCCACCCCCACCCCCGGAGGGCAAGTTTTCGCATTTCCATTTCTCTCTTAAATACTCTCTCTTTTTCTCTTTCTTTCTCTGTTGCCTCGAGTTCAAATTATTTTTCATTTCCATTGTTTGTTCAAATTCAAGTTTCTTCACTTGTAGCTGAAGTCTCACTACCTCCAGCTGTGACTCACTGGTGTCAGGCATCATTTCAAATTCAAACGCTGTGCTATCACTTCAACTATATCTGCTTTCTTTGCCCCTACAGGTAACCTCAACTGCAACCTATCCACCAATTCTGTTATCTTACCCTTAGATACTTTTTGTAACCCAATCAGAGGCATTTGACAATCAAAGGCACATGGCAAATTGGTCAGGGTTGGTGGAGTGGGCGGTAAAGTGGCAGATGGATTTTAACATAGAGAAATGTGAGGTCATAAATTTAGGGAGGTCAAACAGTTACAGGGATTACACAATAAATGGGAATATACTAAGAGGGGTAGATGAAGTGAGAGATCTTGGTGTACACAGGTCCCTGAAGGCAGCAGTTCAAGTAGACAAGGTTGTAAAGAAGGCATATGGAATGCTCTCCTTCATTGACAGAGGTATAGAATATAAAAGTAAGGATATAATGTTGGAATTGTATAAAACACTGGTGAGGCCTCAACTGGAGTATTGTGTGCAGTTCTGGTCACCACATTACAGGAAGGACGTAATAGCTCTGGAGAGAGTGCAGAGGAGGTTTACAAGAATGTTGCCAGGGTTAGAAAAGTGTAGCTACGAGGAGAGGTTGGATAGGTTGAGGTTATTTTCCTTGAAACAAAGAAGGCTGAGAGGTGACTTGATTGAGGTGTACAAAATTATGAGGGGAATAGATAAAGTGGACAGGATAAAATTGTTTCCCTTGGTGGAGAATTCTAGAACCAGGGGACATAGATTCAAGATAAGTGGCAGAAGGTGTAGGGGGGACATGAGGAAGAACTTTTTTACACAGAGGGTAGTGGGTGTCTGGAATTCGCTGCCCAAGTTGGTGGTAGAGGCAGAAACTCTAAACTGTTTTAAAAAGTACCTGGATCTGCACCTTAAGTGCTGTAAGCTGCAGGGCTATGGGCCGGGTGCAGGAAGGTGGGATTAGAAAGGGTACCTGGGTGTCCTCGGGCTGGCATGGACAAGATGGGCCAAATGGCCTCCTTCTGTGCTGTAACTTTTCTATGGTTCTATATTTTCTACTTCCAAAGAAGTTTTAGCCATGGATGCAGCCATTTTTCTAGTCTCACCACTTTAAACCCCTCACACCAACCCCTGAATTCAATGTGCTTCTCATACTCGTAACCTTAAGATTCACCAGCTCCAAGCCAATCAAGGAATTCCAACACTCGCGGACGAGCCTCCAGTTTGTAATGACATGGCAGATGATGTATGCCAGGTGGACCAAATCCACGAGGGAAACTTGGTTGCGCTATCGCAACAGTTTTGTAACTTGTATTTATTATGAGATGCATGCACTGAATTGAGAATTAATGAGTCAACCAAGACCTTTAGAGATTTTTAAAAAATAAATGGAAATATTTATTAACAAAATAAAAGATGTCAAGCACACATGTAAGGCTACAATTACTACTATAATAACTCCTAATTAACCTGGCCCCCAGTTACACTCCTTTTAAGGCAACGGTCCAAACATAGAGTTTTGATTTAAAACAAACTGAGCAAGTTAACACAATACCCTGGACAGTAGAATTTCAAATGGAGTTTTCCCCACTTCAGTTCTGTGGAATAGCAGAATCATGCTCAAATGCTTCATTGAGGCTATTTCACACACTTCAGTTAGATCCTACATAGCCTTATCCTCTCACATAGCCTTTCATTCTTCTTTATATATGTTTCTCTCTTTTAACATCTACAAGATGCACTGCAGGAACTCACCATGGCTTCCTCGACAGTACCTTCCAAACCTGCAACCTCCAACCTAGAAGAACAAGGGCAGCAGAGGCATGGCAACGCCACCACCTGCAAGTTCCCCTCCAAACTAGACACCATCCTGACTTGGAAATATAACGCTGTCCCTTCATTGTCACTGGGTCAAAATCCTGGAGCTCCCTCCCTAACAGCACTTTGGGTGTACCTACACCACACATGCTGCAGCAGTTTAAGAAGTCAGCTCACATCACCTTCTCAAGGGCAATTAGGGATACACGATAAATGCTGGCCTAGCCAATGATGCCCATACCCCATGAATGATTAAAAGGAAAATGAATAACAAAAATTTTAAAATCTCAGACATTTTTCGAGAATTGATGTTACCCAGCTGCCAGATTGTATTATCTGAGTGAAGAGAAAATAACAACATTTTCCATCATAAATGGAAAGATAATTTATAATTGGGAAGTGTTCATATAACGAGTATGAAAAAATCTGCCAAATGGAAGTTAAGTGGTCTCGAGTGTTATGATCCCAGCTGATGGTCCTACTGGACAAGTCAGATCCCAGGGTAGAACCCAGCTTGATAGATCCAAACTTTCATTTTTTGTTTAGAAACATGGAGAGTGGCTACTGAACAGAGTCACAGGAGTCAGTTGATGAACTTTTAACAAAAGAGTAAAACATTTATTGAACAAGTAAAGATTAACTATATTACAATACTCCTTAATCCACAACTATACCTTTACAGATATAGACAGATTCATAAGGAAAGCACAAGTTACAAAAACAATCTTATACTTTCATGTTCACAGCAAGTACACAGTCCATGTGAATTAATAGGCGACCTGTAGTCAGGCACACCACACTCTGAAACCAAGTGACAGATGCTACACCAACCAGATGCTATGGAAACTCATCAACTCCCCCCAGATGCTTGTCACACCATGAGCCAACCAGTCTCAGTGAACTCCGTCTTTCATACGAGGGTTTCCAATCTCCACTCTCGAAGAATTGTGTTGGAATCTTCTCCCAAATGACACTTTCTCTTGGACACCTTCCATAAGGGTCCCCTCCAGGGTTTCAAACACTCTTTCAGTTGTTCCTCTCCCCTGGATTGCCACGTGTATTCAAGCCTTGCCTTCCACACATTCTCTCTCTCATATACTCGGCTGTGTCAATGAACACCACTGCTTCACATGCCCATGGTAAAGAGTTACAGACCTTCAGCTGTCTCCTTGGATCTATTGGCTTCTCGCGAGTCTATTTGCTTTAAGTCTACATCTTGCTGTGTTCTCCCTTTAAGCTTGGAGCCTTCCTCTCTGCTTCTTACTTTCACTTCCACTGTACAGGACCTTTTTCCAAACTCATGTTTTTCCTTGGACTAGAAGGTCTTCTTGGGACTTTCTTTCTTCCATTTAGGACCTGCTCCCAGGTTTCTGGACTTTCTCCTATTCTTTTGGGAAATCTGCTCTCTCTGCAGTTCCCTCTGCTGTGTCCAGCCTCTCCTGGCTCCTGGCTTCAGCTGAACTAAAAACCTGCTGTTCTGTTTGTCCCTGACTCCGTGTGGGCCTCCTGTTGCTAGGCATCAGCACAGCTTTTGCTCCCTTGTTTGTTTTAACTCCCCTTCAAGAATCGTAAAACCTCATTAAAAAGCAGGCACCTTTTAAGGTGAAACTAAAACTCAAGTCCCCCCCCAACCCTTTCTTTATACATAAATACAAATTAAACTTAAAGCTAAAACTCATTCCTAACACCCATAAATACAAATATAACTTACTTAAACTATATCTAGTTCCTAACAAGAGAAAGTGTACATGGATATAAGATTTTTAATTTATGATTCAGATAAATAGATTTGAAACAGCGATCTCAGGAGTGATTCAATGTCTAAACTGTTCCTTTAGAATTACCCTGTTCTTCTAATTCTATTCCGCAGTTTAATACCACTTTTGTTCTACATCTCTCGAGAGCATTTATCAAATAATTTCAGAAAGTCGCAACACAGGCCTTCAACCACATCTGCAGATTTCCAACGTAGTTGCAAAGATCTAAAGTACATGATGATCATCCTTAGGAAATATTAGGCTGACTTTATTGTATATAATTAAAACGAAGAGCTGGGAAAATCTAAGTAGGTCTGGCAGCACCTGAGGAGAGGCAGAGTTAAAGTTTTGGGTCCAATATGACCCTTCATCCAAACTGAAGAGGGGTAGAAATGAGATGGGTTTTATGCTATTGAAAAAAGGGGCGGGGCAGGTGGAGCAAAAGAGAAGGTCATGGATAGGTTATAGGGTGGGGAAATTAAATGACAAAGATGTCACAGAACACAAGACAAAGGGAATGGTGATGCTAATGTTAAAGACACAAAGCGTTTGTCCAGAATAGGTGTTAATAGCAGAATAAAGGTTTGCACTGTCTGAAAACAAACTGGCAGAATGTGTTAACAGCACTGTTACAGACAGGAGAAGCAAAATAGAACTCCTTTCCCCTCTTGCCACCTACCTCTAAGCAGACGTGTTTTCAATTGTTTAAAAATAGTGCGTTTCCCCAAGCTCTTAGTTTGTGAAGTCCAATTGTTAAAGTGACTCGCAGCAAACTCTCTTTATGATTAAAGCAGGTTAGTTTATTCACACATTTAAACCCCAGGGAATGATTGCAACTTCATGCACAAGCAGTAAGGGGGATAGAAAAGAGGAGTTTTACAACTATGAATAACTTAACAGTAAACAGAAATGGATATCAGTTCACATTATTTCTAGAGCCCAGAAAATCAGAGTCCAGGGAGGATTCCTTCTCGGAGAAGTTCCAGTTCCAGTCAGTTCCTGGTAGTAGACAGCAGTGCAGAATCCCTTTAAAGTGAACAGTGATACAGCAAGATAAGATTGCTGAACGCCCCTGACAGTGCGGCACTCTCTCAGCGCTGACACCCCCCGGCAGTGCGGCGCTCTCTCAATTCTGACCCCTTCAGCAGGGCAGTGCTCCTTCAGTGTTGAACCCCCTCCCCAACAGTGCGGCACTCTCTCAGTGCTGACCCCTAGCAGTGTAGCACTCTCTCAGTGCTGACCCCCCAGCAGAGCGGCACTCTCTCAGTGCTGACCCCTGGCAGTATGGCACGCTCTCAGTGCTGACCCCTGGCAGTGCGGCACTCTCTCAGTGCTGACCCCTGGCAGTATGGCACTCTCTCAGTGCTGACCCACCAGAACTGCAGCACTCTCTCAGTGCTGACCCCCCAGCAGTGCGGCACTCCCTCAGTGTTGACCCCTGGCAGTATGGCACTCTCTCAGTGCTGACCCACCAGAACTGCAGCACTCTCTCAGTGCTGACCCCCCAGCAGTGCGGCACTCCCTCAGTGTTGACCCCTGGCAGTATGGCACTCTCTCAGTGTTGACCCCTGGCAGTGTGGCGCTCTCTCAGTGCTGACCCCTGGCAGTGCGGCGCTCTCTCAGTGCTGACCCCTGGCAGTATGGCACTCTCTCAGTGCTGACCCACCAGAACTGCAGCACTCTCTCAGTGCTGACCCCCCAGCAGTGCGGCACTCCCTCAGTGTTGACCCCTGGCAGTGTGGCACTCTCTCAGTGTTGACCCCTGGCAGTGTGGCACTCTCTCAGTGCTGACCCCTGGCAGTGTGGCACTCTCTCAGTGCTGACCCCTGGCAGTGCCGTGCACTCTATGTGCTGAGTACTGGCTGTGCGGCGCACTCTCAGTGCTGACCCTCCAGCAGTGCCACACTCTCTCAGTCCTGCATTGAGTGTCGATCTAGATAATGGGCACAAGTCTCTGGAGTGGGGCTTGAATTGATAACCACCTAGCCCAGAGGTGAGAATGCTACTGACTGGACCAAGGGGTTGTCTATGAGGAAAAGTTGAGTAGGTTGGGTCTATGCTCATTGCAGTTTCGAAGAATGAGAGATAATTTTATTGAAACATCGAAGAATGTGAGGGGGTTTGACAGGGTAGGTGCTGAATATGTGGAATCTTTTACCACAGAGGGCTATAGAGGCTGGGTCGTTAAATATATTCAAGGCTCAGATCAACACATTTTTAATCAGTGAGGAAATTAACAACATAAATGAATTAACAGCACAAATAAAGGCTAATGGGTATGATCTTATAGACATTATGGAGATGTGGTTACAAGGAGATCAAAGCTGGAAACTAAATATTCTGGGATATGTGACATTCTGAAAGGACAGGCAGGATGGAAAGGGTGGTGGGGTAGCTTTATTAGTGTGAGATGGAATAAGTTCGATATCTAGAAAGGATCTTGGATCGGAAGATGTAGAATCCATCTGGGTGGAGGTAAGAAATAACAGGGAGAAGATGACACTGGTGGGAGTAGTCTATAGGCCCCTATAGCTGCATTGTAGGACAGGGAATAAATCAGGAGATAATGAAGGAATGTAAATAAAGACAGTACATTAATCATGGGTGACTTTAATCTCCGTGTAGATTGGGAAAATCAAATTGGCAGAGGTAGCCACGAGCAAGAATTCATAGAGTGTATTTGGGACAGTTTCCTAGAACAATATGTGGTGGATCCAACCAGGGATCAGGCTATTTTGGATCTGGTAATGTATAATGAGGCAGGTTTAATAAATGATCTCAGAGTAAAAGATCCCCTAGGTAATAGTGACCATAATGTGGTAGAATTTAGCATTTAGTTTGAGAGTGAAAAACTTGGGCTGGAAACAACAGTGCTAAATTTAAATAAGCGTAATTACAAAGGAATAGGGGCAGAGTTGGCTAGAGTGGACTGGGATAGGATTTTAGCAGAAAAAAACAGTTGATGAACAATGGCAGACGTTTAAGAAAATAGTTCATGACTCACAACAAAGATATATCCCAGTGAGGAAGAAGAATTCAAGGAAGGGGATAAACCAACCATAGTTAACCAAGGAAGTTAAGGAGAGTATCAAATTGAAAGAAAAGACATACAATGTGGCAAAGATTCGCGGTAAACCAGAGGATTGGGAAAGTTTTAAAAACCAACTAAAGATGACCAAAAAATAATAAAGAGGGAGAAAATAAACTTTGAGGGTAAACTAGCAAGAAATATAAAATGGACAGTAAGAGCTTCTTTAAATATATAAAAAGGAAGAGAGAGGCCAAAGTCAACATAGGCCCCTTAGAGAATGAGGCTGGGGAAATAATAATGGGGAACCAGGAAATGGCAGAGGAGTTGAATAAATACTTTGATTCAGTATTCATGGTAGAAGACACTAATAGTATTCCAATGCTAAATAATCAAGGGGCAAAAGAGGGGGAGGAAATAAATACATTAACTATCACTAGAGAAAATGTACTAGGGAAACTTATGGAGCTAAAGGCTGATATGTCTCACAGACCTGATGGGTTGCATCCTAGGATATTAAAGGAGGTAGCTACACAGATAGTGGATGCACTGGTAGTAATCTCCCAAGATAGATTCTGGAAAAGTCCCAGAGGATTGGAAAACTGCCAATGTAACACCCTTATTCAAAAAGGGAGGGAGACAAAAAACAGGTAACTAAAGCCAGTTAACTTAACATCTGTTATTGGGAAAATGTTAGAGTCTATTATAAAGGATGTAATAGCAGAGCATTTAGAATTACATAATCTAATAAAGCAGAGTCGGCATGGCTTCATGAAGGGGAAATCATGTCTGACAAATTTATTAGAATTCTTTGAGGAGGTAACAAGCAGGATAGATAAAGGGGAACCAGTAGATGTAATATATTTGGATTTACAAAAGACATTCAATAAGGTACCGCACATAAGGCTACTTAATAAGAGCCCATGGTGCTAGGGGTAGTATATTATAGTATATGGATAGAGGATTGCCTAACTAATAGGAGACAGAGAGTTGGGATAAGGGGAGTATTTTCAGGATGGCAACCTATAACTAGTGGAGTGCCATAGGGATCAGTGCTGGGCCACAATTATTTACACTATATATATATGACTTACATGAGGGAAGTGAATGTACTATCGCCAAATTTGTGGATGACACAAAAATAGGTGGGAAGGCAAGTGGTGAGGATGACACAAGGAGACTATAGAGGGATATAAACAGGTTAAGTGAATGGGCAAAAAGGTGGCAGATGGAATATAATGTGGGAAAGTGTGAGGTTGGCAGGAAGAATAGAGGAGCTGAATATTATTTAAATGGAGAAATACTGCAGAAGGCTGCATCAAAGAGGGATTTGGGAGTCCTTGTGCATGAATCTGCAAAAGCTAACAAACAGGTTTAATAGGTAATAAGGAAGGCAAATGGAATGTTGGCCTTTATTTCAAAGGGAATGGAGTATAAAAATAGGGAAGCCTTGCTAAAACTATACAAGGCACTAGTTAGACCACACCTAGAATACTGTGAACAGTTTTGGTCTCCTTATCTAAGGAAAGATATACTGGCATTGGAAGCAGTCCAGAGAAGGTTCACTAGGTTGATCCCGGGTATGGAGGGATTTTCTTATGAGGAGAGGTTGAGTAGGTTGGGTCTATACTCATTGGAGTTTAGAAGAATGAGAGGTGACCTTATTGAAGCTTATAAGACAGAATTTTCAATTTGATGTGCAGGGGGCTGGCCCCACATATCCGCGCGTAAAATGACGCATGGTGATGTCGGGCGAGCGTCCTTATGTCACCTCGCGTCATCGCGATATTTCGCTGGGCGGGCGCATGATGAAGTTCGACGCACGCCTGCCATTAATTAACGGGCTAGTTAAGGCCCTTAATTCATCAATCGACGGTGATTTTTAGGTGCCCGCGTGATCTTCGGGTCGGCGCACAGGCAGGTGGGTAAGAGTCTTTTCTGTGAACCTCATCCACGGGCGGGATAAGAGGGCTCAGTGGGGTCGTCAATCTGCTTTGTGCAGCATTTATTGGAGAAAGTATTTTAAACTTGCCTGTTTACCAGACTGATTCCTGGGATGGCGGGACTGACATATGAGGAGAAATTGAGTCGATTAGCATTATATTCGCTGGAGTTCAGAAGAATGAGGGGGGATCTCATAGAAACCTATAAAATTGTAACAGGACTAGACAGGGTAGATGCAGGAAGGATGTTCCTGATGGTGGGGGAGTCCAGAACCAGGGGTCACAGCCTGAGGATACGGGGTAGATCATTTAGGACTGAGATGAGGAGAAATTTCTTCATCCAGAGAGTGGTGACCCTGTGGAATTCGCTGCCACAGAAAGTAGTTGAGGCCAAAACATTGTATGTTTTCAAGAAGGAGTTAGATACAGCTCTTGGGGTGAAAGGGATCAAAGGATATGGGGAGAAAGCGGGAGCAGGCTATTGAGTTGGATGATCAGCCATAATCATAATGAATGGCGGAGCAGGCTCGAAGGGCCGAATGGCCTACTCCTGCTCCGATTTTCTATGTTTCTATCTTCTATGTTTCTGTGTGATCTGTAGCAGTTCAGAACAAATTCCAGCAGCTTTCTCTGTACTTTGAACGTTCAGGTCAGAACCCTGCAGACAGTAATCTTTCTCGGGCCTGCAGCTTTCCGGAGGCCTCCCCTTAGCCTGGGTACGGGTTCTGACATGTCCACTGGAGGCAGCTCCTCTGAGGAGGAAGGGAGGGATAGAATAAGGAGGAGGCCAGGAGTGGACAATCAGCCTCCAGGGGGGCCACTTTGGGAGGCCAGGCGCAGGCACAAGGGGCGCAGGGCCAAGAGGTTGTCCAAGATGGAAGGGGCTGCAGAAGATGCCACTATCCTGCTGCCAGGGTTTACAGGCAGCAAAGCAGCTACCTCAATATGACTGAGGTGCAGCACCGAAGGAGGCTCCGACTCTCAAGGGAGACAGTCAACTACACCTGTCAGATGATTGGCCCTGAGATCTCCCCTAACTGTGTGGGTGGACACCCTATGCCAGTGGCTCTGAAGGTCACAGTTGCCCTCAACTTCTATGCCTCTGGCTCCTTCCAGGGCTCGGTGGGTGATCTTTGCTGTGTCTCCCAATCAGCTGTCCACACTTGTGTCAAGCAGGTTACAGACGCTCTGTTCAGACGGGCATTGACATTCATTCACTTCCATTGGGACGAGGCCAGCCAGGCTTCACGGCCATTGCTGGTTTCCCCCGTGTCCAGGGTGCAATAGACTGTCCACATGTGGCCATCAAGGCACCAGCGGGTGAGCTCGGTGCCTTCGTCAACAGGAAGGGCTTCCACTCCATGAACGTGCAGATAGTGTGTGATCACAGGGTGCTGATTCTTCAAGTCTGTGCAAGGTACCCAGGCAGCTCCCACGACGCCTACATCCTCAGACACTCCCAGGTGCCGGGGCTCTTCAGTGCTCCAGCCCGACTGGATGGATGGCTGCTGGGTGATCCCCTCAGAAGGTGGCTCATGACGTCTCTTCGCCATCCAAGAACAGAGGCTGAGCAGCGGTACAATAGGAGCCACGGCACCACAAGGGCTGTGGTGGAGAGAGCCATCGGTCTTCTCAAGATGCGCTTCCGATGCCTGGACTGTTCAGGGGGTGCACTCCAGTACCTCCCAGGTCGTGTGTTGGTGATAGTGGTAGCATGCTGCGCTCTCCACAATCTGGCACTGGAAAGGGGGGGATGCAGTGGACGGTGAAGACATTGACACATTGTCTGCGGCTGCACACGATGAGTCCAGCAGTGATTCTGAGGATGAGCAAGCACAGGGAAATACTGAGGGGGTAGATGCTCACCAGGGACTACACCAAGGAGGCAAGGACACCCAGGAGGCTTTAATCCAACAAACCTTCAGCCAGCACAACACACATGGATCAGCAGGACCAGCCTTGCCTGGCGCATCCATACCTCAGCACCTAAGTGCGAAATCTGCCAGGTCATCAGCAGGAACTAAGGGCTTTGGACATAAATTTGAATGCCCAAACAAACACTCATGACATTTCTCTTAAACATACACACGTGGAACAAAGGAGCCACCCTCAGCCATGGTAACACATCGGATTCTTATTTTAAACATCAGATGTTCTCACAATTCCAGAACAAAACTTTGTAAGCAAGCAAAAAAAAATCCTAAGGACCTAATCTCAGGCCAACACAAAAGCACCAGTGAGAAACCCGTGGTGTGCCTAAGGTGCCTTATGTTTTCATTTCCGGGTGCTACGTCTTGGTGCTGCCCCATCGCTGGGAGTGGTATCTGAGACAGCTGCTGACTCTGCTGTCCTGTTGGCCTCGATGACCTTGGCGGTCGTCCTCTGGCCCGTGGAGCCTGTGCTGGTCCCGCCTGGGAGGGAGCCGCCAGTTCCACAGCTGGTATCTCCCCAGTCATCGCAGCCTCACCGGATGCTACAGTCACTGGGAGAGGGGCGGAGGAGCTGGTGCCCTCATCCGGAGCGCCCTGAGAGGTGCCCGCAGAGACGCCAGGCAGTTGCTGCGCTGACATACGGTCGCTTTGGACCTCCCTGCTCACTGTGGATGGATGGGCAACGAGCTGGGAGGCTTGAAGCTCACACCATCTCCCACATTGGCGCTGTGAGGGCTGCAGGTCCGAGTGTAAATCCAGGAGGAGCTGATTATTCTCCTGGAAGCCCCTCTCCACGAGAGTCACCACTCTCTCCATGGAGGAAGCATGGCGCTCGGACATGAGGCTCACTGCATCACTGATACTCCGTGTGGACTCCACCATGGACACCAGGTGAAGCACAGCCTCATGTATCACTCCCAGATGCCCCCCCAACACCCGGCCACATTTCCTGCGGCTTCTGCGTCGTGGACGACTCCAGAGGCTCATCATCACACACCAACTGAGCATGTGCCTGGTCCCCTGCAGTCCCCTGGCTGTTGGCGCCATGGGCACTCTCTGTCTCTGCCAGCTCCTCCAGCGACTGTGAAATGCCCTCTCCACTGTGCCCTGGGACACTAGCCAATGTTCCAATGCCCACCGAGGCGCTAGTATCTGCGCTGGTGCCTGCCTCGCAGAAAGGGTGTGACACAGGTGACACTTGAGGGTCCTCAGGTGTGAGGGGGGCATCTGCAGCGCCTCCTGCCAGCCAGGCTCTGATGACGCTGAAATGAACAACAAGGATCAGTTAGTGTGCACACAGTGACACACTTCATCCCTTTCCCCCAGCTTATTATGTGCTCAATTTTCTAGAACCAATGGGCAAGAACATTAGTGGGGTGGCAAATAGTGAGGAGAATAGCCTTACATAACAGGCGGATAGAGACGGGCTGGTCAGATGGGCTGATCAGTGGCAAATGGAATTTAATCTGGATAAGTGTGAGGTGATGCACTTGGGCAGGACAAACGAGGCACAGGCATACACGATGAATGGTAGGACCCTGGGAAGTAACGAGGATCAGAAGGACCTTGGTGTGCATGTCGACTGGTCCCTTAAGGTAGCGGGACAGGTACATAAGATGTTTAAGAAGGCAAATGCCATACTTGCCTTTATTAGCTGAGGCATGGAATATAGGAGCAGGGAGGTCATGTTCCAAGTGCAGAAAATGCTGCCTGGGCCACAGCTATAGTTCTGCATGCAGTTCTGAAATGCGCTTTACGGGGGGGATGTGATTGGAGTGGAGAGAATGCAGAGGTCGTTGGCCAGGATGCTGGCTGGCCTGGAGAGTTTGACTGATGAGGAGACATAGGAGACAATGGTTGGGGTTATTTTCCTTGGAGCAGAGGAGATTGAGGGGTGACATGATTGAGGTGTATAAACTTATGAGGGGCATAGGTAGGGTGGACAGAAAGGAAATTTTCCCCTTGGCGGAGGGATCAGTAACCGGGTGATGTAGATTTAAGGTAAGGGGCATGAGGTTTACAGAGGATGTGATGAGCAACTTTTGCACCCGGAGGGTGTTGGGAATGTGGAATGCACTGCCTGAAAGGGTGGTGGAAGCAGAAACCCTCCTAACATGTAATAAGTATCAATAAATATTAATAATAAGCTTACAGTACTGGATCCAGGTGCACCGCACCACGTCATGGGATCTCACTGCCTCCACCACCTCCTCCCAGGCACATTTCGTCATGTGGGGGAGGGCCTCCTCCTCCCATCCTGGGGGACCAACACCTCCCGGCCGGCTGCCACCTCCGCGGGGAGGGCAGCAAGGTATTCAGCTGAAAAGCGAGGGTCACATTGGCCCCCCTGCTCCTGGGGCTGACCCTGCAGCCTGCCCTGCTCCTGGGGCTGACCCTGCAGCCTGGTCCTGCTCCTGGGGCTGACCCTGCCCTGCTCCTGGGGCTGACCCTGCAGCCTGGCCCTGCTCCTGGGGCTGACCCTGCAGCCTGGCCCTGCTCCTGGGGCTGACCCTGCCCTGCTCCTGGGGCTGACCCTGCAGCCTGGCCCTGCTCCTGGGGCTGACCCTGCAGCCTGGCCCTGCTACTGGGGCTGACCCTGCCCTGCTCCTGGGGCTGACCCTGCAGCCTGGCCCTGCTCCTGGGGCTGACCCTGCAGCCTGGCCCTGCAGCCTGGCCCTGCTCCTGGGGCTGACCCTGCAGCCTGGCCCTGCTCCTGGGGCTGACCCTGCAGCCTGGCCCTGCTCCTGGGGCTGACCCTGCAGCCTGGCCCTGCTCCTGGGGCTGACCCTGCAGCCTGGCCCTGCCCCTGGGGCTGACCCTGCAGCCTGGCCCTGCTCCTGGGGCTGACCCTGCAGCCTGGCCCTGCTCCTGGGGCTGACCCTGCAGCCTGGCCCTGCTCCTGGGGCTGACCCTGCAGCCTGCCCTGCCCCTGGGGCTGACCCTGCAGCCTGCCCTGCCCCTGGGGCTGACCCTGCAGCCTGGCCCTGCTCCTCTGCCCTCCCTCCAGCCTGGCCCTGCTCAGCCAACCCCCTGTGGTGCGCCCTCGAAGTGGCCACTGTCACCAGCCTACAGGAGGCTGCCAGGTCACCATTGGACCCGGGGGTCTGTGCACGCCTGCCGCAGCCCCCACACTCCCGCTATCCACAGGAGTCCGCAAATATGCTGGGCCTTAATTGGCCCGCCTGCATAATATGGCGGCACGGACTCGATCGCTGGAAGCCACACTCCCCAGGGCACCCCCAGCCAATGCTGCCACACTCCCCAGGGCACCCCCAGCCAATGCTGCTACACTCCCCAGGGCACCCCCAGCCAATGCTGCCACACTCCCCAGGAAACCCCCAGCCAATGCTGCCACACTCCCCAGGGCACCTCCAGCCAATGCTGCTACACTCCCCAGGGCACCCCCAGCCAATGCTGCCACACTCCCCAGGGCACCTCCAGCCAATGCTGCCACACTCCCCAGGGCACCTCCAGCCAATGCTGCCACACTCCCCAGGGCACCTCCAGCCAATGCTGCTACACTCCCCAGGGCACCCCCAGCCAATGCTGCCACATGTACACAATCTTGGCTGTCGCCTCAGTGCAACGCTGAGGGAGCGCTGCACTGTCTGAGCTGCCAGCTTTCAAATCAGATGCTAAATTGAGGCTCTACCTGTCTGGATGAACATTAAAGGTTCCACAGCATTAAGCTAATAAAAAGGGGGTTTCTCCCAGAATATTCCTCTCTCAACCAACATCAGTAAAACAGATAAATTGCTCTTCTGTGTTACTGTTATTTGTGGGAGCTTGCTGTGTGTAAATTGTGTGTAACATTTACCTATGTAATAGTGAGTGCACTTTATGAGTACTTCATTGGCTGTAAAATACTTTCAGATTGCTTGAGGATGGAAAGAGTGCTATATAAATGCAAGTTTTTTCTTTCTGTGAAACTGATGATGAGTTGAACATCTCCTTTGTTTATTCAGTCCTCATAATCTGGAATTATTTCCGTATGGCTTTATTTGTTTATTGAAGAAATGATTCTACTTTTAGTGATCCATAATAGCAACCTGCAGCTAGACTAAGCTGTACAAACACAGAAGCTGAGGCTCTGCAATCCCCCTCAAACCTGTTAGGACACTCAGTACTCTTGTTGCCTCCCTCTCACCAGTGACTCAGTCACTCGTTTAGCAACATTGAGACACAAAATATAGCAAACACCAGAAATAAATCAGTTGCACTGCTGCTCTCACAACTGCAGCTTAACTCTCTGAACAAGTTTGACTTTTCTCCACCCGGGGATTGGTGTCTGGCAGACAGCTCGGAACTGAGCAACACGGGACAGAAAGGTGCAAGTTTCATCCCCACTCTGTGCTTTTTTTTATTCATTCACAGGATGTGGGCTTCGCTGGCTGGGCCAGCATTTATTGCCCGCCCCTAATTGCCCTTGAGAAGGTGGTGGTGAGCTGCCTTCTTGAACCGCTGCAGTCCACGTGGTGTAGGTACACCCACAGTGCTGTTAGGGAGCAGTCGCAGGATTTTGACCCAGCGACAGTGAAGGAACTGTGATATATTTCCAAGTCAGGAAGATGAGTGACTTGGAGGGGAGCTTCCAGGTGGTGGTGTTCCCATCTATCTGCTGCCCTTGTCCTTCTAGATGGTAGCAGTCATGGGTTTGGAAGGTGATGTCTAAGGTGAATTCTTGGTGAATTCCTGCAGTGCATCTTGTAGATGGTACACACTGCAGCTACTGTGCGTCGGTGGTGGAGGGAGTGAATGTTTGTGGATGTGGTGCCAATCAAGTGGGCTGCTTTGTCCTGGATGGTGTCAAGCTTCTTGAGTGTTGTGGGAGCTGCACTCATCCAGGCAAGTGGAGAGTATTCCATCACACTCCTGACTTGTGCCTTGTAGATGGTGGACAGGCTTTGAAGTGTCAGGAGATGAGTTACTCGTCGCAGGATTCCTAGCCTCTGACCTGCTTTTGTAACCACAGTATTTATATGGCTAGTCCAGTTGAGTTTCTGGTCAATGGTTACCCCCAGGATGTTGATAGTGGGGGATTCAGTGTTAGTAATGCCATTGAATGTCATGGGGCAATGGTTAGATTCTCTCTTGGTGGAATTGCTCATTGATTTGCACTTGTGTGGTGCGAATGTTACTTGCCACTTATCAGCGCAAGCCTGGATATTGTCCAGGCCTTGCTGCATTTGGACATGGACTGCTTCAGTATCTGAGGAGTCATGAATGGTGCTGAACATTGTTCAATCATCAGTGAACATCCCCACTTCTGACCTTATGATGGAAGTAAGGTCATTGATGAAGCAGCTGAAGATGGTTGGGCCAAGGACACTACCCTGAGGAACTCCTGCAGTGATGTCCTGGAGCTGAGATGACTGACCTCCAGCAAACAGAACCATGTTCCTTTGTGCTAGATATGACTCCAACCAGCGGAGAGTTTTCTCCCTGATTCTCATTGTCTCCAGACTTGCTCGAGCCCCTTGATGCCACACTCGGTCAAAGGCTGCCTTGATGTCAAGGGCAGTCACTCTCACCTCACCTCGGGAGTTCAGCTCTTTTGTCCATGCTTGAACCAAGGCTGTAACGAGGTCAGGAGCTGAGTGGCCCTGGCAGAACCCAAATTGGGTGTCAGTAAGCAAGCTATTGATGAGCAAGCACCACTTGATAGCACTGATGATGACCCCTTCCATTACTGTACTGATTGACAAGAGTAGACTGGTGGGACAGTAATTGGCTGTGTTGTATTTGTCCTGTTTTTTGATGTACAGGACATACCTAGGCAATTTTCAACATAGCCAGGTAGATGCCAGTGTTGTAGCTGTACTGGAACAACTTGGTTAGGGGCACAACAAGTTCTGGAGCATAAGTCTTCAGTCCAATTGCTGGAATATTGTCAGGGCCCATCCACAGCCTTTGCAGTATCCAGTGCCTTCAGCTGTTTCTTGATATCACGGAATGAATTGAATGGACTGAATGCTGGCATCTGTGATGCTGGGGACTTCTGGAGGAGGCCGAGCTGGCCCTTGAGAAGGTGGTTATGTGTTGCTTTCTTGAACTGCTGCAGTCCATGTGGTGTGGGTACACCCACAGTGCTGTTAGGAAGGGGGTTCCAGGATTTTGACCCACTGAAGGAACGGTGAAATATTTCCAAGTCAGGATGGTGAGTGGCTTGGAGGGGAATTTCCAGGTGGTGGTATTCCCATGTACCTGCCGCCCTTGTCCTTCTAGGTGGTAGCGGTCGTGGGTGTGGAAGGTGCTGTTCCTGCAATGCATCTTGTAGATGGTACACACTGCTGCTACTGTGCGTCGGTGTTGGAGGGAGTGAATGTTTGTGGAAGGGGTGCCAATCAAGCGGGCTGCTTTGTCCTGGATGATGTCCAGCTTCTTAAATGTTGTGGGAGCTGCACTCATCCAGGTAATTGGAGAGTATTCCATCACACTCCTGACTTGTGCCTTGTCGATTGTGGACAGGCTTTGGGGAGTCAGGAGGCGAGTTACTTGTTGCAGGATTCCTAGCCTCTGACCTGCTCTTGTAGCCACAGTATTTATACGGCTAGTCCAGTTGAGTTTCTGGTCAATGGTAACCCCCAGGACGTTGATGATGGGGGATTCAGTGATGGTAATGCCATTGAATGTCAAGGGGCGATGGTTAGGTCCTCTTTTGTTGGAGATGGTCATTGCCTGGCACTTGTGTAGCGTGAACGTTACTGGTCATAGAACCGGTCTCTGTGCACCAGTGCAGGATCAACAATCTGGACCTTTGTTTCAATGGGGAGCAATCTCCTCTCTCAGTCAGAAGGGCATTCCCAGTGCTGTTGTGAGGGAATGATGCACTTTCAGAGAAGCAGGAATGGGGGGAATGCTGTACTGTTGGAAGTGCCATATTTTGGGTGAGATACTAAAACTGAGGCCCTGTCTGGCATCTTAGATGAATGGAAAGGATCCCGTAAGGACAAGAGTTTTCCTCGGTGTCCTGAACAATATTGATCACTCAACCAACGTCACTAAAAATAGATTATCTGTTCATTATCACACTGTTTGATGGAGTTTACTGTATGCAGATTTCCTGCTGCATTTCCTGCATTACAAATTTTGGGATGCAAGTCTTTAGAACTCTCTTCCTCAAAAGGTAGTGGAAGCAAAGTCTTTGAATATTTTTAAGGTAGAGCTAGATAGATTCTTGATTAACAAGGGGGTGAAGGGTTATCGGGTATAGGCAGGAATGTGGGGTTGAGGTTACAATCAGATCAGCCATGATCTTATTCAATGGTGAAGCATTCCCACCACCTTCTCAAGAGCAACTAGGGATGGGCAATAATGGCCCAGCCAGCAAAGCCCACATCCCGAGAAAGAATTTTAAAAAGTAGGCTCGATGGACATAATTCTTATGTTTGTATGCATATACTTCAGAAGTATATATCATTACAGAATATTATAGCACAGGAGGCCACTAAACCTATCAAGTCTGCACTGCTTTTTCATCATATCCCCGCAATTTTTTCTCCTTAAATTATTTATCCAGTTCTGTTTTACAGAAGGTTACATAGAATATTTGGGATTTTCAGATGTTTGGTCTCTCAGGGAATCAAGGGGTGTGGGGAGTGGGCAGGAAAGTGGAGTTGAAGCTCAAGATCAGCCATGGCCATATTGAATGGGGCAGCAGACTTGACAGGCCTGATGGGCTATTCCTACTCCTATTTCCTGTGTTTTTGCATTCGGCCCAGCCAGTCCATGCTGGTGTTTATGCTCCACTCGAGCCTCCTCCCATCTTTCCTCATCTAAATCTATCATTGAAACCCTCAATTCTCTTCTCCCTCATATGCTTGTCCCGATTCCTCTTAATTCCCTCCACACTCTTTGCTTTAACCTGTAGTAGCAAGTTTCACATTGTCACTGCTTTGTAGGTAAAGAAGTTTCATTCCACAGGGAGGTGATGGCGTAGTGGTCTTGCCACTGGCCTGGTAATCCTGATGACCCATGGTAATGCTTTGGGAACCTGGGTTCCAATCCCACCATGGTGGAATTTGAATTCAATTTTTTTAAAAAATCTATAATTAAAAGTCTGATGATGACGACCATGAAAACCCATCTGGTTCACTAATGCCCTTTAAGGAAGAAAATCTGCTGTCATTACCTGGTCTAGCCTACATGTGATTCCAGGCCCATAGTTGAACAGGGCAATTAGAGATGGGCAATAAATGCTGGCCTAGTCAGCCCACATGAATTTAAAAAAAACTTCCTATTGGATTTCTTGGTGACTATCTTTTCAGTATGATCATTATAGAACTCCTCAAAACTGATGCTGTGGTAGTCAACTACAAAGGCTCATGGACTGTCTCTCCCATGGCTGTAACTTATTCTCCCTGACCACAAGTGTCAATGGGATAATGGGGGGTGTTACCTCCTGTGGACACGAAGTAACACTCCACTCAGGGTGGTGAGTGCATTATGCTACCTCGGGTCCATGGTGACAACCTGACCTTTGGTACAGAACTCGATGCACATGCAGGGAAAGCAGCTACCACCTCAGGCCAGCTAACAAAACACACATGGGATACCGCCAAGCGACCCTCAGGACCAAGCTGATGGTTGTGTAGGTCTGTGTTCTCAGCAGCTCGCTGTGTGCCTGTGAAATCTGGACAACTTACAGCTGCCAGGAAAAGAAGCTCAATAATTTCCATCTTTGCTGTCTGCAGCGCATTATGGGTATATCCTGAGGACAAAAACACCAAATGTGGCAATCCTCTCAGAGGCAGAGTTCCCAAGTGTGTTGGTACTAATCAAACAGAGGCAGTTGCGGTGGATTGACCACGTCTGCAGGATAGAAAATCATCACTTAACCAAGGGCCTTCTCTATGATGAGGCAGCGGGAGCCAGATGACCAGTGGGGCACCCAAGGATCCGCATCAAGGATGCCTGTGAGCGGGAAATGAAGGCTCTAAACATTGACTATCACACCTGGGAGTCACTAGCTGACAACAGAGGAAAATGGTATTGCCTCCTGTGAGCTGGCGTGCACCATCACAATGACCAGAGGCTACATTGGCTTGGCAACAGGTGCCAACGCCAAATACAACCCACAAGGTCACATGGTAGCTTCATGTGCGGTACTTGTGGGGGAACCTGCCTCTGAAGGCAGCAAAGGTTCAGCAAATGAAGACAGCCCACCTAAATGGATTATTTGCTGCCTGTTCTTATGGCCTGGTGAGGACATACGAGTTAGGAGCAGGAGGAGGCCACTCAGCCCCTCGAGCCTGCTCCACCTTTCAATAAGATCATGGCTGATCTGAATGTAACCTCAGCCTCTCATTCCTGCCTACCCCCGATAACCTTTCACCCACTTGTTAATCTAGAATCTATCTAGCTGTCTTAAAAATATTCAAAGACTCTGCTTCCACTGCCTTCTGAAGGAGAGTTCCAAAGACTCACTACCCTCAGAAAAAAATTTCTTCTTACCTCTGTCTTAAATGAGCCACCCCTTATTTTAAACAGTAACCCCTAGTCCTAGATTCTCCCACAAGAGGAAACATCCTCCCTGTCAAGATCCCTTAGGATCTTAAAAGTTTCAATTAAGTCGCCTCTTACTCTTCTACATTCCAGTGAATACGAGCCTAGCCTGTCCAGCCTTTCCTCATAAGATAATCCACCCATTCCTGGTATTAGTCTAGTAAATCTTCTCTGAACTGCTAACGCATTTACATCTTTCTTTAAATATGCACGAGGACACCCAAATCGCTCTGAGCCTCAGACCTCTACAATTGGTGATGGGCAATAAACGCTGGTCTAGTCAGCGATACCCACATCCCATGAACAAACAAAAATAAAATCTCTCACCATTTAGATAATAAGCTTCTTTTTTATTCTCTTGCCAAAATGAATGATTTCACATTTGCCCAGATTATACTCCAGATCTTTGCTCACTCACTTAACCTATCTATGCCACTTTGTAGCCTTCTTACGTCCTCTTCACAAATTACTGTCCCACCTAGCTTTGTGTCATCGGCAAATTTAGCCACCATTCCTTCAGTCCTTTCACCCAAGTCATTTATATAAACTGTAAAAAGTTGAGGCCCCAGCACTGATCCCTGTGGGCATACCACTCGTCACATCCTGCCAACCAGAAAAAGACCCACTTATGCCAACTCTCTGCTTCCTGTTAGCTAACCAATCTTCTATCCATGCCAATATGTTACCCCCTACACCTTGAGCTTTTACTTTCTGAAAAAACTTTTGATGTGGCACTTTATCAAATGCCTTCTGGAAATCTAAGTACAGTGCATCCACTGGTTCCCCTGTATCCACAGCACATGTGACTCCTTCAAAGAACTCCAAAAAATTGGTTAAACATGATTTCCCTTTCACAAAACCATGAACTGGTTGTCCTCTATTCAACCTCCTCAGTTGGCCACAAAAAAGGTTTAAGTTTCTTCATCACAAGAATATGCCCTTTCCTAATCAGAATGTATTTAACTGTTTAAGCTGCGAGCAATAAGGAGCCAATCAAACAAGGTTTTCTTGAGTCAAAGAGAGCAAATTTATTAACTGCTGAACCCAAGAAAAATAATAAAAACGTGACAGCATGCACACACGTACACATATGAAATAAGGGAAGTTAGAGCCTAATAAAAAAGATACAATAATATGTAGTTAATATGATCGTTCTTGAGGTGTTGATTTTAAACGTTGCGATGGATTTAGGTTAGCTGGTTTCTTGGATGTGGTCAGATGTAGAAGATGCTGCAATTATTATGGGGTCTTGGTTCGGTGGTAGGTTTCTGGTAGTGCTGGCTTCTCGAACTAGATGAAACACTTATCCCAAAAGAGAGGATGGGAGATAGCAGCCATCAGCTTGTTTCTTTTGCTGAAGGCTTTCTTGACACCACCTGCGTCACTTGCAATCTCTCCCTTGTGGCTGGGCAGCATTGCCTGGAAGTACTTCACCCATTGTGTATTTCCAAGATGTTTTGGATGTGTCTGTCTGTGGATGCCATTGTTTCAATATCCTTAGACAGTTTTGATGGTGTCAGGGTTATAGAAAAGGTCTCTCTCTTCACACTCCCCTGAGGGTGATTTGTTGGTTTCTCACTTTCAGCTTGGAATGTGGCCTTGCATTTTTAAGCGGTTTACTCTGTCTCAGTTCAAATTGCAAAATTTCCAGTCAGTTGAAAGTTGAAAAATCATATTTAAAAATAAATAAAGGCGCATAGCCTTGAGACACTGTCCATCATCTCTCATAAATGGAAGGATGCCAAAACAATCTTACATTAATGGCCTCTAGAAATGCTCTTCTCCATAAGAAAAAACATTCTCTCTGGATCCACTCAATCAAAATCTTCCATAATTTTTAAGACACCCCTCAGGTCATCCCTCAGCCTTCTTTTTCAAGAGAAAAGAGACACAGCCTGTCAATTATTTCCTGATATGTATACACCCACACATTTCCAATATCATCCTGATAGACCTCTGTACCCTCCCTTGTGCATTTGTAGGCTCCAGGGGGCGATTTTGTTTTCATTCTTTCCTGGGATCTTGGCAGTCGTGGGTTTGGAAGGTGCTGTCGAAGGAGCCTTGATGAGTTCCTGCAGTGCATCTTGTAGATGGTACACACACTGCTGCCACTGTGCATCGGTGGTGGAGGGAGTGAATGTTTGTGGATGTGGTGCCAATCAAGTGGGCTGATTTGTCCTGGATGGTATCGAGCTTCTTGAGCGTTTAGGGAGCTGCACTCATCCAAGCAAGTGGAGAGCATTCCATCATACTCCTGACTCCTCTGTGGTCAGGGAGATGGTAAAGCTAATCTCAGTAATAGTGACCATGAAACTGTCATCAATTGTTGTAAAAACCCATCTGTTCACTAATGTCCTTTGCAGAAGGAAATCTTACCTGGTCTGGCCTACATGTGACTCCAGATCCACATCAACATGGTCGAGTCTGAAATGGCTCAGGAAGGAGCTCAGTTCAAGGGCAATTAGGGCCGGGCAGTAAATATTGGTCTTGCCAGTGACACCCACATCCCCTGAAAGAATAATAAAGGGGCTGTTACTGAATCCATACCCCAACCTTAACCAGACATAAAAGGGTTTCCATGTCACCCCCTCTGGTTCTTTAGGGTCGGGGTCCTCACATTATCAAACCTGCAGCCACTGAGAACAGTTTCTCTCTATTTATCGAAACTTTTGAGGCTTTGGGGTCACCGGGGGTCAGGGGGGCCGGTGGGGTCACCGGGGGTCAGGTGGGGTCACCAGGAGGGGCAGGGGGCGGGGCCGGGCCGGCTCAGGGCGGCCGGTGAGGCCCAGGTTTCGGCGCGCCCGCGGACTAAGCCGGCGGCACTGACGCTGAAACAGGCCCTGCTGCCCGGACTCTTGACTGACCACATCTTACCCTGACCAATAGGGGACTGTCCCACTCGCGGGGGAGGCTGGGAAGTAGGAGCCGCCATACCTGTTACCCGCTCCACAGGCTCTCGGCGCAGTCCCGAGCCTCCTTCCCACATTCCACCTGCCGACCCAACAACAGGGGGGCCCAGTCTCAGTGGAGGGTGGAAGCGCCGCCATCATCTGACTTTACGCCGTGCGCACGCGCGAGACTGGGCGCTCGCATGGCCGGTTCCGACACGCCGTAGGGGTGTGATGACGTCATGCGCGATGACGCCCACACGATGGATGACGTCACTGGATCCCGGCTGGTCAGGCAGGGCCCTTACGCCGTGACGTCTATCGCTGCGTGATGACGCCAAGCTGTTCCCCCGGCCTGCGCCTGTGGTTGAGGCCCAGCCTGAAGCCCCGGGCCCGGGACCAGCATGGAGCCGGCGGCAGTCGTTGTAAGTACCGCCAGCCGCCTCTCCGCTCATCCCACATCATCAGGGGCCTGGCTGCTTCCGGGTGGAAACCGCGCCAGCAGCGGGGCCTGTCCCGGGGTTAGAGAGCCGGGCCCCGGGGGGAGGCTGACACCCGGGAGCCGGGCCCCGGGCCCTGGGGAGGGGGGAGGGGGAGAGGCTGACACCCTGGAGCTGGGAACCGGGCCCCGGGGGGGAGGCTGACACCCTGGAGCTGGGAGCCGGGCCCCGGGGGGGAGGCTGACACCCTGGAGCTGGGAGCCGGGCCCCGGGGGGGAGGCTGACACCCGGGAGCCGGGCCCCGGTGGGTGGGGGGGGTGGGGTTGGGGGGGTGGGGGGGGGTGGGGGGGGTTGGGGGTGGGGGGGGTTGGGGGTGGGGGGGGGGGTGGGGGGGGTTGGGGGTGGGGGGGGGGGTGGGGGTGGGGGGGGGGGTGGGGGTGGGGGGGGTGGGAGGGGGGTGGGGGGTGGGGGTTCGGGGGGGGGTGGGGGTGGGGGGGGGTGGGGGTGGGGGGGGTGGGAGGGGGGTGGGGGGTGGGGGTTCGGGGGGGGGTGGGGGTGGGGGGGGGTGGGGGTGGGGGGGGTGGGAGGGGGGTGGGGGGTGGGGGTTCGGGGGGGGGGTGGGGGGGGGTTGGGTGGGGGGTGGGGGTTCGGGGGGGTGGGTCGGGGGGGTGGGGGGGGTTCGGGGGGGGGGGTTCGGGGGGTGGGGGGGGGGGTGGGGGGTGGGGTGGGGGGGGGGTGGGGGTTGAGTGGGGTTGGGGTTGGGGTGGGGAGGGGGCATTTCTGGTAGGCAGCACCGGGTACCCAGCTCTGGGCAGTTGCACTGGGAGAGCTGCCGGGTGGGAAGGTATCCGCCCTGTCAGCCCCTTCTCCTGGTGCTGGGGGCCTTTGCCCAGCACAACTTCTTGTCTCGGTCAATATCCTCCCTCACCCAACACCATCCACACAGATGGACCATACTTTACTTAATTGCTATTTCTGGGATCTTGCTGTACATTGGCCGTTACATGTTGAAAATGTTCATTCCTGAGATTTAGGGTCACTGGCTACTCCATCCCTAGTTGCCCCTTGAGAAGGTGGTGGTGAGCTGGCTTCTTGAACCGCTGCAGTCCATGTGGTGTAGGTACATACACAGTGCTGTTAGGGAGGGAGTTCTAGGATTTTAACCCGGCGATAATGAAAGAACAGTGATATAGCTTATAATGAGTGGCTTGAAGGGGGACATACAGGTGGCAGTGTTCCCAAGCACCTGCTGCCCTTGTCCTTCTGGATGGTTGAGGTCACGGGCTTGCAACATGCTGTTGAAGAAGCCATGGTGAGTTGCTGCAGTGCCTCTTGTAGATGGTACACACTGCTGCCACTGTCCATCGGTGGGGGAGGGAATGGATGTTGAATGTTGGTGGATGAGGTGCCAATCAAATGGGATTCTTGGGTCTTGTTGGATCTGCATTCATCCAGGCAAATGGATAGTATTCCATCACATTCCTGACTTGTGCCTTGCAGATGGTGGACAGGCTTTGAGCAGTAGGAGTTGAGTTATTTGCTGCAGGATTCCCAGCCTCTGACCTGCTCTTCTGGCCACAGTATTTATATAGTTAGTCTAGTTCAGTTTCTGGTCAATGGTAACCCCCCAGGATGTTGATAGTGGGGGATTCAGTGATAGTAATGCCATGGAATGTTTAAGGGAGATGGTTCGATTCTCTCTTATTGGAGATGACCATTGCATGGCACTTCTGTGGCACAAATGTTACTTGCCACTTGTCAGCCCAATTCTGAATATTGTCCAGTCTTGCTGCATTTGAACACACTGCATCAGTATCTGAGGAATCATGAATGGAATTGAACTCTGTGCAGTCATCAAATTTGCTGACAAAACAGAGACTTCACTTCAGAAGTGGCTTTGTTATCTTTGAAAAGCTTTGAAATGTCTTGTGGAATGAAAGGCATTATATTAAGGCAAGCTCTTTAATTCTTAAGACAGACTCTCCACTTTGAACCAACCAGGCTAAAAAATCTTTGAGAAAACAATTAGGCGCAAGCAAATGTAATTGATGGTGATTATTTCTGTGGTTGCTCAGTTATAACCAATGATTGTCCTATGCAATACTTGTCGTTGCACAGTGTAGTCTACAGGTGATGTCTGATTAGACAATTGAGGATAATAGGATCAGCACCACAGGTATCAATCAATGCCCTTTCTAAATTTGTACATTCTATCCTAATCTTTACATAAGTTGTTTTCAAATCAATTTATTTTACATTACTTTCTTTCCAAATGCATTTCACAAGATAATTACAATTTGTTCAATTCCATTTCTCCATTGCACCAATCTTTTTTCCCCACCACCGTCCCCTCCCCCCAGCCCACCCCCACAAGGGCCATCTGTCACTTGTTCACGTTGTTCTTTCCAGAGTGCTTACCCTTGTCCTGCTATCATTATATTCTGCTTTCTGACCTTAACGCCACCATCAGGGCCTCCTTTAGCCTGTACCACTGTCATTAACACCCCTTTGTCCTTTTGTTTATGATATCTCTGGCAATCTCTCCTTTGCCCCCACCTATCACCGGCCTTCTATCCAGCTTCACCTGCTCCAACCCCTCTTAAACAGTATAAATTTCATCACATTTTACCTCCCATTAGCTCGAAGAAGAGTCATACGGACGGTCTACAGATGCTGTTTGACCTGCTGAGTTTTTCCAGCATTTTCTGTTTTTGTTTATGAAAGGGAAACTGTGTTTGATGGGTCTGTTAGAGCAGCACTTCCTAAATTAGTTTCCAATACAACTTGGTTATAACACTTGAAAATTAATGTGGTCCCAACACCAACAAAAACAAAACAGCAAAAAAGCTGCATAGTAACATTCAGTATATAATAAAATTTGCATATTACAGGTCAACATACAATCACAAAATCACAGAATTTTAACAGCACAGAAGGAGGCCGTCATGTCTGCACCGGTTCTCCAAATGAGCATTATGACCAAGGGCCATTGCCCTGCCATTTCCCCGTCCCCCTGCACATTGTTTCTATTCAAATAATCATCTAATGCCCTCTTGAATGCTTCGATTGAACCTGCCTCCACCACACTTCCAGGCAGTGCATTCCAGAGCCAAACCACTTGTGTGAAAAAGTTTTTTCTCACATCATGTTTTAGCAAATCACTTTAAATCTGTGCCCTCTCGTTCTTGATCCTTTTACGAGTGGGAACAGTTTCTCCCTATCTACTCTGTCCAGTCCCCTCATGATTTTGAACATCTCTATCAAATCTCCTCTCAGTCGCCTTCTCTCCAAGGAGAACAGTCCCAACCTCTCCAATCTATCTTCATAGCTAAAGTTTCTCATCCCTGGAACCATTCTTGTAAATCTCTTCTGCACTCTCTCCAATGTGTTCACATCCTTCCTATAATGTGGTGCCCAGAACTGTACACAATGTTCCAGCTGAGGTCTAACAAGTGACTTATAAATTCAGCATAACCTCTCTCCTCTTGTACTCTATGCCCCTATTAATAAAGCCCAGGATACTTTATGCTTTATTAATTGATCAGTCCACCTGTCCTGCCACCTTCAATGATCTATGCACATATACACTCAGGTCTTTCTGCTTCGGCACCCTCTTCAAAATTTCACCCCTTATTTTATATTGCCTGTCCATGTTCTTACTACAAAAGTGCATCACCTCACACTTCTCTGCATTGAACTTCATCTGCCACCTATCTACCCACTCCACCAACTTGTCTATGTCCTCTTGAAGTTCCACAACGTCCTCCTCACAGTTCACAACACTCCCAAGCTTCATATCATCCGCAAACTTTGAAATTGTCCCCTGCGTACCAAGATCTAGATCATTAATATATATCAGGAAAAGCAAGAGTCCCAATACCGACCCCTGGGGAACTCCACTACAAACCTTCCTCCAGCCTGAAAAATATCCATTGACCATTACCCTCTGCTTCCTATTTTTTCAGCCAACTTTGTATTCATATTGCTACTGTCCCTTTTATTCCATGAGCAATAGCTTTTCTCACAAGTCTGTTGTGTGGCACTGTGTCAAATGCCTTTTGAAAGTCCATGTACATCACATCAACAGCATTATCCTCAGCCACCTTTTCTGTTACCTCTTCAAAAAACTCCAAGTTAGTTAAATACAATTTCCCCTTTAGAAATCCATGCTGGCTGTTCCTTATCAACCCATATTTTCCCATGTGACTACTAATTCTATCCCGAATAATTGTCTCTAGAATCTTGCCCACCACTGGAGTTAAACTGACTGGCCTGTAATTTCTGGGCTTACAACCTGTTTTGAACAAGGGTGTAATGTTTGCAATTCTCCAGTCCTCTGTCACCTTCCCTGAGTCCAGGGAGGACTGAAAGATTATGGCCAGTGCCCCTGCAATTTGTACTCTCACTTCCTTCAATGTCCTTGTTTGCATTTCATCCTGTCCCAGTGCCTTGTCAACTTTAAGTACCGACAGTCTATTCAATGCTTCTTCCTTATAAATTTTGAACCCTTCTACATTACATGTACATAATACATTATATAAATATGGAAATCTGTGCTTTTAAAGTACCTTGTAAAAATGTTGTTATTTTATGTACTCAGCAGTCCATTACTTCACCTGAGCTGCTCCAGCTCATGGACCATAACCAGGAAGTAGTGGAAGCACGGGTTGACTGTCTTGAGGTGGCTGATGCTGGAAGCCAGGTCGTTCCAGGGCTGGGCTCAGACAGGCTGCAGTTCAGCAGTGGAGATGTTGCATGGTCGGGGCCAGGCTTTGAGAGTCAGTGAGAGAGAGACCAGCAGGGCAAGGGGAAGGCCAGGCTCCTCCTGGGCCTTGGTGCTGGTACAGGGTGCAGTCTCAGAGAAGTGAGTGCTCGTGACCCCATTTGCTGTTTCTTTTGACCCCAACATCTTTCGGTTTGGGAATCGGTGTGTTAGAGTTTTTTGAGGTTACGACTAGCAGGTTAGCAAGGTAGGTAACCAGTGGATGTAATATACTTAGATTGTCAGAAGGCATTTGATAAGATGCCACACAAAAGGTTATTGCATTAGGGCCACAGGATAGGGATAATATATCAACATAAATTTGAGATTGGGGAACATGGAAAGCAGGGACTAGGAATAAAGATGTCATTTCTGGGAGGACAGGCTGACTAGTAAATTGCCTCAAGCACCACCTCTGGAACCCCAGCTATTCCCAATCTCAGATCAAGCGACACAGTAATGTATCTAAATTTGCTGATGATACAAAGCTAGATGAGAAGTTAAGCTATGAGGAGAATGTAAAGAGGCTGCAAAGAGATTTAAACCAATGAAGTAACTTGGCAGACAGAGTACATGTGGAGATGTATGAAACTATTTGCTTTGGTAGGAAGAATGGAAAAGTAGAATAACTTTTTGAGAGACTAGTTAAAGTTTGTATTTGAAGAGATTTGGGTGGTCATGCTGATACACAAGCGATTAGGAAGGCAAACGGTATCTTTGCATATATTGCAAGGGGTATGCAGTATAAGAGCAAGGAAGTTTTGTTGCATTGTACAGGGCCTTGGTGAGACTACACCTGGAGAATTGTGTACGGTTTTGGTTGCCTTGCCTTAGAGGACATATGAACATACAATTAGAGTCAGGAGCAGGTCACTGGACCCCTCTAACCTGCTCCGCCAGTCAATAAATTCATGGCTGAGCTGAAAACACTCTCTTCACTCCCCACACCCTTTAATATCCCACCCAGTCTAATCCCACTCTCCTCACTCCCCATTCCCTTTAATATCCCACCCAGTCTAATCCCACTCTCCTCACTCCCCATTCCCTTTAATATCCCACCCAGTCTAATCCCACTCTCCTCACTCCCCATTCCCTTTTACATCCCACCCAATCTAATCCCATTCTCCTCACTCCCCATTCCCTTTTACATCCCACCCAGTCTAATCCCACTCTCCTCACTCCCCATTCCCTTTTACATCCCACCCAGTCTAATCCCACTCTCCCGCTCACTCCCCACAAAGTTTAATATCCCACTCTCTATATTCCCACTGTCCTCACTGGTGTAATCCCAGGAATGCAGACGTATGTCCTCTGAGAAGATTGCAGTCTGTAGCCTCCCGTTGATAGAAGTTTAAAGCAATTGCTTGTAGAAGTGTGTGTCTTGCTCAGTCACTTAAGAGGACATTAGATTGAACCATGTAGTGTGCAGCTGGACAACATTAACCCAGAACAGGTTGGTGTAACAGGTTCCTTTCCCTGAAGAATGAGTAGCTGAGTCCTTAGAGCAATGCAATCATTTCATGGTCTTTTTTCTGGTGCCAGCCCACAGATTTCTTCAGTTTAGTTTCATGAGAATTAAAACCGTGATCTCTGGGTTGCTCGTCCAATGCCGGAACCAACAGATTACTCTCAAATAAGTAAAATTACTTACTCCTCAAATACTCCTGGGGTTAGGGTCTATAGATGAGGAATAAATTCCACTGTTATGAAAGTGATCATTTTTCATGAGTGAGGGTTGGTGAACTATTTGGCATTGCGGGTATCATAGTGCAGCCTGATCTTGTAGTCTTATATGCAGACGTGGGTTCTAATGATGGATTGCGGGTTTTGGAATAGTAATCTAGAATAGGTGAACATCAATGACTGGATGAAAAAGACCAAGGTGGATCTAATTCACCTACCATTAAGGCAGGAAGAATGAAAAAACAGAGTATTACTTAAAAGGAAAAGGACTGCAGAATTCCAAGGTGCAAATGGATTTAGGTGCTTTTTAAAAATTCATTCCCGGGATGTGGGCTTCGCTGACTAGACCAGCATTTATTGCCCATCCATAATTGTCCTTGAGAAGGTGGTGGTGAGCTGCCTTCTTGAACCGCTGCAGCCCATGTGGTGTAGGTACACCCACAGTGCTGTTAGGGAGGGAGTTCCAGGATTTTGACCCAGTGACAGTGAAGGAACGGCGATATATTTCCAAGTCAGGATGGTGAATGGCTTGGAGGGGAAATTCCAGGCGGTGGTGTTCCCATCTATATGCTGCCCTTGTCCTTCCAGATGGTAGTGGTCGGGGGTTTGGAAGGTTCTTGTGCACGAGTCACAACAAAGTTAGTACGCAGTTACAGCAAGTAATTAATAAGGCTAATGGAATGCTATCCTTTATTACAACAGGAATTGAACATAAAAGTAAGGATGTTATGCTTCAGTTATACAGGGCATTGGTGAGACCACATCTCGAATACTGTGTGCAGTTTTGGTCTCTTTCTTTAAGGAAGGATGTAAATGCATTGGGGGCGGTTCAAAGGAAGTTTACTAGATTGATACCTGGAATGAGTGGGTTGTTTTATGAGGAAAGGTTGGACAGACTGGGCTTGTTTCCACTGGAGTTTGGAAGAGTGAGGGGTGACTTGATTAAGTATATAAGATCCTGAATGGTATTGACAAAGTGGACGTAGAAAGGATGTTTCTTCTTGTCGGTGAGTTCAGAACTAGGGGTCCATGGAACCATAGAAAAGTTACAGCACAGAAGGATGCCATTCGGCCCATCTTGTCCATGCCAGCCCAAGGACACCCAGGTGCCCTTTCTAATCCCACCTTCCTGCACCCGGCCCATAGCCCTGCAGCTTACAGCACTTAAGGTGCAGATCCAGGTACTTTTTACAAGAATTTAGAGTTTCTGCCTCTACCACCAACTTGGGCAGCGAGTTCCAGACACCCACTACCCTCTGCATAAAAAAATTCTTCCTCATGTCCCCCCTACACCTCTGCCACTTATCTTGAATCTATGTCCCCTGGTTCTAGAATTCTCCACCAAGGGAAACAATTTTATCCTGTCCACTCTATCTATTCCCCTCATAATTTTGTACACCTCAATCAAGTCACCTCTCAGCCTTCTTTGTTCTAAGGAAAATAACCCCAACCTATCCAACCTCTCCTCGTAGCTACACTTTTCTAACCCTGGCAACATTCTTGTAAACCTCCTCTGCACTCTCTCCAGAGTTATTACGTCCTTCCTGTAATGTGGTGACCAGAACTGCACACAATACTCCAGTTGTGGCCTCACCAGTGTTTTATACAATTCCAACATTATATCCTTACTTTTATATTCTATACTTCTGCCAATGAAGGAGAGCATTCCATATGCCTTCTTTACAACCTTGTCTACTTGAACTGCTGCCTTCAGGGACCTGTATACTTGTACACCAAGATCTCTCACTTCATCTACCCCTCTTAGTATATGCCCATTTATTGTGTAATCCCTGTAACTGTTTGACCTCCCTCCCTAAATGTATGACCTCACACTTCTCTATGTTAAAATCCATCTGCCACTTTACCGCCCACTCCACCAACCCATCTATATCGTTTTGGAGATTATGGCTATCCTCTACACTATCCACTACTCGGCCAATCTTTGTGTCATCTGCAAATTTCCCAATCGTGCCCCCCAAGTTCAGGTCCAAATCGTTAATATATAACACAAACAGCAAGGGTCCCAACACCGAGCCCTGTGGAACACCACTTGAGACAACTTTCCATTCGCAAGGGCATCCATCGACCATTACCCTTTGTTTCCTGTTACAAAGCTAATCTTTTATCCAGTTTGCCACATTACCCTGAATTCCATGGGCTTTTACTTTCCTGACCAATCAGCCATGTGGGACCTTGTCAAATGCTAAAATCCATGTACACAACATCGACTGCACTACCTTCATCAACCCTTCTTGTCACTTCCTCAAAGAATTCAATCAAATTTATGAGGCAAGACCTTCCTTTGACAAATCCATGCTGACCATCCCTGACTAGTCCATGCCTTTCCAAATGACAGTTAATCCTATCTCCCAGGATTGATTCTACTAATTTGCTCACCACTGATGTAAGACTAACTGGCCTATAATTGTTTGGCATTTCCTTTGATCCCTTTTTAAACAATGGAACTACGTTTGCATTTCTCCAGTCCTCCGGTACCTCCCCTGTATCTAGTGAGGATTGGAAAATCATCCTCAGAGCATCTGCTATCTCGTCCCTGACTTCCTTCAGCAGCCTCGGAAACAATCCATCTGGCCCTGGGGACTTATCAACTTTCAAGGATTTCAACCCTTCGAGTACTTCCTCTCCCTTTATGACTATCACGTCCAATATCTCGCAGTGTTCCTCCTGGACTACTATATCTACATCCTCCCTTTCCTTTGTAAACACAGAAACAAAATATTCATTCAAAACCCTTCCCACAGCCTCTGCATCTACACACAAGTTTCCATCTTCATCTCTGATAGGTCCCACTTTTTCCTTAACTAACCTTTTAGCATTAATGTATTGGTAAAACATCTTTGGGTTATCTTTAACGTTACTTGCTAATCTTTTTCTTGACCTCTCTTTGATTTCCTTATTTCCTTTTTTACTTCATCCCTGCACTTCCTATATTCGTCTAGGCTATCAGCAGTGCTTAGTTCTTTGTGCCTATCGTACGCTTTCTTTTTCTGTTTGATCTTCCCCTGTATTCCTCTAGAAAACCGGGGGGTCTAGATTTGGCAGTACCACTCTTATTTTTGTAGGGGACATGTCTGCTTTGTACAATTAGGATCTTGCTTTTTAGTGCTTCCCACTGGTTTTCCACTGTTTTATCCTCCAGCAGTGCTGTCCAGTCCACCTCAGCCAAGTCCCTTCTCATTTCTGCAAAATTTGCCTTCCCCCAGTTCAAGATTTTTACTCCTGCCTTATCTCTGTCCTTTTCCATGGTGATGCTAAATCTAACTGAATTGTGATCACTGTCCCCAATATGGTCGCCAACTGTCACTTCACCCAATTGCCCTTCTTCGTTCCCCAAGACAAGGTCTAGAATTGCATCTCCTCTCATTGGGTTTGTCCCTGTTTTAAAATTATGGCTCGCCCTTTTAGGACAGAGATGAGGAGAATTTTTATTCTGTGGTTTGTGCAACCTTGGAACTCTGCCTCAGAAGGTGGTGGAGGCGGGGTCATTGAATATTTTTAAGGCAGGGGTAGATAGATTCTTGTTGGGCAAGGGAATCAAAGGTCATTGGAGGTAGATGGGAAGTTGGAACTCAACACAAACAGGTCAGCCATGATCTTATTGAATGGCGGAGCAGGCTCGAGGGGCTGGAATGGCCTACTCCTACTATTTCATATGTTCGTAGCCTCATAGTCACATGACACAATAATTGAAATATTGACCAATCACAGTGATCAATCTCTTATCAATGAGTCTACAACAGACCCAGACATGAAGAAAATCCCCAGTGGGGGAGAGATTTGAGAACCATATGTCCAAGGTTACCTGTTCCTCCTGAGCCCACTCCACCCAGCATTACCTCCGCTCCCCAATCACTCTCATGTTGTGTCCAAAAAGATTTTTTCTGAACGAAATCCAATTTGCATTTGAACGAATACTAACTCCTTCCACCCTCTCTCAAGGAAACCTAATTCATAGATTGGCCACTCACTCACTGAGATATTATTCCTACAGGTTTGTTTTGAATTTTCCCCCCTCCGAGCTCTGGTTCTCCTTTTGTGGACAAGGTGAGACAGCTGGTCATGGCTGACATTATCCAGTCTCTTAGAATCCAGAAAAACTACTATCTTATCACATCTCCACATTCTCCATTCCAGTGAGAACATGCCCAATGTAGACACTCGCTCCTCCTAACACAACTCTCCATTCCATCAATCATCCTAGTCACTCTCTTCATCAATAACTGTGATTTCCTTTCTTTACTGTTGTGACCAGAACTATTACAGTATTCTGCATTCATTCACACCAATGTCGCAGCAAAATGTTACTATTGAAGATCAATATTGAACTTTTAATAAATGCCCACATCTGAAATTCTTTATTCCCCAGGCAGTGTTGTGATAGATTCAGTTTACTGTCATTATCCACGCCCCCTCCCTGTTTTTCCACTTTTCATTGAAGTCATGGGCTCCTCCTGGATGTTTTTGTTTTCGTCTGAAGCATTTTGCATTTTTCAACAGCAAATTTCATCTGTCTAATCCTCCTGTAGTTTATCCCCCCCCCACTGCCCTCAGCTTTGCAGTCTACTATCATTACCTTTGTGCCACATGCAAATTTGGAGCTGCCGTATTGCGTCCACTTCTGGGCACCACACTTTAGAAAGAATGTCAAAGCCTCTTGGTCTGTGTTTTGAGTGGCTCTCAACAACTCCTGGCTCCGCTCCTGAATTCACACCAACTCCTGGGCTCGATCAGAAGTTGGTCAGCTAACTGCACCACCCAACATATGCCACTAGATGGAGCCTGGCCAATCTAAAAATACTGTGTTCTGAGCTGTAATTTTTGAAAAAGAATTTAATTTGTACATTGTATTTTTTATATTTAGTGATGTATTTCATTTTGCAAGTTATATCAGCTGGGAATGCACATTTCTGCATGTATATGGTACAGTATTTCAACTTGTACATTGTTTTTTTTGTGCCGGAAATGTTTGAAGGAACCTAACTCTGGCTTTAACATTGAACCTGTGATTCACTCAAAGTTGCGATTTTCAGGAACTCAAGTTACAGTAGAAGTCCTCAATTAGAATTATGAAGATATTAAATATAAGGTCACAAAACAGACCTCCTGTAGGACCCCACTCAGACTGATTACAATCCCTATATCATCACCCTCTGGCTCCTATCAGTCAACCAACTGTGTCCAGTGTAACACAGACAAAAATAGCTGGAAAAACTCAGCAGGTCTGACAGCATCTGCGGAGAGGGATACAGTTAACGTTTCGAGTCTGTGTGACTCTTCATCGGAACTAAAGAGAAATAGAAATGTGGTGAAATATAAGCTGTTTAAGGGGGGTTGGGACAGGTAGAGCTGGATAGAGGGCCAGTGAGAGGTGGAGGCAAAGGAGAGATTGCCAAAGATGTCATAGACAAAATGACAAAGGGATGTTGACGGTGGCGATATTATCTAAAGGATGTGCTAATGGGGACATTAAGGGTAGAAAGCGGGATGAGCAAGGTACAGATAGCCCTAGTGGGGGTGGGGTAGGGGGAAGGGATCGAAATGGGCTAAAAGGTGGAGATAAAACAATGGATGGAAATAAATTTTTAAAATAATAATAGAAATGGGTGGGAAAAAATATATATATAATAATTATTAGAAAAAAGGAGATCAAAAAGCGGGTGAGGAGGGAGGAGAGAGCTCATGATCTGAAGTTGTTGAACTCAATATTCAGTCCGGAAGGCTGTAAAGTGCCTAGTCGGAAGATGAGCTGCTCTTCCTCCAGTTTGCATTGAGTTTCACTGGAACAATGCAGCAAGCCAAGGATGGACATGTGGGCAAGAGAGCAGGGTGGAGTGTTGAAATGGCAAGCGACAGGGAGGCCTGGGTCATGCTTGCAGACATACCGAAGGTGTTCTGCAAAGCGGTCACCCAGTCTGCGTTTGGTCTCTCCAATGTAGAGGAAACCGCATTGGGAGCAGTGAATGCAGTAGTCTAAATTGAGGGATGTGCAAGTGAAATGCTGCTTCACTTGAAAGGAGTGTTTGGGCTCTTGGACAGTGAGGAGAGGGGAAGTAAAGGGGCAGTTGTTGCATCTTCTGCGGTTGCATGGGAAGGTGCCGTGGGTGTGGGTTGAGGTGTAGGGGGTGATGAAGGAGTGGACCAGGGTGTCCCGGAGGGAACGATCCCTACGGAATGCCATCGGGGGGTGAAGGGAAGATGTGTTTGGTGGTGGCATCATGCTGGAAATGGCGGAGGATGATCCTTTGAATGCGGAGGCTGGTGGGGTGATAAGTGAGGACAAGGGGGACCCTATCATGGCTCTGGGAGGGAGAGGAAGGTGTGAGGGCGGATGCGCGGGAGATGGGCTGGACACGGTTGAGGACCCTGTCAACCACCGTGGGTGGAAAACCTCGGTTAAGGAAGAAGGAGGACATGTCAGACGAACTGTTTTTGAAAGTGGCATCATCAGAACAGATGCGACGGAGGCGAAGGAACTGAGAGAATGGGATGGAGTCCTTACAGGAAGCGGGGTGTGAGGAGCTGTAGTCAAGGTAGCTGTGGGAGTCGGTAGGCTTGTAATGGATATTGGTGGATAGTCTATCACCAGAAATTGAGACAGAGAGGTCAAGGAAGGGAAGGGAAGTGTCAGTAATTATAAATAATTAATAACAACAGCAGAAGGTGCAACAGCTGAATTGGAAAAATGTATTAATTTTTGTTCCAATCTCCACCCCTCCATCATTTTCACATGGTCCATCTCTGACACTTCCCTTCCCTTCCTTGACCCCTCAGTCTCAATTTCTAGTGATAGACTATCCATCAATTTTCATTACAAGCCTGCCGACTCCCACAGCTACCTCGACTACAGCTCCTCACACCCCGCTTCCTGTAAGGACTCCATCCCATTCTCTCAGTTCCTTCACCTCCGTCGCATCTGTTCTGATGATGCCACTTTCCAAAATAGTTCTTTTGACATCTTCCTTCTTCCTTAACCGAGGTTTTCCACCCATGGTGGTTGACAGGGCCCTCAACCGTGTCTGGCCCATCTCCCACTCATCCGCCCTCACACCTTCCTCTCTCTCCCAGAGCCATGATAGGGTCCCCCTTGTCTTCACTTATCACCCCACCAGCCTCCGCATTCAAAGGATCATCCTCCGCCAACTCCAGCATGATGCCACCACCAAACACATCTTCCCTTCACCCCCCTGATGGCATTCCGTAGGGATCATTCCCTCCGGGACACCCTGGTCCACTCCTCCATCACCCCCCTACCCCTCAACACCCTCCCACGACACCTTCCCATGCAACCGCAGAAGGTGCAACACCTGCCCCTTTACCTCCTCACCGTCCAAGGGCCCAAACACTCCTTTCAAGTGAAGCAGCATTTCACTTGCACTTCCCTCAATTTAGTCTACTGCATTCGCTGCTCCCAATGCGGTTTCCTCTACATTGGAGAGACCAAACACAGACTGGGTGACCGCTTTGCGGAACACCTTCGGTATGTCCGCAAGCATGACCCAGACCTCCCTGTCGCTTGCCATTTCAACACTCCACCCTGCTCTCATGCCCACATGTCCGTCCTTGGCCTGCTGCAATGTTCCAGTGAAGCTCAATGCAAACTGGAGGAACAGCACCTCATCTTCCGACTAGGCACTTTACAGCCTTCCGGGCTGAATATTGAGTTCAACAACTTCAGATCATGAACTCTCTCCTCCCTCCTCATCCCTTTTTGATCCCCTTTTTTCTAATAATTATTAGATATTCTTATATATATTTTTTTTTCTTTTTCCACCTATTTCTATTATTATTTAAAAAATTTATTTCTATCCATTGTTTTATCTCCACCTTTTAGCCCATTTCGATCCCTTCCCCCTACCCCACCCCCACTAGGGCTATCTGTACCTTGCTCGTCCTGCTTTCTACCCTTAATGTCCCCATTAGCACATCCTTTAGCTAATATCGCCACCGTCAATCTCTCCTTTGCCTCCACCTATCACTGGCCCTCTATCCAGCTCCACCTGTCCCACCCCCCTTAACAGCTTATATTTCTCCACATTTCTATTTCTCTTTAGTCCTGATGAAGAGTCATACGGACTCGAAACGTTAACCCTGTATCCCTCTCCGCAGATGCTGTCAGACCTGCTGAGTTTTTCCAGCAGTTTTTGTTTTTGTTTCAGATTTCCAGCATCCGCAGCATTTTGCTTTTACCTGTGTCCAGTGTGCAATGCTTCCCCTGATTCCTGCTTTTTATTTTCAATTCCAGCCTTTCCAGAAGAGCTGGATCAAAGACCTTCTTGAAAGCTTATCAATGATCCACTGCCTTGCTCCTATACCCTCAGTGCCAATTAGACTGGCCACACCACCCTTCATAAAATCATATTCGTGATCTTTTCTGATTTTGTTTCTATGATCTTCTCTTTAATAGAGTTTCTATAACTTTACTCACAATGAACATCAAACTCACTGATCTATCATTTCCTCAGCCACTTTTGCTACTCAATTTAATAACGAGAGTAACATCTGCATCTCTGCAGTCCCCTGGCTCCTCTCCAGTATTCAGTGAGTTCTGGATGGTTTGTGCAAGAGTTCCTGCAAATTCCTCTCTTATTTTCTTCAGGACCTTCATGCATCTTATCTGCTCCTGAGATTTATTCATTCTAAGCTTGGACTTTAAGCTGTCCGCTCGCTGTCATGATGTGAATAGTGCCATAGTTGACCGCTGGGTCCTGGCTGACTTCCCGTCTCTGTTCCAGGGCATTCAGAGATAGCAACAACTGCAGAGCATCAATGAAGCCTCCAGCAATTAGCAAGAGCCTACAGCAATGGTACAACTTTGTTATCCTAAATGTCTGGGTATAAATATAAAGTAAGTCAAGATTTTACAGCTATTTGTCTTTGTCCTTGGCATGGGGCTGATGTTGGTCCTTCCCTTGGTGCCCCAATAGGGTAGTGTGCCCTTTGCAGTGATCGCTCATACAGCTGAGAGTCCTACTTGGTCAATTCAGAGGACATAATGGGCCGACTGTAGTGTGGGACTGGAGTCACATGTAGACCTTGATCAAGAGGAGGTCATTCACTCCCTTGAGCTTGTTCATCATTCAACCACATTATGGCTGATCTGCACCTTAACTCGTCTGCCTTGGTACTGTAACCCTGACCAGTAAAAATCCATCAATCTCAGTTTTTAAATTTTCAATGCTCCCCCCGGCCCCCCACCAGCCTCAACAGATTTTGGGGGGAGAGATTTCCAGATTTCCACTCCCCTTTGTGTGAAGAAGTGCTTCCTGACATCACCCCTCAACAGCCTAGCTGAAACTTTCAGTTTATTCTTCCTTTTCCTGGTCTCCCCACCAGAGGAAATAGTTTCTCTCTATCTGTTCTAAGTTAGGTGGCAGTAAATAGTGTAGGAGCGAGCGGCAAGTTGCATAGGGACACTGGTTGATTCAGTGAGTGGGTAAAACTGAGTTAGACGGAGTTCAATGTGGGAAAGTTTGAGGTCATCTCAGAAAGATAGAGCAGAATATTTTCCAATCTGTGAGGAGCTAGAAACTTTAAGATAAGAGAGATTTAGAGATCCAAGTTCAGAAATTAGAAAAGGCTAGTGAATGATATAAAACGTGATTTGAAAGGTTAATGGCCTTTATCACTTATCACTGGCACTAGAATACAAAAGGGAGGAAGTGATGCTTTGTTGTACAGAACTCTTGTCAGACCCCATCCAGATTAACTGCGTTCAGTCTGGGCTCAGCACCTCAGGGAGGAAAGATTGACCTTGGAGTGTACATTACAGATTCACCAGATGGACATGAGCTAAAGGGTTAAATTATGTGGACAGGTTGCACAGACTATTCTTGTACTCCCTTGAATATAGTAGATTAAGGGGCGGTCTAATTAAGATGTTTAAGGGATTTCATGTTACCTCCTCAAAATTATTCAACTTGCTTTGCTTGACATGACTTCCACTTTAATAATTCAAGCCGGTTTTCTCTGACCAAATCATTTCTTGTCCAATACTCAGTCACACTGTTCCCAATAACAGGTTCTAATAACTAGGGCTGGTAAGTTTGCTTCTCTGGAGGACATTAGTGTTAATCCACCAAGTTTCCTGGTCATTTTGATTCTGCTCAACTCTTTTTCTGAAGTTCGGTTCCAGTATCTTGCTGCTCATTATTTTCCTTTTTGATTCTTTCAGTTTCACGGTTGAGTGATTGTGGGAATTGGTGATCTGTGTCATGGCTGTAATCGAAGGAGTCGGTGATGAGGTGACCATACTCTTCGGCCTGGTTTTCATGGTGTTGGTGTTGGTCTTGGCTTGGGCCTCCACTCGCACTGTGGACCGAGGTGACCAGGAGCTGCGACCCGCTGAAGATACCTCTGCACCCACCTCAGAGCAGCAGAATTCATCCTGCACCTCTTCCACCAACCGCTCACCAGATCAAGGGGAAACAATAACCAACACAAGACAGGTGGAATGCAAAGCAGAGCAGATGGAGCAGAGTGAGGAGGAGGAGGAACAGAGTGAGGAGGAGGAGGAACAGGACGAGGAGAAGGAGGAACAGAGCGAGGAGGTGGAGAGGGAACAGCAGAGCAAGGAGGTGGAGAGAAAGCAGAGTGAGGAGGTGGAGAGAGAGCCGCAGAGTGACGAGGTGGAGGGAAAGCAGAGCGAAGAAGTGGAAAAGCAGGAGAGAGAGAAGGGGAACGAGGTGGAGGAAGAGTTTCTAGCCAGACATGAGCTGTCAACCACAGAGAAAGGAGCTGAGGGGTTAGTTACAGATAATGTGCCTGAATTGGACACCTCACCACTTGATACTTCAGAGTTACGTCAGCGAGTGACCTCTGCCAGTGGCAGGGAAGAACTTGAGACTCTGTCCACAGATGACCAACGTCCTGACAGTGACTGTGCCGAGGACAGCTCCATGGTGCTGAGACTAAAGTTTTTGAATGACACTGAGAGAATAGCTCGGGTTAGACCCGAAGACACGATCGGACATATAAAGAGGTAAAAACCCCACTCAACAGCGCTTTGATTCCGCAGCATATCACTTCATGGATTTGTTCCATGAAACAGAGGATTTATAACTATTCTTAATCCAGTGTGTCTCTTGTTGTCTCTCACGCTTCCTCTCAGATAAGCAGATCAGCAGATAAGGCTAGAGGTTACAAAAATAATAAAAGGACCAAACTTAAGGCTTTGTATCTGAATGCATGTAGCATTCAAAACAAAACAGATGAACTGAAGGTGCAAATAGAAACAAATAAGTATGATCTGATAGTCATTACAGAGACATGGCTGCAGAATGATATAGACTGGGACCTGAATATTGAAGGGTACATGACATTTAGGAAGGACATGAAGCTAGGAAAAGGTAGGGGGTGGCTCTGTAAATTAATGATGTTATTAACACAATAGAGAGGGATGACCGAAGTTCAGTAAACTGGGATGTAGAAACGGTTTGGGTAGAGATGAGAAATAATAAAGGCAAAAAGACACTTGTGGGAATAGTGTACAGGCCCCCTAACAGTGACCACACAGTTGGACAGGGTATAAAGGAAGAAATAATGGGTGCTAGCCAGAAAGCTACGGCGATAATTATAGGGATTTTCTATCTGCATATAGATTGGGAAAATCAGATGGGCAAAGGTAGTCTAGATGAGGAATTCATAGAATGTTTTCAGGATAGATTCTTAAAACAACACGTTCTGGTGCCAATCAGAGAACAGGCTACACTAGACCTGGTATTGTGCAATGATTTAGGATTAATGACCTCATAGTGAAGGTGCCCCTAGGTAGTAGGGATCATAATATGATTGAATTGTACATCCAGTTTGAGGGAGAGAAGAGTGGCTCTAAGACTAGTATTTTAAACTTAAGTAAGGTCAATTATGAGGGCATGAAAGCACAGCTAGATAAATTGAATTGGCAAATGAGGTTAAGGGAAAGATCAATCGAGATGCAGTTGCAGACATTTAAGGGTACACAGAATGGATATATTCCAACGATAAAGAAAAATTCCAAAAACAGGATCCACCATCTGTGGTTAACCAAAAAGTTAAAAACAGTATCAAACTTAAAGAAAAAGCATATAATTATGCAAAGATGGGTGGCAGGTCAGAATATTGGACAGAAGATAAAAAAACAGCAAAGAATAACCAAAAGATTAATAAGGAGGGAAAAATTAAAGTATGAGTATAAGATAGCGAGAAATATAAAGACATAGTAAGAGTTTCTATAAATATTTTAAAAAGAAAAGAGTTAACAAAGTGAGTGTTGGTCCTATGGAAATTGAGTCTGGGGAATTAATGGAAAATAAAGAAGAGGAAGCAGAATTGAACAGGTACTTTGGACCAGTCTTCTCTATAGATGATGTGAGTAACATCCCAGAAATAGCTGTAAATCAGGAAATGGAAGAGAGGGAGGAACTCAAAAAAATTACAATCACCAAGGAATTGACAATGAACAAATTGTTGGAACTGTGGGCTGACAAATACCTGGGTCCTGATGGACATTATCCAAGGGTCTTAAAAGAAGTGGCTGGTGAGATAGCTGATGCGTTGCTTTTAATTTTCCAAAATTCCCTTGGGGAAGGTGCCATTAGATTGGAAAATAGCGAATGTAACTCGTTTATTCAAAAAGTGAGACAGAAAGCAGGAAACTACAGGCCAGTTAGCCTAACATCTGTCATAGGGAAAATGTTAAGCAATTATTAAAAATGTTTTAGCAGGGCACATGGAAAAAAATCTGGTTTTGTGAAAGGGAAATCATGCTTAACCAATTTATTGGAGTATTTTTGAAGAAGTATATGTGCTGTGAATAAAGAGGAACCATTGGATGTGCTGTACTTGGATTTCCAGAAGGCTTTTGAGAAGGTGCCACATCAAAGGTTATTGCAGAAAATAAAAGCTCATGGTGTAGGGGGGGTAACATATTGGCAAGGATAGAAGATTGGCTGGCTAGCAGGAAACAGTAGGCATAAATGGGTCTTTTTCTAGTTGGCAAGATGTAACGAGTGGTGTGCCACAGGAATCAGTGATGGGGCCTCAACTTTTTACAATTTATATGAATGATTTGGATGAAGGGACCAAAGGTATGGTTGCTAAATTTGCTGATGACACAAATAGGTAGGAATGTAAGTTGTGAAGAGGACGTAAAGAGGCTACAAAGGGATATGGATAGGTTAAGTGAGGGGGCAAATGGAGTTTGTGGGCAAATGTGAAATTGTCCATTTTGGCAGAAGAATAAAGAAAGAAGCATATTATCTAAATGGTGAGAGATTGCAAAGCTCTGAGATGAGAGGGATCTGGGTGTCCTAGTGCATGAATCGCAAAAGGTTAGTATGCAGGGACAGCAAGTAATTAGGAAAGCTAATAGAAAGTTATCATTTATTGCAAGGGGAATTTAATATAAAAGTAGGGAGGTTATGCTTCAGTTATACAGGGCATTAGTGAAACCACATCTGGAATATTGTGTACAGTATTGGTCTCCTTATTTAAGGAATGATGTAAATGCATTGGAAGCAGTTCAGAGAAGATTTAGTAGAATAATACCTGGAATAGGCAGCTTGCTTTATGAGGAAAGGTTGGACAGGCTAGGTTTGTACCTGCTGGAGTTTAAAAGAATAAGAGGCAACTTGATTGAAACATTTATGATCCTCAAGGATCTTGACAGGGTGGATGTGGAGCGGGTGTTTCCTCTTGTGGGAGAATCTAGAATTAGGGGTCACTGTTTAAGGATAAGGAGTTGCCCACTTAAGACAGAGATGAGGAGAACACTTTTCTGAAGGTTGAGAGTCTTCGGAACTCGATTCCTCAAAACGCGATGGAAGCAATGTCTTTGAATATTTTTAAGGCAGAGCTAGATAGATTCTTTATAAGCAAGAGGGTGAAAGGTTATCGGGGATAGGTGGCAATGTGGAGTTCAGGTTACAATCAGATCAGCTATGATCTTATTGAATGATAGTGGTAGGCTCAAGGGGCCGAGTGGCCTACACCTACTAATTCGTATGTTTGTTAGGTCTTGCTTGCTCTCCACCTTATGCTCTTTCCATATTTTTTTATTCATTGATGGGATGTGGGCATCGCTGGCTGGGCCAGCATTTATTGCCCATCCCTTGTTGCCCTTGAGAAGGTGGTGGTGAGCTGCCTTCTTGAACCGCTGCAGTCCATGTGGTGTAGGTACACCCACAGTGCTGTTAGGGAGGGAGTTCCAGGATTTTGACCCGGCGACAGTGAAGGAAAGGTGATATGTTTCCAAGTCAGGATGGTGATTGGCTTTGGGGGGGAACTTCCAGATGGTGGCGTTCCCATGTGTCTGCTGCCCTTGTCCTACTAGATGTTAATGGTCGTGAATTTGGAAAGTGCTGCCTAAGGAGCCTTCGTGAGTTCCTGCAGTGCATCTTGTAGATGGGACACACTGCTGCTACTGTGTGTCGGTGGTGGAGGGAGTGAATATTTGTGGATGGGGTGCCAGTCAAGTGGGTTGTTTTGTCCTGGATAGTGTCAAGCTTCTTGGGTGTTGTGGGAGCTGCACTCATCCAGACGAATGGAGAGTATTCTGTCACACTCCTGACTTGTGCCTCATAGCTGGTGGACAGGCTTTGTGGAGTCAGGAGATTAGTTACTCGCCTCAGGATTCCTAGTCTCTGACCTGCTCTTGTAGCCACAGTATTTATATGGCTAGTCCAGTTAAGTTTCTGGTCAACATCCCCAGGATGCCCGGCGATGGTAATGCCATTGAATGTCAAGGGCCGATGGTTAGATTCTCTCTTTTTGGAGGTGGTCATTGACTGGCACGAATGTTACTTGCCACTTGATGTCAAGGGCAGTCACACTCAGTCACACCTCTGGAGTTCAGCTCTTTTGTCCATGTTTGAACCAAGGCTGTAATGAGGACAGGAGCTCAGTGGCCCTGCCGGAACCCAAACTGGGTGACAGTGAGCAGGTTATTGCTAAGCAAGTTAGCTTGCTTGGCTCAAAAATGGACAAAAGAGCTTAACTCCAGAGGTGAGGTGAGAGTGACTGCCCTTGACATCAAGGCAGCATTTGACCGAGTGTGGCATCAAGGAGCCCTAGCAAAACTAGAGACAATGGGAATTGGGGGGAAAACTCTCTGCTGGTTGGAGTCATACCTAGCACAAAGGAAGATGGTAGTGGTTGTTGGAGGTCAGTCACCTCAGCTCCAGGACATCACTGCAGGAGTTCCTCAGTGTCCTAGGCGCAACCATCTTCAGCTGCTTCATCAATGACCTTCCTTCCATCATAAGGTCAGAAGTGGAGATGTTCACTGATGATTGCACAATGTTCAGTACCATTCGCGACTCCTCAGATACTGAAGCAGTCCATGTCCAAATGCAGCAAGACCTGGACCATATCCAGGCTTGGGCTGACAAGTGGCAAGTAACATTCGTACCACACAAGTGTCAGGCAATGACCATCCCCAACAAGAGAGAATCTAACCATTGCCCCTTTATGTTCAATGGCATCACCATCACTGAATCCCCCACTATCAACATTCTGGGGATTACCATTGACCAGAAACTGAACTGGACTAGCCATATAAATACTGTGACGACAAGAGCAGGTCAGAGGCTAGGAATCATGCAACAAGTAACTCACCTCCTGACTCCCCAAAGCCTGTCCACCATCTACAAGGCACAAGTCAGGAGTGTGAAGGAATACTCCCCATTTGCCTGGATGAGTGCAGCTCCCACAACACTCAAGAAGCTTGACACCGTCCAGGACAAAGCAGCCCGCTTGATTGGCACCACATCCACAAACATTCACTCCCTCCACCACCGACGCACAGTAGCAGCAGTGTGTACCATCTACAAGATGCACTTCAGGAATTCACTAAGACTCCTTAGACAGCACCTTTCAAACCCATGACCACTACCATCTAGAAGGACAAGGGCAGCAGATAGATGGGAACACCACCATCTGGAAGTTCCCCTCCAAGTCACTTACCATCCGGACTTGGAAATATATCGCCGTTCTTTCGCTGTCGCTGGGTCAAAATCCTAGAAGTCCCTTTCTAACAGCACTGTGGGTGTACCTACACCACATGCACTGTAGCGGTTCAAGAAGGCAGCTCACCACCACCTTCTCACAGGCAACTAGGGATGGGCAATAAACTCAGGCCCAGCCAGCAACGTCCACATCTCATGAATGAATTTTTTTTTAAAAAGTGCTGCTCGATAGCATTGTTAAGGACCCCTTCCGTCACTTTACTAATGATGGAGAGTAGACTGGGGTGGTAATTGGCCGGGTTGGATTTGTCCTGCTTATTATGTACAGGACATACCTGGGCAATTTTCCACATAGCTGGGTAGATGGCAGTGTTGTAGCTGTACTGGAACAGCTTGGCTAGGGGCGCGGCAAGTTCTGGAGCACAAGCCTTCAGTACTATTGCCGGAATATTGTCACGGTCCATAGCCTTTGCACTATCCAGTGCCTTCAGCCATTTCTTGATATCACGTGGAATGAATCGAATTGGCTGAAGACTGGCATCTGTGATGCTGGGGACCTCTGGAGGAGGCTGAGATGGATCATCCACTCGGCACTTCTGGCTGAAAATTGTTGTGAATATTTCAGCCTTATCTTTTGCACTGATGTGTTGAGCTCCCCCATCATTGAGGGTAGGGATATTTGTGGAGCTTCCCGCTCAGTGAATTGTGAATGGTGGTGGACGATTAAACAACAGGATGTGGCAGGACTGCAGAGTTTAGATCTGATCCGTTGGCTGTGGACCATAAGACATAGGAGCAGAAATTAGGCCATTCGGCCCATCGAGTCTGCTCCGCCATTCAATCATGGCTGATAAGTTTTTCAACCCCATTCTCCCACCTTCTCCCTGTAACCTTTGATTCCCTTACCAATCAAGAACCTATCTATCTCAGTCTTAAATACACTCAATGACCTGGCCTCCACAGCCTTCTGTGGCAATGAATTCCATAGATTCACCACTCTCTGGCTAAAGAAGTTTCTCCTCATCTCTGTTCTAAAAGGTCTTCCCTTTACTCTGAGGCTGTGCCCTTGGGTCCTAGACTCTCCTACTAATGGAAACATCTTCCCCACATTCACTCTATCCAGGCCTTTCAGTATTCTGTAAGTTTCAATCAGATCCTCCCTCATCCTTCTAAACTCCATTGAGTATAGACCCAGAGTCCTCAAACGTTCCTCATATGTTAAGCCTTTCATTCCTGGGATCGTTCTCGTGAACCTCCTCTGGACCCTCTCCAGGGCCAGCACATCCTTCCTGAGATATGGGGCCCAAATTTGCTCACAATATTCTAAATGTGGTCTGACCAGAGCCTTATAAAGCCTCAGCAGCACATCCCTGCTTTTATATTCTAGTCCTCTTGAAATAAATGCCAACATTGCATTTGCCTTCCTAACTACCGACTCAACCTGCAAGTTAACCTTAAGAGAATCCTGGACTAGGACTCCCAAGTCCCTTTGCACTCCAGATTTCTGAATTCTCTCCCCATTTTGAAAATAGTCTATGCCTCTATTCTTCCTACCAAAGTGCATGACCTCACACTTGCCCACGTTGTATTCCATCTGCCACTTCTTTGCCCATTCTCCTAACCTGTCCAAATCCTTCTGCAGCCTTGCCGCCTCCTCAATACTACCTGTCCCTCCACCTATCTTTGTATCATCTGCAAACTTAGCCAAGATGCCCACAATTCCTTCACCTGGATCATTAATGTATAAAGTGAAAAGTTGTGGTCCCAACACTGACCCCTGCGGAACTCCACTAGTCACCGGCCGCCATCCTGAGAAGGACCCCCTTATCCCCACTCTCTGCCTCCTGCCAGACAGCCAATCTTCTATCCATGCTATTACCTTGCCTCTAACACCATGGACTCTTATCTTACTGAGCAGCCTCCTGTGCGGCACCTTGTCAAAGGCCTTCTGGAAGTCCCAGTAGATAACATCCATTGGCTCTCCTTTGTCTAACCTACTCGTTACCTCTTCAAAGAATTCTAACAGATTTGTAAGGCATGACCTCCCCTTGATGAAACCTTGCTGACTTTGCCCATTTTACCATGCACTTCCAAGTATTCTGAAATCTCATCCTTAATAATGGACTCTAAAATCTTACCAACGACCGAGGTCAGGCTAATCGGCCTGTAATTTCCCGTCTTTTGCCTCACTCCCTTCTTAAACAGGGGGGTTACATTAGCGATTTTCCAGTCCTCTGGGACCCTCCCTGACTCCAATGATTCCTGAAAGATCACCACTAACGCCTCCACTATCTCTTCAGCTATCTCCTTCAGAACTCTGGGGTGTAATCCATCTGGTCCAGGTGATTTATCCACCTTCAGACCTTTCAGTTTTCCTAGCACCTTCTCCTTGGTAATGGCCACCATACTCACCTCTGCCCCCCCGACTCTCCTGAACTTTGGGGATGTCACTCGTGTCTTCCACTGTGAAGACTGACGCAAAATACCTATTGAGTTCCTCTGCCATTTCTTTGTTCCCCACTACTACTTCTCCAGCGTCATTTTCCAGCGGCCCAATGTCCACTTTTGCCTCTCTCTTACCCTTTATATATCTAAAAAAAACTCTTGCAATCTTCTTTTATACTACTGGCTAGTTTACCCTCATATTTAATCTTCTCCCTCCTTATTTCTTTTTTAGTTGTCCTCTGTTGTCTTTGTAGGCTTCCCAATCCCCTGGTTTCCCATTGCTCTTTGCCGAATCGCTATCACTTGCTGCTTTTGCTGTTTCGCACATAAGTTGTCCTGTGTTGTAGCTTCACCAAGTTGACACCTCATTTTTAGCTGTGCCTGGTGCTGCTCCTGGCATGCCCTCCTGCACACTTCTTTGAAGCAGGGTTGATCCCCTGGCTTGATGGTAATGGTGGAGTGGGGGGGATATGCAGGGCCATGAGGTTATATATTGTGGTTCAGTACAATTGCTTGTTCCCTCACCACCTGCCGCAGACCCAGTCTAGCAGCTATGTCCTTTAGGACTTGGCAAGCACGGTCAGTAATGGTGCTACCGAGCCACTCTTGGTGATGGATATTGAAGTCCCCCACCCAGAGTTCATTCTGCACCCTTGCCACCCTCAGTGCTTCCTCCAGGTGATGTTCAACATGGAGGAGCACTGATTCATCAGCTGAGGGAGGGCGGTACGTGGTAATCAACAGGAGGCTTCCTTACCCATGTTTTATCTGATGCTGTGAGACTTCATGGGGTATGGAGTTGATGTTGAGGATTCCCAGGGCAACTCCCTCCCGACTGTATACCACTGTGCCACCACCTCTGCTGAGTCTGCCCTGCCTTTGGAACAGGACATACCCAGGGATGGTGATGGTGGTGTCAGGGACATTATCTGTAAGATATGATTCCGAGAGTGTGAGCTCTCCCAATTGTGGCACCAGCCCCCAGATGTTAGTAAGGAGGACTCTGCAGGGTCGACAGGGCTGAGTTTGTCATTGTCATTTCCGGTGCCAAGGTTGATGCTGGGTGTGCTGTCCGGTTTCATTCCTTTTTTATGACTTTGTAGCGGTTTGGTACAACTGAGTGTCTGGCTCGGCCATTTCAGAGTCAACCACATTGCTGTGGGTCTGGAGTCACATGTGGGCCAGACCAGGTAAGGACGGCAGATTTCCTTCCCTAAAGGACATTAGTGAACCAGATGAGTTTTCATGACAATCGAAAATGGTTTTGTGGTTAGACTTTTAATTCCAGATTTTTATTGAATTCACATTTCACCATCTGCCTGGGTCCCCAGAAAATTACCCACAGTCTCTGGATTACTGGTCCAGTGACAATACCACGAGACCACTGCGGAGGCAGGAAATCTGAAACAAAAACAGAAAATGCTGGAAAAACTCAGCAGATCTGACAGCATCTGTGGAGAGAGAAGCGTTCAGTGAAGAAGGGTCATACGGACTCGAAACGTTAACTCTGTTTCTCTCTTCACAGTCTCTGTCAGATCTGCTGGGTTTTTCCAGCATTTTCTGTTTTTGTTCCACGACACTACCTCCCCTTGCGCTCTCTCCCCCTCTCCGCCTTGCTCTCTCTCCCCTCTCCGCCTTGCGCTCTCTCCCCCTCTCCGCCTTGCGCTCTCTCCCCCTCTCCGCCTTGCGCTCTCTCCCCCTCTCCGCCTTGCGCTCTCTCCCCCTCTCCGCCTTGCGCTCTCTCCCCCTCTCCGCCTTGCGCTCTCTCCCCCTCTCCGCCTTGCTCTCTCTCCGCCTTGCGCTCTCTCTCCCCCTTTCTGCCTTGCTCTCTCTCCCCCTCTCCGCCTTGCGCTCTCTCTCCTCCTCTCCGCCTTGCGCTCTCTCTCCCCCTCTCTGCCTTGCGCTCTCTCCCCCTCTCCGCCTTGCGCTCTCCCCCTCTCCGCCTTGCGCTCTCTCCCCCTCTCCGCCTTGCGCTCTCTCCCCCTCTCCGCCTTGCGCTCTCTCCCCCTCTCCGCCTTGCGCTCTCTCCCCCTCTCCGCCTTGCGCTCTCTCCCCCTCTCCGCCTTGCGCTCTCTCCCCCTCTCCGCCTTGCGCTCTCTCTCCCTCTCCGCCTTGCGCTCTCCCTCTCCGCCTTGCGCTCTCTCCCCCTCTCCGCCTTGCTCTCTCCCCCTCTCCGCCTTGCGCGCTCTCCCCCTCTCCGCCTTGCTTTCTCCCCCTTTCCGCCTTGCGCTCTCTCCCTCTCCGCCTTGCACTCTCCCCCCCTCTCCGCCTTGCGCTCTCTCCCCCTCTCCGCCTTGCGCTCTCTCCCCCTCTCTGCCTTGCTCTCTCTCCCCCTCTCCGCCTTGCTCTCTCTCCCCCTCTCCGCCTTGCTCTCTCCCCCTCTCCGCCTTGCTCTCTCTCCCCCTCTCCGCCTTGCGCTCTCTCCCCTTCTCCGCCTTGCGCTCTCCCCTCTCCGCCTTGCGCGCTCTCTCCCCCTCTCCGCCTTGCGCTCTCTCCCCCTCTCCGCCTTGCGCTCTCTCCCCCTCTCCGCCTTGCGCTCTCTCCCCCTCTCCGCCTTGCGCTCTCTCCCCCTCTCCGCCTTGCGCTCTCTCCCCCTCTCCGCCTTGCGCTCTCTCCCCCTCTCCGCCTTGCGCTCTCTCCCCCTCTCCGCCTTGCGCTCTCTCCCCCTCTCCGCCTTGCGCTCTCTCCCCCTCTCCGCCTTGCGCTCTCTCCCCCTCTCCGCCTTGCGCTCTCTCCCCCTCTCCGCCTTGCTCGCTCTCCCCCTCTCCGCCTTGCTCTCTCTCCCCCTCTCCGCCTTGCGCTCTCTCTCCCTCTCCACCCCTGCTCCCTCCCCGCCCCCTTGCTCTCCCCGCCCCCTTGCTCTCCCCACCCCCTCCGCCTTGCTCCCCTCCCCTCCTTCAGACTTGCTCTCCCCTTGCACCCCCTCTCCCCCAGTCCACCTCACTATCTTGCGCATTCTCCCTGCTTTTCCTCTCCGCCTTCTGCTCCTATGGCCAGTATATCCTTGCTTATGTAAGGATGCTAAGACTCCATGTGCAGTCTCACCAAGGCTCTGTGCAACTGCAGCAAGTCCTCCTTACTACTGTACTCAAGTCCTCTCAGAATAAAGGTAACCTATCATTAGCCTTCCTAACTGCCTGCTGCACCAGCATGTTAGCTTTCAGTGATTTGTGAACAAGGACACCCAGGTCCCTTTTTACATCTACACTTTCTAATCTCTTACCATTTAGGAAATACTCTGCACATCTGTTTTTCTTACCAAAGTAGATAACCTCACATTTTTCCACATTATATTTCATCTGCCAGGTTCTTGCCCACTCAGTCTGTCAAATCTCCTTGAATCCTCTTTGCATTCTCTTCACAACTCTCATTCCCACCTAGTTTTGTGTCATTAGCAAACTTGGCAAGATTACATTTGATCCCCACATTGAAATCATTGATATAGATTGTGACCGACTGGGCCCTAAGTACCAATTATTGCAGTAGCCCATTAGTAACGCGCTGCCATCCTGAGAATGACCCGTTTATTCCTACTGTCTGTTTTCCGTCAGTTAGCCAATTCTCAATCAATGCCAGTCTAATACCCCCAGTCCCATGTGCTCTAATTTTGTTTACTAACCTCCTGTGGGGGACCTTATCGAAAGCCTTCTGAAAATCCAAATACACCACATCCACTGGTTTTGCTGATAACATCTTCAAAAGACTCCAACAGGTTTGTTAAACATGGTTTCCCTTTCATAAATCCACATTGATTCTGCCTAATCAAATCATTATTTTCTAAGTGTACAGTTATCACATTATTTAGAATAGATTCCAGCATTTTCCCTACTACTGAGGTCAGGTTAACAGGTCTGCAGTTCCCCATTTTCTCTCTCCCTCCTTTCTTAAACAGCGGGGTTACATTTGCTACCTTCCAATCTGCAGGAAGCATTCCTGAACCTATAGAATTTTGGAAGATGACCACCAATGCATCTACTATTGCTACAGCCAGCTCTTTCAACACTCTGGGATGAAGATCTTCAAGTCCAGGGGATTTATCAATGTTCGTCTCCATTAATTTCGGTGGTGTTCCTTTTTTTACAATGCTATCTTTGTTTAGTTCTTCATTTCTGCAAGTCCCTTGGTGTTCTCGTATTTATGGGAGGTTTTTTGTATCTTCCTCCGTGAAAACAGATACCAAGTATTTGTTTAGTTTTTCTGCCATTTCCTTATTCTCCATTATAAATTCTTCTGACTCTTTCAGTAATGGACCCACATTTGTCTTTGCTTATCTTTTCCATTTTACATACCTATAGAGCTTTTACATGTTTTTATGTTTCTCGATAATTTAGTATTTTATTATCCCTTTATCAGCTTTTTGTCCTCCTTTGCTGAATTCTAAAATGCTCCCAATCTTCAGGCTTACTACTTTTTTTGGCAACTTTATAAGCCTCTTCCTGTGGTCTAATACAATCTTTAACTGTTGTTAGCTATGGTTGACTCACTTTTCCTGTTGGGATTTTGTGCCTTAAAGGAACGTATATGTGAGGTAAATGGGCACTCTCGCTCTCTCTCAGCCTGTCTACCCCGCTCTATTTCTCGGCCTCCTATTCCAATTACCTTTCTGAGGTTGGTCTCCGACCGTTTCATTGAAGCTGAACACTAATTTTAAGGACAAAGTTTCCTCTCTGCTGGGCACTCCCAGCCTCCTGAACTGAAGACTGACTTTTGGATCTTTGCACCTTAGCCACACATACTACATCTCCATCCCAGTAGGGTCTGTTGGTAATTGGGGGTGGATCTTGAGGGGTGGTGGGGTCAGTATGTGAGGATGGGGACACTGCCAGTGCATGTCCTCTTCCATTCCCCCTTTCTTTATAAATTGATTCAGATGCTTGTTTACCTCTCACACTCTGTTTTGGGGTCTCTATCCCCAACTATCCTCTCCTGTCCCAGGGTCTGACTGGCATGGACCTCCAGTTTTCATTTTCCATTCTGTGTATCAAGAGCACGTGTGTCCCTGCCATTGTTGGCAGCTGGTGGATGTCCAGCTTGGCAATTGGTCTCATGGATTTAAATCAGCTATGTTTCCCATTTCTGGCCATGGTGACTCCGGTTAACTTCCCACGTTTGTGAGTTCCCCTCGCGGGTCTGGGAGGGGGCAGGGGCCTGTATCATCTTCTGATCTCTGCTGTTTGTGCCTTATTTTTGCCATATGTAAATTTTTGTGCATGCACATTCTGTGCATCGTATGGCTTTGTATGTGCGTGTTTCATATGACCTGCACAAAAGGAGTCAGCCCATTAAGTATGTGCCTCCCATTTCTGCTATATCTGTGTATCCCTTCTTCCTCTCTCTCCGACTTGCCAGTGAAGACACGCTTGGGTTCAGCATTGATACCAGGCATGTTGAAATGATCTCCCAACATTGATTGTCCCAGTTCGGAATGCTCAATTGCTGCTCCACTAATGAAATCCAGGGCGAATCAATCTTCAGTACAGGAGGAACTCAACATGTTTGCATGTAAAAATAAACGCTAGGCTGCTTCTAGTTGGTGCTGCCTCTCAGCCTCACTGATTATCTTTTCGTACTTGTTAATTTGTTTGTTCCCCCCTCTCCTTGCCCCTCAGGACCCATTTCCCCCATCAGGAGCACCAGATCCGGCTGATCTACCAGGGGCAGCTGCTAGGAGACGACACGCGGACCCTCTCCTCGCTTCACATCGTCAACAACTGCGTCGTTCATTGCCACATCTCGCAGAATGCCACTCCTCAGTCCCCCGCAGGGAGTCATGCAGCTGAGAATACCGAGACCACCCTCAACATCGGCAGCCTCATGCTGCCCATCTTCTTCCTCATGCTTTCAGTGCTGTGGTATTACCAGCTCAACTACAGGCAGTTCTTCACTACCCCCGCCACCGTCTCGCTTGTTGGCATCACCATTCTGTTCAGCTTTGTGGCTTTTGGGGCTTACAGGCGTTGAGGTTCCAACCACCTCCAGACTAAGAACCAATTGTGAGGGACAGCAGACTTGGGACTGAAACTCTGCTTTTTATCAATTAAACTCAAATAATTTGGAAGTTGTGACAATTATTATATTATTAATGTAATCTCCCCTTTGTGACAGAGCTGTGTTTTAGTAAGATGACCAATTTTCACCTAGAAAACTCTTTGCACCTTGTGGCTGGAGTCTGGTCATTTTTCTGACTGCCCATGGCGCCTCTATCAAGAAAGGGGGGCAGCGGAACGCGTACCCCAGCTGCCATCTCAATACGGGTCCTCCGAGAACGAAAGGGAAGATGAGCAGCAGCTTCTATCTCCGCTAACTTTACCTGATGGTGGAGGAACTAGTTTTACAATTGCAGTCAAGGTTGTCCACTTACAACTAGAATTTTAGAGCTTATAGGAGGCCATTTGGCCCATTATATCTCTGCCAGCTCTTTCGGGTAATCCCCCAAAAATTTCCCAATCTGTCCACATAGCCTTGTATGGCTGCGTTTGTGTGTGGAGTGAACATAGGAACGGGAGGAGCCTGTTTAGTCCCGGCAACCCTGTTCTGCCATTCAATAAAATCAAGACTGATCTTAACTCCAAATACCTACTTTGCCCTATAATAGCTTTAGTCAACAAAGATCTGTAAAGCAGATTTAAAATAACAATGGATCTAGCATCAACCTCGTTTGTAGCAGAATTCCTAGCTTAGGTCCTCGGTCCTACATCTTATGTTCCGATGTCTCCTCATTCTAAACTCCCAAACTAGTGGAAATCGTTTCTCTCTCTCTCCCCTATCTGTTCCTCTTAATATCTTGAAACCTTGCATCAACCCCTTAACCTAAATGCCAGGGTTTAGTTTGTGTAACCCCTTTGTAAATTTAACCCTTGCAGTCCAGGTATCATTCTGGTAAACGTACACCACAATTTCCCGAAGACTAGTATATCCTTCCTAATGTGTGGTGCCCAGAACTGCTCACAATACTCCATGTGTATGAATGGGGCTTTGTATAGCTGTAACATGACTTTGACCATGTTGTATTCTACTCCTTTATATATATATATATAAGAGGCAGCATTCCATTTGTCTTTTGGATTATTTCCTGTACCTGTTCATGACTTTTTGATGATCTGTGTACCTGGACAACCCCCCTCACCAACCCCAACCCCCCTCACCAACCCCAATCCCCCTCCACCAACCCCAACCCCACTCTCTATAGACACTATTTCTGGCTTTTCACCGTTTAGAAAATACTCTTTTCAGGACCTCATACTTGCTTGTAATGAACTCCATTTGCCACAGTTTTACCCATTCACTTAGTCTTGTCAATGTTTCTTTGTAATTTTACGCTTCCATTTACATTGCTTACAAAGCTGCCTCTATTTGGATTTGTGGCTTTCCATCCCATCAAAGTTGTGAATAAATATGGTAAATAGTTGAGGCCTAACACAGATCCCTGTGAAACACCGTCAGCCACATGCTGCCAATTAGAGGACCTGCCCATTATCCCCATTCTGTCTCCTGCCTCATGGGTCAATTCCTCAAACTTCAGTTAACTGTCTCTCTTGAGGGTCCTTATCAAATGATTTTTGTAAGTCCCTATTCATAAACATCCATTACTCTGTCAGCTACCTGAGGCAGTTCATCAGGCCTTATCAGCTCCCAATAAATCTATAACAAAAACAGAATTACCTGGAAAAACTCAGCAGGTCTGGCAGCATCAGTGGAGAAGAAAAGAGTCGACGTTTCGGGTCCACACGACCCTTCAACAGAACTCAAGTATAGTTAGAAAAGGGGTGAAATATAAGCTGGTTTAAGGTGGGGGGGCGGGGGGAGAGAAGTTGAGGGGGGGTGGTTGTAGGGACAAGCAAGCAGTGATAGGAGCAGATAATCAAAAGATGTCACAGACAAAAGGATCAAAGAGGTGTTGAAGGTGGTGATATTATCTAAGAAAATGTGCTAATTAAGAATGGATGGCAGGACACTCAAGGTGCAGCTCTAGTGGGGGTGGGGTGGAAAGATTGACAAAGTATTAGTTGTAGATTTAAAAATAATGGAAATAGGTGGGAAAAGAAAAATCTATATAAATTATTGAAAACAAAAAAAAAACAAAAGGGAAGGGGGGAGAAACGGGGTGGGGATGGGGGGAGGGGGAGTTTAAGATCTAAAGTTGTTGAATTCAATATTCAGCCTGGAAGGCTGTAAAGTGCCTAGTCGGAAGATGAGGTGCTGTTCCTCCAGTTTGCGTTGGGCTTCACTGGAACAATGCAGCAAGCCAAGGACAGACATGTGGGCAAGAGAGCAGGGTGAAGTGTTAAAATGGCAAGCGACAGGGAGGTTTGGATCTTTCTTGCGGACAGACCGCAGGTGTTCTGCAAAGCGGTCACCCAGTTTGCGTTTGGTCTCTCCAATGTAGAGGAGACCGCGTTGGGAGCAACGAATGCAGTAGACTAAGGGGAAATGCAAGTGAAATGCTGCTTCACTTGAAAAGAGTGTTTGGGCCCTTGGACGGTGAGGAAAGAGGAAGTGAAGGGGCAGGTGTTGCATCTTCTGCGTGGGCATGGGGAGGTGCCATAGGTGGGGGTTGAGGAGTAGGGGGTGATGGAGGAGTGGACCAGGGTGTCCCGGAGGGAACGATCCCTACGGAATGCCATCGGGGGGTGAAGGGAAGATGTGTTTGGTGGTGGCATCATGCTGGAGTTGGCGGAAATGGCAGAGGATGATCCTTTGAATGCGGAGGCTAGTGGGGTGATAAGTGAGGACAAGGGGGACCCTATCATGTTTCTGGGAGGGAGGAGAAGGCGTGAGGGTGGATGCGCGGGAGATGGGCCGGACACGGTTGAGGGCCCTGTCAACGACCGTGGGTGGAAAACCTCGGTTAAGGAAGAAGGAGGACATGTCAGAGGAACTGTTTTTGAAGGTAGCGTCATCAGAACAGATGCGACGGAGGCGAAGGAACTGAGAGAATGGGATGGAGTCCTTACAGGAAGCGGGGTGTGAGGAGCTGTAGTCGAGGTAGCTGTGGGAGTCGGTAGGCTTGTAATGGATATTGGTGGACAGTCTATCATCAGAAATTGAGACAGAGAGGTCAAGGAAGGGAAGAGAAGTGTCAGAGACGGACCATGTGAAAATGATGGTGGGGTGGAGATTGGAAGCAAAATTAATACATTTTTCCAGGTCCCGACGAGAGCATGAAGCAGCACCGAAGTAATCATCGATGTACCGGAGAAGGAGTTGTGGGAGGGGGCCGGAGTAGTACTGGAACAAGGAATGTTCCACATACCCCATAAAGAGACAGGCATACCTGGAGCCCATGCGGGTACCCATAGCCACATCTTTTATTTGGAGGAAGTGAGAGGAGTTAAAGGAGAAATTGTTCAGTGTGAGAACAAGTTCAGCCAGACAGAGGAGAGTAGTGGTGGATGGGGATTGTTCGGGCCCCTGTTCAAGGAAGAAGCTAAGGGCCCTCAGACCATCCTGGTGGGGGATGGAGGTGTAGAGGGATTGGACGTCCATGGTGAAGAGAAGGCGGTTGGGGCCAGGGAACTGGAAATTGTTGATGTGACGTAAGGTGTCAGAGGAATCACGGATGTAGGTGGGAAGGGACTGGACAAGGGGAGAGAGAAGGGAGTCAAGATAACGAGAAATGAGTTCCGTGGGGCAGGAACAGGCTGACACGATCGGTCTGCCGGGACAGTTCCGTTTGTGGATTTTGGGTAGGAGGTAGAAGCGGGCCGTCTGAGGTTGGGCGACTATCAGGTTGGAAGCTGTGGGAGGAAGATCTCCAGCCTATAAATCCATGCTGGCAAATGAGGGGGTGGAAGGTGTGAAGGAAAAATAACAAATTTGTTGGGCAGGGCAACAAGAGGTGTTTTTTTGGGATGGGAGGCCTCAAGTCTCCAAAGCTGCTACTAAACCACATCCTGACTCAGAAGACTCTGGCTCTACATTCGCCCCACACTCATCAACGTTCAGATTCTGAAAGAATTTGGTTCATATAAAATGAGTGCCAGAGGATGTCAACTTGCTCATTGATCCACAGGTAACACGCCATTTTCCCAAATCTATGTTTTTACTGAGAAGAGTGGCAGGAGGTGAACAAGGTTTGTAGCGCTGTCTTCCAGATGAGATATTAAATCGAGACCCTGATCTACCTTCTCATCAGATTGAAGAGATGCTGTGGCAATAATTGAAGAGAAGCGGAAAAAATTCCCCCTCAAATAACATCACCAGAACAGATTAACTGGTCAATTATCACTTTTGCTGATATTTGGATCTTCCTGTGCCTAAGTTCACCACAATGTTTAGAAAATATGCACGGAGAACTAGGTGTGAACAAAGAGTGTGAACAGTAGAACGATCAGAAGGGAAAGCTAAGTCAGGAGGAATGCTGATAATGGAGAGAAGGGTAGCAGAGAGAGGTGAAAAGGGAGCAGAACACCTGGGAGTTTGAATAATTGGTACAAGTGCACATAGATGTGCAGGAAGAGAGGGAGCTGGGATTCATGTGCATAGATATTTGGAGATGCCAGGATAGAATGAGAGAATGGTTAGCAAGGCAGATGGGATCTTCGGCTTTGTAAGTAGAGTCATTGAGTACAAAAGCAGGGAAGTTTTGCTGAACCTTTATAAAATTCTGGTTAGGCCACAACTAGAGAATTGTGTCCAGTTCCAGTCACTACAGGAATGATGTCAGAGTCCTTGAGAGGGTGCAGAGGAGATTTACCAGAATGGTTCCAGGGATGAGGGATTTTACCTACAAGGTTAGGTTGGAGAAATTCAGGTTTCTTGGAGCAAAGGAGATTGATGGGAAATGTATTGGAGGCGTATTAATTTATGGCAGGTTTAGGCAAGGTTAATAAAGAAAACCTGTTCCCATTGGCTGATGGTACAATAACTTGGGGACACAGATTTAGGCTTTCGACTAGAGATGTAGGGTGGCGCCCCTCAGTACTGACCCTCTGACAGTGCAGCACGCCCTCAGTGCTGGCAGCGCCGTGTTACCCCAGTACTGACCCTCTGACAGTGCGGCACACCCTCAGTGCTGGCAGCACAGCGTTACCTCAGTACTGACCCTCTGACAGTGTAGCTCTCCCTCAGTACTCACCCTCCAACAGTGCAGTGCTCCTTCGGTACTCACCTTCTGACAGTGCAGCACTCTTTCAGTGCTGGCAGCACAGCGTTACCCCAGTACTGACCCTCCGACAGGGTAGCTCTCCCTCAGTACTTACCGTCCGACAGTGCGGTGCTCCCTCAGTACTGACATATGTACCAACATACAAATTAGGAGCAGGAGTAGGCCACTCAGCCCCTCGAGCCTGCTCCGTCATTCAATAAGATCATGGCTGATCTGATTGTAATCTCAACACCATGTTCCTGCCTACCCCTAATATCCTTTCATCCTCTCATTAATCAAGAATCTATCCAGCTCTGCCTTAAAAATATTCGAAGACTCTGCTTCACTGCCTTTTGAGGAAGAGAGTTCCAAAGGCTCATGACCCTCTGAAAGAAAAAATTTCACTTCATCTCTGTCTTAAATGAGCGACCCATTTTTTAAAACAGTGACCGCCCCCCCCAGTTCTCGATTCTCCCACAAGTGTAAACATCCTCTCCACATCCATCCTGTCAAAATCCTCCAACAGTGTGGCGTGACCTCAGTGCTGACCCTCTGACAGTGCTGCACTCCCTCAGTACTGACCCTCTGACAGTGCAGCACTTCCTCAGTGCTGACCCTCCGACAGTGCGGCACTGCCTCAGTGCTGACCCTCCGACAGTGCGGCACTGCTTCAGTGCTGACCCTCCGACAGTGTGGCACTGCTTCAGTGCTGACCCTCCCGACAGTGCTGGCCCTCCAAGAGTCCAGCGCTCCCTCAGTGCTGACCCTCCGACAGTGTGGCACTGCCTCAGTGCTGACCCTCCGACAGTGCGGCACTCCCTCAGTGCTGACCCTCCGACAGTGCGGCGCTGCCTCAGTGCTGACCCTCCGACAGTGCGGCGCTGCCTCAGTGCTGACCCTCCGACAGTGCGGCGCTGCCTCAGTGCTGACCCTCCGACAGTGTGGCACTGCCTCAGTGCTGACCCTCCGACAGTGCGGCACTCCCTCAGTGCTGACCCTCCGACAGTGTGGCGCTGCCTCAGTGCTGACCCTCCGACAGTGTGGCACTGCCTCAGTGCTGTCCCTTCGACAGTGCGGCGCTGCCTCAGTGCTGATCCTCCGACAGTGTGGCACTGCCTCAGTACTGACCCCCCCTACAGTGCGTTGCTGCTTCAGTGCTGCTGACCCCCCCTACAGTGCAGCACTCCCTCAGTGCTGCTCTGCTGACAGCGTGGCACTCCCTCAATGCTAACCCTCCTACAGTGCGGCACTGCCTCAGTGCTGACCCCTCTATAGTGCAGAACTCCCTCAATGCTGACTTTCTGACAGCGCAGCACTCCCTCAGTATTGACCCTCCGACTCTGACAGTACAGCACTCCCTCAGTGCTGACCCTCCAACAGTGCAGCACCCCCTCAGTGCTGACTCTCCGACAGTGCAGCACCCCCTCAGTGCTGACTCTCCGACAGTGCAGCACTCCCTCAGTACTGACCCTCCGACAGTGCAGCACTCCCTCAGTGCTGACTCTCCGACAGTGCAGCACTCCCTCAGTGCTGACTCTCCGACAGTGCAGCACTCCCTCAGTGCTGACCCTCCGACTCTGACAGTGCAGCACTCCCTCAGTGCTGACCCTCCAACAGTGCAGCACCCCCTCAGTGCTGACTCTCCGACAGTGCAGCACTCCCTCAGTGCTGACCCTCCAACAGTGCAGCACCCCCTCAGTGCTGACTCTCCGACAGTGCAGCACTCCCTCAGTAATGACCCTCCGACTCTGACAGTGCAGCACCCCCTCAGTGCTGATCCTTTGACAGTGCAACATTCTCTCAGTCCTGACCTTCCAACAGTGCGGTGCTCCCTCAGTGCTGACCTCCTGACAGTGCAGCACTCCCTCCAACTCTGACAGTACAGCACTCTGTTATGACATGGCAGATGGTGTGTGCTAGGCGGACCAAATTCACAAGGGAAACTTGGTCGTGCTATCACAACTGTTTTGCAATTTGTGTTTTTTTTTACAAGATGTGTGCACTGAATTCCAAAGTAATGAGTCCACCAAGACCTTTGGAGATTTTAAACATTAAACTAAAATATTTATTAACAAAATAAAAGATTTCAAGCACATACATAAGACTACAATTACTTAACACTATAACTCCTAAAATCCCTAATTAACCTGACTCCCAGTTACACGCCACCTTTAAAACAACAGTGCAAATTAGATTTTAGATTTAAAACAAAACCAGCACGTTAACACAATACCCACTTGTGGTTTCCCCAACTTCAGTCACTTTACATAGTAAACTTATGCACAAATGGCTGGAGGCTTCTTGAAAGCTGTTTCACACATTCCTGTTAGAATTTACATGGCCCTCACCTTACATAGCCTTTCATTCTCCTTTATATGTGATTCTCTCTTTTAATATGTAAATTCTATTGTTGCATATGTCTTTGAAATTGCATCTTCCTCATAATATAAAAACTTTCATGTTGCCAATATTGTCAGTAACCTTCGGGAAAAATAAACACACTCCTTAGTCTTGCTTATCTGGCTAGTTGTAAACAGACTATCATCCCTTTGAAATCCAACAATCCCTTCATTTATCTAAAAAAATACAAATTCCCTTCACACCTCACATGCTAAGCCAGCATCTGTGTTTACTTCCATTGCTAACTTTTCCCTCTGGAAATCAAGTTTTATCATTTCCAATTCTTTTTCCTTTTTGTTTGCCTCCAATTCAAGTTTTCTCAGTTCCTTTGCTTGTTCAAATTCAAGCTGCTTCTTTTCTAACTGAAGTCTCACTACCTCCAGCTGTGACTGATTAATGTCAGATATTACTTCCAACTTTAAACGCTGTGCTATCACTTCAGCTATGTCTGCTATCTTTGCCCCTACAGGTAACCTCAACTGCAACTTATCCACCAACTCTGTTAACTTACCCTAATATACTTTTGTAACCCAGAGTTATATCTTCTACCTCCAAAAGAGTTTAGCCATTGATACAACCAATTTTGCAGTCTCACCGCTTAAATAAAATCACACCAACTACAGAACTCAAAGTGCTTCTCGTACCCGTAATCTTAAAATTCACCAACTCCAAACCAATCAAGCAACATCAAATATATCCCGGATGAGCCCTCAATTTTGTTATGGCACAGCCGATGGTAAATGCTGAGCTGCTCAAATCTCAAAGGGAAATTTGAAACAATTGCCACAACTGTTTTGCAATTTGTATATTTCGAGTTTCATGTCTTGAATTCAGTGGTAATACCACTGAGTCTTATAGGTTTCTTACAAAACTAAATTAAACCTTTATTAATAAAAAATGATTTTAAGCACATATAGGTTTACAAACTACTACTGTGATAGCTGCTAGCTCTCCTCGTTAATCTAACTCCCAGTTACACCTCCATTTAGGTAACAGTAAAACACAGATTTAAACAGACCCAGGCAAAGTAACACATTACCCTGAACACTCAAATTCAAAGTGAGATTTCTTAACTTCAGTTCTTTTTAGACAGCAGCTTGAGGCTTAGATGCTGGAGGCTTTTCACACTTGTGTTAGATCTTAGAATGCCTGCCCTTACACACAGCCTTCTCTCCTTTATACATATTTTCCCCATTGAATGCAAATTCCCATTTTTTTCACTACATCTTTGAGACTTTACCTCTCTAATAATAAAAATCTATCATAGTACTAATTTTACCAGTAATCTTTGGGGAAAAACACATGCACACACACACACTGTTTCTTAACTTCTTCTGGCTAGGTGTAACATTTCACCCCCTCTATTGAATTCAAGCCACTCTGGTTTATTTAAAAATGCAAATGTTCCTTTTACACCTCACATTGTAAAACTCCAGCCACGTTTACCTATCTAACATTTCAAACCTAGCTTCTTTCCTTGATACATCAAAGCCTTCAGACCAACTGTCTCTAATTCAATTTACTCCTCCCCACCCCCCCCACACACAATTTCTACTTTACAATAAATTCCAATAACATTATGAAAATTATTATATCTTCTTGACACTTGTGACTCACTAGTTTCAGGTATCCCTTCCAACTGCACATGCTGTGCTATCATTTCAACTATATCAAGTTGGTGGTAGAGGCAGAAACTCTAAACTCTTTTAAAAAGTACCTGGATCTGCACCTAAAGTGCTGTAAGCTGCAGGGCTATGGGCCGGGTGCAGGAAGGTGGGATTAGAAAGGACACCTGGGTGTCCTTGGGCTGGCATGGACAAGATGGGCCAAATGGCCTCCTTCTGTGCTGTAACTTTTCTATGGTTCTATATCTGCTTTCTTTGTCCCTACAGGTAACCTCAACTGGGACTTATCCACCAATTCTGTTAACTTACCTTCAGATACTTTTTGCAACCCCAGAGTTATATCTTCTAATTCCAAAAAACTTTTTAGCCATGGATACAGCCATTTTTGCAATCTCATGACTTTAAAATCCCTCACACCAAATCCTGAATTCAATGTGCTTCTCATACTCGTAGCCTCAAGATTCACCAACTCCAAATCAATCAAGGAGTTTCAAATGTCCCGCAAAGAGCCCCCAGTTTTGTTATGACGTGGCAGATGGTGTGTACCAGGTGGACTAAACCCAGAAGGGAAACTTGGCCGCGCTATCACAACAGTTTTGCAATTTGTATTTTTTTTTATGAGACGTGTGCACTGAATTCAGAAGTAGAGAGTCCACCAAGGCCCTTTAGAGCAGAATTTTCTGGCTGACGTGTGGGTGGCAGAGCCCGCACATCAACACTTAAAATGTCGCGTGAGCGTCCCGACGTCAGCGTGCGGCATCGTGATATTTCAGTCAGCGGGCGTGCACAGCAATGGGACGCACGCCTGCCATTAATTAAAGGCCTCGTTAAGGCCCTTAACTTGCCAATTGTTGACGATTTTGAGGGGCCCGTGCGAACTTCGGCTTGGCGCACAGGCCCAATGGGCAGGCGGGGAGGAGATTTTTTATTAAAACTCATGCACAGATGGGATATGTGGACTCAGGGGGGTTGTTCATGTTTTTCATGAAGTATTTAATGCAGAAAGTGTTTTAAACTTGCCTGTGTGATTGTTAGCTGTTCAGATCGATTTCCAATAGCTTTCTCTGTACTTTGAAACCAGTCTGCAGACAGTTATCTTTATCGGGCCTGCAGCTTTCCGGAGGCCTCCCCTTAGCCTGGGTATGGGATCTGACATCTCCACTGGAGGCAGCTCCCCTGAGGAGGAAGGGATGGATAGAATAAGGAGGAGGCCAGGAGTGGACAATCAGCCTCCAGGGAGCCACCTTTGGGAGGCCAGGCGCAGGCACAAGGGGCGCAGGGCCAAGAGGTAGTCCAAGGTGGAAGGGGCCGCAGAAGACGCCACTATCCTGCTGCCAGGGTTCACAGGCGGCGATGCAGCTACCTCAATATGACTGAGGTGCAGCACCGAAGGAGGCTCTGTCTGTCAAGGGAGACAGTCAACTACATCTGTCAGATGATTGCCCCTGAGATCTCCCCTAACTGTGTGGGTGGACACCCCATGCCAGTGGCTCTGAAGCTCACAGTTGCCCTCAACTTCTATGCATCTGGCTCCTTCCAGGGCTCGGAGGGTGATCTTTGTGGTGTCTCCCAATCAACTGTCCACACTTGTGTCAAGCAGGTTACAGACGCTCTGTTCAGACGGGCATTGACCTTCATCCACTTCCGCTGGGACCAGGCAAGCCAGACACAGCAAGACAGAGGCTTCGCAGCCATTGCTGGCTTCCCTCGTGTCCAGGGTGCTAAAGACTGTACACATGTGGCCATCAAGGCTCCAGTGGGTGAGCCCGGTGCCTTCATCAACAGGAAGGGCTTCCACTCCATGAACGTGCAGATAGTGTGTGATCACAGGATGCTGATTCTACAAGTCTGTGCAAGGTACCCAGGCAGCTCCCATGACGCCTACATCCTCAGACACTCCCAGGTGCCGAGGCTCTTCAGTGCTCCAGCCCGGCTGGATGGATGGCTGCTGGTTGACAAGGGCTATCCCCTCAGAAGGTGGCTCATGACATCTCTCCGCCATCCAAGAACAGAAGCTGAGCAGCGCTACAATAGGAGCCACGGCACCACAAGGGCTGCGGTGGAGAGAACCATCGGTCTTCTCAAGATGCACTTCCGTTGCCTGGACCGCTCAGGGGGCGCACTCTAGTAACCCCCAGATTGTGTCTCTGTGATAGTGGTAGCATGCTGCGCTCTGCACAATCTTGCGCTGGAAAGGGGAGATGCAGTTTACGATGAAGACCTTGACGCAGTGGATGAGGCTGCACATGATGAATCCAGCAGTGGCTCATAGGGTGAGGAAGCACAGGGCGATGATGAGGGGCAGCACGCCGACCTGCTACTACACCAAGGAGGCAGGGACACCCGGGACAATTTAATCCAACGAACCTTCAGTTAGCTCCACACACATGGATCATCAGGACCAGCATTGCCTGGCGCTTCCACACATGCACTTAGGTGCTACATCTTCCATCTCATCAGCTGCAACTAAGGGCTTAGTACAGAAACATCAATGTCCACTCAAACACTCATGAGATGTCTGTGAAACATACAAATGCAGCACAAAGGAAACACCCTCAGCCCTGGTCAGAAAAGCGGACTTTATTCTTTCCAACATAAAACGGAAACGTCTCTAACAAACATAAGTATGTATTCCCTAATCTAAGGCCAACACAAAATCACCAGTGACATACCCGTGGAGTGCCTAATGTGCCCTATGTTTACGTTTTCAGGTGCTATGTCTTGGTGCCGCCCTATTGCTCGGAGTGGTTTGTGAGCCAGCCTGCTGACCCTGCTGTCCTATTGGCCTCGATGACCTTGGCGGGCGTCCTCTGGCCCGTGGAGCCTGTGATGGCCTCGCCTGGGAGGGAGCTGCCAGTTCCACTGCTGGCCTCAACGGATGCAACAGTCACTGGCAGAGGGGCGGAGGAGCTGCTGCCCTCATCCGGAGCGCCCTGAGAGGAGCCCGCAGCGACAACAGGCAGCTGCTGCGCTGACGTGAGGTCACATTGGACCTCCCTGCTCACCGCAGATGCATGGGCACTGAGCGGCGACACTTGGTGCCCAGAACATCTCCCACATTGGGAATGACCACCTGTGGCCATTACCACTGTGAGGGCTTGCAGGTCAGAGCATAACCCAATCGGAAGAGTCTCCATCTGATCGAAGCCCCTCTCCATGAGAGTTGCCAATCTCTCCATGGAGGAAGCTTGAAGCTCTGTCCTGAGGTTCATGCCATCACTGACACTCTGCCTGGACTCCTTCATCGCAGAGACCAAGTGAAGCACACCTTCATGCAACCCTGCCAGATGCTCCCGCGCACCCGGCTGCTTGTCCTGCAGCTGCTGCATTGGTGACATCTCCAGAGGCACATCATCACTGCCGGACTCAGCATGTGCCTGGTTCCCTGCAACCCTCCGGCTGCTGGTGCCATCGGCACTCTCTGTCCGTGCCATCTCCTCCAGTGATTGTGAAGTGCCCTCTCCACTGTGACCCGGGACACTAGCCGACGATAAATTCCCCACCGAAGTGTTTGTGTCTGCGCTGGTGCCTGGCTGGCTGAAATGATGTGATGCAAGTTGCAAGTCTTGGCCCTCAGGTGTGGAGGGAGGGGCTGCGGTATCTTTGGGTGCGGCCATGCGGTGGTGATGCTGAAATTAACAAGGACAGTGCATCAGTTAGCGTTCAGTCAGTAACACCTTTCATCCCTTTCCCCCCCCAGCCTCATAAGTTGCTCACCCTTCAAGAACCTAAGGAGACGAACATTGGTGGGGTGGAAAACAGTCAAGAGGAGGCCCAAACATTACACGCGCATCCAGACAGGCTGGTCAGATGGCCTCAGGAATGCAACATGGCATATTATGTACCATTGGAGTGGGGAGAGTGCAGAGGTACCTGACCTGGATGCATGCTGGCCTGGAGAGTTGGAGTGATGAGGAAACATTGCAAACAGTAGCGACATTTGCCGTGGAGCACAGGAGATTGACAGGTCACATTATTGACCTTCACACCATTATGAGGGGCATAGAACGGGTGGACAGAAGGCAACATTCCCCCTTGGCGCAGGGGTGAATAACGTGGTGACATTTATTTAAGTTGAGTGCCATGAGGTTGACAGGTGAGGTGCTGAGGACCTTTTGGACAGAGTAATGTGGAGCGCACTGGCTGAAAGGGTGGTGGAGGTATCAACCCCCCTAAGATGCAATAAGTCTTTGGATGTGCAGCAGTGATTCCATGGCATGTTAGGCCATGGGGATAGTGGTCACAAATGGGATAAGGCGACTTTGGAAGGTGCTAGAGACGCGGATCCTCAAGGGGTCGAGGGACCTTTGTGGATGACCCACACGTCAGAGTGTCTCAGTCTGTGAATGAGCAGTGTTGCTGCATTAACAATTGCAGTAAGTATCAGTGCTTTGGATGGTGGGGAGACAGAGTGGATGGGACTGTGGCCCTCAAATACCTGCCCGCTGGACCCCAGTCTCGCTGACACCTGCCGCCCTGGCCGCCTGCCTCCTCCCCAGCTCCATGGCCTGCTCCTCATAGGGTTGAGGCGCTGCAGAATAGCACACGGGTCTTAGCGCCCATGGCAAGGAGGCGCAACTAGGTGCGGCGCCGAGGCCAGCAGATGGCTCTTGGCCACCACACCTTGAGGCTCCCCTTTCACCATCTCATCACCACCAATAAGACATGTGTTGGAGTTCTGAGTATGTGTCGAGCTGCCTCCCCTGCAGGTTGCCCCCAGACTACTCAAATGTGACAAACACCAACATCTGCTGCAGGGAGAACCCATCTTCTCCTCACCCACTAAGGCTGATGTAAGCATGGTCACTATCTGTTTGCCCACCCAGCGTGCGCCAAATGCCCAATGCAGTAACGACAGTAAGACGTGGGGGGTGGGGGTCAGGCCTCAAAGGCTAAGGCTACCTGCTGGGTCAAATGGCCAACGCTGACATGGTGCTCACCCTTCCAGAGCACAGCAAATCATTGAAGCACTTGTGGCACTGCGTTCCGGTGCGCCGCACATCATCATGGGAGCTAACAGCCTCCGCCACCTGGTGACGTGGGGGGCCCACGTTCTAACAGGACTAGACAGGGTAGATGCAGGAAGGATGTTCCTGATGGTGGGGGAGTCCAGAACCAGGGGTCACAGTCTGAGGATATGTGGTCGACCATTTAGGACTGAGATGAGGAGAAATTTCTTCACCCAGAGAGTGGTGAGCCTGTGGAATTCATTACCACAGAAAGTAGTTGAGACGAAAACATTGTATGTTTTCAAGAAGGAGTTAGATATAGCTCTTGGGGTGAAAGGGATCAAAGGATATGGGGAGAAAGTGGGAGCAGGCTATTGAGTTGGATGATCAGCCATGATCATAATGAATGGTGGAGCAGGCTCGAAGGGCCGAATGGCCTACTCCTGCTCCTAGTTTCTATGTTTCTATGTCCACACAGCTTGCAAGAACCTCGTGACTGTTGGACAATTGCAGGGGCTGAGGCTCCTCGTATGCTACCCCCTGGCTCCCCATACGTGTCTCACCTGCAGTCACATCCTCCTCTCCCTGATCACAGACCAAATTTGAAGTACCTAATCTGAGGGGTGTGACCGCCTCCTGGGGCAAAGTGTCCAGGTAACTTTCCCCCTCCCTGATGTGACGCAATGTCGGCAGCTCAGACTCCAGCTCCTTAGCTCGGATCCGAAGTTCCTCGAACTGTGAACACTTACTGCAGATATGTTTGCTCTGGATCACCTTAGTGTCCAGCAGCACCCACATGCTGCAGCAGCAACACAACACCCATCCCTGCCATCGCTATCATATTTCATTTAATGTATTAATTAATTTCTAGTATCCCTGCTCTTTACACTTGAAGAATCCCCCACGCTTTACACTTCATTGTAATTAATTTTTTACACTAGTACCGATCTTATACTTAACCAGTTATTTCTAAGAAAGAGAGGAACCATAAAAGACTAGAGATCTAAACACAAACTAAAGACCCTCCTTTCATTTTAAAGACTGGAAATACTCACCAATCCTACTCACCAATCAGCTGCTTTCCCTGCACTCGTGTCACGTTATGGTTCGTGACGTCATTCCGCTGCTGGTCTCACATGAAAATCTCCCCGCTCTTTTTAAAATGAAGTCTCCCCACTCTCCACAAATTTTAAAATGAACTCTCTCCATTCTTTTTAAAATGAAGTCTCCCCACTCTCTGCGCTCTTTTTAAAATGAACTCTCTCCACTCTCCACAAATTTTTAAATGAACTATCCTCACTCTTTTTAAAATGAGGTATCCCCACTCTCCCCACTCTTTTTATAATGAACTCTCTCCGCTCTCCTCACTCGTTTTTAAATGAAGTCTCCCACTCCTTTCAAAATTAAGTCTCCCCAGACTCAGCGCTCTCTTTAAAATGAAGTCTCCCCGCTCTCTTTACAATTAAGTCTCCCCGCTCTCTTTACAATTAAGTCTCTCCGCTTTCTTTACAATTAAGTCTCCCCGCTCTCTTTACAATTAAGTCTCTCCACTTTCTTTACAATTAAGTCTCCCGCTCTCTTTACAATTAAGTCTCCCCACTCTCTTTACAATTAAGTCTCCCCGCTCTCTTTACAATTAAGTCTCTCCGCTTTCTTTACAATTAAGTCTCCCCGCTCTCTTTACAATTAAGTCTCCCCACTCTCTTTACAATTAAGTCTCCCCACTCTATGCACTCTTTTTAAATTGAGCTCTCTCCGCTCTTTTTATAATGAACTATCCCCGCTCTTCACAGTTTTTTTAAATGAAGTCTCCTCGCTGAAGAGTGCAGGAGGTACTCCTCGAGGAGTGCAGGAGGGCATGCCAGGAGCAGCACCAGGCATACCTAAAAATGAGGCGTCACCCTGGTGAAGCTATAACAGAGGACTACTTTCGTGCCAAACAGCATAAGCAGCAAGTGATACAGAGCTAAGCAATTCAAGAACCAACGGATCAGATCTAAGCTCTGCAGTCCTGCCACATCCAGTCGTGAATGATGGTGGACAATTAAACAACTCACTGGAGGAGGGGGCTCCACAAATATCCCCATCCTCAACACATCAGTGCAAATTATAAAGCTGAAGCACTTGCGACAATTTTCAGCCATAAGTGTCAAGTGGATGACCTATCTCGGCCTCCTCCGGAGATCCCCAGCATTACAGATGTCAGTCTTCAGCCAATTCGAATCACTCCACATGGTATCAAGAAACAGTTGAAGGCACTGGATATGGGCCCTGACAATATTTCGGCAATAGTCCTGAAGACTTGTGCTCCAGAACTTGACACGCGTCCAAGCCAAGCATTCAAAATAGGTTGTAAGGATAAGCCCAGCAATTAAAGACCAGTTAGTTTAACTTGCGTGGTAGGGAAGCTTCTAGAAACAATTATTCAGGAAAGAATTAGTAGTCACATGGAAAACTGTGGGTTGATTATGAAGAGCCAGCTTCCCCTAAGGGGAAATCATATTTAACTAACTTCCTGGAGTGTTCTGAAGAGATAAAGGAGAGGGGTGATGAAGGTAATGCTTTTGATGTGTACATGGACTTCCAAAAGGCATTTGACACAGTGCCACACAACAGACTTGAGAGAAAAGTTACAGCTCATAGAATAAAAGAACATAAGAAATAGGAACAGGAGTAGACCATTCGGCCCCTCGAACTTGCTCTGCCATTCAATAAGATCATGGCTGATCATCTTTTGTTTCAGTTTCCACATTCCCATCTACCCCGAAAACCTTTGATTCCCTTGCCTAACAAGAATCCATCTACAACTGTCTTAAAAGTATTCAATGACCCCACCTCCACTGCCTTCTGAGGCAGAGAATTCCTAAGTTGCACAACCCTCAGAGAGAAAAAGATTCTCCTCATCTCTGTCCTAAAAGGGTTACCTCTAATTTTAAAACAGTGCCCACACCCCTCCCCAGTTATGGACTCATCCATAAGACAAAACATCCTTTCGACATCCAGCTTGCAAAGGCCGTTCAGGATCTTGTATACTTCAATCAAATCACCCCTCACTCTTCTAAACTCCAGTGGAAACAAGCCCAGTCTGTCCACCCTTTCCTCATAAGACAACCCACTCATTCCAGGTATCAATCTAGTAAACCTCCTCTGAACCGCCTCCAATGCATTTACATCCTTCCTTAAATGAGACCAAAACTGCACACAGCATTTGAGGTGTGGTCTCACCAACGCCCTGTATAACTGAAGCATAACAGCCTTACTTTTATAATCAATCCCTCTTGCATTCCATTAGCCTACTTAATTACTTGCTGTATCTGCATACTAACTTTTTGTGACTCATGTACGAGAACACCTAGATCTTTCTGCACCTCAGAATTATGCACCAGTTCTCCATTTAAGTAATACTCTGCTTTTTTGTTCTTCCTGCCAAAGTGAACAACTTTACACTTCCCACATTAAACTCCATTTGCCAGATCTTTGCCCACTCATTCAACCTAACTATATCCACCTGCAACCTCATGTCCTCTTCACAACATACTTCCCTACCTCTCTTTGTGTCATCTACAAATTTAGCTACCATGTCTTGGCTCCCCTCATCTAAGTCACTGATGTAAATCATAAAAAGGGACAGTAGAAAACATGGATGCTACATTGGCTGAGCAATCAGATTCTGACCTCATTACAGCCTTGGTTCAAATATGGACAAAAGAGCTGAACTCCCCAGGTGAGGTGAGAGTGACTGCCCTTGACATCAAGGCAGCATTTGACCGAGTGTGGCATCCAGGAGCCCTAGCAAAACTGGAGTCAATGGGAATCAGGGGGGAAACTCTCTGCTGGTTAACATGAGCGAGGAGTCATACCGAGCACAAAGGAAGATGGTTGTGGTTGTTGGAGGTCAGTCATCTCAGCTCCAGGACATCACTGCAGGAGTTCCTCAGGGTAGTGTCCTCGGCCCAACCATCTTCAGCTGCTTCATCAATGACCTTCCTTCCATCATAAGGTCAGAAGTGGGGATGTTCACTGATGATTGCACAATGTTCAGCACCATTCATGACTCTTCAGATACTGGAGCAGTCCATGTCCAAATGCAGCAAGACCTGGACAATATCCAGGCTTGGGCTGACAAGTGGCAAGTAACATTCGTGGCACACAAGTGTCAGGCAATGACCATCCCCAACAAGGGAGAATCTAACCATCGCCCCTTGACATTCAATGGCATTACCATCACTGAATCTCCCACTATCAACATCCTGGTGGTTACCATTGACCAGAAACTGAACTGGACAAGCCATATAAATACTGTGGCTACAAGAGCAGGTCAGAGGCTGGGAATCCTGCAGAGAGTAACTCACCTCCTGACTCCCCAAAGCCTCAGCACCGACCCCCCCCACCCTCCGCCCTCAGCGCCGACCCCCCCCCACCCAGTGCGACCCCCCCCAGCGCGACCCCTCCCCCCCAGCGCGAACCCCCCCAGCGAGACCACTCCACCCCCAGCGCGACCCCCCCAGCGCGACCCCTCCCCCCCCAGCGCGACCCCCCCCAGCGCGACCCCCCCCAGCGCGACCCCCCCCAGCGCAACCCCCCCCAGCGCGACCCCTCCCCCCCCAGCACCGAGCCCCCCCCAGCGCGACCCCCCCCAGCGCGACCCCTCCCCCCCCCAGCACGGACCCCCCCCCAGCGCGACCCCCCCCACCCAGCGCGACCCCCCCCACCCAGCGCGACACCCCCCACCCAGC